>NC_071300.1:10550138-11222638 GCF_027563975.2 Plodia interpunctella
AACGCGATAACTGACAAACGTTGATCTGATTTTGATGGATGTAATTTAAAAGATTGTAAAATCTGTTAATAGAATTTAAGTATATTCATAATTTTGTAAAAACTGATCAAAATATATTGTGTTCGCGAGGTCTAAGTTCGCGGCGAATAACTAGCACTAATGTAATGAGTAGGAAGGAGTTTCGATTGAACGACTTGTTGGTTTTGTAGGTTCAAAGATGAACCAAGTATTGAAAACTATCCGCTGCCAACACTGTATCCGTTAATCGCCTTATACGACCTCCGCGGGTGATTGTGGAATAGTCCTGAGGACGAAGTGCGGGTTAGCATTTCACTTCTCACCATCGAATCGATTCGAAATGTGACGCAGCGAACCATTGACATTGCAGTGTGGTTGTCGTCGCGTCACAATGGCGCAATGTGATTGGTTCGCTGTGTCTCATTTCGAATCGATTCGATGGTGAGAAGTGAAATGCTAACACGCACTTCGCCCACTGTTCTAGGACGGAACTACACGTCAGTTTTATTACACTTGTGTACGCTACAGACTGAAAAAACCCAGTTAATTAATTGCTCTTGCTTTGTGATCTGTATCATACTCAGCACGAGTCAGTGACAGTCGATATAATCCTACTAATATTATAAATGCGAAAGTTTGTGAGGATGTATGTGTGTTACGCAAAATCTACTGAACGTATTGTTTTGTAATTTGGAATAAAAAGTACTCTGTGTGTTATTCCAGGTTATATTCTATCCAAGGATAGAATATAACCTGGAACAACACACAGGGTACTTTTTAGCCTAAAATTCCCACGAAGCCCCAAGGCGCAGCTAGTTGTAAATATAGATTACCTCGTCTAGCATATTCCCTCAGGTCTACGGCTTGTCCGTTGAGCAGCAAGGCGCGCATGCAGCCGACAAATCCGTCACTCCTGAAACATACACAATGCTTTATTGCCCAAAACAACTCCAACCAAATCATTATCATCAGATTGGTCCATACTTGATGACGAACATCACTTGCTTGTACGTGCGAAATGGAAGATATGACGAGGTTTATAGCTTTCTCTGTCTACAGATTGTGTACTGAAGTGCACGAAACACCAATCAAAATGCGAACCGAGTTTATATGACAGCTGCTACTCATCCACTCGCCCGATCGACTTAGTCTAGCTACGAATCCGAGCACACTTAGTTTTATTACACGTTCAGGCCTTGATGAGGCTTATTCACTTTTGATTTCGACATATAATAACGTTAGACCCTTTAAAATAAACTAAAATAATATATTTTAAACAACCAAGTCTTCTAGTTAAAGTATTATAAAAAATGACAGCCATTTATTGTTCATTTTAGCATAGGATAATTTTAGCCATCGTAATTTGTAGTTGAATTTGTAGTTTAATGTTTTATAATTTTTTAAATACATTTCATTTTATGTCTCCTTTTATGTCATTCGCGGAAGACTAGCGTCGTGGTTCACACCATGACCTCATTCTGAGCGAAGATAATTTTAGTACAATATTTGATACTCTCATATGTCCAGTGATATAGTTTTCCCTTTCTTTGTTCAAATAATTTTTCACGCCAATTTTTATATGAAATAGTAATTAGTGACAAGCTCCAAAGTAGTGTGTCGGGTCAGCGCAGCGCAGCGCAGCACAGCACCTGTCGAGCGCGGCGCCGAGCGCTAGCGGCGCCAGCAGCCGCAGCGCCCGCTCGGGCTCCCGCGCCAGCCGGATCTCGTTCTTCAGGGCGCCGTCCACCACCACGCGGGCTTCTTTCCTGAACACGTATTGCAATACATTTTTTACGTGGTCTCATTATATTGCCCTGTCAATAAAACTGAAACTACAGTCTGTCCAAAAATTTAAGAAAACGGATTTTTGACGAACTACATTTTCCCGCTCGATTGCAGAATTTTTTCATCTGATTATTATTTTCAAGAACTAGATTTTTGCTATTGCAATATCAAATTGTGTGTGTTGCCAATCAACAAGAGACGGCACCTTCACTTTTTGATCAGACTGTATAGTCGACGTTTCCGATAATCACACGACCCGTATTATTTAATAATGTTAATGTGGGTCAAACGTAATGAGTTAAATTTGACCTCGTTCCCGTGTTTGTCATAGGCATAAGGTTTTCTGTTAACTACATTATCGAATTGGTTTCGATTTACAAGTCATAAGTTTATACGATATCTACTTCAAAATTGAGTTGCAAGATTCTAAGAAAATAAAATAGTGACATTCAGATATACATTGCAAATAAAATAAAAACTTGTAAAAATTATATTAGCAAGATTAAACTTGTTTGGATGGACTTAACAATAACTATATCGTCGATTATAAAAGAATAAATAAAATTGTTCGCCGCGAACTTAGACCTCACGGACACGACAATTTTTTATTACAAAATTGTGAATATTTCAAAAACGACTTAACCGATTTTGTTGCCCCACGAACTTAAAAATTCTATTGACAGATGCTACATACCTTTTATCGCATACATACAAAAAATATATTTGTATTTGACGACCTCGGTGGCGCAGTGGTATAGTGCATTTGTCTGAACCGAAAGGTCCCGGGTTCAATTCCCGGTCAGATCATGATGGCCCGGACACACACAACACCAGTCTAGAACTTACTTTGGGGCTAGCTCAATCTGTGTAATTTGTCCTTATATATTTATTTGTTTGTTGCCCCGAGTGGACAAGAAAGGAGAACTATATACCTGTTCCTCTCAATAGACACGGAATGCCAGTTGTTGTCAGCCAGCCGGTTGCTGGTCTCCACGGACACTCCCAAGGGAGTGTCGCCCACCTGGAACTGGAACTGGAGCTGGTCTCCGCCCATGATGGAGAGCTTTATGTAGTCTTGGGGTCCCTGCGACAAAAAATATGGTTAAAAACCCGCCAAGAGTGTTCTGTTAAATTATATATTTATCAAAACAAATAGGTACCGTAAACTTCGTACAAGAGACAAATTGGAAACTTTCGCGTTTTAAATATTAGTTTAATATTATGAAAATCCATGGGATTTTGAATTTATCGCGAACAGATAGACAGACAGATGAAGCAGAGGACTTTGTATTATACTATGCAGGAATAAATAATGTAAAGGTACTATTCGAGCGCGTACCTTTTTATATATCGGCCTTTTTCGAGTCGTGTTACAAAGACCCGTGGTCAATCGCTCGCAGAACACGACCCGAATGCGTGAACATTGCGTTGTTAGTATGAGTACTTTTATTTACCGCAATGAAAAACCAGCAATGTATAACGAATCCTCCAAAGTATGGTAAACTGTTCGACGACAGTGTGAAGCCGGCACGAGATTAAAAAAGGTGTCGCATCAAACCTTAGCGTGCAACAGGACAGCGTTCTCCTTAGTTGTCTTGAACTCGAAGTAGATGTCGCCACTGTGGCCGAGGTCGAACGCCGGCAGCGTGATGATGGCGTCCGAGATACGGAACGTCACCGTGTTACTGAACAGATCTGTTGAACAACATTTATGAATGAACGAATCATTTATTGCTGTAAACATGGCACAGATATGTCATATGTATGTATGGTTATGGAACAATGTTTGGTCAATATTTTAACACGCAACAGACAATATTTAAGGAGTCATCTTTGATTAAATTAATTTTTACAGACAATAATATTTTTGATACAAGCTTTTATTGTCGTTAAAGAGATCTTATTTCATTCAATGCGCGACAAGATTCTCATGCGTTCAATGAAACAAGATATATCTGATTCAGAGTAAGATTCTATTCAAGGCACATCTAGTGGCAAATATAGACAGAGCATAAACACTAATTAGTTAAAAGTTTATAGGTTTGCTCACAACGTTTTCGTTCACCGGAAGCAAGTGGTGGTCTATGAAAACTATTCATGAGTCAGAAACTCATGTGGCACAAGTGGGATTTAAACCTAGGACCTTTTAATCATAAGGCGGCTGTTTTAACCACTGGTCCACCACTTTACATTACATCTACAGATACTTACCATCTCCCTCGCACAAGAGAGGTCCTAGAGAATATCTTCCTTCCTTCTCGTCAAGATGGCTGCCCGTGTCTCCGAATCGAAGCTGTTTGACAGGCAGGAATTCTTTATCTGTGATTTCACCACCGTCCGTCTGGAATTCTGCGAAAAATATGAATTTATTAACGCTAATTTGAATTAAGTTTTCATGAATTTGTGATTGTTAATTGATAGCTATGTAATGATTTATATATATATATTTACATAGTATAAAACAAAGTAGCTTCCCGCTGTCTGTCTCTGTGTATGCTTAGATATTTAACCCTTTAATCGTCATGGAAACCTTTAGGGTATCCGTCGGAAAATTCAAATACAAAACATTTATTCAGAAATCAGACCTTCACAGGCACTTTTTCTCGTCTATTTTTATATTTATAGTTATTCCTCAAAAGCTACAAACTACTGGAAATAATCCTGAAACGCCAACGACTTCTTAAGTTGTAAGCTTTTCTAACGTATTCTGTCATTTAAAATATAAGACGCCTAAAGGTGTCATGGCGTTCAAACGGTTCAAACTACGCAAAGGATTTATTTTTAGATAGGGTGACTCAAGAGGAACATTTATAACATGCATAATATTGCACCCGTGTGAAGCCGTTTTTTTTTAGTTTATAAGAGATTTTAATTATAATTTAGATTATAATAAATCTCTTATAGTCTAATAAAAACTCTATCAGTCTTATTCCAAAACACGGACTAACTTTAATACCAGGACTAAGCCCGGTTTAAACCATAGACTAAATTGATAAAATTTGATACACGATTAGAAGAAAAACCAGAATATTTGAACCTCACACGGGTTCAAAGCGGCCTAAGTCACACGGGTGCAAAAAGATCTGGAATATTTCGAGCCCCAGTAGTCCCCACACCTTCAGGGCTGAGCCTCGGGTACTCGGCGTCGCAGTTGCACCACTTGGTGGAGTCGGCGCATGTTAGTGTTACCTTCAGAGCTGAGCCTGGGGTACTCGGCGTCGCAGTTGCACCACTTGGTGGAGTCGGCGCATGTTAGTGTTACCTTCAGGGCTGAGCCTGGGGTACTCGGCGTCGCAGTTGCACCACTTGGTGGAGTCGACGCATGTTAGTGTTACCTTCAGGGCTGAGCCTGGGGTACTCGGCGTCGCAGTTGCACCACTTGGTGGAGTCGGCGCATGTTAGTGTTACCTTCAGGGCTGAGCCTGGGGTACTCGGCGTCGCAGTTGCACCACTTGGTGGAGTCGACGCATGTTAGTGTTACCTTCAGGGCTGAGCCTGGGGTACTCGGCGTCGCAGTTGCACCACTTGGTGGAGTCGACGCATGTTAGTGTTACCTTCAGGGCTGAGCCTGGGGTACTCGGCGTCGCAGTTGCACCACTTGGTGGAGTCGACGCATGTTAGTGTTACCTTCAGGGCTGAGCCTGGGGTACTCGGCGTCGCAGTTGCACCACTTGGTGGAGTCGACGCATGTTAGTGTTACCTTCAGGGCTGAGCCTGGGGTACTCGGCGTCGCAGTTGCACCACTTGGTGGAGTCGGCGCATGTTAGTGTTACCTTCAGGGCTGAGCCTGGGGTACTCGGCGTCGCAGTTGCACCACTTGGTGGAGTCGACGCATGTTAGTGTTACCTTCAGGGCTGAGCCTGGGGTACTCGGCGTCGCAGTTGCACCACTTGGTGGAGTCGACGCATGTTAGTGTTACCTTCAGGGCTGAGCCTGGGGTACTCGGCGTCGCAGTTGCACCACTTGGTGGAGTCGACGCATGTTAGTGTTACCTTCAGGGCTGAGCCTGGGGTACTCGGCGTCGCAGTTGCACCACTTGGTGGAGTCGACGCATGTTAGTGTTACCTTCAGGGCTGAGCCTGGGGTACTCGGCGTCGCAGTTGCACCACTTGGTGGAGTCGACGCATGTTAGTGTTACCTTCAGGGCTGAGCCTGGGGTACTCGGCGTCGCAGTTGCACCACTTGGTGGAGTCGACGCATGTTAGTGTTACCTTCAGGGCTGAGCCTGGGGTACTCGGCGTCGCAGTTGCACCACTTGGTGGAGTCGACGCATGTTAGTGTTACCTTCAGGGCTGAGCCTGGGGTACTCGGCGTCGCAGTTGCACCACTTGGTTTCGTCGACGCAGGCGGCCAGCACGCCGCACGCGCACATGCGGCTGCCGGCGGGGGCTCCGGCCCAGTAGTCCATGCTCTTGCCCGTGCGCGACACCCACCACGCGAACGGACGGAACGTTGCTTCCTCACCTATACAAACATCGATGGTTACAAAAGAAACTATGAAAAATTAACTGCGCGAACTTAGACCTCGCGAACGCAATAAATTTTTACAAAATTGTGAATATTTCGAGAACGGCTTGACCGATTTTGTTGACCCACAAACTTAAAAATTCTATGGACAGATCTTACATACCTTTTAAATTTCATCAAAATCGGACCAACGGTTCGAAAATTATCACGTTATAAACATTTTTTTTTTAATAGCTATAACATGTCCCACTGACTGCTGGGCAAAAGTCCCCTCTCTCTTTCCACGTGTTCCTTTCTTTGGCCTTCTCAATCCAATGTCTGACGAATGCCCTAAGCTCACCCGACCATCTAGTTCTAGGCCTGCCTCGTTGTCTATACCCGTCAGTTGGAATCCAGATTGTAAGAATGTAGACCCATCTCTCAGGCTGCGTACGGCAAACGTGACCCGCCCTTCCACTTTAGCCCAGCCGCCGCTTCTCCTATATCTGTCAGTTTTGTGATGAAACGCAGTACAGTGTTTCGAACTCGATCAGTTAATTTAACACCTAATATGCTCTCTGGCATACCTTCAGCTTGAACCGCTCTTGAGTTAGTGACTATGATTGGGCGCCATAGGTTAGGACGGGCAAGATGCACACGTCAACAAGTTTCTTCTTGAGGCACGTTGGAAGATTGCCCTTTAGCAGTTCCTTCATCGACCATAAACTCTTCGCCCTTACAATTTGTGTACTTATAGAATAGAATAATTAATAATAGAAATTCAAACACACAATAAAAAACACATTGAAAAATTAGTTTCTAATATACATTTAAAGTCTCAAATTGTTGCGATATCGAGCAGGACGCAAGAATTAGCTCGCGCCGATCGCGTCATCCAACTTATATGGAGGTGTCCAAATTGGCGCGAATAGGCGCCCGCGATTTATTCGAATCAAAAAAGCGTTTAAAACATGCTTTAGTATAGATGTGTCTTTTGATAAAGATTTTCAACTAAAATCACATGAGCTAATTGTTCACATATCTATAAATACTAATGTTTGCCCGCGGCATCGTCCGCGTTAATTTCGTCTTCCAAAAAATAATCTAAATAAAATCTCGAAACTTCCTTTTAGGGTTAGAATTTCCAAAACTCATTTCTTATCGGACGTTTCCTAGTCACAATCTACTTACCTGCCATATTTCATCTTTATTGGCTTAGTAGTTTTAGAGACATAGATTAAACAAGCACTCACTAGGAGAGTTCAGCAGTCTGGAGTGTCGACACATGTACTCCAGCCGCTGTTGGCAGGAGTGAGACCTGTTCAGCAGCGCTTCCAGCTGCGATCTGCTTGCGTCGTACTCAACGTCCTGACAAACATACAACTTTTGTAATAAAATGCCAGTGAAATCTTTACCATTATTCTGAAAAATTTTAACCAATTTCAATTAAATTGAAATTCTACATTTCTCGATATTCTAATAGTTAGTCAAAACCTGTAAAATAAAAATATACAAAAATTTTTGGGAAGACAAAAGAGCTTAAAATATGTATCCATTCATCATGCTAATGCTGTCCATTAAATCTATATAGGACGATGAAACTTATATATAAAGTAAATTTATCTTATATATAAAGAGTAACGACACCATAAATTCAAGCTACAAGCTACTAGTAAAATCAGTGTACAAACCTGTCGGAAAGAGCCGGGCTCCTGGTATCCATCGACGACAGAACCGCTGCTAGCCGTGTGCTGCACCGCGGTCAGAATACGTCCGTCCGCTGTGATAATAACAATACACATTGTATACATTCACAATCATTATCCATTTAAAAATACCAACTGGGCTTCCCTTCATTCTTCTAAAGGACAACCGAACTAAATTTTGATGTACCTCACAAGTAAATTCTATACTTCTTAACACCTTCAATAATAGCTAAGGCTTCTAATTCATAGCTAGAATATCTTGACTCTATTTATTTATATATGTATATGTTATAAAATATAATATCGTTGAGTTGAGTATACCATAACAAGTTTGGAACTTACTTTGGGGCTAGCTCAATCTGTGTGATTTGTCCTAATATATTTATGTTTGTTTATTCATTTAACTTAATAATATTTTGCAGTTCGTTTTGTTTGGTTATTCGTACGATTAATTAATAGTAGTATCAAATGACAATATAATTGAAACGCCCTTGCAGGGCTCAACTGATTGTATTTCATAAGATCAACTGTATACCAAATGAAAGCAATAAAGAAGTATGAACAATGAACACTTACTGTAGAAGTGGCAGGTGACGGGGAAGGGGGCCAGCGGGCCGGAGCCGTCGACGTCGATCAGTATGTCCGCCGCGCGCGACACCGCCTGCACGTTCTTGTACGCCGTGCACGACAGCGGGTGGACGGCTGACACATTGCAATGCGGTTGTTAAACCATTCTGACCATTCTGTCCACGTTGTAACGCTTGCTTTTGTAAAAATATTTTGGTCGATCGTATGAGTTCCTTGTTCTTTTGTTTTTTTTTTTTGTACGTTTGACAACGTCAGCTGTCACGGACTTAGTACATAACTGTCAACGTCAGTCGTTGACCAACGGTCATCTTACCTTGCGGGCGGTTGTCGAAATTATTATGAAATAAAATAAATAAATAAATATAATAATACATTTGATAAAATACAAAATACAAGTCTAACAACAAACTTGTCGAAAATTCAACGAGTTCCAAGGACCCGCACACAATTTGGGATTGTTTGCTATTACCTATCTATTGTCTTCATCATACCAACACAAGCACGGGCCTCAAGAGTTTATCTTCCAAATCCTCATCCTCTGTTGAGTGCTACTTTATTAAAATTATCATCTGGAGAGGATTTCGATCACCAGTTAGGCTAGAACAGCCGATAGGTAACCTGCAGAGCTGGGAGCATCCAACGCCTGCCCGCCTTCATTTTAACCTCTTTTGATATTGGTGATTTTAACTATAATCACCAATATCAGTCAAGCGTCCTCCTGGGCCCATATTTTTGTAAACCTTTTATTTTGTATAATTGTTCCCTACCTTTCCCCTTTTACTTTGTGAAATAAAATTACTTTTTTACATAAACAATTGTTTAGTACCACACTTAATCCCCTTTTTTACATGACAACCCATACCATACCATACCATGTATGTTTGTAATGCGATAACTCGCGAATCGTTGGTCTGATTCTGATGACATTTAAAAGGTATGTAGGATCTGTCAATAGAATTTTTAAGTTCGTGGGGGCATCAAAATCGGTTCAGTCGTTTTTGAAATATACACAATTTGCTAAAAAAATATTGTGTTCCGAGGTCTAAGTTCGCGGCGAACAACTAGTATTATAAATGCGAAAGTCTGCCTATATGTTCCGCTTTCACGGCTAAACCGCTGGAGCAATTTGGTTGAAATACAAACAAAGTGCATGTTAAAGACACCGTTTAAACATAGGCAGATTTTTTTTTCAAAAACCAGTCCCCAAATGACTGTAATAGGGGGTGAAAGTTGGTATGAAAAAAATCTTCACTCCCTGTCATAGACACAGCCTTTTTGATATAGAACCTCGACTCAGTCTAACTAGGAATCTGATAGCACAAGTACTAGTTTTATTACCCGTTCAGGTCTGAAGAGGCTTTTGGCAGAGGGACAAGTCGAATATACATATATGTATATGC
Source organism: Plodia interpunctella (assembly GCF_027563975.2). Classification (NCBI taxonomy): domain Eukaryota; kingdom Metazoa; phylum Arthropoda; class Insecta; order Lepidoptera; family Pyralidae; genus Plodia; species Plodia interpunctella. The sequence continues at coordinate 10,560,082 of NC_071300.1, forward strand.
AAGTACATATCCTATTAATATTATAAATGTGAAAGTTTGTGAGGATGTGTGCATGTATGTTTGGTACTCTTTCACGCAAAATCTACTGGACAGATTGTTATGAAATTTGGTACACGGGTAGAATATAACCTGGAATAACACATAGGATACCTTTTATCCCGAAATTCCCACGGGAGCGAAGCCCCGGGGCGAAGCTACTAGCATATAAGTGCATGTAATATTCAAGTCTCAAAAGCGAATTTAATAACGTTAGCAATTTAAACAAAGAACTTGACTCACATGTGTGACACACGGCGCCCGCGTACCCCGTGTTGCGGCAGTCGCAGGAGAACTCCTCAGCGGTCTGCGTGCAAACACCTCCGTGCTCACACGGATTGGGGTTGCATCTGTAACAAGAGAGTTTTCGATACAGTCTACTCAACGGCTCATCAGCCAAAATCATTGCAAATTCGCCCCTATTATAACGGCATTAGGATCCGTGCAGCCACAAAGCCCGGGGTTAGCGTTAAGAATAGACCTTACTGATGCCATAGAATAGGACATCTCCATATCCTCACGTGGATAGTCAACAATAGCATTCCCAAAGAATCGAATCGAGGATGGGAGTGGAATAGAAATTCAAAAATATTGACATGAAATAAAAAAAAAGCGGCCAAGTGCGAGTCGGACTCATCCATGAAGGGTTCTGTATCGCAATACAGAACCCGTAATCGTAAACCGCAGTTTACAATTACGTATAAAACAACTATTTACTAGATGTATTTCAAACAAAGTTTTCGGTAGAAGTTTACATAGTAATGTACATCATATATTTTTTGGATTTTATCATTCTCTCATTATATTTGATACTTTTTTTGAGTTTCAGTTCTAAGTATGGGAACCCCCAAAGTTTAAGTAAGTTTTTTTTTCTATTTTTGTGTAAAATCTTAATGCGGTTCAAAGAATACATCTACTTACCAAGTTTCAACAATATAGTTCTTATATTAGTTTCGGAAAAAAGTGGCTATGACATGCGGACAGACATGACGAACCCTAAAAAGGAGCACATAAAGAACATTTCTCAATCATACAAAATCAAGAAAACATAATTTAGACCACAAACCTGTCAATCATATGACAAGCGTCGAACACCACATCGTTCTGGCAGCAGTAGTCTTCCTTCTTCCAGTCAGTGGGCAGCCGGTAGTTCCCGTCCACTGCTATTTTCCTCATGCACCCGATGAAGCCGCGGACTGGTGGCTTACCACCTAGGATATAATATATATTTTAAACATTTGTCATATACGTTTTACTACCTTTTAGGAAGCAAGTAAAATCTCATTATATTAGTCTTATTTAATCTGTTATATATTTATTCATTGTTCTATAACAACAACATTTACGCTTGTCTGTATGTTTATATATTTCCCCTATATCTTTTTATTTTAATATTTTATATTTATTTAATACTGTTAAGTTTCCTGCACCCTCTTAGTTTGCTTGTTCTTCTTTCCATCCAAAGGTTGGCTGGAAGAAATTGCATTAGCGATAAGTCAGCCTTTGCACTCATTATGTTTGAATATCTTGTTGTAACTTATTCCTTTGTGAATGGTGCAATAAAGAGTTTATCTATCTATCTATCTACCTGAACGCACGCTATTACCAAATGGATTTGTTATACATGTCACACATGCTTTATAACTTATTTTTGAAAATAATAATGGAATGAAAAAATTCTGGAATCGAGCGGGAATTTAACCCGCCCCCCTGTCTATCCGCTGTCTGCTCTTGACCACCGATATCTCTTTACGTCTTACGCCGACGTACAGTATTTTCCTTAGAGAGAGAAGTACTAGGTACTCTTAACTAATCAACATACCCATACTGTTACAAGTAAGAAATTATTTCAACTTGTTTAATTTAATGCACAGTATCGCCATATACTTTATAAAGCACTTTGAGCATCGACTTTATATATACACCAAATACTATGTGAATCGCGTACTTTCAGGATAAAAAGTGACTCAATACCAAATTAAATAAAAAATGGCTTTATAACATTAATGGTAATGGTAAATGGTGCAATAAAGAGTTCACCTATATGTCTATCATTCCCTAGTCGTATACTTCATTATTAAAGGTCAATGGCATGTGAATTGATACACAAACGAGGTGTTTTTAACAAAGGTAAGTGATAAACAAAAGAGTATTAGCGCATGCCATCTCCCGTTGTTGAATCTCATTTTAACAAATGCGAATGATTGGAACGATGTTTTGATAAATAATCAATCAAATTATATTGTGAACAAAAAGTTTATCCGGCCTGGTGAAAGAGTCGCTGCTGTTTATAAGTTAAACAATAAAAATTATACTTTTCAATTTGTTTCATTATCCTTGTCTTTCATAGACCGATTCATGCTAAATATATTTAGATGAAATTTCGCATGTGGGCACAGTAACACAGTTTTTGAACATATATTTCCCATTCAAAGAGAAATTCCCACTTGAGTAAATTGCAAGGCTAGACAAAGACAGAGATAAAAATGTTGCTAATTACTTACCAGCAATGTAATAAGTGTTGCCAGTGTACAAATTCAACTTTTTCGTCGTTCTGACTGGTCTATAATCCACAGACAACACGAGATTGTCCACGCCCATAGTCAGCATCAACGCATGCCAGCGGCCGTCGTTGAATTCCTCAGCGTAATTGTCCAATTTGACGCGAGGACTGCCCGCCAATTCTAGCTCCACTATTATCTTGCCCTCTTCTAGGAATACCTGGGGTTTAAACATTTGTATTACTTTCATATATACATACACATCGACGACCTCAGTGGAGCAATGGTAAAGTGCTTTCCTCTGAACCGTGAGGTCCCAGATTCGATCCCCGGTCGGGTCATGATTGAAAATGATCTTTTTCTGACTAGCCCTGGTCTTGGATGTTTACCTATATATGTATTTGTTATAGAATATAGTATCGTTGAGTTAGTATCCCATAACACAAGTCTCGAACTTACTTAGGGGCTAGCTCAATCTGTGTGATTTGTCCTAATATATTTATATTTATTTTATATTTACACTAGCGGCCAGTCCCGGCTTCGATCGGGTTAAACCATAAAAAATTACACACCTAAACCTTCCTCAGGAATCATAGTTTTAAACATTTAAGCGTACATAGCGACCGAAACCGGGAAACTACTTTGTTTTATAATTTGTAGTAATAGTAATAATTATCACGCCTGTTTCCAATGGAAGTAGGTTACACTTGCCACGATCCTGACAAATCTCAATCGCTTCCTCTAAACCTATCACTGTCTTCATGCACACTGTTCGAATTTTCAAATTCAAATTCAAAATTCTTTATTCAATTTAGGATGATATACATCACTTATTGACGTCAAAATAATTACATCACTGTCTTCATGCACACTGTTCGAATTTTCAAATTCAAATTCTTAATTAAATTTAGGATGATATACATCACTTCAAAAAAATTACTTAAACTAAGTCTACTTCTACTTTCGGAAGTCGGCCGACTTCCGAAGCGCAGGTGAAGATGATGCGGCGCAACAAACTTCACCGCAGCCTTCGGTTATGGGTTTTACTTTCGAATCTAAATTATCATTGTTTTTTTGTTTAATGTAAACGCTCAATGGGTGGACTTAAGGCTATAAGCATTTATCTAACAGTCAATATCGTATATGACTACATCACAGATTCCGTGGCATATTCGGCCTTTCCTGACGATGATAAAGTAAAAATAATAGGCGATCTCTGATCAAAGATTCTCTTCCAATCATAGCTGTTGTCTTTGCCCGATTACTGAAAGAAACTCTGTGGCTATAGTTTATGAGTAACAACAGCCAATGTGCTCGCCTGTCCTCAATTGCAACATCTGATGAAGGCAAGTGGCTCGTTTCTGGCAAAAAAGTTGTAGTAGCCAGTGCTGTAGCGTTTTCTGTTGTTGTAAAAAAAATAAGTCTGCTATAGGACCCAGGCCATAACTAGCTACAATATATATTACAATGGACAGGCAGACACACAAGTGATTTTATAACGGTTCCGTTGAGATACAGAACCCTATAAACAAGACAGAAAGCGTTTTCGCATGGCGCCTGTGGTATTTTTAGCCTTCCTATTGTCTTCATAATATTAGCAATGTTATTATTTTAAACGTGTTAAGTGTGTATGATTAATTATATAATTACAATGGCGCGACCGTCTCCGATATGCGTGAAACCCCGTGTACCCTCTGTGTTGCGGTGGTATCTGAAAACCAGTGCCCTACTCTCTTTGTCGAGCACAATATGCACTGAGATACTGCCCTTTTATATCGCCGCGGCACATGATTGTATAGTTATGTAGAATGTTTCTTGTGTATTTGTCCTTTATTTTAATGGTTCACTGTATCATAAATGTATATTGTGTGTCCTCGATATAAATAAACAGTTTATCTATCTATCTATCTATCTATCTATCTTGACGTTTATTCTTACGCGAGTGAAAATTGCTCTTAAAATAATATATAAAATATTGATATTTTTGATGTTACTGAGACAAATGTTATTAAAAATGAAATCAAATATCCACTGAGCTTTGATATATTATATTATGTCTTTTAACCTACTTTGGTTTGAATTTTTACAGTGGTTTTTAATAAACAGGAACTGTACGTAAAAATAATTGTTTGCTTAGCACTCTGTTGCTTTGTGGAACTATTTTAATATGTTTCTCATGTTGTGTGTACACGCTTTTAGGTCACAGTCTGGCTCATAACTTTTGTTATATATCTATTTAGATCGATTGTAACCTGTTGTGTATACCTTAATAAATAAATATAAAAACGCGAAATAAATTAATAATGCTTACTTTAACTTCTCCGTCGTTCTTAAACTGGTGGTATATGAGCAGCCCGTGGTTCTCATACGTGCGGAACTCTAACGATACGTTGAGGTTGTTGCCGCCGGAGTAGCCGTAAATCTTCGCGTACGATGCTTCTTTCAGGAACGTGAGTGGTACTATCGGTGGTTCCTGTGTAGAAATACAAGTAATATATAATAATTAGAAAATTTTGAAGTATATCAAAATTATTGCATAAGAAATAAATGAAATAATTCGGCCGAACTGGCATAGACTCGATAGCTCAGTGCTTAAGAACCCGCATAGGCAGGGGCGTGGGTTCAATTCCCGCTCGATTCCAAAGTTTTTTCAACTCATTGTTATTTTAAATATTTGTACCTGAAACTAGCGGGCCCTCCCAGCTTCGCTCGGGTAAAATAATAATAAATCATACCCCTTTTTGAGCTTGACAGACATACAGACGCAAAGAGACTTTGTTTTTTAAGCCCCGATGCAAAAAGTGTTATAAGTTTAACGTGTCTGTCTGTGTATCTGTGGATCGTAGCTCCCAAACGGATGAACCGATTTTCGTTTTTTTTGTGTCATAGATAATTTTATCCTGACTGTTCTTAGGCATGTTCATGTTTCATGAAAATCTGTTCAGCCGATCAAAAGTTGTAGAGAAATTAATATTGAAAGTCGGGGTTTTTTTTTTTATTTGTCTAACAAATAAACTTGTATAATATGCAAGGATAATTATGTCAGCCGATACTTACAGGGCAAGCATACAGGGTGTGAACCTTCTCGAATTTGAAGGGTTCGCCAGCGTCGTACCCCGCCTTGAGTTCCTGTATCACGTTGGTCGCATTCAGGTACAGGTTTTCAACACAACCGGTGAAGTTTTGGTGCACCACGAGACCCTCTTGGAAGTTTGGTACGCCGCCAATGTACACCTGTATTTATATTAAAAAAAAACATTTAAAATATATATATATTATTAATGTCAAAATAATTATTCAGATTTAAAATTTTGAGAGATTTCAGGTTAAAACGCGGTAAAAAATTAAAGAAAGAATTATGCAATTTTCATCAAAATCTGCCTAGTAGTTTTTGAGTTTATCCATTACAAACAAAAAGACAAATATTTTCTCTTTATAATATTATTTTGGAGTCAACTATTCATAAAAAAAGTAGCCTATATCACTCCTGGATGTTTAGTCTGTCTCTGTGCCAAATTTCATCGAAATCAGTGGAGTAGTTTTTGAGTTTACCAGTTACAAACAAAAATACAAATCTTTTTCTCTTTATAATATTAGTATCGATTAGTATGGACTACGCGTAATTATCTTACGTTTTTAAAGTAGCCTACGTTTTAATATAAGGTATCGTTCATCCGTTTTATCGTGAAGAAGTAACAAAGCTACTCACAAATTTTCACCTTCATAATATTTGGTATATGAGATGAGATATCGACTCACCGCTCGATTCAAGTTGAGCCGAGAGAACTCGCCCTTGATCCTGTCCTGCACCACCACTCGGTCCACAGAGAACAGTATGTCGCGACGGTTCCGGGACAACACCACGTCATGCCAGAGGTTGTCGTCTAGCAAACTGCCCACGGATAAAGATGTGGCCGTACCCGACCCTGGGAACAAGGGTATAAGTTGATATAATGCTTCTTTTGCAAGCAATGTTAAGTATTTACTTAAAATTACTTGCAATATTTTAGTCTATGTATTAAGATGCGCGCCCTGGGGCATCGTTCTCATTGGAATATCGGGATAAAAAGTACTCTATGTGTTATTCCAGGTTATATTCCACCCGTGTACCAAATTTCATTACAGTCCAGTAGATTTTGGGTGAAAGAGTAACAAACATACATAAACACATACATCCTGAAAAACTTTATTCAACAATGTTATTAGGAAGTAGGGTATTCAGAAAGAAATTACATTTAAGCTAAATGACTTGCTAGTCTAAACACAGTCGCCACGTACGATTTCCACGGGATACGGATAAGTCTTATTTTAGGGCGGGTCCACACTTGCAATATCTGCGAGTACTTACCTAAATCCAGGTTAAGCACCAATCGATTGTCCCTCAACTGTAGCGCGATGTAGTCACCCTGGGTGCCCCTGGAGTACAAGAGGACCCCGGATGCGGTGCTAGTCTTGAACCGGAACCTGATCACCTCGCGGGACGCCGATATGGGGTCTCGGAGAAGGTCCATCTTGACTAAAGAGGTCCCGTTGAAGTAGAGGGTATCGGCGACTGGAACACAATAATATATTATTAATCCTTACGTATTATAAAAGGAAATCCCCTGTCGCATCTGTGTCTTTATGAACGCGATAAACTCAAAAATTACCGGACAGATTTTTGGTCGGTTTTCACCTGAGGTAGGTTTAGATATATAAGTGCTAATATTGCTAAAGAAATCTCTTCCAGCAGACTCGAAAGAGAAAAGAAAAAATATTTAGAAATTTCATTTGACGACTGGTCGGAGCTGGCGCGGGACCAGAGACGGTGGTCTTGTGTTGGAAGCCAAGACTCATTTTGAAGTTGATGGAAGTCATTGCCTCTGGACTGCTACTGAGTCTGGATAGCAAATATTTTTTTTTAAATTAAAAATTGACTTGAAATTTAATTAGAATTTGAGTTCGTTTGACTTCTATCCATCCAGATGGGAAGCAGAGATCAAGTCAAGATGTACACGCAAGCTCAAATAATACTATTCACTCTTGCCATGCAGGAAAATCCATCACTAAATTGTAGGATTCGAGAAATATCGATGCGTAGAGAGAGAGAGAGAGAGAAAATCTCACCATAATCGCAACCATACAGCTCGAGCCTCATGGAGATCTTGTCCCGCCAACGCATCGGGTTGATACGGACGTACTGCGCTATGATCGGCACTTCGAACTCGTTGCGGTGGACTGTGTTCCCGTCGTGGTTGCCTTGGAACATCTGTGTGACGTCACGATTAAATACATTCTTGGTTGCCAGTATTTTATTTGAAAATAAAAACACGACAGCCATATTTGAAAAGAATAAATTTGAAAAGATTTTCGATAATTGCAAATTTCATCTTGTATAGATTTGGTTGAGATTTTACAATATATTTTCCTCCCACATCACACAATCTATCTAATTGCATCGATCAATTCAATGCATTAACAGCACCCTATCTATTAAATAACACCTGCATATTCCCAACATAATGAAAGCCTCGCCCCCACGTATACGCAGCGGATTCTAAATTGGTTTGCTTACGATTATGTATTGCAAACATGCCTTTGATGGATGTACGAATATGAAATAAAAAGTTTTTTTTTAATGTAACAGCTGTATCACAGAGTGATGTTCTTACTAACATTTTAAAAGCGAAACTAGGTGTGTCTGTGAGGATGTTTGTAACTCAATCGCGCTAAATGTACTTGGCAGATTTCGGTGAAATTTGGTAACAAAGAAAAAACATAATCTAAAAGCAAACTGCATTTTTGCCCCGAAATGCCCACGGGAGCGAAGCTAAACGGCGCAACACTAGTTAAGGAATAATATTACTTGTATGTAATCTATATTGTTTTGTAAACAAAACTACTCTGCTTACCATTTTCAAAGATTTTTGTGAAAAAAAAGAAGAAGAAGAAAGAAGAAGAACCAACCACAACCAATGAATTAGTAGGAAAATAAGTCATAATCATTGCTTATTACTCTTGTGCTACCATCACCATAAAGTATACAAGAACACAGACAGATGTAATAAATTGTTGAAAGTCATAAAGCTTATTGAAACTTTCTCTTAGTAAGAATTAAATAATATTACGTGAAACCCCATAAAAAATCTCTATTATCCTTGTAAAATTTTTTACTATTATATAATAAGTACTAGTGACGGGGCTTCCTGTCACTTCTTTCTTCACTTCACGTACAAGTAAGTACTTATTATCAACATAGTTGAAGCTACAAAAAAGGTACATATATCTCCCTCTCACATCGCAAGTTGGATTCTCACCTGTGACGACCCAAAGCCAAGAGCCGCGCAATAAAATTATTTAAAATTAAAAAATGATGATTGATTTGACAGTGATTTTACGACCGCCCACCGGTCTGAGGTCGACCCTCTTTGGAAACAGGATACATAAATGGTAAAAGAATTAAATACCTGTTCAGCGAAGAATGGGGTTAACTCTTCTATGTATTGGGAGTCGTACGGCAATTATAATTACCTGGGTGTTCCCATCAGCAATCGACATGACTCGCCAACTCTCGCCGTCGTCAGAATACTGCATGTTATATTCTGTGACATATTCGTTAGTAGACGAGCGCCCCCTAGTGGCGATTCCTCGCAACTCCTTCCTCGAGCCGAGGTTCACCATGATGTGCTGGTAGTATGACGACTCCAACGCAGTCCATGCTGATGGCCCTTCACCATTGTTAGGGTTAGTTAGTGCTATACAGCGGACACTAAATCACAGCTGAATATTATTAGAAGAGCAGTTGAATATATATTTTTTTAATTTCACTTTATTACTTGAGTTTTGGGGAAGAAAAATACGGGAAGTCTGGGCTACACTATCGGCGAAATTCGGCAAACTTAGGCGCAACTTACATTGCAGGTTGCTAATGTAAGCTATGTATTAACGCAAGGAAAACCAACCATGTATGTCGAATTCGAGTCGATTCGGCGAATTCTTCGAAATCTTAACCAATAGTTTATCTGGCATATTAGAGTAAATTGGCCAATTCATTAAACCTTGCAATATTTAGCTGTGATGATAGGTGTTTTAGGAAGAGAAGTGTATCAGTAAGACCTTAAAACATTGACAGATTTTGTATCAAAATCCATGAATAAAACTGGTTGTTATATGTATATAGAATATAATGTCGCTAGTGTAAGAACTTCATACACTAGTGTAAGAAATTCATCCATGAATAATACTTCAAGTAAAACGTTGTAAACAAGTTAATATAAACAATCGTTGTATTGCTATTTGAATACAGATAACAATATATCTTTTACGTAAGAATACACAAATAATACATATGTTACGTCATTTCTACTATCATAAATCACTGGAATATCAATGGCGACGGGTATGGCCCAGATTGTTGTGCTAACAATAGCACATTATGCACTCAAAATACATATCAGTTATATTTGCCTCCAATGTCAAATACTCGTTCGGTTTTACTTTGGATTTTGATACAAACTGCTAGACAAAAGAAATTAATTAATTGTAAATATATATATATTAATTCAAAACTACCACAAAAGAAAACCAAGCTGTTAACAAAGCTTTAACACATGCAGTCTACTACTACTATCTTCCTAAACCAAGAACATTAAAGGCCTGTTATATAAGTGTAATATTGTCCAATCATCGTCCAAAAATTAGCGACTAGGTGGGGTAATATGACAAGCTATACATTTGTTGTCACGAACGCATAAAGGGGCTGTTACGCCACGCTAACTCTAACTTTTGTTTTATGAATAATAATGAAACTGGCAGATCTACGAACAAAAGTCACGCAAAAATACCGTTTCCTTTTGCAGTTCCCTTCTATATATACTATACCCTTCGTGAAACAGCACAATGTTATGTAACATTTCTTCGAAACTCGAGTTAGAACAAAGAGATTTTACAGGCAAAAAATAATAATCAAAAACATCCTGACATGATATTTCTGTCTCTATCTATCTCTCAACAGAGTTGAGAAGTATGGAAGTCAAAGACACGCCTTTTGATCTATTTGATTTTTATATTAGGGGTAAACTCTTATCACTAACATGTAAACGTGTTTTCTGCATTCGTGTAGTCATATCACACTCCCCAGTCGCAACATATGCCACAATACCTTGATCTCACCGCCAGAAGCTTTATACTGCGCGTAGTCCAATCCATTGGTACCATAGTCTATGTGATACTCTTCCACGTACTCCTGGGAATGGGCACGACCCTGGGTAGCAATCCTGGTGACATTCTTAACTGACCCCAGGTCTATGAGCAGGTGTTGGTCGAAATCGCTGTCGGATGCCGTCCACGCGTTTGTACCTTGACCATGGAAATTTTATTTTCGACGGTGTTTCATTTTTGTTAGTAATGTCCACATGTTAGTTTCAAATGAGAATTTTCGCGATTGTTTTTGATGTTTATTTACGTAATAATCCTCTAAATCCGCTACCCGATAACCGAATACATAAAACCAAACTAAAATAAACCATTTTTTCCTATTAATTTTATTTATATCTTAACAGCTAGATCCTAATACCACTTCAATTCTTTCTTCATAAAATCATCCTGGAAGCTTCGATCCACTTCAACTAGAGGCTTCGCTTCTTTCACCAACTCTTCAAATGATAGAAATGTGTATGGTGCAGGCACATATTCATAATCTTTATCCATTTCAAAGGAGACCGCCGCAGCGTGCTTCTCATCCAAAAGCGTCTCCTCAAACATCCAGTCTTTCATCAAAACTCCTTTTTTATACAAAACTGTGTCAGTAGTATATTCTCCCACTTTTAACTCTCGAGTTTTAATAGCGAAACTTAATTCCTGAAGAGGTATAGTTATACCAATGCCTATGTTCTTTACGTAACTTTCCTTAAGACACCAGAAGCGATAAAAGCTGGCCAGTTGCTCCATTTCTGTGTGGTAACTGTAAATAGTACTCCATTCGTGATCAGAGAATTGCTTCCTCATGAGCCGGAAAAATTCTGGTACATTTTTATTGATCACAGGTTCAATTTTCATAGTGTCAACACCAATGTCTCTTGTGTTGCCAGCTAAGACCACATAGTCTCCCTGGTGTGATACATTAAATGTAATAGGAACATCTCCAAGGCCCATCAAGTAAGGCTTTCCTCTCTCATCTCTTCCAAATTTAGCTTGATCATATGGAAGAGAGCAATGTAGGTGAGCATACTTGCGCAACATAAGTCGCCCGATGAGCGAAGATTTAGCATCATCTTGATAAACATATCTTCCTATCCTCATCTTCTCATCTGGCTGAATGTAGCTGGACGCAGCCAATATTTCTTCTGCCTTAGGCTTCCAATCCTTGGCATTGAAAGCCCACCTAACATTTTTTCCCCTCATTGTCATATAATGTCTCAATATCCTTTCTTGTATTCTTATAATTTTCAATATGCTTACCCTTACCCCTATGGTCCAATTACTGAGGTCCCTATAGACTTGGTGGACCTGTCGACCAAGGAATCCCTATTATAGGCGAGTCTTGTCTGTAGCCTGAACTTACACTCCAGATAAACTTCATTTTCTATGGCAAATAATAATCAAATAACCGCAAAAAAAAAATAGTCACACACATGCAAAAAATATAGCTCTTAAATGAATCACAAAAAAAAATTTCTAAACTAATTTAGCAAATCATAAAATATTTAAAATTCTATCTCATAAATGTGTATGCAATATACTGCAGAATTAAAGTAAAAAATATTATATAGCCACACAAAAAAAAAAGTTTGAAATTAACCACATAAAATGTATTTAATTCTATTGGTCGTAATGGTAATTTTACACACTAAATTTACCAAACAGGCTTATAACACATTCTCTGTGGAAAATCAAGCCAAGACTGCAACACAAATGAAGCCCATTTTATAGGAATAAAATGTCAATGGAACTCTCAATTTTTTGTGGTAAAAAAGACTAAATTTAAAATAAAGTTAGATTTCATTTTTTGATAAGAACTAAATGTCCAGTAATGGATTAAAATCAGCATGATATTATGTGACAGTGTTGGTTTATGACAGTCAATATGTTATGGCAAAATCCACACTAACAGAGTAGGTACTCTGATATTGATGTAAATGAACTTGCATTGCATAGTTTGTGAGCTATTTTATTTCAAAGAAAAACCAGCAATGTAAGTCGATATTGCCAAAGTATTGCAAACTGTTTGCCAATAGTATGAAGCCTGCTTTAGGCCTTCACACACTGATGCTGGCATAAAGCATTGGAGTATTTTGTGTTTTTAAACTTTTAATTTATTACAATTCATTTTGTGTTCTTACCATGCAACTTCGCATTCTCTGGCCCTCTTTCCCTTAAACTAGAAGTTGCTGTCAAGTGAGCATTTACCAAAAGCGGCTCGTTGCACTCATAGTCATAATAATAACGAGCGTAATCTGAAAAAAAGGATAAGAGAATGCTTTATTTTTTAATTAGCAATAGTTACAAAATACTATTTGCCACACATTCTAATGTTGTAAATGAGACTGCCAGGCTCACTCATTTCAACATAACCTCTTTGTTTGCCCAGGGAAGGATTTGGACATTTTTTATAGCACAATAAGATATTATACTAAATTGATCTTGCTTTCTTGTTAGAAAGTTCCTACATTTGTACAAACACAATCCAAAATATTAATTTGTTTTAATATATATGAATATATATATGAAAAATTGCAGGAAAATGTTATAATCAATAATAATAATAATGCATTAGAATTAATAATAATAATCTTAATTTTAGGTTATGATCATAGACAGAATGGAACCTGCAATCCTAAGAATTTCATATGAAGGATTGCCTCAGTACTAGATCTTTCGGCATACTAATACATAGACTTCGCTTCATAGGTATCTAACTAGGTACCAACTTAACCGAAACGAATAAACTATTTACATCTACATAACACAGAATGCGGCTTTTATTTCAAAATTACATACAAATACATTCAATTAGTAAAAATAGATTTCTAAACGTAAGTATAATTCATGAATACACAACTGGTAACTCCTTATATTAATGTTTAATAATCCTAGAAATTAAAACTTCGCTAACTTATAATTGATAAACTTCGACTAACCTGCACCAGATTTTGTTATACCACAACAAACCAACACAAACAAATAATATAAATTACTCATCATAATTTCATTTTAATTTGTATGGCAGAAATTATAAAGAAAAACGTTAAATCAGTTACAAAAACGAATAAACTGTTTGATCATTACGAGCGTGTTGTCATGTCACTTTGCTCACCCACCAAGCCGGACAACACCCAAGTATGTTCTCTATTCGCATTTATTTCTAGTAACAGTGATAGATTACATTTCATTGGCTCTCCATAAATAAATGACCAATCAAATCACGTTAATTTTAATATAATGTAGACGTCGACAACGAGAATTAACTAATGCAAATGCGTTCTTAACTTGGATTTATTGATATTTTTTAATGAGAACACCTAATTATTTAAACAATGACAAATACTTACATAGGATTAAATTAATAAGAAGAAATAAAAAAATATCATCACTTTATAGTAAAATTTTATATTACAATATCTATCACTTTATAATACAATTTTAACTTTATAATACATGGGTTCTGATTTTATTTTAAATTCGTTAAGACTTATTTACCTCTTTATTTACATGTCCTGATAAAATAAAAACTAACTTTAAGAAATAAAAATTAAACAGAAAGTATAAATAAACGGGATATTTATTTACATTTTATTTTGTGTGCAAAAAGCAAATATTGAAACTAAACAAATCAGGAATTCAGGATTTTATTTGATGGTAACATTGAAACTGACCAAAAAAAAAGTCGTCTGCAGGAGTATTTGATTGATTATTTTCGTGATAGGTTTTCCAATTTAATTTGGTGTAAATTAACTATAAATAAGTGATGCTCTTTTGTTGTTAATCCAATTAACATTATACATCACAGTTGTAATTTATTGCTGTAATGAGAGAAGATTATTGTAGATTATTACTTTGATCCCGTTACCCACCTACCCGTATTTAAGTTTGCCACGTTCTGGTGTTGGCTTGAAAAGTAAATAGCTTCCAACATGTTTAACTTGTTTTAATAACTTCAGTGATAAATAAAAAGGTAAGTCTTAGTTTGTCGTTGTTTCATAATTTGGAATGAATCACTCTGTAGGTGCCGATGACATCAGTATATAGGTAATGTCGAACTATTGGAATCCATTCTGATTTCCAAATTGGGATTTCTGAGTTCCTCTACATTATTCAATAAGATAGATAGAGAAGAATACAAGATAAGAAAAGATAAAAATGTAACTTATTTTATATCAAAAATTTTGGGTTGTTTTTAGAACTTGGAAAACTGAACTGTAAAAGGTAACTTGTGTCTAGAGTTGGTTGTTTAGGTCTGTTAGTTTCACACACAGTGATCAAAACAAAGCAAGTATTGAAAACTTTCTGCATGGAAACCCTACCTGAATAAAAGTTTTTTTTCAGCCAATTCAAAAGCAACCTGATAACGTAAAAAAAATGTTATTACCTATCCAACAGTTGAAAAAACAAGTCTAAACAACATCTTTTGTCCTCCCAAATGTGCAGGAGCCATTATGTCGAGCATGTCGGATCGGAAGGCGGAGCTGGAGCGCAAGAAGGCGAAGCTCCAGGCGCTCCGAGAGGAGAAAGATAGGCGGCGACGTGAGAAGGAGCAAAAAGATGCTGAGGAGGCTTTGGTGAGTTTTAAAATGCTAGTTTGTTGATAACTATGGAATAAACTTGCCGGCGTCCATGGGCTGTGGTGTTTGCTTACCGTCTGGCAACACTCAAGCTCGTTTCACATTAGTATAAAAAGAAGTCCCCCTGTTCCATCTGTCTGTCTATCTATCTGTATGAATATGATAAATTTATTATTTGCACAAATAAAATTTTGTAAGTAATTAAATTAAATTTCAATGGCATTGTAATAATGAGCATTCATTTTCATTTTGCAAGTAGAGTTGACATCAGTCAGACCTCCAGTCATAGAATTTTGGCCATGTCAATTAAGTATGCATTTGGTAACTATTCTCAGCAACGAGCCGCAACAACATCGACCCTGGACAGCCGCCGGGACCTGGACGAGATGCTGTCGTCGCTGGGAGTGGCTCCGGTGCGTGACGTGCTGTCGTCGCTGTCCTCCATGACGTCGCTGACGCCGCCGCGGACCGCGTCGCCCGACGTCAGTATGCCGCACATGGACAAAGCCAGTCTGCCCGCTCAGGGGTTCGTATTTCTTTGGAGTATGACAACATTGTATTGATGCTCACAAATTTCATTGAATTGACATACCAGGAAGAAGTATGAATAAATATAAAATATTCAATCTTTGTCTTCAACTTTTAGTAGCTTTGGCAAGTCACATACATAATAGTAAACTAGAGTGTGCAGGTTTCCTCATAATGTTCTCCTTCATCGGAAGCAAGTGCTGGTCTTACATAAGCCATCGCTTGCTTTTGCTGAGTCAGATTAGTATAAGCAGGTGAAGTACAATCTTGTTACATCGAAAAACACAGAAAACTATAGAAAATGATATTCTTTAATTATTGCAACATTTTATAAATCAATATAAACCTATGAAATATGTAAAATTGTCAGCGTGCCCCGGAAGCCGGCGTCGCTGCAGGTGGTGGCGGTGCAGGCCACGGATATCCCGCCGAAGGAGAGCGTGACGTACGCCAAGCAGACGCAGACCACCGCCGCGGCCGGCGCTGAGCTGAGGGATGGTAAGCTCATCTCACATTTATTTGTTTTGCTCAAATACAAACAATACGAGTTAAGCTGGGTCCGGAGCGCCAATTTTCTAACAAAATATGTTACAAAAACAAGTGAGGAAAATCCCCCGTCCGCTCCGCCTATTGTTTTTATGTCCCTTTACTCCATATAGCGCTGTGCTGCCCTACGTCTGTCTTTTGTGAGCGCTAACACAAAATGAGTCACTTCCCCTCCCCGCAGACGAACGTGGGGGATGTTATCCATTCAGTTTGGAAAGCATATTTTTGTTATTTTTCTAACATAACTAGGCCACGCCCCTAATATTTTAGTAAAACATGTTTTTATGTTAGCTAACACGAAAACACGCCGCTGCGGACCCGGCTTTAGCGTTACCAAAAAACATTTTTTTACAACTGTCAAACTAAATTAAAGAATATTTGCCAAAGCTCTAGCATTTCTACAACTACATCTAGCATTTCTACAACACTGCCGAGAAGAAAGTTTTACTTTTGGCTAGATTTTGTTTTTGTTTATGAATGAATTTTTATATGAATGTAGGCTGCATATATAAAAGTACCAATTAATAAATTACTAGTCTACAAAAAATATAATGAGTCTTTAATAAAGTAAATTAATCGGCTAAGTGCGAGCCTAATCTTCATACTGATGTGAGCTGTTTTTTGGAATTTCTTAATCATTCTATAACATAAAATGATGAATTAATAAATTCGTGATTATTAAAATTATGTTAATATGTTGTTATAAATAAATATCCATAAAAGGAGCATGATATTATATATATATTTTTTTATTTTTCAACAGGGTTTTATAAAGTTTCAATTATTAAAATGTACAATACATTTGATTGTGTTTAACATTTTATATACAGGATGCTGTTTTTAGACTACAAGGATAGTAAATATAAAGGAATATAAATCGTTTTCTAATAAAGAATTCCTAAGATGAAATTATGAATAACTCTGTGTGCTTTGGCACAATCTAGTCACAAATAATAATAACTACATTTGCTTTGTGATGAGTTCTATTGATATATATTTTTTAAATACAAGTCTTCATAAAACAAATCTTGTTTATCTGCTTACTGAAACATTTTAATTGTAGAATTTTTAAAAACAGCACACTGTATTTAATGAATTACCCATGCAAGTTCTCAATCCAGTGTCAATTTAATTTTAACATATTTATGTATTTTTTTTCCCTTTCATGTCCTCCATTTTTTTTTGTTAAATATACCTATAGAGAATTTGCATTTTGAGTTATCTAATTTGTTTTTAATTGTGTTGTTCAGGTGTGGGTTTTAACTATGTCATTTGCAAAGATATGTATCAGTTATACTTATATAACTTTAATATACAATATTACTGTACTAATTAACAAAAACTAACCAAGTTTTCTATAGGAATTTATATTTGCAAATGATAAACATCCCTTTAAAATTAAACATGACATCAGTAATCATAAGGAGCAGTATTTACTTTTTGATTTTCAATTTTAATTTATTCTTTGTTTGTTCAATTGTTTCCTGAAAATTTTAAGAATTATGTGAAATAAATAGAATGCTTATCGATAAAATGTTGCAGAAATATTTTTAACATAAGCTACTTGGTGTAGTCAGCCAAGACATGGAAAAGAAACCTTCCTTCAGGAAACAATATGAAATTTTCTTTGCCCTCAGCTTATCTTTACATACTGTGTCTTTCCTGTCTTTACGCACAGTTGATTTAATATTAAAAGTAAATACTGTATGAGTCTTTGGTGCAATGTTTGTGTTTGTGCTACCATAAAAAAAGGCTGCTCTTCCAATGCATCACCGCTTGCAGGATACATGGAGGACTGGTGGCGGCCGCGCAAAGGTAATTTTGACCTTATTAACATATTAATATAGTTCACTTTTGATTCACTTGTGTTTGTGGATGATTCTGAATTTAGTCTTCAATAATTTCTCAACAATTGAAGATTTTCAATTAAATTGAAATTGAGTATTCAATTTCTTAAATTTTCTATTGTATTTACCTTATGCAAAGTTTTGATATCATTGAATTGAAGACTATATTTTTAGTAATTTATGGCCAATCTTGACACTCAAATATGTGTGTAAATTACATGGAAAGAAAAAGTTGTATTAATTTGCATAACTGTAAGATTTTAACAAATTATTCGTAAGTTAATCTTAACCATATGCATTTGGCAAATATTTCGAATTTCTTCTTTCTTATATGTACATGAGTTTAGCACTATTCACTTAGAGCTATATTACCATTGGTGTGACATTATGGGAGTTCAATGGTTAAATAGATTGGCCATTCATACAAATTCATCAGAAATTGCATGTCAAATTTTTGTTTCCCTTAACGATTTTAAACATGCTACGTAACTTTTTGGGATATTTAATGTTTTGGGATAATACATTTTATAAGCATGTACCATTTGTGCACAGAAGGCGCATGGGATGATAAAAATAATAATTTAACAATTAAAATCATTGTCAATATCATACTACTTTTTTTAATATATGTAAATATATTATTGATTTTTATGGGGTTCAAATACTTACACTTTTCCGTCGTATGTTTTATACAAATGGTTCACAGATCCTGACTGACAGTTTGTTTTTATTTTTGTCCTTTTCTAGCACACGCGACCGATTACTACGGTAAGTCATTATTCCTCCCGATGCTTTCTGTCGTTTCCTAACATTACCTCTACTAGGCCGGTGTCGGTTGTAACACAAACCATTACAGACCTGTACATAGATTACCCTTTCTGTCACGCTTCTAGATATAACTAACAAGGTATCAGGTGCGGTTCGTGGCAGATTACTTGATAAATAGATATTTTATTATTAAACTCAATAACATTTAATTAATTTTTTATCAAGAAATCTGGATATTTCCATTGATATGCGGGGATTGAGTGACATTAACATCAATTTGATGAAGATACGAATGATTCTAATGAATAAACAACATATTGGGGCCTTCCAGAGTTCTCCACGTGTTTTACGTACATCACACGGCCGCAAAGTACTATATCTAAGAATAAAATGAAATTATCATAATTATGTGTATATTGATTATGGTGGTAGTATTGGGGTCGCCATATCATCTCACGCTGACTTACCTTTCCGATTCTACTAACCAACACTGCACAGGTCTTAACACAAGGTCTTATGTCTAAATGAGTCTAAGACTTGATAAAGGCTCGATAGTAAAATGTGGCACTTTTGATTTTCTACAATTTTGATATTTAGATTCTTAGATAAACGAGTGGTTTATCAAGTTTTGTACCAGAGACAAGATCTCGATAGATCATGATGTAAGATATAAAAGCACTGTGGAATATGCTAATCTATGTATAGACTGAATATTTTATTATATATTAATGGTCGAAAGATACTGACATTGTTTTTGTTTTCCTCCCTTTTTCAAGATGAGTACAATCTAAACCCGGGTTTAGAGTGGGAGGACGAGTTTACAGGTAGGTTTCAACTCCGAAACATACAAACAATCATTGAACTACTAAACTGCCCTGGTAGAGCCTGTGCCACTATCACTCAGCATGTTTTGTTATTACTTACTATATCTTCATATGTGTAACGCTGTTATATCGTATATGCTAACAAATACATTTAACTCGAGCACAATTAAGTTTACAGTAGTCTTATTAAAGATCTGTAATTTATGTAATATATTAATCTTATATTTTACAATTAATTTTATGACAAGTTTGTGACATTTATTCGTTTATTTATTATATTTGTCCATAAAATAATGCAAGCCTACCCTAGCATATATTTGGCCTTGTCAATCATGAGTACAAATGCATGTGACAGAAACATTGTGTGTGCATGACAGTGAGTCATAATTCTACCCTGAATAAGTTTAAAATAAATATTATTTTGTTTGTGTAGAAATTATCTGTTTATACAATGAGACATGTATCTCTCTAGTGGAGAGCTCGGGAAGATTTTGTTTTGTCTTTTTTTTTTTTAATATTACCTTATTTTATTATTAAGTAAGAAGCTTTCTGTCACTTTCGATTTAACGCTTTTTTTTTTTAAACATTCTGAATGTTGCCTACTTTGTGTGATTAATTTGCACATGATTTGGTTATATAAACGTTGATGCTATTTAAATATGAATTTGAATTAATTGTTGAACCCAGATTTCTTATTTTCATTTTATTTATATAGTTGGATATACCACGGGCTACATCCCTCCCAATATATTTTTTAAAGATTCACACTCGTGGTTGTAGTTACAGTAAATGTTTTTACCCAACGTGGGAATGATAAATTGTACTATGAATATAATTTCTTTATTAGATGTCGGTGTGATTTGAATCGTACATTACATTACATTTACGAACTACAGGATTATATTATGTGAGAATATTTTCTTTTTGTTTCATTTCTTTGCTTTTAATATTGTTGTCGTTTTTTTTAGAATGTTGCATCTACAATAAATATTTTAATTATTTTTCGCAGTTACTGTAACTACAAACTCGTGATCGCAATATAGGATGCGTGTTACTATTTTATGTTACCTTTAAACTCTGCTATCGGTCTAAATGAAAATGAAACACGTGAAATTGAACTTCGCGAACTTTTTTAATATACTAAGAAAGTTCGCTAAAAAACTACTACATACTAGAACGAACACGATTTATGAAACAAAGAGAAAATACAATCTCCTGAAATAATACGAAAGTTTTAACATGCAATGAAAGTTATTGAAGAAAAAAATATATATCAACTGTGCACTAGATAGCGGAGTTATATATTGTCATCATCATGTTTTGCTTGATAGATAAAATCAAGTTGTGAACGCATTTGTGCTAATACCTCGAGTAGATAAATTAACCATTGTAGATCAACTAGGTTTTATTCCCAAATTGCACATATTGGTTGATGAGCTGTTAAAATTCAATTTATTGCGTTATGTAGATTTTGATTTTTAGCCTACATATCATCACACATAATCGTGCAATTTAGGAATAAGCTAATCAGATTTTATTGGCATGTAAGCAGAGATATAAACTTGCTTTTTTAGACGACAGCTGTGCTCGGCGGTAGCACCGCCGCGCGCGCCGTGATCCGCGCAATGATGTTGTTGAAGTTATTAAATACTCATATATTTGGTATAAATTAAAATCTATTCGGAAATAGATTATATAATTTTTTCCGGCATAGAATTTATACATTTATTAGGATAAATATTCTGCTTGCATGTCTTTAAACTCGTGTAGTTAGGACACCTGTAGTTGCGTGACATTGATTTCCTAGATCTATATTCATCTTATCATTGATTTTATGAAGGTATTAATCACACAAACTGAAGAACATCAAAATTATATGCTAAAAGTAAGACATCAGTAAATTAACTAACACATTAATCACTGCATACCTTCACAAAGTTACATATTTCAACTGAAGTACGGCCGACTTATTTTGATCAATTAAAAATACTACTAATTTCTATTCCGGAAATTGGTATTGATTTTTAGTTAGTTTAGTTGCTAGAATACAGTATAAAGGTGTTACAAATTCGTATAAATACATTATATTCCACCTTATGGTAAGACATGCACATTTTAAATTATAAAATTATAGAATTAAAAAAATAAAATTTTACATTACATTAAAAATATAAAAAAAATTGCAATAGAACAATAGTTTAGACATCGACAATTTTGAATAAAGAATTTGGAATATGAATGTTGTGGCATAAGTCAGCCGTGCTGGCATGGCACCCGCGCCGCGACCCCGTCAAGGGCCATTCTTATTCACCGTCCAGTGCTTACATTCGACGGCGACGCCGCGCGGCAAGGCGACGAGGAGGACGCCGCATTCCACGGCAAGCTGCCGCCCGGCATCCTGCCGCACGGCCTTCCCACCGTCAAGGAGGTCCAGCCCGCGGTCACCGCCGCGCCCCTGGAGAAGAAAGAGGAGGAGAAAGAAAAGAAAGGTGAGCTCTTTGACCTTATATGTTTTAAACTGTATCGAATCTAGTTCGAAGTGGTTGAGACCGTTCGCCTGTGATCGAAAGGTCCCAGGTTCGAATTCTACTTGTGCCAGATGAGTTCGTATGAGAATCTGAGTCATTCGTAGTAGTTTTCATTGACCACCACTTGCTTCCGTAAATATATTCCGCACAACATCGTGAGGAGTAGATGTAAAAGTCATGTCAGATGCCTTTAGGCGATTGTTAATACACAATCGTAATGTGCAGTGAATTTTCAGTACGCGAACTGAGCGCAGATGAGAAGCAAACCATAATGCTGTCAGCGGAGTTCCAGAAGTTCATGTCACGTGCGGGGCGCGTGATCGAGCGCGCGCTCGCGGAGTCCGTCGACATCTACACGGACTACACGGGCGGCGGCGACGGCGAGAACGCTATGTGAGTTAGTCTGCACCACTATCACAAGTTTTACTTGCTTTATTTATCTAGCTATACTTTTATAAATGATTTCACTCAAGTGGAGGTGGGTGGGAGGTATGAGAGAAAATTATTAAGTATATTACATTTTAGTGATTTTTTTTTTTACCTAACCTTTCTTGTCTCTGCTGGAAAAAGGTCTGCCGCATCAGCTTCCAAACCTATCAAGAGAAATCATTGCATTTGAAAAAATATTTTTTGTGATAATTGAAAAAGATATTATGAAGTGCTAAAATTGACAAAAAATATTATAAAATAATTTTTCAATGAATGAGGTGTAGAAGTGATTGGAAACAGAAGCTTTCGGTACCTGAGAGCTACATAAAAAAAACTCATTTTTCTCTTCACAAGTGACGACAAGTCAGTCGCGAAGTTGTCCCTAGTCCGGACATTCTACGACGAGCGCTGGTCCAAAGGCCGCTGCGTCACCTGCCTCGACTGGTCTTCAGCCCACCCCGAGCTGCTGCTGGCCTCGTACCACAACAGCGACGACGCCCCACACGACCCCGACGGAGTTTGTCTAGTGTGGAATACCAAGTTTAAGAAGACCACTCCAGAAGATATCTTCCATTGCCAATCGCCCGTTATGAGCGCTACATTCGCCAGGTAATCCCAAAGCTACGAATACACTAGGCAACGTTTGACGCGCAACATAATCACTATCTCACACGTCGAGTGAAATAGCACATAGTCGATCTCACTCATACAAATTGTAATGAAATGGAAAGAACGATATGCTTCACTTTCTTCCGTAAATATATTCCGTACAACATCGTGAGGGGTAGATGTAAAAGTCATGTCAGATGCCTTTAGGCGATTGTTAAAATAATACACGATTGTAATGTGCAGTGAATTTTCAGTACGCGAACTGAGCGCAGATGTTGCGCGTCAAATGTTCCCTAGTGTATCTGTGGTTTAAAAAGTTTTTTTTAATACCCAAAAAGTCCCTTTGCTCATGACTTTTGGGAAACAATTAGGCGAATACTGGGGTTGTAAACTAGATTACAAATAAATCATTTTTTTAATTGAGATTGGTTAGCATTAACATAGTCGAAACATATCTAAATGTGTCACAGCAATGAAATGTTTTCACCAGCATGTATATTGTTTACAGGTTCCACCCAAATCTCATCCTGGGAGGAACATACTCTGGTCAAATCGTGTTGTGGGACAATCGCATCCAGAAACGAACGCCGGTGCAACGCACGCCTCTGTCTTCATTGGCTCACACGGTAATTATCTAGTCTAAAAACTTCTGATTTAAAGTTATTTTCGGTCGGTCGGTATAATCTAAAACTTAGACTGAATGCGTAGCGAGGCGCGTTTATTGTATGGAATTGTGTGATCGGCTTACCATTATTGTTTCTTACAATGTTTTTTTTTTTTTCTTTCTAATAATATATAAAACTACATAATGTACATAGTCAAAAGGTATATCAAAACAGGTTATGATTGTGATCCGAGTGCTGATTATAATATATATATATATCGATGTGAAACACAATTAACTTACATGAAAATGAGAAACGAGATGACCAGTTCCCTCTGGCAGCACCCGTTCACGCAGCAGACAATCAATAGATCAAACAAAATTCAGTCTAATTGGTTCTTTTTATTTGAACTTGACTGATACGTATTTATACGTGAAAAACAAATACTTTATTCTATCGAGTCTTCTTCTAAGCCCTGACCTAATGCAGCAAAAAACTCTTTTTTCTGCAACATTCGTATTCGAGCGACTTTAGACTAACTAGTTCCTTAACGTCTGCAGCATCCAGTATACTGCCTCTCCGTGGTAGGCAGTCAAAACGCCCACAATCTAATCTCGGTTTCGACCGACGGCCGCCTCTGCTCCTGGTCGCTGGACATGTTGTCTCAGCCTCAAGAGACGCTGGAGCTCCAACACAGGCAGAGCAAGGCTGTAGCGGTGACTGCAATGGGATTCCCGCATGGAGATGTCAACAACTTCGTGTTGGGAAGCGAAGACGGCAATGTTTATTCTGGTGAGTGTACATTGATTAGAATAATACAAGACAAAATCTCGCGTCTTTTTGTTTTTTTTTTTTTTTTATAATTGCAATTTTCAATTATTTAGGTTTTTAATTAGATTTTTATTAAATGTGTTGTTGTTGCTCGCCAGTCCCTTTTTTAACTGGGCTGGATCCGAAAGGCATTTCGGAACGACCACACAGACGAACAGTGTCTGCCCCTAACGTACCATCAGGGCTTATCATAATTGTTGAAAGTACATAATGAGATGGTGTCAGGATGCCTGTACGGACAGCGCGCGGGCGTGGCGGAGTGCTGGGAAGCGCACGCGGGCGCAGTCACGGGCGTGGCGTGTCACGCGGCCGCGGGGGCGCTCGACCTCGCGCATCTCTATCTCACCTGCTCCGTCGACTGGTCCGTCAAGCTCTGGTCCTCCAAGGTGACTTTCCTAAACTGTTACGGCCTATAACATTGGTTACCATAGGACAGCCGTGTTGCCTAGTGTGAGTGATGGTCAAACTGGTAGCGACGTGAGCCGGGTGAAGTTCTATTGTGCTTGAGCTTCGCGATGACTGACGTGCGTCAACTCGTGAACGAACGCTGCCAGGAAATCGAGTCAGTTCGATCCTTGTATACTTTATTAATTAACCGATTTAATGTAATCGATAGATGTCAAGTTTGAAATGTGATGTGAACAAAAATATCCTGTTCAAAAATTATGTGACATCACATTCAATCACATATTTCAATAAATGTATTTTTAACTGAAGGAATCCAAGCCGCTGTACTCGTTCGAAGATAGCTTGGACTACGTGACTGACGTAAGATGGTCGCCCATACACCCGGCGCTGTTCGCGGCGGCCGACGCCGCTGGGAGACTGGACTTGTGGAATCTCAACAGAGACACTGAGGTGAGATCACGATGCGAAAATAAAGAGCCATTGAATGAAAAGTTGTGTGACGCGGCGTTGAGGCAGACGAGTTGGTGAAATTAAGATTTACATGTAATTTTTTTATATTTTATGGGCACATAAGTTAAAAGCTTTTTCCAATTTCAGTGTTTTCTCAGTCGTTAAGTCTAAGGATGGAGCCTAAGGCCCGTTTTCCTATTCTTAGTCCATGATACTCATAAAATAAATAAACAAATATGTATGGATAAGTCCACAAAGATTGAGTTGGCCCCAAAGTAAGTTTGAAATCTGAAAAAGTTAATTTTCCATCTTGACCTGACCGGGGATCGAACCCGGTACCCGCAGCGTAGCGGTCCGGCGTGATGCCCATTAGGCTACGGAGTCACTTATGTAAAAAAGTACGCCAAATGAAGTCACCCTATTATTATGTTGTATATCACACAGGACAATTGGAACGACTCGTGATTGGAACAGACTGACGTTTATTCCAATCAAGACGTGACAGATACGTGGTCTTGCCATACATCATATGCCACATTTACACTCAGCCCGATTGGGCAGGGAAGTGTGCATCCCAGTGGGCAGCACGAGTATGTAAAAAGCCTAGGTTACTCGCGCTGTCCCCGCTCATGTCACTGCCCTGCCCGGCACAGTAATGTAAAAACAATTACATTTTTAGAACTTTACGAAATTGAGCAGGTAATATGGAATGACTTATACTGATCAGACATAATGCTGTCGAACCAGCAACCTCGACGAGATCGACGTCAGTCATTTTTGTGAATTGATAAATAAAGAATCGCCGCAGAAGTATTTAGGGAAATATCTCCGGGCAGCGGCAGGAGAACGGGCAGCGGCTGAGTGTAAATGCGGGGTAACATATTAGTGTATTGTGTGGGCAGGTTCCGCTCGCGTCCGTGCAGGCGGAGGGCGGCGTGGCCTTCAACAGGGTGTCGTGGGCGCCCGCCGGCGGACACATCGTCGCGGGCGACGACGCCGGGAAGATCTGGGTCTATGAACTGGCTGATGTGAGTATACTACATACACACTACACACACACGTTGGCATGTTGTCGTTCACGCCCGACTCACCACACACTGTGGACGAAATGCGGGTCGATTCGAAACGAGTTACAGCGAACCAATTACATTATTCCATTGTGACGCAACGACAACCACACGTAATGTCATTGGTTTGCTGCGTCTCACTTCGAATCGATTCGATGGTGAGAAGTGAAATGCTAACCCCTCTGTTCTGTCACACTGGTGTGACGGTGAGGAAATATTTTTACTATCTTTCATACTGTGTTAATATACCGGTGAAGTGTTAAGAAGCCTATGTGATGATGAAATGTCTCATTTTTTTAAGTTAAATATAGGTTTATCGATATTTTTATTAACATCTGCTCAGTAATCGATATTTGACTAGCACGCTACTGCACCGCTTAAACGTCACGTCGCCAAGTTGCCACGTTCATTGAAAAGTGAACTTTAAATCTTTATAGGTACTATTAAAATTTAAATCGTATAGCTTGAAAGTTTTATGAAATCTGACAATATTTAGTTTTAAATTGTGTAATCTGTTTGAGGACTTCTTTTTGATGATTTGGTAAAAAGAAAATATATATTTTTATAAAGTGACATGAATCGACGCGACGACAAAAGAAACAATAAAGTAACAGATTCCGCAACAATTGGTCCACTTCGGTATCTTCACTCAAGCTGTGTATTTGTGGGCAGTCGGTGGCGCAGCCGCGCCACGACGAGTGGAGCAAGCTGGTGTACACGCTGCAGGAGCTGAAGCACAACCAAGCGGACGACGACGACCGCCTCAGCCTCGCGCCCAGCGGCCCTCCCAGCCTCACCAGCCTCACCTCGCTCGCCAGCAACCCGCTCAGGTAACCAATCAATAGTTTCTTGTTTCCAGGGCAGCCCAAACGAGTAACTTTAGTAAATAATGCATTTCTAATAAAATGAAAATAATATGAAACTAGTGTCTAAATGTTTGTGTGTGTGTAATGTCCATCTTTTTGAAATCGCGGCATGAGCAGCTGTCATGTCGCGTTCAGTTTTGTGAAAAACTACTCAATCTCTCGCACGATGGACTGAGTCTAACTAGAAATCCGACCACACCTATCTATTACTCTTTCAGGCCTAAAAAGGCAGAGGGATAAGCCTAGCCATGCCCTCTGTTTCAGCAGTATTTAATTCGTATATTTTTGGCCTATATAAATGTCTTTGTACAGGTAACTGACTTGGGACGTGCGCTGTGGATGGCGGTTGTAGTCACAATGCGACTACACGACACCAAACTGGCATTGGCGATATCAAGAACCCAGATTGTCATGACACAATAGAAGCTTTTCAATCGAATTGAAAGTGCTTCAAATTGTTACGTGAGTAATTAGGACCAGTATTCATCAATCTAGCTTTAATGATGAAATTATTTTAAAATATATAATAGGCAACATTTTGTACCATGGGCAAAAAGAGTTATTTTTCATCTGTAAATCGAAAGAAACAAATTCTGGCCACAAAAACATCTTTAGATAAACTTATAATTGCGGCGATTTCATTGTATGTAAAACAAAATAAAATAAGGCTTAAAATTACGTTGCGCTTTCATCCCCGGACGATTCTGTCTGTCTCAGTCACAAATCTTATGTGCGAAACAGACGAACGACGGATGTTTCAAACATAATTTGTGAAAACCACATTAGCGGATTAAACATTCTTTGATGAATACTGAGCCTAAGGCCAGAATCACACGGCTTATTCCAATCATAATGCATATGGACTGATTGTATAGATTTTTTAAAGAAATATGTATAGATCGAGAAAGTGAGATGGCACACAATATAAGAGAATCGCCAAAGGTTCTTTGTTATGTATTGAAAAGGTGAGTTTTCCACTGAGATATGTGAGAAAACTGATATTTTGTATATGAACGGAACTGGAAAAGTAAATGTTATTTTAAATATCTATAATATGCGCGCAATCTATTATATTATGTAATGATTCTTGTAGACGTCTATTTGACTCATCTGTAAGGTTCAATGTAGTTACAATCTACGATATTTTGAGCTACTTAACAATAATTTTAGTCACATTATAGTATGAAAAAATAATGGTTTATTTATTTCACGGAATTGTCTGTATAGGTTTTTGTCAGATTAAGATAAACGTTAACTTTTGGGTGGGTTGCATAGTTAACTTTACGCTATTTTGTCTTAAACGTCAGCAGCTTGCTGGTTAAAATAAACGTCAAAGTTGACGGTGCAACACACCTTAAATTTATTTACGCTATTTTCTGATATATTTATTAAAAAGCAGGTAAAATAGTATTAATTATATAATAACCACTGAAAACTATATAATAACCACTGAAATCAGTCAAAACTTGAGTTTTTAATTTTGACTGATAGTCAATGGCTAATAATGTTAAACAGTTAGTTCTATGCTTTATTTTAATTCAATAATAAAATAAGTGGCTTTCATTGACTTACTCTGCATTTTATTTATATTCGGCCCACTTTCATCCTTCCTTGCGAGTTCACGGGTTTTATTTTGCCCAAAGCTCGGGGACTAACCTAACCTTGAGAATTGTGATTTTACAAGTGCGTACCAAACGTCAAGTCTTTTTGGGATGTGCTTTTTGCTGTTGTTGTCAAGGCTTTTTATATTTTTGTCGAATCTAAACATATAATAAAACTGTAAACGGGCTATGTCTGTACATAGAAGATATTCAAGAAAAATAATTAGAGGTGACTTTATGGGATTAATAGAGGCCAAAACAATTTTTTGTCTGTCTGTATGTTTGTTGGCGCATCACACAAAACTACCGGATGGAATTTGATGCGGTTTTCATAGTGGTATATATTTCATCGCGATACTCTGCTTAGATCCCGAGATGACTCTAGCTGCGGAGAAAAGTTAGTCATAATATAACTCACTCACGAGGAAGTCATGTCACTTTCATATAATATAGATATTTGACTTTATATTGGATAGTCTTATATGCTAAGATACAAATACGGATGCAATTAATAATTAACCCAAGTGCATGCATTGTAACACCACTTTTCCTACAAAAACTAAAACTGAGCTCGCCCTTCCATACTCGCAAGATAATGCCGGCATAATTATACACTTTCGCTGAACGTCAATTGTAGTGTTTATATCAAGCTATTTTAATGAAAAATCCAGCAATTTGCATTCATAAAGATCCTTATCTCCATAACGATTCCAATTCTGTATTTGCTTTTTATGATTCAATTATTAATAATGACAATCTGACTAAACATCTACATTTTATTAAAATAAATAATCTAAAACTAATTTAACCACTCTCAATCAGGATAAAATGGTATGGCAAGTTTCCCTTTCGCCAAGTTGACCTCCTCCCAAAAAATGCACTGCAAGCTCTTCCTGTCCATAATATCTGTGTATAGTTTACCATCCAAGTGTTCCATCTCGTGCTGGGCTATCCGTGCAGCCCAGTCCTTGTATTTTGTAGATGTGCTGTCACCTTCTGCATTCAGTGCTGAAAAGGGAATTATATGTTACTAGCTGCGCCCTGAGTCTTCGCTCCCATGGGAATTTCGTAGTAAAAAGTACCCTATGTGTTATTCCAGGTTATATTCTTCCATTGTTTTTATATTCTTCCAGTTTTTATATTCTTCCAGTGTTTCTTCCAGTTCATTTTGCGTGAAAGCATAACAAACATACATAAAATATATGTATATAAAATAGATATATGTATATAAAAATTTAATTTCACCTACAATGGTTTGTCTATATTCAAAGTGTGATTATCAGTGTCATTATTATTATTTAATATTTAATATATTTAATTTATCAACAACGAAAATGGAGATGGACAGGCCATGATAACTGTAACAGAGGCGACCTTACACTACCATACAAAAAGAATGAATGAAGAAGGAAGATATCATAAGTAAAATTTCCTATTATTGTATTGTTGTATAAGTATGGTGCAGGATAGTGCATCCAACCAAACTAAAATCAAAACCAAATAAATTTCATATCCATTTAAAAATCTAACCTGTAATTTCAACTTCTTTGTATCGAGCCACTTCAGCTGTGTATCCCTGAACACTCTCACAGCCCTCAGACAGTGTCACTTTTGAGTAGTCAATCACCTTCAGTGTTGGGTTGATAAAAACCTGAAACCATGATAAGAAATTTACAATGTTTTTTTAGATTTCAGATAAAAAAGTAAGGTAAAATTTCAAAATTAGAAGGTTGATAGCCATTGGGTTATTTAATTTTCTTCTCAGCAGTGTATGTCCTGAAAAACTGGTTTTTTGAATAGATTTTGATGAGGTTCAAAAATGTTCTGAATGAAGGAATGCTTGAGTGCCATTTTTAAAGAAATTCTGCATATCTACCCTCTTATTTAAAAAAAAAAGTTAAAGCACTACTGAATTAACTCATTCCAACAATGTTAACTATTGGAAAGTGTGATAATGAATCAAAATATTTTGTCAGTATTCTTTAACTTTATTCATCAACCATTTATAATATAAACAAATATAATAAGATTTGTAAACAAATGTAATAACATTTATTTTTTACTCTAATATCACTAGTTACTTACTCACACTGAAAGGTACTACAGTTATTCCTCTGGTCTTGACAGATTCTTTAGGGATAGAAGCAATTTGCAGTGCTGTTTGTCTCATGACGAATATCCTTTTGTTGACACCAATTTGCGGCGCAGACATCCCAACACTCCCGTACTTGTCCAGCACATACTTCAGCTTCTTTATCAGTTTCTGGATCTCCTCACTCTTGATTTTGTCAACAGCTACGGGCTCAGAAGCTTTACGTAACATTGGATCCCCAATTTGGACGACATGCTCGTAAGGAGGCAATTTTTTACCGTGACTAGGTCCAATTCTTGCGTACCAATTGAGTATCTTTCTGGTTACACCCATTTCAAAGAACTTATTATATTTATTAGGAAAAAGAGTATCTACACATAATTTTATTTACCAATTTTTAGGTTAAACGTGCAATGTTATTCATTCATCTTCAACTCAACATATGGGAATGTCTTATGTCAAATCAACTGTCAAGTCTATGTCGGTTCACAGATTATATTTCAAATGATTTTTTTTCTTTTTCTTAATTTTTCATATGTTGATTTTCCGAACCGGACTTCAAACTAACGAACCGTATGCATCCAGACGGAACCGGACTAGGATGAATCATTTAGATTTAGATGAAAAAAACCTGCCCTGTTATTAATTATAAAAGTTAAAGTATACTTTAAGCTAAAGTATGTTTTGTCTCGTTCTGACAATGTTAAACGTGACAGTGACAAAACAAACTTTTGCTTGAAGTACTTTTGATCCAGGGCTAATGGTTTCTCCCATAGATTTCCGTTAAAAACCTTTAAATTATTCTGAAGTTCACTTTCCTATAGAATAGATTAATAATAGAAATTCCATTTTATTTTCGTCATAACGTGATATGAGATTTGTGCGAGATTATCGGGTTATGAGTTTTTAGTTATTATGATACTTAAATATCATTTTTTATATAGGTTATTACGTGGGTAGATAAAATCAGTAAGCGCAGCAATGAGAGCACAGAATCTTTCGGGCCCCGCCGGCACGCCGCCCTTTGCCACACCGTAAAATAACGTCCATACGTACTAATATACTAATATTTTCTACCTATAAAACCTATATTCAGACTAATTTATCTAAGTACCTACTACTATTTTTATAAAATAAGAAATGACAACGAAGTCTCATTGTTAAGTTAATTAATTACATACTAGGAAAATTCTATTATATATTATTATATATAATTCAATTAAAATGTCAACTACTGCTTGTATCTTGATGTGCACCTACCGAGTGCATGCTTTTTCTAATACCTATATTACAGTAAATTATGTAATCACTTTTGTATTTGTGTACCTACATAGAGAGTCTAAAATTTGATGCTTTAATATAATACTGAAAATACAGAATATGACGACTTCACGATCTGTAAAAAATAAAGAGTTTAATAAATGTAGGTTCATTAAAATTAACATTTATTTTTTTAGTTCCTATTTATATATTCCTACGAATCCACGATACTTACCGATACATAGGATTGGTATGAAAGCGCTACAATTCCGAGGGCTCGAATAGATACTGGCACCTAAAAAATATTTCAAATAAGTATGTTTCAACTGTACTGTAATCAATTAATTATTACTAATTATGTACATATTCTTTATCTCACTACTTTGATGCGAACATCTGCGATAATTTCTACGTGGGCACCAAGCAGATAGATGAATAGTTCCTGCGTCATTCCTTCCCCAGACCGTAACCGTTCCACAAATGTTGTTTTATGTGTATGGTATTTTAAATACTGACCTGAGCTTGTGTCATGGCAATAACGAGAAGCTTCCTGACTCGCACGGTGGAGTCTCCCTGGCAATTTTGCCAACCAGAATTGAACATGGCGGTAGATAGGGCTGCCGCCTGCAAGAAGGATTCGTGGATGATTAGGCTTAGAAAATGACCGCGTCTCTCTGAAATGGCGAAAATTAATAACGATTTATTAATGGATATGCTGTAATGCCAACGACCAACTCAATAAATTTTTTCTTTGCTCAGGGATTTTTTTTTCAGTTTACGATTATATTTCAATGTAACTACTTTCCTCTACAGTCACGTCTCCAGCGTTCCACATGAAGAAACCTGTGCTGATGAGCATGGCGGTCATCGTAGACACGATAGCTGATACGCTGCCAAACGTGCGTTCTGAACTCTGTGGATAATCAATATACATACGTGTCTATATTATAATGAAAGTAGGCATTTGATTAAGAAGGAAATTTAGATACACTTTAAGCTAAAGGTTTAATTAGGTAATTATTATCCTTACCAGCATCTGTGCCATCAGTAAAATGATGACTGTTACATTAACCAGTATTTGGCCGCTGAGAACCCACATGAAGGACGCCTCACATTCTCGTGTACACCTGTGGGACAACAAATATAAACTAAATATATAATGACAAAAAAAAATTGATTATTTTCTAAACAACATTTACATATTTACCACAATGTACGAGCATGCATATTTATACCCAACTTCAGTCCATTTTCATATTTCTCTTCTTTCTGTCGCAACGTCAATTCAGCTATTTCAAAAATATTGTTGAGGTTGTAGAAATAACTCTGTAGATTCTTGTATTGGTGCCCCAGACAGACTAGGGTCGAGATGAGCATAACGTACACCCCCGAGACTCTAAACATGAAGATCCACCACATTATATAAGCAAACACGCGGAAGTAGCTGGCTGCAGTAGACACATCATTTACATCAGGCCAAGCTGTGATCACCGTTACAAAAGTGCCATCTGAAATAAACAACTGAATATCGCTGCGGCAAATGGCAGGTAAAACATAATGATTCTCTGATTATAAATTAACAAATTTGGTTTTAATTCAAAAGACATAATACTTATAAACACGTAATACTTCCATCGAACAATAATGAATATAGAAATGTGACAATGTTTAGCATGTTCGCATATTGTTATACATAAACATTTTGGCAAAAATTTAACCTACCTAGAAATTGTTTCTCCATGGAAGTAATATTATGTAGGTACCTATGGGTAAGAGTTTTTTAATCAAATATCGAAATACGTCGTCGAATGAAAGTTCAAGACGTGGTCTCCAGAGTCGCGACATTAAAATGGAATTGGGCTGGGCACCTGGCTAGAAGGAATGATGGAAGGTGGAGTAAAGCTGTATCTGAGTGGTACCCCAGAAC
This sequence comes from Plodia interpunctella, assembly GCF_027563975.2. NCBI lineage: Eukaryota > Metazoa > Arthropoda > Insecta > Lepidoptera > Pyralidae > Plodia > Plodia interpunctella. The sequence goes on from NC_071300.1 coordinate 10,594,563, forward strand.
TGGAAAACGGAGCGTAGGACATCCGGCAGCTAGATGGGTCGATGATGTAAAGAAAATTGCTGGCAACAACTGAATGGGGATGGACCAGGACAGAGATGGTTAGCGGAGACCTATTCCCAGCAGTGGGTCACGAAGGGCTGCAGATGATGATGATGAATCAAATATCAAAGACTTTTCTATTTATAATTGGCATATTGTAACAATTAAGTAGTTGCTATTGTTGCTATTAAAAATGCTGTGGAGTGGACTCTACCTTTATCATACAAACATTGCATGAGTCCATCCAAGCCGTAGGAAATAAGAGCGAAACTGCATATAAAACAGTACACCATAGAATGTCTTCGAGACTTCTTGATCATCTGCATTTCCATATCTGGATTATTGTAGTGCTTCTTTAGCTCTATAACCATAGTGTTGGTCAAAGCGCTAATTTTTTCTTGATGAAACGCCAAAATAATACCAAAGCTACCGAGAAAGGGGTGGGAGAAACCGAACAATTGGCGGTCAGTTTGCTGTTTCTCTGACAAATTGTTTTGGGTAATAAAACCAATTAATTCGAATGCGACGAAAAATAAACAAGCAGCGTTTAAAATTTTTGATGCGGTGTCGTGATATTTTATGATCACTGTAGGCAGATCAAAATCGTTGTTCCAGTAATTTGGCCAACCAACTAAGTATAGATATTTGTGGACATATCGAAAGTACTCAGAAGTTTTGCAGCTTTTTACTTGTGGTTTGGCTACGTCCATTTTTATTTTGGTGAAATGTATTTTCGGTCAGAAGGGAAAGCGAATACTGATAAAATAGTGAAAACAAGTATGTCGTGTTAGATAATTACGGTCGTGGAAAAGTGATTGTTATATATTAAATTGCCGTAATAATTGTCCAGTTGTAATTGTTGGTTTATGCGATTGCTTCCGTAGTCCAGTGGCATAGTATAATAATGAGTACAAATAATGCAAATTCGCACCTATTGCCGGTGCATAGAGTTCCATGCAGGCAGGGTAACTTGACGTGCGATCAACTGTACTATCCCGTGGTTATATATTTCTCTTAAAGACTAACTTACGGAGCACGTGTCACTCTGGAAGAAGACGCTAAGTAGGAACTAACTCATTTCTGGTTTAGTTCTTATATTGTGGCCTATAGGTGACTAGCCTGTTTTCTTGATCTTTTAAAGGGAATGGGCACAGGTAGTCCTTGTATCAACTATGAAATTATTAGATTTATAGTGGGTATATAAGTTCTATAAATAAATACCTTTAACAACAAATCCGTGCATTAAACCATCTATACCATAAAACACAAGGGCAGATCCCACGATAACACAGTACGCTATCGAATGTCGACGGGCTTTCTTGATCATTTCTTCTTCAATATCATAGTCATTGTAGCACTTCTTGAGCTCTATAGTTAGGCTGTAAGTCAGAGCTCTAATGTTTTTCTGATATAAAGCCAAGATTAATCCGTAACTACCCAAAAATACGTGAGAGAAACTAAATAGTATACGATCACTTTTCTGCTTCTGCGTTAAATTGTTTTGCGTGAAAAATCCCGTCAGTTCTATGCCCACTAAGAAGAAGGAACATATATTTAAAAATGTTGATATGTTCACATGATATTTTAAAATTATGGTAGGTAGGTCTGGCTGCGTTGTCCAGTAATTCGGCCATCCAACTAAGTGTACATATTTGAAGACGAGTTTGAAATATTTAGCTGTTTTGCAGGTTTCAGTACTCGATTTAGCCACATTGTCGATGTCCATTTTAATTTCAATATAGTGAATTCTTCAAAAGATGCTCGTCTTGTGAGCTATCGCAGAATGTAAATAGATATAGGTATTTCATTCAGTCACCTACGTGGTTACCAAATTCGTTTCAATTAACTCCTACGCAATAAAATGTATTTCTAACTGATTACATAATCATAAAAAATAATGGTTTAGACTTATACATAATTTAATATTGCATTAGCAGTTACAGTTACTACTAAGCCGGCACCCGGCCCATTTGATGGAAAGCGGTCACCACAGCCTGTGGACTACGTCTAGCAACACTAGGGTGTCACATGCACATACACACAGGTACTGTGGGACATCTTACGTGAATGTCATATAAATTTGCTCTTTATCTATCTATTCATAAATATTTCAAAAAAACAAATAATAAACTAATTTAAGGGCAGAGGAAATTTGATTTTATGAGCTGATATGAGAGATTATATGGATTAAGGTCCAGGAGAACGATTTGAAAAGCGCACCTTCTACTAAGTACATAGGTCCCAGTCTAGAACTTAATTATAATAATGGGAAACCCTTTAATTGTTAGCAAGACAATTAACCTGTAACTATAGATAACTACTGCAATTACATCATTTCATAATTTTCTATTCAAAATTACTTTATTACTGCGTAACAGAACTGGTTATTATTATATTCCACTATTATTTTATAATTACATTAATTAAATACTTAGTTACCTATGTATATATACCTTGTAATTATAAAATAAGTAGGTAGGTATTCTGTACGAGAAAAAGTTAGCATCTCAGTCATCTAGGTAACATTATAAGTACTTTTTTGTTGTCCGTGCAGTTAAATTATATATCGGTCATTAATTTTAAATTTGCCTGAACCGGAAGAACCTAAGGACTATTCTCGAATGAAGCTTGGATCGGACCGTTTACGGTGGGATTATTTGCGACACAGTAGTTTATTATTCACTGGTTTGCTAGTGGTGCGGTTGTGAAAAACGATTTCTTCGACTGTACATAAACTGTCAAAGTCATGTGTCACATGGTTAAAACCTTGCATCCAAAATATTATCTACAATCCAACCAAAAGTCAAAGTTCCCAAGTTTTCGTCATTGGATTGCCGGTGGTTTAACTTGAATAATATAAATGTAATATAATATATAGGACATTACCAGTTGATGTTTTTATACTATCTTAAAAGTAATTTGTTATCTATTTTTTACATACAGTTACAAGCTTAAATAGGTATATAAAACATCAGTACCTAAAGTGTATTTCGCCGTTCGGTTACAGGGATTTTTTATTGTTTTGCCATATTTTTATTCTAAATAGTGTTGATAAGGACTTGTTGGCAGAGTTCAAACGTTCAAGGTAGTAACTAATTATGTAATGTTATAGAACGTCGTTATCTTTACAATCGAGTAGGAATTTTAAAGTTTAATTTTTAAGTCTTGCCCGCACTTGCAGCCAAATTGGTTATTAATTCACACATAACATTGTTTGAACACAATGCTAATTATATAAATTATTCATGGTCAAGTTTTTTACTTCCTCAATCTAACAACAACCTGAATGAATAGTCTCATTATTTGAAAGGTGTTAAACAATTAAATAGACAATTTTAGAGTATTACATATCTAAAACTGGATATTTCTCGTTTGTTTTATTATTCATATATTCGCCACGATGTGAAATATTCCAGCCTAAATTTTAAAAACATATTAAGACATATTAACATCTGCATAACTTGCTAACTCCAAACATGAAATTATATTGTCATTGTGTTATTTTCTTCACCATTTAATTAATACAATTTTTTTTTTGTTTACAGATGTTCAAATTAGGTATCAATACTAGCAGAAATATCTCAATAGTGTTTAAACGCACAATGTCCTCACAAGAACCTGATATTTTAACGGAAACACTGAACAATGCTGGTGTTTTGACGTTAAATCGTCCAAAAGCTTTGAATTCGTTAAACGAGTCTATGGTAACTAAGATATTAGCTCAGCTTAGAGAATGGGAGAAGAGCAAAACTATGGTTATAGTAAAGGGTGCAGGAGACAGGGCATTCTGTGCCGGAGGAGACGTAAAAGTGGCTATAGACAAAGTTAAAGGACCACAATTCTTTTACCCAGAATATAATTGTAATTATTTGATTGGGAAGTATAAGATTCCGTACATAGCCCTAATAGATGGTATCACCATGGGAGGAGGTATGGGTGTGTCTGTTCACGGAAGATACAGGGTAGCAACTGAGAGAACAGTAATTGCGATGCCTGAGACTAGAATAGGCTTGTTTCCAGATGTGGGTGGATCATACTTCCTGCCGAGGTTACAGGTGAATCTTGGGCTGTACTTAGGATTAACTGGTAAGTTAGATTTAAATATACTTAGCTACCTTCTCTATAACCTGACATAGAAAAAAAAATGATTAATAAAATGTTTTGATATGTGAGTTTAACTATACATTATATACTTTAATATTTGATTTGAAATATTGCTAGATAGATTTTGTTATCAATGTCACAAAAGTGATTATAAATTTTCTCTAATTCCAGTTTTTCAGTATTATTTTTGTTTTTTTGAACTAATAACATTAGAAAGATAAGATCTGATGAAAAGTTAACATTTGTTGCAATCACATGTCAAAGTAACAAAATACCTTATAATAATATAGTAATGAACTGTGAAAGTTTACAATTTCATGTTTATTATCTTCCATTAGACAATGTTTACTCAGCAATACACCATTGTCACAAGGGGCCAGATCCATAAACATTCTAGAGAAATGTATTAATGCAATGATAGAATAGAATTTCGTAATAAGGTAGGCATAGTTCTATCACGCGGCCGGTAACCTGATTGGTCAAGTCAACAAACGAGCGCGGTCCACGAATTAGAATGCTTATTTCAAATATTATTGCATATTTCTTCACAATCGAAATGACGAATAGAGTATATACCTCAATCGTAACTGACCTTTCACCCTCGGCGTAACTATAAACAAAGCCTTGTAAATACGATCTTGATGCATAAACTACTATTTTATGTTCCAGGTGACAGACTAAAAGGTAAAGACGTAGTAAAATCTGGGATAGCAACACATTTTGTATCGAGCAGTCGACTTTACGAGTTAGAGACACTTCTGTCTCGGTGCACCAACGACGTGGAGATCAGTGCTTTGCTCAATAAGTTCAATGAACCCCCGGAAGAGTTCACACTGGCTCCGAACATTAAGCACATCAACTACTGCTTCGCTGCCTCAACAGTTGAAGAGATTATTGAGAGACTGGAGAAGGTGAACAATGATTGGTCTCAGAAGACTATTCAGGTGTGTTTTGCATCATCGGAACTGTTTGAATTTGTATTTAATTAGTATCAAGTGCAAAAAACTCATCTTCATGAGTTTCGGGCATTTGTAGCTGTGACGATGCGAAGTTCGGGTTAAACAAAATTATCAATTTTCGTCTTTTTTCATAAATAAAACTGTTTATTTTACGAGTACAATAATAACGAAAACTATATTTGAGATCCTCGTAACAAGCCGCACATCTGTGTTTGGGTCATAGGATCACACCATCTTACCAGATTTCACCTGATTTGCTTCAGTAGATTCGGAGCAAATTGGCTATGTTAGACGTACTCAAGAATGATCCTATAAGGCTTCCGTTTTTCCATATATGTACGAAGAACCGTAGTAAAATACCTTAATAACATTTGTAGACGCTACACGAGATGTGCCCGGGCTCCCTGAAGATAACGCTGCGCGCGCTGCAGCGCGGCGCTCAGCTGTCGCTGGCGCACTGTCTGCGCATGGAATACCGCGTCGCCTGCTGGTCCACGAGGCACCACGACTTCCCGGAGGGTAACTATATGATACTAGCGTTTGCCCGTGGAATCACCCACGTGATTTCCCTATGGGAATAGTAATTTTTTCGTGATGAAAAGTACCCTATGTCCTACATCATAATTCAAACTATATGTATGGAAAATTTCAAGAATATTGGTTGAATAGATAGAACATGTAGAAGTAACAAACTTATTTTCACATTTATAATATTATTAAGGATAATATATAGTTGTGTGAGGAGCTCAATGGCGTAATAGTTGGTGCATTCGGCCTGCGATATTGGCGGTAAAGACACTCACAATGCATGGTAATTGAAATGATGGGTGACCAAAAAAGTATTATCACGAGCTCCTGCATGCCCAAGGCCCGGAAGGCCCATACACCTTATTCAACCATAAGAAAGGCCGGTGCCCCACCAGTGGGGACGTTTAAATGGCTTATGACGATGTTTTCTATAAAAAAAAGCCCGCTGCCTTGAAGACGAAAGAGTTATCGCGAAAAAAAATAATTATTAACGTCCCACTGCTAGCGCTTAGTAAAGACAGACTGCTTTCACGCGATAGTTGGTACGGAAGAAGCCCACCCCACTCGTTCAACGTATGCGCAACAGCTGTAACACAGATAATATCCGCGCGTCCCAACTACCACATGCTAAAAAATATTTCTTTTTTTTTTTACAGTAATTGTGTAATATTTTATAGCAAGTTCTATCAATCTAAACACTGTACGAAAGCACATTATATTATGTATTAAATTTACACGATTGTTTGCAGGCGTACGCGCACTGCTCATAGACAAAGACAACAACCCCCGCTGGACGCACAAGTCTGTCCGCGAAGTAGACGACGACTACGTCGAGCAATTCTTCAAGAAGTTGCCTCAGGACCAGGAGCTGAAGTTCTTTGACGAAGATTCCAAGTTGTAAGAACTCAAACCGTACTATATACTATACTGTCGGCAAACAGTGCCGAACTCTGGCAGTTTATTGATGGCATTCTTGCTGTAAAAAAAAGCTCACATAGAAACTACGCAATGTATCCGAGTTCGTCGATTCACACCTGTCTGTTCGGAGGGGCAATGTAGGGTCTAAAGAAGATGCACGTATTTTTTTTAACATGTTGATTACTAAAAATCAATTGTGTTTTACTAAACTATAAAAAATTCATACAAAATTTAATTTAATACTGGCGTTGGATCAATGATTTAGCAGGCTGCGGTCAATGTGAGAATTGAAAAGGAAAGCCGTACTGCTTCTCTTTCTTTTGTACAACTGCATCCCTTTTTGTTGTCCCTTAAATTGGAGCCTGTGTACATCCCACACCCTACTTGCTCCACTATTAATATTATAAATGCAATAGTTTGTGTGTGGCATAGATGGGATAGGATATATTTCTTGAGGATATCTCTGTTGTAAATTTACTTGCCGGATTAAATTGTAAATTTAGTAAACTGAGATTAATACCTTTATCCCGGAATTATTCTCACAAGAGCGAAGCCCCAGGGCGTAATTAGTGCAGTTAGTTTTATCGTATACAAGGCCTGATATAGGGAAGAGGGATAAGACCAAAACATACTTGTTAAGCGTTCATTAAGTTTTTTTTTTATGAATAAAAGCCAGTGCACAAGTATTGTACAGCACAATTGTGCGGACTGGCACAATTACATACAGAAAAGAGATCTTTGGTGATGATGTTTGCCATATAATAATTTCAAATTTCAAAAATAACGCATTTACATACTTTAATATTTTAGAAAGTAAGAGTATTCTGAAAATGTTATCGCCAACTTACCTTATGTGCCTTATTAATATTTTATTATTCACTTTGATTCTGAGTATGAGTTGCAGATCCAAATAAAGGAAAGTTTAATTCGGATTGTAGGATTAGGCCGAGTCACGAAAATCAAGGCTTTAGTACTTCTTTTGTATCTGCCAATGGCCCAATAGTAACAAGGAGAAAAAAAATACAATCATATAAGCCTCAATGTATAATTATATATATTATTTGATTGAAAACGATCATATTATTGTTTTCATTTTGCTAAAACTCATCATTTTGTGTTAACTTTGTATAAGCATACTTTGTTAACATATTGCTGCGTGGCCTAAAACACAAAAGATATATATATCAAGTCAGACAAATACTTTGTGTGCTCGTTAGTAAATATATGATAAGTGCAATAGTGCCATTTAATATAGAACACGCATTCGTTCGTTCAATGAACGAAATATGTGTATGTATAAGTAAATTGAGTGAGGTAATTTATGCATAGTAAAAAATGATTTTTAATCTAATCACGCGCATGGCGGCATTGGTGTTAGCATTTTAAAAACCGAATTCTATTATTAATTTATACAAGTCTGTGGAACTTCCCTATTAAGTTTTAAGTATAATTTTATATGTATTTTCTTTTTATAAGTAAAATAGCTTGTCTCTTGCACCAAAGTGCTTACATGAAGAATAATATAAGCGACTAGTTTTGGTTAAGTTATGGATAGGCAATATTTTGAAAGTTGTATCCAATTACGATATACAAATGTCGATTTTTAAGGAATTTACTTAAACTTGTTATACAAATCGAATTTTACATACATAGTTAGATATTTTTTGTATGAATTTTGCATGCCTTGTACGTTGAAACTTATGTATATACAAGTTAAACGATGTTTGTTGAAAGCTGTATAAATATATATGTTAGTTCTTTATATACAATATGTTTTATTTACTAGGTGGTCCCCGCAGCTTCGCCCGCGGTAATTGTATCGGTAGCGTTTTTCATACAAACTGTTCTCATCTTTGAGGGTAGAAATTTGAAAAAAGTTGTCTTATGTTTATGCGTATGAAGTCGGGTCTTATTAACTATAATGAATACTAAGTTTCATCAAAATCGGTTCACGGTTTAGCTGTGAAAGCGTGATAGACTTTCTAATATTATGTATAGATGTAGTGATTAATAGACTCTGATGACGTGGCTCGACTCCCAAAAAACTTGCATTATTATCAGTTTGGTTATGATATACTTACTATCTCAAAAAAAAAAACAATTATATTAACAAGTTTTACTTCATACTAACTACATAACTCCATATTGTCAAGAAAAGTAAAGTGTGTTTAATTTTTTATAGCACAGTGCGCAAACTACCATTTTTGCGCAAGTAGCGCATATCGTAGCCAAATATCGTGGACACCAGCAATCCCATGCGAGTTTCATTCCACAGGTTTCATTCCACGCAATCCCAGATCACGTTACCTCTACATGTATATGACGAAAAAGCAAGTATTTCTATTGATATACACAGGAACAACTGGTTTCCAAAGAAACCTCTTCCCATGTGAATACAAGACGTAACAGTTTTAGAAGCGCTTTCGGTCGTTTAGCTTTCGATAGCTAAGCACCTGTACCACTTAACCCGTTTGCAAAGCGCTGACTACTCGGCTCGATAACCTTCTACACGTCTGTAAGGTGGGCCACTTGCGATAATATCGACTATCGATAAAATGTATGTCACACTGTTTTCAGTGTTCAGTATACGTTGGTCAATTTATATCTTTTCTAGGGCACCGTTCCGTTTCTGAATAGATTACCCTGCATTTAAATCTAGGTACTATTTTACTCATGTACCATAATCTTAAAGTCTATCACTTTACTCCAAAATAAGATCGTGCGGCGAGTTCACGCATTTCAACCACGTGAGAAACTCGTGCATTCGCGGCTGCCTTGATGATTGATTATGTACGCTGACATTGCAGATAAACTGCAAGAATGCCGCTTTTGGAAACCACATTACGTATGTGTGTTATAAATGTTTGGCTATGCCGCTTCCGAAAGGATAAATCCAAGAAGTGCTGGCTTGATATCGTTAAGGATAATAGCGTCAAGGATAGAGAAGAAAAAGTAGAAAAGCTCACTGTTGGGTCCACAATCTCGGTGACTTGGTACATTATACGAATGAGACCGGTGAATAAATGACATCTTTATTTACTTAACTAAATAATAAATAAATAAATATATTAGGACAAATCACACAGATTGAGCTAGCCCCAAAGTAAGTTCGAGACTTGTGTTATGGGATACTAACTCAACGATACTATATTTTATAATAAATACATATATAGATAAACATCCAAGACCCGGGCTAATCAGAAAAATGTCGTTTTCCATCATGACCCGACCGGGGATCGAACCCGGGACCTCTCGGTTCAGAGGCAAGCACTTTACCACTGCGCCACCGAGGTCGTCTAACTCTAGCTTATATACTATTAAAATGAATATTATGACGTTGTTGCATCGACCCTGTAGTTACACGTTTCTCTTGGACGTGATGTGCTGACACAACGTTACATGAAAATGGGATTGGATAGATTATTTTATTTCCTCTAACACATCACGTCCAGGGTCGCAACACGGACCATGCACTCCGATGCTCAATCGCGGCGGAAGAACCAGGAGAAATGCTAAGATTAGAAAGACTTCACATCATCCGGTTTCAAATTATCGATAAGATCAAATTATCGTAACAGTGTCACGTCACTATGAGTTCAGACCACTCGCTGAAAGCGATACACCATTAAGCACGTATCGGCTCTCCACACCTTTTAGCGTGGTCTAGTGCCAGGGTCACTGGGGCAGGTGTCTTGCGTCATCGTGTACCTACGTCCTAAGTCGATATCTGTTGTTTCTAGTTAAGCTAACACAGATTTTTTAAATGGGTTTTCGGAAAATTTACAAGTTGGCATTTTAAACACCACTTAAATTGGGTCTTGTTTTGGAATGTCGAAAGTTCAAGTTTTTCAAGACCTAAAATTGAGATGTTATTTGTGTTTGTGAGTTACTTTTTTTATTAGGACAAATCACACAGATAGAGCTAGTCCCAAAGTAAGTTCGGGACTTGTGTTATGGGATACTATCTCAACGATACTATATTTTATAACAAATACATTATATAGATAAACATCCAAGACCCGGGCCAATCAGAAAAAGATCATTTTCCCTCATGACCCGACCGGGGCTCGAACCCGGGACCTCTCGGTTCCGTGACAAGAACTTTACCACTGCGCCACCGAGGTCGTCATAAAATATGAAATATTAATGAAAGTGCCCTCTATAGGCGCGGCGCCTGCTTTATGTCCACTGTATAATCAACCTGAGCCCAGAACAGCCTGCAGAATTCTTTAATCACCTCAGGGACAACCAACTTTCCAACTAAATCCTTACCTTTTAACTCGGCCGTTAGTTGGTCTCCCCTGGCGAGAGCGATGACTATAAAAACTGATTGCAACTGTTTACGACACCTGACCCGACACCTGCCGACTGCTCTCCGGAGACCACTCGAGGGGATGCTGTTTATTTACTTGTTTAAAGTCAAAGTCTGGTGGAAATTTAATGTTTTCTCGTAACGATTATAACACAAACGGGATTGCAGACTTGCAGAGGCCTATCTGAGAAGGAAAATTAATGTTTATTTATTAAGATACTATGTATCGGTAGCCCGCGGCTCCACCCACGGTAAAAAACGATTATGCTAGTATTCTATGTCAAACTAATACATTATACATTGATATAATCCTTTAGTCACATAAAGACCACTATATCAAATTGTACTATTATCAGAATGATCACAGCACCAAATTGTCAATTTCACCAAAATGCCAATTTATATCAAAATATCAACTTGAACGATAACTAGCGTCTCACCCCGGCTTCGCTCGGATAAAACCATAATAGAAAGTAGCCTATGTCACTCCTGAATATTTATCGCCTATCTCTGTGCCAATTTCATCAAAATTTACCCAGTAGTTTTTGAGTTTATTCATTGCAAACAAAAAACAAAAGTGGGTACAAATCTTTCCTCTTTACAATATCAGTGAGGATAACAGCGAGAACAAATGAGTGAGCGTGTGTCGGATGTGAGTGTGTATGATTGCTCCATTTTCACATAAAATAAGGACATGCTTAATATTAAAAAAAAACCTCACTTTTATAATATTAGTCTGGGCATGTATGTATGCTGATTTTAATAAAGAATGAAATTTAGTAAAAGTCGTTGGCATCTCTAGTTGACATCAAGCTTGCATTTAGTATGTATATTACGTACCTATGTAACAAGCAAAGGTCAGTTGATAAGACAGTGCAATATATACTAATATTTAGTTAATATTATTTTTTGTGTCTCCACCTATACAATTTTTTTAACTCTTAATATATAATATGCAGCAATTTCATGGTTCTATGAGTAATTTTAATTAAGTACCTATAATAATATTTATAAGTACCTATTTAAACAATGTGTTCAAAGCGCGAAAGTTTAGACAACGCTACAAATTTAATCTAAAATCATAATTCATAACAGATTATTATAATGTCCTCAAAAAGCCTGTCGAACCGTCCTAAAAGTGTCGCTAATCGGCTCAGACAGGTAGCATTGTGTCGGCCGGCGTATTTTAATTCGCAACTAATTTCAGCGCTTTCACTCAAAGCCGATTGGAGTTGATAATTACGCGACAAGCTGCCGAACTTCAGCCTGATTTACTTCGAATTTGACGTCAATTCCGAGCCGTTACGTTATGAATTTGTAATTCGTGACAGATTTTAAAGTTATTCGTTGACATTTAATTTTGGTAGCTAAATAAACAGTGTATATTTTGTGTTATATTTTTCTAATAGGCTGTATTTAGTTTAATTTAAAAACAAGCTTTTAATTAACGTTCGTACCTATCTATATATGTCGCTATGTTCCTATGTCACGGGTGGAATCTTGCAACTCAAGTTTGTACCAGATATCTTAACCAATTGAACTGAAATTTTGTACACACGTAAAGACTTATTGTTTTTGGCTTTACTTATTTATTTTTATTTACAATACTCAAAGGTTAATTTAAAAAAATTCATTCTCACATAGTCTAAAGAGTTTGTTCTAAAAATAAATTAAATTTTCTTTTATCATTCGAGTAGTATCGATACTATTATTTTGTACGAGTGGAGACGAAAATGTAGGAAAGCGGATCTGCGCTCCACGGCTGTGGAAAGAACTGGGAAAACTCTCAGGTGATGGAAATAGAGAGTCGATTCTCTCTTTCTGTGTTACTGCATTTAGATTTTGTAACATTAAAATGTGGAGAGAAATCATTATGGCTGAAGATAATTATGACGTTTATCAAACTCGTCAATATCCAAGTTAAACCCAAGTACTTAATACTTCTCCCCGTGGGCATAATGCTCTCAAGTTATCGACAAGGTATCGCCGCGTTAAGGCGGTCGGCAGATGCCGGAGCACGGACGTCTGCCGAGACGGAGGTATAAGGAGGGCCACTTGTCGATAGTTGTATTATCGAAATCGACAAAATCTGAAGGAAGAGAGGATTTATATCCTCTCTATTATCTAAACGTTTTCCTGGTTTCTTCCTCAGGCGTTAAGAGTCGGGGCACACGGTCTACTTTCTTACTTTTTCGTATCTTCAGTTCGCAAGGTCGCCGGCACCCCTAGTTCTCAGACCATTGGCACGCATATCATCTTTCACGATAGCAAGTCAAGTTATCTCCTTTGTTTTGACGACCTCGGTGGCGCAGTGGTAAAGTTCTTGCCACTGAACCGAGAGGTCCCAGGTTCGATCCCCGGTCGGGGGTCATGATGGAAAATGATCTTTTTCTGATATGTCCCGGGTCTTGGATGTTTATCTATATATGTATTTGTTATAAAATATAGTATCGTTGAGTTAGTATCCCATAACACAAGTCTCGAACTTACTTTGGGGCTAGCTCAATCTGTGTGATTTGTCCTAATATATTATTTATTTATTTATTATTGCAAAACTATAGCAGTTTTGGATGCCACGATAAACGCAATTTTGTGTGCACTGCATCAGTGCACACATAACTGCCCGTCTTACCCAGACTCGTGCACAAGTCTGTGTAAGATGAGTCAAGTTTCTGTTATCATTTCATGCTTTACTGCTCTGCTGCTATTGGCTTAAATAAGGTCTGTAATGTAGTATGGTCATGCAACAGTAATTGTAAATGTTATGACTAGCCGTTGCTCACAGCTCCGTAGCCTAAGTTCAACCCCAGGTTATTAACTATATCTAATCCAAATTTTATCAAAATCGGATTACCGGTTTGGCCGTGAAAGCGTGACAAAACAGCGTGACTTTTGCAATTATAATATAATAGATGTGTATATCGATCACAGATATAAGAACATTACATAATATCGATACAATCTATGCGTTGTCCCTACGACATCCCTATCTAGCACCTATCGAATATATAACTCCGTGCCACTGAATCTAATCAGAATCAGATGGATTAATATCTGGCGTTCCTGTACCTGCCTAAATCCATCGTCCATTTTGCACTCCATTAGGCAACCATAAAGATTTATTTTCCACTTTATTGATAAAACAATAGAGTTGAAATTGGGTTGTTTTGTCGGTGAATTATTGAGTGGGTTAGCTGGGGGCAATTCCGAAGATTTATTATCATACCTGGGTGTTGTTTAAGCACTGTTTAATTCGAAGTTATGAGATTAGACGCGCTTTGGATGGATGTAGGATTGTATTAAATTTAGGGGCCAATTATTATGACTGGAACGTTTCGGGTGTAATTATAATTATTGAATTTATTGAAATTATGTTTGGTTGTTTATAGATCTTCTTCCACATCTTGTCCTAACCGTGCGACAACGCAGCGCAACGCGATGCGATGTGTAGTTGCGGCAGTTTTTCAAACACACTCAGAATCGCATGTCCGTTGCCTACAGCAACTAAAAAAATAGTTCCAAACGATTTCACTGAACGAGCAAAGTTTCAACATCTACAAATTACCTCAAAATTAGGTGAATTCAATAGACAAGTTAAACCATTTTTAAACAACTTTAAAAAAAACCTCAGATCCGTCTTTTTCGCGTACGTCAAAACAGGAAGTTGCCAAAAGCGCTTCCGGCCGATAACAACATCCGTCCCCCAAGTTTCGTCAAAGTTTTCGGGAACTTTTATAAAGTTTCCCGGGAGCAGGTGCTCGTTTCGGATAAAAATTTCCACCTTTTGTCGGGTGCAGTCTTTTATGAGAGTTCCGAGGTACAGTTTTATACAGAGGATTACTGTTAAGTGGTTGTACGCGAGCCGAGATTCCGTGTTATGAACTTTTGAAACAATTTTTATTTCTACGTCGCGTCGTAGTACGAAATCTGATACAACAGATTTCCTTATTGTAGTAGACACTTTTTGACGAGAAATATAACACAATATATTTGGAAAGATATTTCAGAATAACATATATTACAGAAATAGAAGTCTCCTTATTAGCGTTTCGATTCGGTTAAATTTGTGACGATTTAACGTCATACAGGTCCTTTATTTTAAATAGATTAATATATTTAGTTAGATTCGTGGCTTAGATATGGTGTGCAGAAACAGGTAAAGCAACTATAATATGACTTAAAAATAAATTATTCACTGTGAACTAAGAACGAATAAATCTCTGGAATTCTTTTGTATGGGCACTACGTTTTACAGGCTTGCAAATTTCATTATTGTCATCTCGAACCTTCTAAACTGATAAACCCAAACGACACTTTAAAAACAGACAGACAAGACAAATCTAATAAGGTTTTAATTTTTCGCTACTTTGATACGGAATACCCTATAAAGATACAGTTAATCAAAATGTTTCCACTCGACTTCAGAGCTCACCTCGGAAAAATGTCTACATCTCCTGATTCAAATTCAAATTCAAATCATTTATTCAGAAATTAGACCTTCACAGGCACTTTTTCTCGTCAATCTTTAAATTTATAGTTATTTCTCACAAGCTAGAAACTACTGGCATTTCGGAACGACCACTGCTGAGAAGAAATGCCGAAAGAAACTCATTTGAACAGTGTTGGTCCCTGAGTGACGGATACGATAAAACTTGTACGCGCGAGGCGGGAAAAAGGTATTCTACAAGTAGGTATATGTCTGTGGTATTCTCCATTGTGAACAGCTGAGATGTGGAATAAAATAGACTATTATGCAGTGTAGTGAATTGTTCTTTCGTTTTATGCAAAACTTGTATTTGATGGTGGCTTTACTTAAGTGATTGTTGATTTAATCCCTTCTCTCTGTATTGTGTGGTAACTAACCACCCAAATGGTAGTCTTAGTTTTAATAATTATATACACAGTATGAAACAAGTTCGCTTCTCTGTCAGTCTTTAAAACTAAGAAACGTATTATGATACGTGGTTTTTGAATATACATATATTATAGTGATTGAATAGGAAGGTTTAGGAGTAAAATTTATTATGATTTTCTCCGAATAATAGTTGTAATTTAATTTAGTTTAATTGTAAGCTCCATTTGTGTTATTAAACTACCTTAACATAAAAAGTCTGATCTCATTGTTATTATAAATACTGATATATGTGTTATATTTTAAAATCAAAATCAAATAATTTATTCAGAAATTAGGCCTTCACAGGCACTTTTTCACGTCATATTCTAAATTAAATGATGTTTACCAAAGCTACAAACTACTAGCATTTCGGAACGACCACTGCTGAGAAGAAACTCATTCAAACAGTGTTGGTCCCTATTATGCCAGAAGGGCTTATCATTTTTTAAATACATATTTATGTATAATTTAAAAAATATAATTTTAAAGGGAAAGTGTTGTGGCGTATCTCCACATTCCCGAGACGCGGGCGATAAATGGTAAGATAGCAAGTAAAGATAGCTCACAGATTTTAGATTTTAGATAATATTATTGATAGATAAGACATAGTATATTAGACAGTACAAAGTAAAATAAAGTCAGATATATATCTACCAACTCTGTGTCTCATTGCATATTCCGCAACACATTCAAATAAGTTTTCAATTCTTCCAACGCGAGGCTTTTACCAAAATCGATATCGATAAACTTCGACAGGTCATTCATCAGCCGTCAGCCGGGGTCATTAGTAAGTTTCAGGTACGTTTTTTATCTGTGCCGGATTGCCGGATCGCCGGAATCGGCAGCGGGATTAATGTGGCGTCACTAACTCGCCGCCCCTCACTAGAATTCTTTCTTAATTTTTACATCGTTGCAAGGTGTTACGGTCTTAGGGATGGGACGCGTTTGAATATTGAGGAATATCGATTTTTTGAAAACTTAAAAATTTTGAGTCGGCATCCTAGCCAAATTATAAATTTACTTCTATTTTGATAGTTATAAAATCTTAATTCACAAAGTTTGGACTACATTGATTGACTTACTACTAAAATTGTAGACAGTGCATGGTTACAGTTCATGTTATTTAGGGCTATTGATCATCAAATGGCGCTACTCGATTTGCAATACCTGTAGAAGGTGACTAAGTTATAAGTAACTATGTAATCATTTTTAAAGCATCATTGTATACTTACTTGGCAATTAAATGAATGAATAAGACTGCTTAATTTAATATTTATGTCATTGTATCACTTAATCATTATCATCGCTTCCCGCTGTCTATCTGTCCCTATGTATTCTTAGATCTTTATAAGTACGCAACTGATTTTTCAATACCTAGTGATTCAAGAAAAAAGTGGTTTATTGTATAATTTAATAAGGTTTTACACGAGTAAAGCCGGGGCGGGCCACTAGTAACTATATAAACAATAATCTTTTTTCTTTTCCTTTTCGTGTATTCTTGTGCGGAATTTAGGTGTCCAATTATAGTCAACCTCGATTATAGCACTAACTACGCGCATGTAAAAGTTTTCTACGAAGAAAATGTTACATTTTCTGTAGGTAGAATTATCGATATACGGTTTCCCATCCCGCAACCTATCCGCGTAGAACCTATTAATAATTCGCGGGTGGAAAGTTTTTAAAAGTGTTCCGCCACCTCGGAGGTGCTCCCTCCATTCCCTTGCTCGGCCATTAATTACTGGGTGTTGACCTCGTGTTGATGATATTGTTGAATTTTTTATGAGCGCCGTGATTCCGCGATTAAAACATGAATGTTGATGAAGCGATTTCGGGGGGATTCCGGATTTTCCGGGGTAAGTTCGGATGTTGTTGTGAAAAGATTGACTTTGTAACGTGCTTGTTAATATTTTGACTGTTGCAAGTGAATTTGAAGAACGAGACCTGAATTTTAGACAGATTTTTTCTAAGTGATTGAAAAACTATAGGTTATTTTTAGACTTAGTTATATATTACGATTTATTTGCAAGTAGACTGTGATGAATAAAGTATAATGTCGTGGCGTACACGTATGGTACTGGCGTGTTAATCATTCGTTTGACATCCACTGGAATGGGCCTATTCTAGGGCGTTACCACACGGCACATCTATCTGTATACGCATCAATACTTAAAACAAAGCTCGAATTTAGTCCACTTTAGTCTAAAACAACAATAAATTCAGCGGCTGCCGACAAATCAACGTCTTCACCGTCGACTGCGTCCGCAATTTGTTCCGTCGCACGTAAGTGCCTGTCGCTGCGTCACGAGTCAGCAGATGTATGTGCAGCAGATGTGCACAAAATGCAGCGCCGTTGCAGTATAGTACCACTATCAGAATTCTTTCACTTGAATGATTTTTCGGTGGCTTTTTAGGGAACCATGTGGTGTCAAAGCCTAGAGTTATTTTTCTACTTTTTCGTCTTGACTTTGCAAGGATCGAGCATTTAAGCACAAGAAGATAATCTCTATAACCCCTATGCCTTTTCAGCCCTTTGCGGGTTAATTTTTGAAAGAAAATTGGCCTAAGATCTCGGGTACGGGCCAGCGGGTGTGAAAACTAGGGATGCCGGCGTGAAGTGGAGAAGAAAAAGTAGTTGTAACCGGACCCTGCGCATCCTGGCCTCCGGCACTCAACGGCTGAGGATAAAATTGGGAAAACGCTCAGATGAAAAATAGCTGTACTTAACAGTCTGATAAAGTCTTATTTTCGGGACTTATGGAAAACAAAATCGATAAAATATCGCATCCAATGCATCGCGTGTAGTGCAGCGATGTACGAGGGCGGTCGCGAGTGCACTAATGATAATTTATCTGTTCACGATGTACTGGAATGCTGTATTGTTTAGATTCGGAAGGCTCCTGATGCTCCTGGCCCGGGAAATACATTTCAAAGAGATTTATTGCGAGACGAATTAAAGAGTAAGTAATTATTTGCAAAGACTGGGTGTGTGTGGTCCACAGAAATTACTATTTTCTGAGTGTGTTGTGATAAATAAGGAAGTAGTGAAGTTATGATACACTATGTGATAAAAGAGGATTCACTGAGTTGCCCCTGTCAACTTTGACGTTAACTTTAATCAGAACACAGCCGACGTTCAGGCAAAATGGCGTACTTTGGTTAAAGTTAACGTCAAAGTTGACTGGTGCAAGTCTTGTATCAAATACCATTTTCGAAAATATTTTCTAGCATATGAATAATACACACCTAACTTAATTAAGTTTTATGAATGCCATTTTCAGGTATTTAGAGAAGGTCACGGAAATTGTATCTAATATTGAAGCTACATACAAATACAATACCGATATTCTTGCAATACCCTAATCTCGCGGAACCAGTCGTAAAACAAAATTACCAATTGATTGCGAGCAGGGGCGCCTACCGTGAGATCTCCCTAAGTACATTGCATACATAGACTTCAACTCATAGACATAACAGGTGCACGTGAAAATTTAAAAGACATCTCTTGTTAGACGTCAAATTATTGTCTCATATAAAATCAAGTTGACGACCTCGGTGGCGCAGTGGTAAAGCGCTCGCCTCTGAACTGAGAGGTCCCGGGTTCGATCCTCGGTCGGGTCATGATGGAAAATGATCTTTTTCTGATTGGCCCGAGTCTTGGATGTTTATCTATATATGTATTTGTTATAAAATATGGTATCGTTGAGTTAGTATCCCATAACACAAGTCTCGAACTTACTTTGGGGCTAGCTCAATCTGTGTGATTTGTCCTAATATATTTATTTATTTAAAAATAAAGATTTTTTAATAGCTATATAGCATATCCCATTCCATTCTACGGCGTGTGGTTTTTGTAACAAATTCAAATTATTTATTTAGAAAAAGCTTTGCCCGCGGTTTCTCCCGCGTTAATTTGCCGGGATGAAAGGTACCCTATGCCCTTCTCCATACTCCAATTTACCTGTATGAAAAATTTCAAGAAGACTGGTTGAGTAAATATTGCGTGAAGAAATAGCAAACAAACAAACTTACTATCTCATATAATATTAGTTAGTATAGGATTAGACCTTCAAAGGCAAATTTTCACGTCAAATTTTATATTATATAGTGATTTCTCAAAAGCTACACTCTACTGACATTTCGGAACGACCACTAAAGAAGAAATGCCGAAAGAAACTCGTTTCAACAGTGTTAGTCCCTTTCTTGCCAGAAGGGCTTACCATTATTGTTTCTTACATTTTTTTTTAATAGTTTAGCAAATCAGATAAAGTAGATACATGGTCAAAAAGTATACAAAAAATAATACAGAATAGGAACTCTGGGCTTCAAAGCATCACAGCCGTAGACGCGATCAAATAAGAGAAATAATTTGATTATCCAATTTACTAGAAGTCTATGGAGATTATGATATAAAACGCTTCGAACGAGATATGTTGTGTTACGTATTGAGATTGAATCTGCTTATGTTTGTGCCTCAGGTGATGCTGTTAACATAACCCAAGGTTTTTTATATCGTTCGTGTTTAGATAGGCTTTTTGGATTGGCCTATTCATATTATTAGGTTTACATGACTATCCTTTTTGACGACCTCGATGGCGCAGTGGTAAAGTGCTTGCCTCTGAACCGAGAGGTCCCGGGTTCGATCCCCGGTCGGGTCATGATGGAAAATGATCTTTTTCTGATTGGCCCGGGTCTTGGATGTTTAACTATATATGTATTTGTTATAAAATATAATGTCGTTGAGTTAGTATCCCATAACACAAGTCTCGAACTCACTTTGGGGCTAGCTCAATCTGTGCGATTTGTCCGTATATATTTATATTTATTTATTTATATTTATATTTAACCTGGCACAAATATAAAGGAAATCGATGTAGTAACCTTAAATAAAGCACTACGAGTATCACTATTTTCTACATAATTATGACGCTTATTGAAATTAGTATATTATCAGCTGTTGCCTGCGGCTTCGCCCGCGGATAAAGTTGACAATGTCACTCTCCATACCTCACTCTAAGTCTATACCAAAACCATCTCAATCCAATATTTTAGACGTAAATCAAGAAGAAATAAACACAATTTCACATTTAAAATACTAACCAAACAAAAATAATACTAACCTAATTAATAATAAACATAAATTTACTGTGTTTTGACTATAACATCTTATATAATAAATGTTGCTTAAAATATAAATTAATTACAGATATTCAGGAGTAAGTATATACACGGGACCTAAAAGCTTCGAGCATCGAATAACGCAAAAAATGTAATATCTCCATTTAATTTGTTCGGAAACTTTTAAGTAGGATGTTCGGATAAAAAATCCCCGCCAATAACATAATAGAGGGTTATAAAGGTGAACGGCAGTTTGATAACGCTGTAAAGATCCGCCATCTTGATATCTCGTAAACCTATCGAGAGCTGCTCAAATAATCCCGACAATAAAGAAAAATTCCGAGCCCCTTTATGAAGAGGTAAGTCCTTGGCAAATTGTGGGACGAGAAATGAGTGGAGACGATGTTTGATTTAGAAAATTAATAAGACTAATATTTTATTTACAGTCGTAAATATTTCTAATATCATTCAAATTCGCCGCTATTCCCGTTGCATAGAGTTATATGCAAAAAGTTTGAAATCATACGACATCTGTTGAGATGATAAGATTATAATGGGCGTCATTTTTACTATACCATTGCCATGTGGTGACAGATGTATGATTAATAACTATGCGTGAAGCAATAATTTTACTGGCCAGTGGGAAGCTCTGGACTAATGATAGTAATAGTGTTGACTACTACATTTAGTCCTTTAGTAACTAAAGGAACACTTTTAGTAAGTCCGCTAATATCCCTCAAAAATATCAATTGTTTTTTGTTATATTTTTAGAAATTCTTGGTCATTTATGCGATTAAGTCACTGGCATCAACTTTTGTCCAGTTGCCTATTGAAACTAGCAATTTCAAAAATAGTTAACAGTATATTCTCCTCTCCATGCCTTCCTCTGTCCGTCTGAAGAGGAAGCATGTAACGGACGACTGTCGTGCAGGTAACCGACGGCATAAGTGGATTGCTTTTCTGCTTTACATACAAATATCTTGTGCAAACCTCCGCGTTTTGGCTGCCTGACCCCCGAGTAATGAATGGATTTATGTGCTAGCGACAGTGCACTTGTGAATGCATAATATGATGCATAATGTTTGTGAAATTTCGTATATTTGTGAAAAGTTTCAGTTTGGTTGACAATTATTGATATTTTCTTTATTGACCGTCGGAATTATCGTCATTCTATAATGCAAGTGAATATACGTTACTTCAACTTTTATCGGCGCTCAAAATTCACACAGCTCACCTCCCCGTGAATTTGTATGGAATCAATAAAAATGGTTATTCAGCCGTCAGCATTCACATTCAGTGATAAATTGGATCCTCTGTATCCATCCGTCAAGATTACCGCATTCAATGGCGTCTACCTCAGATGTACTCTTAAAAGAATTCCCGATTGATGCCAGATTAGTCATATAGGGAAGTTCTGTTTGTTTTTGAAATATGTTATATCTTAAAGAGTTACAATACAATACATAAATCAATCTTGGACATTTGGACCCTAAGCTCCGATGCTCAACGGCTGATGAAGTAAAAGGAAAACGCTCCCATAAGAGTCATATGATTGAAGGAATTTCGGTTCAGTGCAAATCCATTAATACATAATGCATTTTTTTCAAATTGGTCTGAAAATTAAGAATGCCGAAGGTCAGGCGAAGCGAAAAACAAAAAGTAAGAAGGCGGATCATGGCTCCCACACTTTATGGCTTAGGAAGTAACCGGAATATTAGTCAGATTGAAAGAGTAAAACTTATACACTCTATAGAGATTTAGAGCTATACACTGTGGTGCAGCGACTCACAGTAGATTATAATTGAGAACCATCAATTAAGTTGATTTGTTCTCACTAGTTCAACTGAGAAGATCTAATTTTTGGATAAATGCTTTGAATGTTTCAAAATAAGTCAGAATGGAATAACAATGACTTGTAATTCTAGAAGATTCCATAACTAAAATCGTACTTGCAGCAAGCCCAGAGACGATGGATAAAGCTTAAATAAACAACATAACAGAATGTTCAAAAGAAAAACAATTCCACAAAGAGCATCCGAAGCGTTAACAATCTCATTGTGCATTAGACAAAGTACTAGGTACAAAAACTTTCCACCTTAAAGACTTTATTTAAGAGAAAGGAACGATAAGTTACATTCTTTATTAAGGTGAAAAGAAAGACGTGCTAAATGCATTTAACTTTTATATATGCGATTAAGTTAAAAACGTGATCCAGGCAGAACCTATTAAATTTGTTTTCAAGCGATTTTAAGAAGACTTAAGAAAAGATGCTCGTTTCGGGGCGATGTTTTTATTCTTTCTGTATTTTTTTTTACATGGAACTTTGTTAATTTAAAATATTTTTTTAACGTTTTTCAAATTGCACGCGCAGAAAAAGAATATTTCATCCCCATTTGTACGTTATTCAATTTAGGTATTGATATTATGTCTTACATAAAAATAAAGAGATTAGAAGATAGAAGTTTCAATCAATCTAATTTTCTAATTGCGTATATGGGTACAAAATATGGTAAGATAATTATACTGAAATGTTATACAGTATCTTACGGCACGCGTCGTTATAACTTAATACTTACAGATAGCGTAAGAGCTAAAACGATGAAATTATTCATGAATGCACACACAGTGCAGTCGGCCAGTACCTCACAGTATTTCATACGTCGCGTGCGAGTGACGTCACACGCACCATGATTAACTGACTCTCCACTGCTATAGACTGACGGGAATATAGTGAAAACAGAAAGACCAGAAGGCCAACGACGATACAAATGAACACACTAGCACTACTAACGTCCATCTGTCTCTTTTTCTCATACCTCTCTCTCTCATTTACAAGAGAGAACGCGTGGACGCAATTAAGTGCTACGATTTTTATTCCCACTGGATGCGCGTGACACCTGATAACTGAATGATCCGATGGTTGACTATTAGATAATTCTTTTAGTATTAAGCGTCCTGCCTCTCTTGTGATAGCTGTCTGCCAAACATTCGGCACAGTCATTGGTATCTTTATAGTCTATTTCGAAACTCATCAAGTTAGAAGCGCACGACGTGCATTCATTAACTTTAGTATAAAAAGACCAAGATGTTCAGCAATGAGAGACAAAAAAAAAATGTTTAACTCGCAGAATAGAAATAACAAATAGATTTTGACAGTTCTCACTCACATATAATCTGAGCGATCTTCTGTCTCGCACTGGATTCGCTTTCCCGCTTAAGATTTTTTGACAGTTCTGTATAGTTAATCTGTGACGAACAACAACAAATCAACGGTGCATATTGGCGTAGTTACCGGCATTTCATATCGCTTCACACATCGCACTGTTCCGGCTGGCCACTAGTTTCACGTACGAATAAACACGGAAAAACTGTGGTGTTTCGATACAAAGAGCATGGAAAATTGATACAGTGAAATAATTATTGTAAAGTTGAAATGGTATCGCTGAAAGGTCAAAGGCAAGTCAGCTAGAAAATTTGTTTTCAAACCATCAAAATTATTATTTACCTAGTAGTGGGTGAAAATAGCAACAAATAAGATACAGCTATGTTCATCATCAGCCATTTTAACGTTCCCACTGCTGGGGCACTGGCCTTCCTTATGGATTGGAGTATGGGCCTCGACCCACCACGTGGACCCATTGCGGATTGGCGGGTTTTAACGACTGCAAAGGCTTAGCCTGCCTTCCAAGCACGTAGGAGCTCAAGTTAATATATTTTTGATCACCCATCATGAAATGAAGTGAAGCGAAGCGAAACGAAACGAAATAAACGAAACGGAACGAAACGAAACGAAACGAAACGAAACGAAACGAAACGAAACGAAACGAAACGAAATGAAATGTATTAAATAAATAAAACTTTGCTACATTGCTTATACAATTGACTTAACCGCCAATATCACAGGCCGAGCGCGCTAACCACTGCGTCATTGAACTTGTGGCGACGACATCTACCACGCCACATGCACAACGGCGCAGATGTAAAAAGCCGCACAAGTGATCCAGGACACTACGGACAGATGGCACGACGGTCGACTCACTATGGACAGCTAACAAACCTAGACCGCGCAGACGTTTTCGATTGGAAGCATAAATACAACCTTCGACATGACACCGTCGGAGCCGTGTGGTTCCCCAGACGCAACACCTAGCCTGGCGGGAAGATCTTCCCTTTGTGGGTGATTACGCTCGACCGCCACAAAGGGAAGATCTTCCCTTTGTGGCGGTCGAGCATAATCACCTAGCTCCCGCTACAAACTCCTGTCATTATCACTTTTATAGTTCCGCTCCTCCGTTTATAGCCCTTACCGTTAATTTACTTATACAGTGACTGTACTATATTGACTTGTATGGGATGAGAAGCAGCAATGTACTAGACATTATATGCTTTCTTGGCTCCTAGATTACTAGTAAAAAAAATCTTATTGAGTGACAAAGAACATCGACATTTTTCTAAAAAAAAAAAAATTCCGACAGTCTCTAATATTCCCAAGTCTAGTATCCCAGGTGATTCCCCGCAGACATTCCAGTCTACACCGGTCTGATGCCGTACATACCTGCGGACAATAGTCTAGGAAAAACCTTTTCACAATAGACGCGCGGAAATTCAGGCATTTAACTTATTGCTTTGAAGGCGGAAAGGTAATTTTATTAAATGTTTTTACCACTTTCATCTGGCAGATATGGACAAGTGGTGTTTACTTACCACAAGGTAAAGTTTGTTTCTCTCACCCTAGCATGTTCTAGCTTTTAACGGCAATAGCGCCTTGAAGATTCAGCTGGGATTTTATAAAATAAAACTAATACAAAATATGGCCTGGGATGCTGGGAAGCTAGACTATCAAATTAATAGGAGTAGTTAAATACTGTGTCTCTAACTTGTAAATTTGAAATGAATGAATTAAATTTTTGTATAATTATTAGTAACCTACTATACATACTATACGATATACAGACGCGTGCAACAATATGTGCGTTGCCAACTTGGCCTAAAATCTTTTGCCACAGAACCCTGTAATCACACTGCCTCTCTCACCCTTCAACCGGAACACAACAATGATGCGGATACCTTATGCAGAGCGTGAGAAAATAGAATAAAATACTTCACCACGACCAAAAACTACTACTATGTATTTGTTTTAATTTTAAATTCTAATAACATTTGGTTTTGTTTTCCAGAATATAAAGTTTTATGTACATTTTCAATCATTTATAAAAGCAATTAGTTACACATACTCAAAGATAAAATTTATATACTAAATCACGAGTAAATATACAGTATTACAATACGTAAGAAAAAAAATTAAGTATTTTTAGCCATAGTTTCTCTTATCCAATCAGTGTAGGGACTAAGTGGAGTGTAAAAGTTATAGTTAAATCTCCTCTCATTAGCCGAAGTTCCCGCACTGCACACGCCCACAACTTTTCTGTCAATGATCAAGGGTCCCCCAGAATCCCCGCTGTTGGGCCACGGTTGGTTTTTTCCACATTTGGGAACGACCGCCAATGAGGGAGACACAATCATGAATTCCTCACTTTTCCCCCGCACCGATCCCTCTCCAACTTGCAGCGGCTTCTTCAAATCCTCCAGCATATCTTGGGCCTTCACTTTCCTAGGATCGGCGTGGGTGAAGCCGAACCCGGCAAACACACAAGCTCTACCCACAAAAGTCTTATAATCACCCATGTGGATTATGCCTAACCTTTCCACTAGAATTGGTTCCACAAACACCAATCCTATATCGTTCCGTATAATCACAGAGTACGTCCGAGAATTGCGAACGAGATATGACGGATGAATGATACGTTTCAAAACTTTCGATATTTGACTGGTCTTGTTTCTCGGTGTGGTCACATCGCCGTATCTGACTATTGTCATTATTGAATGGAGGCAATGTGCCGCCGTGAGGACCCACTGTTTCGCGATGAGGGAGCCGCTGCAGAGCCTGTGCACGAGGATATTTGGGATCAGTGTGTTTTCACTTTCGAGGCTCACGACGTATGGATAGAGGTTATCGCGGTCTTCCCTGCCGTGGACCACGCGTGGGCGATGCGTGTACGCACCGAAAGACGGGAGATACGATCCCATGTGCGCACGATACGCTGTCGTCCTTTCGATTATAAGTATCATTATATACCTGGAAACAAATTTGGTGATTAAGACGCTTGAGGTCGAAAGGTACGAGGTATGACTTATTCTCGAGCAGTATAGTATGGTGGTGCAGGACTATCGGATCGTGAGTTAACCCGCACGTTAAATTAGGGATCTTTTTGTTATTTTTTTGTTTTATGTATTTTATGCAAAATTATGCTGACAACAAATCTGAGAAATGTAATTGAATCTAGACGGAAAACTTGTTTTCTAATTTTGAATTTAAATTCAATTTAAAATAAATAGAAAATATATAATAACAAATGCATACGATTGATAGGGATAAATATAACAAATGTATTTACCATTGAACATTGTACATTTCTATTTTATTATTTGTTCTGTTGTATTTATTTTAGTAATTAGATTTGTTTTTTGTTTTGAATTATTTTTCAAAAATGAATAAATATATCTGTACATTAAACTAAACGTAGTTATCCAAGCGCAAGTGAGTTTTGTATTTTGTTACATAAAAAATGCAGTACATTTATTTTTATTTTGAAAAGGTAATAAAAAGCCTCTATAGCCCATAACATGAAATTCGATCAGGTTTACATTTTATTTTTGAATATTTTGAGGCAAGGTACATACAACCATAGCTTAAATTTATTGCCTATATAGTTTATATTGATTGCTAGTTAAGGAACAATGATACGATATGACAAGAATACCTGACTAAAACTAATTAAATGGACAACGCTCAATGGTAACTTCCTATCTTATTCTGATAATTATCGAACACAGTGATCTCATTCATGGAAAGGCGGGGCATCTAGAAGAAAGAAAACCTATCTGGCTCATCATATCTGGCACAGTTGTTCGGCACACCAATAAATGCGTGAAGTCACGTCTGTTTTCTCACGTTTTTCACAATACATAGCTGTATGCTTCTGTTCGCGATGTTGCTGTGTTGACAAACGGAACTTTAACCACGATTATATATTATTGATAAATATTTACAGGTATATGTTGGCAATTGTTGTCTCATGGGTTACAGCTGTCCGTCACCCAGTGGACAAGCGGCCAAGATCCAGGTTCACACCACGCCTTCGTGTAGTCAATGGCGTCACCGATATCAACAATCAGTATCCTTTCATCGTGTCCCTGGAGACCGAAGAATCAATTCATGAGACCATCCCATTTTTCAGACAGTGCACCGGCTCCCTTTTTACAAACCAGTGGGTCCTAACCGCAGCGCATTGTCTGGACCCAGGAATCAAAGTCGTCAGATACGGTGACATGTCAGTGCCAAGAAAGGAAACGAAACTTTTGTCTCAAGTTTTGAAACAAATACCACATCCAGAATATCTCTCACAGAATCAAGGATACCGCAACAACGCCGAATGGCTGCAAAATGATATAGGCTTAGTACACACGAAAGAGATTCCTATGGATAGATTAGGAAGAATCCACACGGCTGATTATAAAACGTTTATCGGAAGAGCATGTAGATTTGCTGGGTTCGGTTTGACTAGCCCTAATGTTGACGAGATGAAGCTCCGTGATGTAATAGCAGATGAAAAGAGACCGTTGCTAGTTGGGGAGGGTCTAATAAGAGGGGAACTGGAGGGCGCTGATGCTAAAATATCGTCTCCAGCATTGGCGGTAGTTCCCAAATGTGGGAATAGTAAGCAGTGGCCTAATGTTGGTGATTCGGGAGGACCCTTAGTGATAGATAAAAAGATTGTAGGCGTGTGTACTGGGGGCTCGTCGTACGACGAGAAGAGGTATATTGTCAACTATTATACTCCTGTAAGTCCTTATATTGATTGGATAAGAAATAATATCAAATCGAACACTTAAATTACATACTATCGACGTTTCGATCTTATAAACACAATTTTATACAATTGACTCTATTCATGAAGAATCACGCAAAAACTATTCGAAGGGTTTCAGTGATATTTAGTGCACTGGCAGTATACATACACCCAGGAATAAGTATTTAAATATTAATATAATACGCAAGGTGTGAAGTTCCGAAGGAAGGAGCGACTTCGTTTCGATAAATCATCTCATCAAAGATGGTTTTACTCCCAATATATGGCAGTTTCTTCGCAAAAAGTTGGGCGCATATCCAACTAGAGGTGACGGAATCCCATATTTGGTACGCCGCTTATGAAGTACAACCCGAGATGCGTAAACTGGGCGTAAACTTTCTTGCATTGCGTAAACCGTTTTCTGGATACAATCACTATAAATAGCAAGGAAAAAGATAATTTTAAAACATTATAAAAGCATTACCATTTTATTAAAAATATTTCAATCGCTTCCAATTATTACAAGTAGTATTTTAGATCATTATCAACTTCAGCAGGCAACACCTATCTGGCAGTGAGTCAGGTACTCTAGATTAATATCTAGACCAGACTAAAATACTAAAATGTCGCGTCTTATTTATGACTACACGTGTTTTCAATTGTAGGGCGCAGTTTAAGTACGTAATTTATGGCTGGCCGTATGTTTTGTTGAGTGCACTGTGCAATTTATACGAGTAGGAAAAAATGCGTTTTAGTAATATTTTATCAAGCCTTTTTGGTGGGATAATGGGCGTCAACAATATTACAACTATAGTATTTAATATATAATTTTCTTGAAACGTCGTATACATTCAGGAGTAGAAAGAAGGACATAGGATTTGTAGGAAGTTCACTCAGGCGAAACCGATCGTAAATGATAGTTTAATATAACATTCTATACAGGTACCGTAATATGTTTAATAATATTGCAAACAACTGTACTTCATTGTGCGTATGGAAATTTAAATGGAAATTGTATGTATACTGGGAAAAAAACATTTCTAATAACAGTTAGTCAAAGAGGAAAACGTGTTCCTTTAAAACATGTATTTTAAAGCAAACCATTCTCGAATTCTCCACCTACCCTCAAGTCGCCGGAAGCGCCGCCATTTCCGGCCGCCACCTGTCGCCGTGCCGACTTCCGGTCGCTCTTGACCGCCCTTTTATCGACTGTTTGTATGTTCGTGCGACTTGAAAGATTTATTGCGATTTAGAATTAAAGAGCGCGATTATCGGATCGCACTTTGAATTTTTACCCGATTACGGCGAAGTGAAAGGGTGCAATGGAATGTTCATTTATTGTCTTATAACTTACAACATTTTTGGAGATCGATATAGTATGAATATCAACATGTTATGTATGGGTACCCGTTAAGGCATATGTTTATTCATGGGTCATTAAATATTTTTATTCTAAATTTCATCAAAATCTGTTTAGCGGTTTAGTCGAAAAAGCGTCAATAGACAGAAATTCACATTTATAATTAGTACGGACAGGTCGTCGAAGGCGCACGTTGATATTTCTAAGTATAAAAAGTCTATGTTTTGTAGCCAGTCATTATTATGATTCAACTATACAAGTTTTGAACAATTTTTCTAGTTTCTACTAGGTGTGGGGCCTAGCTCTAAGCGAGGCGAGGCCCCATTGCTGCTTTACGTCATGCCGCTTCGTTGTGCTACGTTCAATTTTCCTTAAGATTTGACGTGCTACTGTTGACATAACGTCGAATCTCCATCCATAATTTTGCGTTATCCGTCGATTGGTGTCAAAACAACTGAGCTCGACTGAACAATGGGACCGCGCTCTTATTCTGTACAATTTCTGCGGCTAAACCTCTCACCCGTAGATCGTTAAGTCTGTTAGCCCTGAGGATATCCGCTAAGACACCTGGCCCTCCGACCGCGCCATTAGGTCTAATAAGATTAGTTTAAACCGCCCGTCTTGATACTTCGTGTTTGGTGCAAGTAATAAAGTGAGCGTTTTTCTTGAACAACGAAAACCATTCGACATGTATTGTAAAATACCAATTCCTAAATGTTCTGTCCTAACTAATACTGCAATAATAACTTTAATAGGCAATGTTGCTGGTATTATGGGAACCTTTGGGTCGGACATGAGGCGGGACCGTATTTGATGATATATGTAAAACGTGTAATACTTTTAAACTGAATAAAGAACTAACAGTGATATTATTAATTCGAGTTACTTTATTTGTTTGTTACTTTTTCACGCTTTATCTACTCAAACAATCTTCTACGAATTTCTTATGCTGTTGTACATTTAAGAGTATGGAGAAGGACTTAAGTTCGATGGAAAATCCTGCTGCGGTCAAGTCGTCATATATTTCTTACTTTTCATGACAAGATTAAATTGATGATAAAGTTCTCATTTTAAAAATAATAACGCAAGAAAGCTTATAAATTACGCCGTCAACATTAGGGTGCGCACACACTAGCCGTGGCCAAGATTAGCTCACTAACGACGAGACGGCTTTATCAGCCCTGCGTTTTCTAAAGGTGGATTTTTATTTCTTTCATACCCTCTCTG
Source organism: Plodia interpunctella (assembly GCF_027563975.2). NCBI lineage: Eukaryota > Metazoa > Arthropoda > Insecta > Lepidoptera > Pyralidae > Plodia > Plodia interpunctella. The sequence continues at coordinate 10,625,929 of NC_071300.1, forward strand.
AGCCATTTAATTTAGTACCAAAGACGGTGAAAATGTAATTAATTCTGCATTATTCATTATATTTCCAACAAGTTCACTCTTTTTTGCTCACAAACTTTTTCAATTCACCTTTGAGCACTATCAAATAAGGGCTCTAACTTAAACGCACCTGACCTCTTAATTGCGCTTACAAAAGCTCACAAAAGCTCCTCGAAGTTCGCTCGCCCGTGAACTTTTCCAATCTACCCGCACCTTCTCAAATGGTTATTTTCTATTTTCTTAACCCCTAACTTTCGATACAAGTTTGAGGCATCTTGGAACGGGTATAAATGAATATTGTTCACGTATCCCATTCCCTAAAATGTGGAGTAAATAGTAAAGAGAAAATTCGGTTTCGGTACATAAAAATGGTTTTTATATAACGTGAGTCAGAACATTGAAAAACTCTATCCTTGAGGAGATGAAGGGCGCATATTCGCGCTCTTCGATTTATAGATGAAACAATGATTTTACAACATCTACGAGTCGTAGCGCCTCGTAGCGCACCCCCGCTACGGCGTAGCACATCCCGGCTACGGCGTAGGTTGTTTACAAAAACAAGATGACTAGCGCAACGCGGCCGTGTCTTTATTGGTGACTGTAATGTTATGCTTCGAGGGGACGGGTTTATGTAACACCGATAAACAATTGACGAAACAAAAATACTATAATTGACGAAATCCACAAATAATTCAGTATGTGCTGCCTTTGACATGTCACTACATAGTATAAAACAAACTCGCTCGTCACGTCTGTCTGTTACTAACCTTTTTTCTTTTAAGCAACGGATTTTGATACAGTGTTCACTGTTGTTTAGATAATTTATTATCGGAGGTTTATACTTACAAAACAGGCTATAAGACCGCGCGAAGCCGGGCCGGATAGCCAGTTTGTTATGCCGGCTCCACACTGTCCTCTAACAGTTTGCCAAACATTGACGGATTCGGTATACATTGCTGGCTTGCCTTTTCGATACATAAAAGCACACATACTAAGAACGCAATGATCATGCATTCGCGTCATGTGTCTAGAGTTCGGCGACAGTGGCATAATAATTACAAGCCAGACTACTTGACAGTCGACAGTTCGACTATCACGTGACCCTTCATGGGCGCTTGATGATCACTCTCGGCCATTTATAGTTATTAAATACTAACAAAGCTCTTAAGTTTAATTGTTACTGACAAAAAAATGGACCTTTTGTCATCTTGAATAAATATAGATATAAATATGGCATCGCCGACGAATATTTTCATTTGTTCTCTCTGGCCACGTGGTCCGATTTCCTTTGTCCGACCGATCGGACGACGTGAACTTTTAATTCCTGTTGGTTCGATTATTCGTTTCTTATTAAAGTTCTAATCAAATGGTTCAAACAATTAATTAAAATTTACAAAAAACATTAATCAAAAGCAATTATTTTTTTCAATCACTATGTTTTCCGTCCATTAACTACTTGTTTATAACGACATTGTATAAATGAGGATGCTAGTAATTAAAAAGTACTGACACCAATACATCATGAGTACAACTTCAACGACCTTCGCCTTTAAACCTTCATTGATTAGCCGAATAATAATAATATAATTAATATCCAGAGTCCTCGACTCCATCGACGTATATTAAAATAGACACCGCATATTTACAAATACTATAAACAATAAAAACACGACTTACAAACCCGTCTTTATTCTAAAATGTCTGACGCGTTTCTTTTTTATTATTACGTTCGATAAAGAGTTAACAAAAACAAAAATAAGTTGAGTCTCAGCACTGTCATTACTAAATGATACTGCTAGATTTTCCGCAAGTTTAATTTATATAAACCCTTTCCTTCAATTTTATTTCATCCATCAGGAAAAACTGTATCGCGGATTTCGATACGGTAGCGGTAGATGATTTATGCGTTAAAATCTCAATAGACATTTGAAATGAAATTGAAGAGTGAGTTTAATTATACGTATTTTGCATTGATAGTGAGATCTTGGTCAGAAATTTACGAGCAGCACGCGGTATCTAGCTTTATATAAGTCAATGCTCGGCTCTCATTTCAATAATATTCAAATTACAACAGCCACTCTCAATATTATTAAAATAGTCACACGCTAATGAGATGTTTTGATTATATCTGTTAATGACATTAAGTTTGATGGGATGCTGTCCGATATGATTGCTTATTGTTCGAATATGTTTTATATGTGTATAATATTTATAAACGCATTTACGTTTATTTGTAGATATATTATTAATTAGCTGTAGTAGCTTGGTAATATGTCGCAGAATGTCATCCAAACTGAAAAAGCGTACTGTAAGCGAAGTAATGGAGCGTCACCTGTTAACAGTCAGGTACTTTATACGTTTGGTCTTGTAAACAGGTATGGAGTAAAAAATAACAGACTTATTTTTTTTTTTACTTGCTTTATAACCCCGCTGCTGGGCAAAAGCCGCCCGTTACATTTTCCATGCTAACCTATCTTTGTTAGGTCCAATTTTTGACAAGTACCCTTAAATCATATGATCATCTCATACTAGGCCTTCCGGTAGCCATTGGGTGGAGTCAAGGCGGTCAATATGAGTGACCATCTCCTTGGATGACCTGGATGTATTCGGTAGTCGGAAGTCTAGCTGATTTTTTTGTATCAATACCATCGCCATCGTCGAAACATATTTAACACTTAATTAACCCTCGAGCCAGGAGATAAAGACAATTGAGAGTGTATCTCAGAGCATGTCGAGCGGTGCGCACGCGCTGCTATTACTTTTTTTTTTAATTTTGACAAAGACAAGAATTAGTGTTATTATCTGTCTTTAAAATAATTAATCTGTACTATGGTAGTGTAAGTTTTATGAATGATTGATTTTGGAAATGATTCCTTATTCAAGAAAATTGACGGGGAAAATGACAGCGGCGGCGATCGAAACGCTGGTCAAGAGTGGGTCGCGCTACACGCAATGTATGGTTCCGAAGGTATATCCTACACATGTATTATAATCCCAACATATAAAATAAAATTTGTTCCTAAACCTCAAATCAATTTCTTAATATTATTGTATATACGTGACTCTTAATTAAGAATACGCTCTTTAATTATCATGATGAGATATCAAGTATTTTTTTACATTATTTATTTTATACAGCAATGAGATGATTACAAAGCCAAGACATTATACAATTTCAGAAGACAGTTTACACAAAATATTCGCAAAATGAATTTGTAGACTGCATTTGCAAATTCAATTTCACATTTCAGACGCAGGAAAACTAAAATGGAATATAAATCACAATGAGAAATTCAAAGCACAACAGAATGTAAGTAAAATTTCCACCTTTTTGTGTATCATGTTTTAAAATGATAGCGGAAATACGGGGAGCTCAAAAATCTTGCGCTATCTGCTGGCCGGCCTCCAAACTACCTGCGCTATAAATAATGCAATCTGTGTTCGGACACACAGACTTGCGACAGTACTATTCACAAATATGACACGAGTGACACGGCCAATGGCGAAGTTAAATGATCAAATATATTACACTGTAAATAATGTAATCTGTGTTCAGGTACACAGCGCCACAGACTGGCGACCGTGTGGTACTATCCACAAGCACTCACGACTAACAGCGAAGTCAAAAGTGTCAAAAAGCGTTCTGTAAATAATGTAAAGATTTGTGAGATCGTGACCGAAGTGATAAGTGAAGTTCAAAAGAAAAAAGAACCGTAAATATTGCGATCTGATTGGACAGACTTCGTCATTACATTTGTGTACCACCCGCCATAAAAACTAGAAACAAGTGCGTAGTTTGGAAAGTTTTCTGCTAGTTAATATAAATGACGGGCGATTAACTATCACAATTTATGTACTACAAAAAGTAAGGTCGATTTAAGGTCAAATCCGAAAACGATTATTCTACGCTCTTACGTCCAGTTTGTTCTTGCTCAATATTGCCGTGTTGGTTCCTCGAAACCTTCAGAATTTTTCAGCTCAAGGTTTAAGGTATTGGGGTCGAAAGTGGCCGTAGCGATAGACATTCGCTTTGGCGAAATATTCACAAGATATTTCGTCGCAGCTCCTTGCAACAATCGCAGAATAAAGTCGCTCATCTACACCGGCCATGAGCGGTGCCTGAAGCGGCCACGATAACTGTCGTTGTAATAGGCCGTGTGCATTTTAGAATCGCCCAAATTATGTGTGTTCACCGTTTTATGGCCCCGTGTTGATATTTTTTTTTATTAATAATGTTGTTTCTTTTTTAAATCCAGAGGCAAAACGAAGTGCGATATAATGTTAATACGCGTTTGTATGTAACTATCAATCGGTGGCTATCCTTTACAATCTTGTCTTTAAATTTGAAAATATTTCATGAAAATCGGCTCAGCCATAGAGCACATAATCAGCCATCAGAAAAAATATTTAAATTCGTCAAAACTTTTTAAATTACTTGCGATTTTAAAACGTTTTAAAAGAAAAGGTCTTCTTTAAATAGTAGTTCAAAATTATTTGAATCAGCTTCTTTTGACGCAAATTGGAAATCTTAAAAGTTACTGGAGAGTTTAAAGTTTTATGAATAAACATGAGAGTTTAAAGTTATATGAAAAACAGCTTATATGTACGTCGACAACATGTAGTTTAAGTTACCAATGTAAATGATAGTATGCGGATAAACGGATAATTATTGTTGATATTTAAAGATGTATATAATATTTGTAATATATAAATATATATAATATACACACAAATATATAGAATTTGGCGTGAAAAAGTGCATGTGGAGGTCTAATCCTGCTAATTTTATAAATGCAAAAGCTTGTGAGGATGTGTGTATGTATGCATATTTGTTACTCTTTCACGCAAAATCTACAGGACGGATTGTTATCAAATTTGGTACACGGGTAGAATATAACATGAAATAACACATCCCTATGTGTTATTCCAGGTTTTATCTCGATATTCCCACGGGAGTGAAGCCCCGGGGTGAAGCTAGTTTCATAATAATAGAAAAAGTATGTGCGCGTTTAATACCTGTTATTTAGTATATAATTATACAACGGGAAAGTTTAAAAGTAGTTATGTTTTCAAATAAATCAAATTCTGATAAACACTGCACGGCACACCTTAATATTTTTATCACAATCACAGATAACATAAGTTGTTACTTTTTCATGTTAAATTACAGCTTTTTGAGCGAGTCCGGAGTAATGGCGTGACAAACGGTCGGACAGCTCAATGATGCATTGGCGATTTCGGATGAACACACTTCACAGTGGGCGAGTGGAGAGGCGAGTGAAAAACGTGTCGCAAGATTGCTCGACGATGTTAAGATGATTATTGACAGAAACTGAATTGTTCTGTATAGAGAAAGTTGGCTTATATTCAGGTTTGAAGAAAATTTATACTTTATGAGTATATATATATATATGTATAAAATCGCATATATTATAGTGAACTAAATAATCATAATCATGTGTGTCCCAACGTTTTCCTTCACCTATAGTACTACCTATTATACTAAAAATACAAGTCAGATTGGTGTACAAACTGTGGCAGGAGTAGAATTTTAACTTGGGACCTTTCGACAGGCGTGTTAACCAATAGATCATCACCGCAATCTCTAATACAGTCGACAGCAATCAACCTATTCGAATTTATTACGAATTCGCCCCTATTACCACGGCATAGAGATCCGTGCAAGTTAACTTAGCCTGAGGTACACAAATTATGTACATTTGCTGTGAGAAACATTCGTCCAATATGGACCAATCCATATACCATTTTATTCCTTGTCAGCACGAGTTTATCGATGAAAAATCATTCGAATACGACCACAGGCGATGTCTCGTTAATCAACATCATTTCACAATCGATGAATCAAATCAACATAATGAATTTAAACACGAATTAAATCTTAATCATGATTTAATATGTCATATTGTGATACGCCATTTTGCAACATGTCTTTGGTAATCAATTCTTTTTCCATTTGGACGGTTTCAAAATTTTTTTCGAACGTGGATTCCATCATCACAGAAAAGATAAGTATTCACCATGTTCAGTTAATATTTAGGAGCCGTCCCGACTTCGGTCGGGTAAAAACATTATCAACTATACACCTAAACCTTCCTCAGGAATCTCTCTATCTATTGGTGAAAACCGCATGAAAATCCGTGCAATAGTTTTTGAGTTTATCGCGAACAGACAGACAGACAGACGCGGCAGATGACTTTGTTTTATAATATGTAACGATTTGTTTTTTTTTTTATTGTAAGACCTTAACTATTTATAAGACAATACTTTTGTTAACTGACGTCTTTGGAGAAAAGGCTGCGGTGAAGTTTGTTGCGTCGCATCTTCTTCACCTGCGCTTTGGAAGTCGGCGGTAGATTTAGATTAAGTATTCTTATAACTTTAATAAATTGTATATATCATCCTAAATTGAATAAAGAATTTTGAATTTGAATTGGTGTCGGGTTTTAATCAAGTCGCCTAAAGGTATCTGACATAACTTTTACAACTACATATTGTCATCTAGTGGCACAAGAACGTACACACTAATGAAGTCTTCGAATCGATTCGAAGTATTCGAATCTGAGACCTTTCAATCACTGACTATGCCCGCGCGCATTCATGTCCACACCCACTCTGTCAACTTAACTTCTCTGGTTATTTGTTGGAGCATGTCTGTAGCATCTCTATAAATTAATTAATTTTAAATTAATGCAATAATATCTACGCTTTGCCAGCTACTGCATGCAAATTGCGGATATAGCAATTTCAACTAAAAAAAATATGCAAGACAAATTGTCCCCAAAGAAAATAGTAAAAAACCTCTATAGTGTTGGTAATAAGTGTCAAAATACAACAGTAATTCAGCCGCGAGGTGCCTAGCTAACGAGCTTGGAGTAAAGCATTGCTTAAAGATTGCTCACACTAGAAAGATATGATTTAATAATTAAATTTATGTAAAATAATGTCCAATCTTTACGTATTTATGCAGCACCTGAACTAATATTTATAATTCGAGTAAGTAAAGTGATAAATAGAACAGCTAGTTTTCAAATAATGTTATTTTAGTGAGTGGAATCCATTTTGAGTTACGCATTTCTGGTTAGTATAAAACTTGTGTCCTTTTTATTTGATGTGTAGTTATTAAACATTAATGTAAAACTAGTAAGTATGTATAAATACTATTTATGCTAAAACGGCTCGCCGGAAAACCGAGCTATTTCTAGTACGTAAAATAAAATGTTTCGATGTTCATAAATATTTGAAAAACAAAATAAACCGAAAATTGTGTCGAATACTCAAAAAATATGGGCATATTGTTGAGAAAATCGAGAGTTTTTATATCTTTAACTGTAATCATACCTAAAATAAACTCACTGAGCACGGAGTAATAAATAAAACCAGAGACAACACCTTGTTACTGGAAATAATTAACGGGCAGAAAGCAATGTCGTTTTTTATGACCGCCTGTTCATAACCGCCTGGCTCTACTGTTTTACAGCTAAATCGCCGGTAACAATGAAGAATTGCCGTAATTTTTTTTTCTTCAATAGGCTATATTCTCTCTCTTTTAAAACCAAAAGCTTGGCAAAATATTTTTATGGTAAATCATTAGGAAATCATTAGTTATAAACTTCAAAGTTCTATTTTTAATAATTTAAGTACACAAAATATTACCGTGTAAATATAAAACTCGTAGGAAACTCAGTACAATTGATTGTTTTTATAGAAATTAGTTTTTCAGTAGTCTCGCGAAAGAAAAATGGAAAAAAGAGGTATTTATTTCAGACGAATATATTAAGATAAATGGATGAAAAACTTTATTAACAAATTTTGTAAATGACTAATACGAATTTGTACTTTATAACATTCCACAAAACCAAAATAAATTTTGTAACGGTTATTTTGGAAATCCATAGGAGAGTGTACTCGACTCCTACTGCTGCGGTGCGATTATGAAGATGACATACAAATATTCATAACAATATAGTTTTATGTTTACATTAATACTTAATATTAGAGTTATAAAAGCGCTAAGACAAAAAGCTCAAAAATAATAACAAAACCTTTGTTGAGCAATAAAAATTTCCTCCCCGCTAAAAACAAGCTCGTCGAGTGTTGCCACATCAACGGTGTTTTACCCCATAAATAAGTAAGTTTTACGAGAGGCCGCCCCCCCTCAAATCATCGGATGTGTTTTGGCCTGTTTATGGTACTAGGGAACAGGTGGAGTGTTTAGAAAATTTATTGAATGTCGGATCTGAATCGTGAAGTAGTTTAGGATTCTTCAAAAAGTGAGCTCAAGAAAAACGTTTCTCATCTGAGATCTCAGACTCTTCTCAGGCTTACAGCGTCGGAGTCCAGGATTCGCCTTCCTATTTTTTATCGGTATTAAATAAGAATATATAAAATTTGCTACCAGTATATATATATAAATTTTATATATTATTAGCTGATGGCCGTGATCTCATTCGCGTGGGCGAACATTTTTGTTAAGGAGTGAAAATTATTAGACAGATTAAAAAAAAAAACTTTATATACTATACTTGCGCTCGGGTAAAAGCATAATAAAAAGTTGCCTATGTCACTCCTGAAGGTTTCGCCTATCTCTGTGCCAAATTTCATCGAAATCGTTTTTGAGTTTATCCATTACAAACAAAAATATCATCAATAATCATTTCTTTTTATAATATGTAAACATTTTCAATACACTCTTACACTATTGGTTGTCCAGGTCACAAAAAGCTTTTCCTTGCCACGCCAACTATCCTGTTAATATCAGCGTAACTTCTTCCAAACAATGTTCCCTCGCAGGTGTCGGACATTACGGGAAGTTACGGAGATAAGAACTAGCGGACGGATCGAATTAAACTTGTTTCAACGTGTTATGAGCGTTTTTGTGCGGCGGGGAGCGGGGCGGGGAGCGGGCGGGAGCGGCAAAAAGTGGCCAAGTCGCAGGGAAGTTAAGTGGACTTTTTCAAGTTAACGTGGCAACAGAATAGGTTAAAGAAGGTGAAAAGGTTGTTTGTGTAAAGCTAGTGTTATAGGGTATCAAATAAATACGATAGTTTGAGTGAGCGATGATAATAATAAGTCTACTAGACATATTTCGATGAAATTTTGCACATGAGTCGAATATAACCAGCAATATTTACGTCTTTTCGTCTCTTACAAATCATGCAAAATTTATTACACGTACATTGATGAAATGTGCGGCAAACATGCAGGAAAAATACAAAGGTGATCTGATCCTGAAATTCCCAAAGGTGCGAAGTCCCGTCTAACAACACTACTAACAAGAGATAAAGTTTCATTTGATTTTATTTTCATGTCGGCAAAATTTGGCGAACTGTTTGCCGATAGTTTACGTACATCGCTGTTTTTACCTTGTGGTAAATAATCTCATACAAATTACGCAATGTATTCATGTATTCACGTCGGCATTCTGTAATTCAGTTGCCGTACTTCCAGTGCGAAGTATACTGAATCGATAAATCTACAATAAATAGAGAGATTTCCATCACTTTACAAGCAGTGGTTTTTTGGTCGGATATATAAGACGCTTGCGGTGATAGGGTTATAATTTATACTTATAATACTGTAAGTAGGCTATGTTTTTACATAGGAGATATAAAAAAAATATCTATATGGGATTAACAGAAGAAAAAACATTCTATTATAATTTTTGTCTGCTTGTCTGTCTGTGTCATGTATGTTCGTGCATCGCAACAAACATTACTGAATAGAATTTGATGAGGCATTAACAGCTGCATAATAAAAATTAGCCTATCTTAAAATCTGGTATACGTTTCATCGCGATACGTTGCTTGGAACCCGAGTTACTGACAATAATCATTTTAACAAAACTAATGCGGGCGAAGTCGCGGACAAAATCTAGTTAGCATACATAATGACTGCCATATTAGCGTAGTACCGACAGATGCTGCTCTCGCTCGCGCGTGACTGTCACAAAGGAGAATTCGTTTTGTGATCAAAGAGAGAAAACGTACTGCGACTGTCAAAAGAGGAACTTTGGCTGTTGATGGGTCGTCTAAAGCACACGGGCATACGGCCCGTCACAAAACGACTAGGCAGCTTCTGTAACACTAACTTTCATGAGAAATAGATGTCTTACTATTTATTCAGGAATATACTCACTTGTTATTTGTATCAAAATCAAATCATTTATTCAGAAATTAGGCCTTCACAGGCACTTTTTCACATCATATTCTAAATTAAATTATATTTACCAAAGCTACAAACTACTAGCATTTCCGAACCAAGAATGCCGAAAGAAACTCATTCAAACAGTGTTGGTCCCTAATATGCCAGAAGGGCTTACCATTTTTTAATATAAATTTATGTATAATTTTTTATCAGTAATATAACAATGGAAGTACAGTACCGGAGAATGGAATATGGTTTATTGCCAAAAAATAATATAACACTGTTGTATGTCACTCACGATTATTATCACAATTATTATATTTAAAAAAATTGTTAACCCTTCTGGAAGGACCAACCCTCTTTCGGCATCAGTTTGTAGCGTTAATAAACATTATTTAATTTAGATTAAGACGTGTAATAGTGCCTGTGATTTAATACAATTAACTTACTAGAGCTACGTCAAACCAGCATAGGTAGTAAATTCCTTTATGACGTTCGTCCTGCCCTTTGGATGATAAGTAAACATTCGCAGTCCAGACTCGATCCCACGACCTTAGCTCACATTCCAATCACGACTCCATTATTTTATATACCCGATCGGGGATTACGCACACATTAAAGAGGGAACAGAGGAAAACTCCACGTTATTAGTCAGTTTTGTGACGGATGACGACACGTGACGAAGTTTGTTTTATTTTGAAGCGATGATTAACTTAATTTATTGATGTCACTGAGTAGTATATGGGTTAATCAACTTTTACTTGCCTTTGGACAACTGCACTCGGTCCCAGATTAGTTAAAAGGTAACCAATACGAAATTGGTGAATATTATCATCTAACCAAGAAACTTCAAAATAAATCTATATACTAGCTTTAAAAATTATTTATTAACTATATTTTTTACCAAAATATAACGGTTGTCCGAGTGACAAATGGGTTGTTTTTATGTTTAAGTCAGTGTCCCTGGACTACTTTTATGCATTGAACTCGTCACCGCCGAAAAAATTTCCTCTAAGACAATAAATATTACAACACATAACATACTATGAATTTATTATGTGTAAGTGAATCATAACTAATAATTTTTAAAATCTTTTAATCTATCTTTTTTTCTCAAGTTACTCTTGTCCCACAAAATCGTTACTTTTTGTAAATCCATCGGACAACCACTCTTAAATTACGATGCTAATATGGAGATGGCGCTGAATTAGCGAATACAACACGTGACTCGATGTAGTTTACGATGGTAAAACAGCAAGTTTGAAATTGCCAACGCCCCCCGCGTTAGTCGGTCAAACTCTAGAGCGCGGAGTGGGTGTGTTTATTGTGTGTCCCCCGGACCGGCGTAAATATTAGGTAAGTACGATCGCTATATTACTGTATTGTTATTTAACAGTTGACAATTGACCTTGGCTTTATGTTAGTGGTATAATCCTGTAGAATAAATAATGTTTTTTAATAGAAAGCTGAAATTATAAAATATGTCAAGTGGACAACCAGTCTTCTGGACCACTAAATCGGTTGTCCGTGGGACAAAAACGGTAGTCCGAGGGATATCTAGAGTTACCCGTGGGAATTTTATAGCTGTCCCAAGGACAATGTTACAAAACCTTTGAATTTTATTGGACTGAAACAGTTATATAATTAATGTTCATCAATTCATTCAATAATAACTACACTGTGATTTTTATATGTCATTTTTAATTATATTTTTAATGCAAGAGTAATTAAACATGATTAACTAACTAAACTGATTGCCTTCGTACTTGTATTGTATAGAGATTGTATAGAGTATAGAGTTAAAGCATATTCAAAGTTTGGAGTCTCGTATATGCACCATATACGAGAGCACAAACTTTGAAAACTTTCTTTATATTAAACTTTTTCAGAATGGGGATGTCTGCAAAAGAAAAATTAAGACGCTATAGAGAGAAGTTGAAAGCAGATCCGGATGAAAACGAAATATGAAGAACGAAAAATAAAGAAAAGGGAAAGTTATCATAAGAATAAAAGATAAGTTTCAGATTTACAGCCAGAAGAAAAAAAAAAGTAGAAGTATTTGGACACTCAAACAAAATCAAAGACAACGTAAGAAGGCAATTGAAAATATACTTGCAGATACACCACCTAGCTCTCCAATAGTCTTTCAAGAAATTAACGTACCCCAAGATTACAAACGCAAAATGCACGGAGGAAATTCAAGCGCATCATTTTGGTGGATCTCGAAACCAAATCACTTTTCATACAGTGATTGTGTACGTGCATGACAAAGAAAAAACATACAAAGCCTTATCATTTTGCTCCGTTTCACCATGCAACGTTCATCAACCAGCTGCAATCTGGGCCCATTTACATCCGATACTAACATTGATTCGCCAAAATTACCCACAAATTGACATTATTCACTTTTTTTTCGGATGGGCCATTCTCGCAATACCGACAAAAGCTTAATTTTTTCTTGGCTTGCACCAAGACGTTTGATTTTGGTTTCCAATACTTTAAATGGTCATATTTTGAGGCTGGTTATGGAAAAGGACCTGCTGACGGGATTGGAGAATACTTGAAAAGAGCAGCAGACACCAAGGTGGCAACTGGCACAGATATAACGAATGCCTTAGAGTTTTATACAGTCTTAAAATATTCCAGCAAAATCAAGTTATTTTATATAACTAAAGAAGATATCGATTTTATACAGAACAGTATTCCAAAGAATATAGTCCCACTTAAAGGAACAAAAGAGGTGCACCAAATTTTTTCGAGAGTATACGGCCAGTTAAAGTACAGATATAAGTTGCTTCTGTGCCAGAGGATTGTGTGAATGCTTACATCCTAAAGTGTACTTACCGTTGCCAGATTTGATAGAAAATTCTCACTCTGCTGAAATCCACTGCAGTGATGATGATGATATGCCACTAATAGCTTTAACTTCTAAAGCCAAAGAAAGAATTTCAATAGAAGATTTCCAGGGGTTTCACCATGAAAGCGTTTACAAAGCTATTTACGACTCTTCAGAGAACTCTGAAGAAGATCGTGACTTTGTACAGCCAGGGCCTTCAAACTCAGGGCAAAGTAGCAAGTTACCTATAAAAGGCGATTTCTTACTAGTCAAAGTTCATGACACTAAAAGGAAATCGTACCATACCTATGCGTGCATTGCTCAAGAAGATGATGGTGAAATTAGAGTAACATTTCTGAAATGCGTTAAAGGAGGAAAACTTTTTGTGATCAATAAGAATGACATATCGTACGTAGCTTATAAAGATATTGTACGTAAGTTACCCATGCCTGAGTGACAATGTAAGAGAGATGTAAATTACTATAAATTTCCCTTTGATGTTAACGTTTTTGAAAAATAATTTGATTGCTAAATTACGAATTCATGAGTATTATTAGGTTTAGGTTCAAATATTTGTTTTAAGGTTACTAGATGCAGATGGTATGTTAACTTTCGTCGAAAGTATTGTGTTAATGAATGATTACATAAAAATAATATTTAGATAAGAATTACTGTAAATGATGGTGTTCAAAATATTTTTAAGACTGACATAATAGTTATATGGTATGTTGATTATTAGATTGTAAAAGGGTTGATAATAGCCATGACTGATTTTATACGTAGTATCTTATACAGCTTATAAAGCCGTGTAGCTTAAGCAGTCAAAACCATTTAAGTTTAAGAAACTGATTATTTTTGTTAAATTTTGATTAAATTTTTTGGAAAATTACAATATAATTTTGTTTCGATGAATTTTAAGCGTTTTATTATGCCTCATGATGTGGTATTTCCTAATTCCCTTTTAGTTGTCCAGTGGATTTACTGGTTGTACAAAGGAAAAGTCCTTTGGACAACTAAAATGTCCCCATGAAAAGAAAACAAGTTTCAAGTTTTTTTGCAACAAATACTTAGAAATTGTATGTTTATTTTTTATTTATCTGTAGTAAATTATAAAATATACCACCAGTATTGTCGATTTTGTAATATTTGGATAATAAAACTATTTTTATGAAATAATTCACCAAATATAGTAATGGTGGTTGTCCAACAGTTATATTTCTTAAAATAATTATGAAGTTGTGCATGTAATAAAGAGTGAATTCTCAAAATCTTATAAAATGTACTTCATTTTACACATTCAAAGTATTTTCTTTAACATAAAATACATTTTACCATGTAAAAAAAAATATAGAACTAGTTGTCCTGGTGACTGATTTTTTAGGACTTCAGCACGTTTACAAGCCAAAAATTAACAAATAATAAGTAAAAGTGCACTGCTCTATACAGAATCATAAAATATAATAAATTTTCTATGTTCTAAGACATTTAAATAAGCAAAACAGATTTTTTTTTTAAAACTACAAAAATTTTCGAACTTGGCACTAAAAAGTTGATTCACCCATATAATCATATATTTTATTCCAACTTTCAGAATTCTTTTCTAAATCTCAAACATATTCATTACATGCATATAATTATACTGCGAGTCACATGGTTTTCACAAATTTCATCGAAATCCGTCTAGTAGAGTTTGCGTGATCGAATAATAAACATCCTCACACACATACAACGCACGCCTTCATAATATTAGTGAGAAATGATAAAATGGGATTATAAATTGTAAAACGTTTTCTCTTTTTAAGTCAATGACAATACAAATTATTATTTTTGTAACAATTAATGTTGACTGAAAAATAATGTGACTTATCTACAAGAGTACTTTGTGTTCTCATTATTCTGTGGTTTAACAGCGATGGATAATTGATGTACAATACAAAGCCTCATTCTTATTATTGCAAATATAGAATTCAGGTAATGACATTCCGATGGTGCTATATTGTGTTTAATGACTTCTTACTATAAGGGATTCCATGTAAGTAGGTTAAGTTTAAGTTTAAGATGAATGTGGATAACAGAAAATATTTTTAAATTATCTAAAATTGGCGGTAATTAATCTAGTTGTTTTTTGGGGATTTATAAAGTCTGTTATTGAGAGATATAATCGTTCAAAGTTTATTTTATTGTCGGGAATTTGTGATAATTCTTTGAGCTTAAAAATATTACATTAGAATACCGATAATAACAAAATAGAAACCGATGGTGCGAAGAAATACAGAAAGGAATTACGCATTCTGTCTAACCAAAAAAATAAAATAAACAGAAGTTTCCAAAATTATACAAAATTGCCATCGATTGCATAACAAGTACAAAAATTAAAGAAGCTAACGAATTTCCAAATACCTTTGAATTTTTGGCCATTAACACCTGTCGGCGACATCAGAGCACGTGCGCGTGCGCAACCACAGATAATGCATTATGCATACCGGATGAGCGGTGCGCGTGTCCATTGTGCAACGAGATGTGGATGATATTTCTGTCTAATTTCCACATATCTCGGGGCTTATTCGTTCGCGGCTGTAACGCCGCGAAGTCCGGGGACAGCGTAAAGCGTTTTGAAGATATAGCTGTGATTTTAAAACCTGACAATAGCATCTCCAAGGAGGGTTGCCTGACGTCAACCATCTTTGGAAATGCTATTGTTGTCTATTAGCCAATTATGCTGTGTTCAAATTCGCCTTGTACGACATCCTCGTACAAGGAAATGTAGTGGTCCTATTCTAGGGCGGAGCCACACGTGGATGATAATTCCAATTTCAAAAAATAAAAACTGTAATTGCAACCACCTGCGCCTTGGCGCTCTGCTCTCGCGGGAATTTTAGGAAAAAATACCTTATGGTCGTTTCATCCAATACTATAGGTAGATTATGTATGGATAAAAAATACCAATACAAACTTTTTGACATACTTTTGGCGTTTATAAAGTCACTACATTCCATTCGTATTACTATTAGTATTTGTTGTACTATTTGTATTCAATAGTGGGCTGCAAAAGATGATCATAGGATTCGCCTCTTGGGAAAGAGCCTTAACATACTCAATAAATACGATTTGTCAAAACCACTCGAAAGGCAACCGGATAAAGTAAAGTAAAAGTAAAAATGTGTTTATTTTCTCCAAAACAGAACACGATACAGTAAAAACAGATGAATTACATAAAATGTTGCGTAGTTTGTTTAGGAGAAAAACAAATTAAATGAGAGATACAAAAATACTAGCACTTTTCAGGTTAAATCATTATAAAATGTGTATAGACCTTATTTATATTCAATGTAACTCGTATCGTCCAATACAATGGACACGCCACAATACTGATTGCAGTATTGGCGCAGAGACAGATCTCGATATTTTTATATCTCAAGATGAGCGTGTCAAGGTGAACACGCTGTGTCAAGTGTAAGCCCAGAGCTGTGAGGTTATGTTGTGTTTGTACGTTTCAATAAATAAGTTGACCAAATAGGGTTAACGTCAGGCTGGTACGTATTAATTATTACCAATGATAGGCATACTTTTGTATGGGACTCGACATTCGCCACCTTCTTGTAACTATATCAACTCAACAAAAATGTTCTCTATATCTACCCATATTATAAAATTGTAAGTGGGCTATATCTGTGCATAGGAGTTATTAAATAAAAATAATAATTATGCGTCTTTATAGGATTAATAGAAGCCAAAACAATTTTTCTTAGAATTTTTGTCTGTCTGTCTATATGTTTGTTCGCGCATCACGCAAAAACTACTGAATGGAATTTGATGCTGATTTCAGAGTTGTATAGCGGATGAACTAATTTAAAACCTGGTATAGTTTTTATCTGGTAGCGGTGGTGGTGTAATGGTTAAAACGCCCGCCTGTGGATCGAAAGGTCCCAGGTTCGAATCCTACTCGTGCCTCATGAGTTTGTATACCAATCTGACTCATGACGTGAAAAAGTGCCTGTGAAGGCCTAATTTCTGAATAAATGATTTGATTTTGATCATGTATAGTAGTTTTCATCGTCCACCACTTGCTTCCAGTGAAGGAAAACATCGTGAGGAAACCTGCACACTAGTTGATTCTTATGAACTTGTGTATGAAATGGAGAAGGCAATGGCAAACAATTTCATTAATAATGTCCAGAAAGTTGTTGTGTGTGTTTCATTCCACGTAACAATCACGACCTTCAGCCATGAGGAATACGACTATGAAGAAGAATAGTTTTTATTGCGAAACGAGGCTTAGAACTTTATATTGTCAATATGTCGGATATTGACAATAGTAAGTTGAATGAGTTTAATGAGCCATATAAAGTTATGCTCGCGAAAACTCTTGTAAAAATTTATATGTTGTATGAATTTGTTTGTTTCCCACCTTGTTGTGTACAAAAACAGTTTTAATGCTAGTATCATTCTTAAAACGTTTTGTAACATCGACGGGACGATAATAATCACCTATTTTAGGGCGGGAACTACACGTCAAAATACCACCAGATTATGCGAAGTCACATACACAAGATAATAAACAAGCGACAGTTTTTATTTTATTACTTGAGTGTGATGTGTCAAGGTGAGTACGTCTGGTGCGAAAGTGGTCGTGCGCATTCTTTTGTTTCGATCTTCGGCATGAGGTTTTACTGACAGCGGACCAAAGAGTAGTTAATCAGGCTTTTTTAAAGTTGAAAATTACGAACTACGTCATTACTTACCTTCTGTAGCGAACATTCATAAACCATTTATTGCAAAGGCACAATTTGACATGCCTAGTAAAGCGGGGTCGTTTGCTCGCAACTTTATAGGAAAACACTAGCGTTTATTTCTCTATACATATATTTTAGGTTTTATTTGAAGCAAATACAGTATTGTGTATAATAAATAAACTGGCTAAAAGCAAAAAAGAATATAGAATATAAAAAAATAAAAGATAATAAAAGAGAAGCCGCCGTCAGAACAAAACGGTCAGATTTACTAGATAGATGGAGTGGATGGACATGATGAAGTAGGTTTTATCCAGGTGGTGTCCCACTAGCGTGTATTACCATTGTTTCTTGCTGGTCATACTGGTATGTTATACTAATATGACCAGTGAGAATCGCATGTATTGGTGGTCATATTATTATACAAAATTATTACAATATCTGTAGCTACTAATCTGTATGGTGTAAGGCTATACAAATTTTGATTACGACTACGCCACGCGGAGCGGACCTATTCCCAAGCATCTGTGAATATAACCGTTTAAATATAGCAATAATCAAACCTCGCACAGTAAAACTCCAGCTCTACGTGCACATTACCGCGAAATTTCGTCGATCATCGTGCACCAGCCACTAATCTACGGATACATCAAATTCCACCGCTTGTTTAGGCATTCGTTTAGTTTCCGAGTGCGGTATTAGCTACGAGCCGCTATTGTTTAGTTAATAATACCTCTTCTTTGGGAAAGGGTATGTCGTTCCCATGTTTTTATGGCGCGAAATGGAGAGGAATGTTTTCAGGGTTCATTTTGATAGATCAAAAGTCGTAAAATTGCAGTTGCTGACGGCTGCTTCATGCTGAACGTTTTCTGCTCCCATGGCCTCTATTAGTCATCCATCCATATTATTTAGATCCTTTTCTCATTTGTACTATGCTATGTACAAATGATGAAAGGATTCGTGGGCCATAAGTTATCCTTAGATGCCTCAAACAGACAATGAAAATACTCGTAGATGTCTTCATTAATACCGCCATTAATGCCTTGATATCATTACACCCGCTATCTGGCATCACCTAACATTTGTGGCCAATTGACATTTGAACGAGTCGATAGATGTTATCGTATAACCGTAACAATATTACTGCATACAGACATACAGCCTGGCGTCCAAGACGTGAGTATTTCTTATGTACTCATTCATCCGTGACGACCCCGGTGGCATAGTGGTCATCACGTTTCGGGATAAAAAGTACCCTGTCTATTCCTAAGCCATATTCTACCTGTGTACCAAATTTTATAACTTATGTCCAGTAGATTTCGCGTAAAAGAGTAACAAACATATACACACATACATCACAAACATTCGCGTTTATAATATTAGTAGAATTTCTTAAAATGCTACAAACAAACTAGTGCAGACTTCAGTGGCAAGATTTGTAAATTAATCCAAGCTAGTGCGGAGTATCGGTCTAACCAACCGATGATCTTGTAAGTTATCATTATAAGACTGACATGTCTTCGTAGAAGACCTTTATATAGCGTACACTAGATTAGAAGGTCATTGAATGTCAATGAAGATCTTGTTATTTTTATGTCGATATACTTGAAGTATATACTTTAATAATGTGGTTTTATAACTTTTGGATCGTGACCTTTTCTGGTTAATTCGAAGTCAGAACTACTGCGCTGTAATCCATAAAAATATTTTTATAAATCCGAAAGTCTGTTACGCTTTCACGGCCAAACCGCTGGACCGATTTTGATGAAATTTGGGATAGATATATTAGAAGACTTGAGAATAAACACTCCACACAGATTCCTGTTTTATAAAAATAACCCTTCAAGTGCGGGGTGATGTGCGGTATGAAGAACACACATGATTCTATCTTCTGCGAACAGAGCCGCGGACACCAGCTAGGCCCAGTAACCAATTCACAGCCAACTTCACATTCAATATATTTTATATGCGTGCCTATATTCTGATTCTGTATGAAATAACGTTTGCCCTTTTATTTTATTTATTATATATTTATTTATTTATATATTCATTAGGTTGTATTTTCCCACCCATTGGACGGATTTGATGAAATCATCACATCGAAAAACACACATATTTCAACATTTAGTTTCTACAAGTTTTAATTAATCCATAGAACTTTTGAAACAATAAATTGGCCTTTAAATACTCATATTATTTATAAAAAAATATTTATAATCAATATGCCATTATAATATAATAAACCAAACGTCACAGCGAATCATCCTACATTGATTGGTATCGTCTCGTGTCAAACACAGCTAACATTAAAACTAAGCAATATGTACTTGATTCGTTGAAGTTTGTGATCGTGTAAACTAGGCTTTACAGGTGTGGTAGGTATTTTAGGCGCCTCCTAAATGTCAGAATGTCACGTGCCTCGCACGTGCTGGGTGTCGGTTGCGAACGAGACATGTTATCATAACCCTCCTTTTCGCTTCGCCGTAGTCATGTAAAAATGGCGACGGAATGAAATTTCCCAATGATTAAATAAGAAAATCTAATGGCCTAGAAAAGGGGAGAACTATGCCCAACAGGCCAGTGTGGCTCGTAAATGCTGATGGAGAAACTATTTCCCACATATACAAATAATCTACAGGAGAAGAGGTTCATACATTTTTATTTCCATATAAAGTATGTGAAAAAAATAGGTAAAAAATAAAATATTACCAAATTTCTTGAACTTCTTCCTTTCTTAAAGTTGGTTAATGAGTCCATCATCAATAAAATTGCAATAACAAAATTATATGAAAATAGCTATTATAATTTAAAAAAATTACATAGCTGTTATTATTAAACAAACATATTTAAATTCCGGATCAAAGAAACCAATAACGAATTCATGATGTCCATCAAATAATTTGATTTTAAATCTATGGTGACATATACACTTACTTTTTTATTTAGACTTAAAGCAATATTGTAATTAATATTGTATTTAAGTATAGCTTTTAGTGCTAAACGCGTCGCTGAGTAATGTATTTCTTCTGTTACTTCAAATTGTGTTTATTATATATGTATGTGTTATATATTGTGTTTATTACTATGTATGATACGATGAACATGTAAAAATCGTAATGTAAATTGAAAATGTTCTGGACGCTGCGACACAAGCGTCGCTTAGTGCAGAGTCCAAAGTCCAACTTATAAATTGTAAATCTAACTACTAAAATGATTCTGTCAATTATTGTACTTTTTTCTTTGGTGAATAAAGTTATTATTATTATTATATACATACGTGTGATGAAATATTTTATGAATTTATATTTTACAAGTTTTAATATATTTACTTCCATTTGTCCCATTATAGGTCGACAAGCACAGTCTTCCTCTTTTCTCTATCTCCTGGCTATCATAGTCACTTTTACTAGTCTATTCCTGGGAGCTAGTTGGAAATCTTTATTTTCGGAGTTTATCGCATTCGATGATCGCGATAAACTCCAAATACTACCAGACAGATATTTGTATGGCTTTCACCAATCGATAGTGTAGTTCCTGAGTATGATTTAGGTGTATCATTTATATTGGTTTAACCTGAGCGAAACCGGGACGGGCCGCTAGTAAAGTATGATTTGAACCCACGACACCCTGGAGGTGGTGATAACTATCGACAGCTAAAGATGTCACACCAATAACTTCAACTGGCCAGTAAAATATCCTAATTGACGGGTTAAAAGCCATGTGTATATTTAATGACTAATATAAATGCGAATTTGAAGTTAATGAGAAAGGATTCATGGTACGGTCGGTCAGGCTAAAACTATAAGAAACATTCGATTTTTGAAACAAAAACGTTAAGTTTCACATACTTATATTAACTCAGCGCATAAAGGCGTACAATACAAATCTGTTTTATTTTTCTTTAAAAAATAACATGACTTTTATATTTTAATACACTAGTTGCATCCGTGGACGGATTGTAATTAACATACATACACATTTTATTTAAAATCTTAACTAACTTTATTAAGAGTAAATGTTTTTAAGTTTGCATGTATGGATTATATACGGAAGTACTAAACTGAATTTCTACCAAAATTCTTTCACCAGCATTAACCTGAAATACATTACTTTTATTCCGATGTCTTCACGAGAGCGAAGCCCTAGGTCAAAGCTAGTTTTCTATATCCATATAAAAGAACAAGCGTTTTTTACTAATCAACGCCCAGCCTAAACTATAGAAGCTAGAAACGCGAAATTTGAGCAGTAACTTTAGGTTATTACGTAGTGCTCAGATAAGAAAGGAATTTTCAATATTCGACCCCAAAAGGGGTAAAAATTGGGGGTAAAGTTTGTATGAAAAATAACGAATATATTTTACTGATCTACTTGAAACTTGGTACAAATGCTATGCAACAAAAATAATGAAACCCGTGTTTCAGGATTTTTTTAAAATTTGACCTTTAGGTTTGTTAAATGAGGATGAAAAGAAATAACGAATAATCCCATTCAAAATTTCGGAGAGCTCAGCGGTAAACATCATGCGGTCAACTTCAATTATATTGAATTAAATCTGATTATCTCTATAGGGTGTTTTCTGAGAAATGTCCTGTAAAAAAAGGTAATTAGGTGGGTATTAAACAATTGTTTAGGTAAAAAGTAATTTTATTACACAAAGTAAGATTTATTATGGTTTTACCCGTGGTTTTACTCGAGCGTAGCCGGTACTGGCTGCTAGTTATAATATGTTTATACAGCATTAACCATAAAAGCTTATACTCAAAGCGTCGAAACTACTATTGGTATGTCCATTCATGCACTAGCTAGCTATATTTGTCATTAACAAACAGTAGCCACGGTAATTGCAATCGTATTCAGAATCGAATACCATCAATACAATAATCTGTTGCATTACTCGGCGATGGTAATCGCGCACGAATCGATTAGCTTTCGAGTCGTTCAATTATTGTAAATCCGTGTACGGACTTGCAATCAATGTGTCATTTGTGGAATAGATTTTTATTATTTTTAATTATAGATACAGTATATATATATATATATGATTTATGAATGAATTGAAGCAACCGATAACGAAAATGAGGATTTTTTTTAAAGATGTTCAGATGACCTAAAGGCAACAAGAAATGGCAAGAAACTATCAAAAAGTTGGAACAAATTAGGGCTGGCTTTTGCCCAGCAATGGGACTTAATAGCGAGAACAAAAACATAACGAATTGATAAAGAACTCCACGCGATCGGCGCTCAGCTATTGCAATGGTCGGTCTTGATATGGGTGACCAACATTGTTTTTCTCTCCTCCATGCTTTAGAACCACGCATTGCCTATGAGATGGATATTCTGTGTAGCATTTTCCCTTGATTGACTTTTGCAATCTGCACTGGAGAAGAAGTTAGCATAATTATGGTCTTCGTTCCCAGGCCAGCATGAAAAACCAAAATTTCATGTGTCAACTTCTACTCGTGGTCGTTCTAATTTTCATCAAAATCGACTTTGCGGTTTAGGGGAGAACTTCTTTGAGTATCGAGTGCACTATATATAAATGTAAAAGTCATAATAATTCTTTGAATTGTGAGAATGATTCGGCCTTGAACCTTGGTTGAGGAAGCGACCTTCTTATTGCATCTGCTTATAATTTGGGCGATTTCACATCGGTCGAGTTATAAATAAACTTTTTTCTGAACGTCAAAAATAATTATTTGTATATATTAACTTTTAGATCCTGGAGATATTTTTGTTTGAATTGAACAACAATAGGATCTCGTCAGGGCTGCGCGAGAATTGATAGGGTACCTACGATGTCACTTTGTCAAAAACCATTTTTATTATATTTTAACAAGACCTTTATTGTATGGATATAGAATTAATTTCTTGTTTACTATATATATTTATTTAAAAATATATATATATATTTCATAGTGTGAAAGTCATTGTTGGCCAGTGCTATGGACAAGTATTAAGAAATATTTTTTATTTTTAACTGCATTATTATTAAAGGACTTAGTAGAATAAATGTAAAATTCTTAAAGGAAAACCAGATAATAAAAATACGAAAAATAACTTAAAGCAATTTTGACATGATAAGACTTTCTATTTTAACATGTTGCTTCGAAATTTATGAAAAATTTATTTCTAAAATATTTTCATAATACTTCAGTTAAACTTGTTACTGACTTGCGCTAAGTTCTGGCAGTCTTCATTTGACCAATGTGGAGTCTGATCGTAACGCTGCTCTTTCGTAAGAACCTGCGCGCGTAACTCACATTATACATGTTTATGACACGACGTTCAATTTTATCAAACTGTCTACTCAAAGGTTATAAATTTACACAGTGTGGCATCTTCAGCAATCTTTTTAGGTTTCTCGAGATCCGTCATGTCTGTCTGTCCATGTGTCACAGTTGAAACTTGGCGGATTTACGATTTCACATTGGAATTAAAAAAAAAACGTAATATTTTTTTTTGTTAAATGCGAAATTTGGGCAGTAGCTTTAGGTTATTACATAATGCTCAGATAAGAAAGGAATTTACAAAATTTTCAAAAAATTAGGGATAAAGTTTGTATGAAAAATAACGAAAATCTTTACTGATCTACTTGAAAATTGGCGTAAATGCTATACAACAAAAATAATGAAAGCCGTGTTTCAGGATTAAAAAAAAAATGACCTTTAGGGTAGTTAAATGAGGGTGAAAAGAAATAACAAATAATCCCATTCAAAATTTCGTCAACTAAAGATACGAGTAGACAGCTCAGCGGTGAACACCATTGAATTCACGTTGTTACTGTTGATGGTTCGAATCCTGAACTTCAATTATTTTGAATTAAATCTGATGATCTATATATGGTGATTTCTGAGAAAGATTTATTATGGTTTTTTACCGTGCTTTTACTCGAGCGAAGCCGGGAGGGGCAGCTAGTACTCGTATTAATATTTTACACTCAGTTATTGGACGACATTTATTCGCCCGTGAATATACTACAAAATGTGAAGTGATTGGTAAATTGACACGTTTTAAAATACAAGATGTCTGTCCCGGCTTCGCTTGGGTGGTAAAACCATAATAAAAAATTTACCTATGTCACTCCAGAAGGTTTCGTCTATCTCTGTGTAATGAATAAACTCATAAACTACTGAGCCGATTTTAATTTCATTAAAATGTGTAATGAATAAACTCATAAACTACTGAGCCGATTTTAATTTCATTAAAATCGGCTCAGTAGTTTATGAGTTTATTCATTACAAACAAAAATACAAATATTTTCTCTTTATAATGTTACTTTTGATTACTATTGATAAATGAGCAACGTGGCAAATATTGGTGTCACATGCAATATGTTTTGAACTTAAAAAGAAAATACCTTACTTTTTTTTTCGATAATGACTTAAATACATACAGGGTTCGAAGCGGGTATTCAAAATAAATATTTTGCAGTAACTACAATATATTCATACGTTTGCAACATGGTCGTGTAGCAGCTGTATTGCGGCAAACCGGACTTAGGTAAACGGTCAGTTAAAGGTTTCATTGAAATTATTGCCATCTGTCTATTTTATGCAATTATTAGCTTTAGGAGCGGGGAGCACTCACATGTTAATCCTACTGATATTATAAATACGAAAGTTTGTGAGGATATATGTATAGGTGAATGTTTGTTATTCTTTCACGCGAAGTCTGCTAGAGTAATTTTGATGAATTTTATTGATTACATATGGAGTGCAGCTAGTTACATATATATTATGAGCTAAATGAATTTACTGATGAGACCAGTTCTCCCTAATACGACTTATACTGTAGCTAATAATAAGTATGTAGGCGCAAATGCGCTGGCTACATGCCCTTTAAGGCAACCTGCCTTTTGTGGGAAACAAAAACTTTTTATGAGAAATACACGATTAAATTTGTCAATCGATTATTATAGTATATTAGTGGCATGTGGTTTGTCCTAAAACAGGATCACTCCATAGTAGTACAAGGCGATTGAAGGATAAGAACAACCTTGACCGCTGCAAGGGAACAACAACACTCTAAAAGAGGGTTGATTTTTTTTCAGGTAGGAGACAGCGCTTTCGTAGCTTCACATAAGATATTGTCTACGGGAATGCTCAGATGAGAGAGAGAGAAACAAGGAATAACAGAGACGAATATAATTTATCACATCTATGGAAAGTTGGGTTTATATATATTATATATACATCGGTCGTCTTTATATTATATATAGACGACCTCGGTGGCGCAGTGGTAAGGTTCTTGCCACTGAACCGAGAGGTCCCGGGTTCGATCCCCGGTCGGGTCATAAAATATAGTATCGTTGAGTTAGTATCCCATAACACAAGTCTCGAACTTACTGTGGGGATAGCTCAATCTGTGTGATTTGTCCTAATATATTTATTTATATTTTATTTATATACAATACAGAATAAATAATGTCACAATTTCAATGTTTATCGATAGATATCACACTGTATATATATATAATGATAAAAAATCTCTCATTAACAAAACGTGTCGTATTAACCAATTTTAATGTGTTAAATCAACATACTTATATAAAACTAAAATTAAATGATGATGATTTGAAGTTATCCAAAGTTTCAGTGCTATGAATACGTATAATGGTCATCGTAGTAATGTATGCTAAGAAATAACTGACTTAAGTTTAAGTGATTTAAAAAAATATATATATTTATCACAAACTTCAATACAGGCCTAGTTCATAATATCGCCAATCAGTACATCGACTGTCGCTACGTCGACAACGCACCATCGACAGGTACCTGTACCGAAAGCGCGCCATGTCGATGGCCGCTACACCGACAGATCTCCATATCAATGGTATGGTGCATCGACAGGCACCATATCGAAGGTAGGTACGCTGCAGCGACAGGTCATCATATCGATACATGTGATACATAACTAGTACAAAATAAAGTCGCTACCAGCTGCCTGTCTGTTCCTATATATTCTTCTTCTTCATAGTCGTATTTCTCATGGCCGAAGGTCGTGGTCATTACGTGGAATGAAACACATACAACAACTTTCCTGGCATTATTAATGGAGTGGTTTGCCATTGCCTTCTCCGTTTCACACACAAGTTAATAATAATCAACCAGTGTGCAGGTTTCCTCACGATGTTTTTCCTTCACCGGAAGCAAGTGGTGATCGATGAAAACTACTATATATGAGTCAGATTGGTATACAACTCATGTGGCACGAGTAGGTTTCGAACTTGGGACCTTACGATCCACAGGCGGATCCACAGTCTTAACCATTACACCACCACCGCTTCATATATGCTTAGATCTTTAAAATTACGCAACGGATTTTGTTGTGGGTATTTTTATAGATAAGAGTGAATCAAGAGGAAGATTTAGGTGTATTATTAATCGTGGTTTTACCTGACCGAAGCCGGGACGGGCCGCTAGTAAAATATAAATAATATTCGTGAAAATCAAGTTATATTTTCTATAGAATTTAATGTAGTGGAAGATAATCGAATCGAGTGAATGTAATCAATGATTGATTTAAATGATAAACATTCAAAACGGTGTGTGGTCGCAGTCAAGGTTGTCAAGAGCACGTGAACTTATGCAATTACATTGCAATTTCACCTTTATTACCACCACATAGGGATTACAGGGTAACGTGATATGCAGCTGGCTGTACCTGTCAAAAGCTTTACTAAATGGTGTGAATGAAATTAATTTTACACTAACGTGATTTTAACATTGACCCTTGGTCGAAGATTGAGACGTCAGAAGCATTTTTTATAATAAATACTTTGTTAATTTTGCCGATGATTATATTAGTAACTTTGATCTTCGATCTAACTGTTGAAGTACAGGACGCCCCTATTCTTGTCAATGTCAATTGAGAACTGTCAAATTTCAAATATTGCTTTTTCCGCCTTCTGTGCTACCGAAATTGTCACATAATAAATTAAACTTTGTAATAAATTACCAGTTTTTCATTACTAACTATAAGTGGGTGGACGACATGAAACTTGTAGTAGATGCCGCAAATTTTTGGGGGATGCTTGTGCTGAAAGGCCTTGCCCTGCCTTTAATTAAAGTCATAGTCAAAGCATTTATTCAAAAAATAGACTAAAGTTGTAATTAAAACAAAATTACGTTTAACATACGTCATACTGCTAATATTATAAGTGCGAAAGTTCAGTTCAGGAGCATCAGTGCCACAGATATACCCATTCAGATACCTGTGTCTATGTCAAACTTAGCCAAATTAGGTTTAGTTAAAAGAGGACTGTTTTTATTTTCAACGAACTGTGATTAAAGAATTTTGATCGGTTGATTGTGAATCGGTGAAGACATAAGTACAATTCGAAGAAATCTTGTTCAAGTCAAGTTCAATCAAGTATCAAGTCACTACTTGATACTTGATAACAAGATAATATGAAAAAAACAGTTGTATCTGAATCAGCAATCAAATGTCTACCGGTGTTATTACTAGGTCACTTGTCAAAAATATAAATATATATTTTTTTACGTGTGACTGGTTGAAATGCCAAAAAAAATTCTGCAGACAGACAAGATGACCAGCAATGATATTATTAAGCCAAATATTAAATGGCATTAAGATTAATCTTAAATCGAAGTCCTGTCTCAAATCAAAGATTACTATCAAAAGTTGGCTAGTCTGGAGACTCATAATAAAGGTCTAATGACAAGAGTATTGTATTATGCAAATTATTTCCAAACGTGTTAGTGTTCAACACTGAACTAAACTGACCTGTATAAGGTTTGTGCTCCAGTATCATGCTATAATTTATCGTCATGAGGAATTTGGTACTCTTGCACGAAATAAACATGCACGAATCCTTTTGCGCGAAAAGTCATTTGCGCGAAACAAATTTGAGCACAACCTAGAGAACCTAGTAACTGGTCAAATCGAAGTTATGTCCTACACAGGTATGTACAATATCGATCATTAATATATTACCATCATATTAATGAAAAAAAAAAGGTTACATCATTGAAAAATTGCCAAATTCAAAAAATCATATTCAAAGCCAATAATAATGATTTGACTAAGTAACAACTTAGACGAAACATACGGTCTTAAATTGATGGTCTTTAAAATATAAAGATATCTCGCGTATCGCTTTTAATGTACCTTTAACCTAAAGGTCTGACTAGAGGTCATTCAGTGACCATAATATTATTTATTTATGGTAATGCCTCCGCAATACGTTTGGGCAATTTTCTGCCACTTAATATTTCTATTAGTGTACTGAACGATTAAAATTACATTTGTGATTGCCTTGCGAGCTTGTAATTTTGTTCTTCTTGCTCGTCTGACTTGTATTGACTGTCAGGTTTAGTATCCATGTAAATTAACTTACTGTATATGCAGATAACACACATGATATACCTTTTGACTATGTACATTATGTATGTTTATATATTATTAGAAAAACACATTATAAGAAACAATAATGGTAAGCCGATCTGGCATGATAGGGACCAACACTGTTCAAATGACTTTCTTTCGGCATTTCTTCTCAGCAGTGGTCGTTCCGAAATGCCAGTAGTTTGTAGCTTGTGAGAAATAACTATAAATATGAAAATTGACGAGAAAAAGTGCCTATGAAGCTAATTTCTGAATAAATGATTTGAATTGTTTTTAAATTTATATTTGAATTTGAATAATGTTTATTTTACAATTTTCTATATGAATAATTTTTATTATGACACGATTGAGGGTAGCTTTTGGATTTTCATACTATTTTTAAAACGTTTTCAATATAAAATCACGTATCTACTTATAACATCTGTTTCCTATAGGTAATAATCTCTCATGAGAATTTTAAACATTTAAAAGTTTAAAATAACTTTCATCGCTAGTTTTGCGGTTAAGGCGTGATTGAGTAACAAACGTGAAACAAAGATGACTAACTCTCAATAAGGTTTTGAACGTACGAAATCGTCACAAAACGGAATCATGGGACGCAACTAATCAGATGATCACATCAAGATGTGCCAATATTTCCATTGTTACACAACCGTTGCCAATCCGTCGAGACACAATAAAAACAATAATTTATTTCAACAAACACCCCATCGCTGGCCGTGGGCGTGGACTGCCGTAGTTTCGACACAGTTACACCCACTAGTTATGGCGTGACGGACCGAGTGACAGATTAGAATCTCGATAACCCAATAAACTATGCTTCTAAACTAGATATGTTACGGAAGCGAAAGTCTTCACAGTCGTTATTCTTCATGGCTGAGGGTTGGTAATTACGTGGAATGAACACATACAAAAACTTTCTTGGCAATTTAATGGAAGCGAAAGTAGATGTAGCTTTTATGTTTTAAACAGCAAAGCTTTGTAAAGCTAAGAGGGCTTGGGAAAACATATTATGTTCTATTACTGTATCAAAAATATCCACGATGGATCTTCAAGGCAAGGTACTAGAGTTTTCATGTACCTAATGTAGACCTTATCTTTTAGAAGTTGTAATTGTAAACAAATTATATTATGGAGAAAGACCGTAACTTTTATACCAAAATCGTAGAAACTACACGATTCATGAATTGATATCTTCAAGACAACTTAAAATATCTAAGGTGAGCTTGTATTATACCTCAAATTACAAAAATAAAAGAACAAAGGAATGCCGAAAAAATCATCCAACCAATCATCGCGTACAGCATCATTTACAACAGTAATCGATAACAATCGATTGGGTCACAGTTCATAATGGTGATTATTATAAAACTTAGCAATTTTATCGAAATCCTAAAACGTCTAGAAATTAACCAATCGACCTGACCGATTGCTAAAGATGTCTATCTTATAATTACATTTTGATTGTTTATGCTATCTAACAGACAAATGTCGAAGATGTGTAGAAATTGTAAATTAATTTGAAGTTACAAAGTTGCATCCATCGATGTGATACATTGCTTTGTTTTAATGTGAGCTATAACTGAGAAATTAGCGATTAGTTAGTATACAATGGTTCTTTCACATGTGAGTGATGTCACGGTTTCTTCCTAGGCCATTATGCGTCGAAGTCCAGGTTCAGGGTTTCCAATGTTTCTTGCCTACTCGGCAAGGCCAAAAACGGCATTTATGACATAGATTGACATCCTTAGTTGTTCTGACAAGACCATATCATTCTTGACAACGTCGGGCCAGCACTGTGGATATATCCCTTTTGCCAGGACCAATCAGAACATTATCATTTACTAGTTGCCAATTAATTTCTAGCAAGTTTTGTTGAATCATTCTGACTCATCAATCTGCGCGGTTATCTTTATCGACAGGTTGTCCTCATTGAGACAAAGCAGCGCGATAATATATGTGACAACATATATATATGTGTAAACTTTTCTTCAAATTCAAATTCAAATCATTTATTCAGAAATTAGACCTTCACAGGCACTTTTTCTCGTCAATCTTTATATTTATAGTTATTTCTCACAAGCTACAAACTACTGGCATTTCGGAACGACCACTGCTGAGAAGAAATGCCGAAAGAAACTCATTTGAACAGTGTTGGTCCCTATCATGCCAGATCGGCTTACCATTATTGTTTCTTACAATGTTTTTTTTTCTTTCTAATAATATATAAAAGTACATAATGTACATAGTCAAAAGGTATATCAAAACAGGTTATGATTGTGATCCGAGTGTTGATATATCTCGATGTGAAATACAAGTAACTTACATGGAAAATATATGAGAAACGAGATGACCATTTCTCAGGATTCACACTATCGATTGGTGAAAACCGCATGAATATCCGTGTAGTATTTTTTTAGTACAGACAGACGCGGTAAAGGACTTTGTTTTATGTAAGGACTTTGTTGTATGTATATGTAATGATAATTTTAGATCGATATCGAGTATGATTGTAAATATCTTACATAGTTGTTTCAATGGACTGAGACAAATAATATAGCATTTTGTTATTTGTCTAAATCATTAAAGGGGCTGCTAAATGACAGCCAATGGGAGCCCGTGATTTAAAGGTGCATCATTATAAACATCAATCTAGGGTAAGATGTCTAACGCATCTTCATACTTACACTTATTTAAAATTACATGTTATATTAAAATTATATAACAATTATATTTCCGTTGAACGTCTGGCGAGAGTGAATTTGAGACTACAGTTATCTTATAATCGAAATTTTTACTGCAATGCAAAGGTCGCTAACATTTAGTGAATGGTTTTGAAGTTATGATAAATATGATGTAAATTTATGCAATATTGCTGACAATTTCGTGCAATGTATATGATTCAATTGTGGTATTTTGTGTATTAAGAAATGAGTGAATCACTTTCGCTATGTTACTGCTTCGATTTATCTGTAGATTCTTGAAAATTGCGATAGCGGCAAGAGCACTGCCGGTGAATCAAGGTCATGGGTTCGATTCCCGCTCGATTCCTGAATGTTTCATCATCAGCAATTTTATTGTTTCTACTACTAGTGTTGTATTGTTGTTTGCTTGCCTCTGAACCGAGAGGTCCCGGGTTCGGTCCCCGGTCGGGTCATGATGGAAAATGATCTTTTTCTGATTATTTATCTATATATGTATTTGTTATAAAATATAGTATCGGTGAGTTAGTATCCCATAACACAAGTCTCAAACTTACTTTGGGGATAAACAAAAGTTATTTAAACAATAGTTATTTTTTAGAAGTCATAAATGACTAGAAATGTTAAAAACAAAAATAACATTTCCAAATAAGTAGTTAAATGTTGATGGATCTTAACATAATATACCAAATAGGATTTATAATTATGAAAATTAACAAATATGTGCTAAAACTTTTGAATCGATTAATTTAGCAACAATCCTTGTGTGTATTAACACAAGGCTAACTTCTAAAGAGCCGAAATTGGATACTTTATTATAACTGACTATATAAACTAATATTTAAATATTTCTTAAAGTATTAAATTTTAAAAGTATGTATTGAAAAAATTCTCATAGCATAATAAAATGGCACTAAAGTATTTTAAAATAATGAATTTTTAAATACTTCTTTTCTTACCACATAATTATGTGTCTATGTACTTAATAATCAAGAGGTCAATAGGCGTTCCTGTGGATCTGTCACATTTTGTGATATTCCAAGTATTTCGTGAAGGTTTACGGAGACAGTTGACGTGGAAGGCCGAAGAACGTATCTAAATTATAATTCGTCATATTCTTACCGTTTTATTTTGAAAAAAAAAACTATAAGCCTTACTTATAATTAACTATATTAACATAGTAATAGTAGAAGAAGAAAATAAGTATCTATGAGTTAATTTTTTTTTTTACTTTGTGAACAAACTCTTTATCGCGACAAAAAAACGTGGATGCGGCCACTGGCGGTCATAATTTCTAAATAAAACATCCTGTCAGCCGCTTGCAAATAAAACTAAAAAATTATATCGGTAAGCTAAAATATAAACATTTTAAATGAAATGTTTTTTTTTTAAATATAATATTCAGCTTTGTCTCGTCTAAAATGTTAATAAAAAAATCCTATTTTCACGGCCAAATTCCTGCGGCATTATGAATATTGATCAATGACTTTAAATTTTTTATTTGAATAAACCTAATGAAGTCGACTTAAGCTTGGCATTAAGATGAGATTATATCCAGTGGGCGGTAATTAACTGAACTCAACCATTTATAACTTGTACATACGTTTATTTACATATGTTTTTCAATTAACGTTAATTGTCGTTGGAAATGTTATATCAAATATAATCCAAATTATGTAAAATACTTAATTAATGACCACTATTAACTGGTAGTTTTGTAGACTTTCTTCTTCTTTATAATCGTATTCCTCATGGCTGAGGGTCGTGGTTATTACGTGGAATGAAACACAAACAACTACTTTCTTGGCATTATTAACGGAGTGGTTTGCCATTGCCTTCTCCATTTCACACATAAGTTAATAAGAATCAACAAGGGTGCAGGTTTCTTCACGATGTGTTCCATCACCGGAAGCAAGTGGTGGTCGATGAAAACTACTATACATGAGTCAGATTGGCATACAAACTCATGTGGCATGAGTAGGATTCGAACCTGGGACCTTTCGATCCACAGGCGGGCGTCTTAACCATTACACCACCACTTCTTTGTAGACTTTAGTTAATTAAAATATTAATAAAGACGGAAGCTACTTCTGGCTAATAGTAATAAGTGATCTAATTCGAATCTTGAATTAAAGTTTGTGATTGATAACATAATGTGACGACTAGCAGACAGGATTCACATTTAGTTCGTTTTGAATACTAATTGTTAAAATGGGACATTTATTTATTCATTAATAACACTTAATCTACAAAAAGAATGTCAACAAATTAACAAAAAGCCTTAACAGGTTTACACGTAGTAACGTATTCTGATTCGCTTATATAGTATACATATTTTGCGCGCTGGCCTATTTAAAATTTTACAATTCTTCAAAACTTAAGTTACATAAAATTGAGATGTTACTGCGTCTCACTTTTCATCTAATAAGAAAAAATTAAAAAAATTTGGATATATAATGAAATAACTAAGAGATGATCAAAGCAAACAGCCAACAGTCGCGAGACTCGCTGTCTTGTCTATGAGAAAAATCACCAGTTACCTAATTCTCCCTTTCGCTTGATTGACTTTTACAATCTACACGGGATGAGAATTACGGCGAGTGCCTGTGATTGTATCGACTATTTATTTTTTTATCGCTTCCAGATTAGATAAATATACATACATATATATATATATATATATATATATATATATATATATATATATATATATATATATATATATATATATATATATATATATATATATATATATATATATTTGATATTTCTATTACTATATGCGTTAGTATATAACCAAAAACGAATTACGCATAAAAAACCTGTTAAAAAAAAATTTGTAGGCTACCCAATTAAAGCATATTTGTTCGTGGGACGTTGTTTATGACCAAATAAATGTTAGAACCTGTATACCTTGTTTAGTGAATTTGTTTTAAAATGTAGTGTTACACGTGTGTGATTGAGATACATTAGGACCAGCCTTGGCATACACTATGTTAAGAAGGTATTTGGACGAATTGTTAAATAGATAGGTGCATCTTTTGATTGCGGGATATGACGTTTTATTAAAATAAATTACGAGCCGTCCCAGTAAGAAGTGGTTTTTGAGTTTATCGCGATCATACAGACGCGTTACTTCTCTTTATAATAATACGATTATTCAAAAATACCACATTGGATTATGTGTTTGCTTAATGATGTATTTATTAACAGCTATACACATGTGCAGTTCACAATTAATTATTTTTTTTTAGAGAAATAGGTTCTTGGACCTTAACAATAACTGTCAATTTAATGAAACTGAATAGTTAATTCGTTAGAATTAATCTATAGAAGTACCGGTAAAGACGTTGCTACTATTTCATTCATCTTTTATAGTGAGAACAGAGAGTGTTTTTAGATGCCAAACACTTACAAGGAAACTACTGTAATAATATCATGATTCATAATCCACTACGTTAGTCCTGAGAGTAATATTGACAACCAAGAAACCACAACGCAAACCGGCATTGTTTTCAATGCGAAATTATATATTGTTCGAAAGTTGTGTGGTATCGATGGAAAAGCATGTGAAAATTTGTGATATGTGGGGATTGTTCGGGATAGTACAGTCGACAGCTCATCAACCTACCCAAAGTCATTGCAAACTCGCCGCTATTACCACGCCATAGAGGTTTATGCAGAGTAAGTTTATGTGCTGCTGACTGTACATAACTCTTCTACATACTATCCTATCTGTAGTGGGAAATAATGCAGATTTCTCAGTAACATTCAAAATTCTTTATTCAATTTAGGTTATGTATATCATACATCATTTATTGACCTCAAATTCATAAGATTGCCGAACGGCGCGTGAATTTTGCTAAAATTATTTGCCGACTTCCAAAGTGATAAAATACTATTAATACTTTGGGGTTAGCTCAATCTGTGTGATTTGTCCTAATATATTTATTTATTTTATAATATAAAGGCGATAGTTTGTAAGCTGTAACTGCTGAGCCAATTTTTATGAGGTATTTAGGTATTTAGTTGATACCTTGGATTAACACATAGGGTACGTAATTTCGAGATAAACATATCTCGAAATTACGCGGTCCCCATAGGATTTGGTCAAAAAGTCTGAAGTAGTATAGTAAAAATTATGATCACCTTTGGTCAATACTTCTCAAAAAGCTACAAACTAATAGAATGTAAAATCTGCAAATATATGATTAAGTACTTTTCGAACAAATAAATATCATTCTGTCATCAAAAAAAAAATACGCTACAATTATCAATCAGTTTAACATCCTCGATCAATCTTATCTGACTGTTGCTTAACCCGGTTCCCGGGCCCTTAACCTCTGCAACTGCTTTCGTAACCGTTTGTAACCAAACGTCGTAATTTTATCACAGAACTGTGTCGCGTGCGCAGCGTATCGCATCGCACTGAGTGCAATATTATTAATTTCGGTACCCGAAGTAAAATGAGATAAATTTATATTAAGTTGGTAGTTTCCTTTGATACACTTATACGATTAACTCGTGAAGCAAAACAAAAAGTTTAGGATTAATGAACCCTTAAAAGCATAGAACTAAATGCAAAGAACTAACATAAGTATCAAGCACTAGATGTTGCCCGGGGCTTCGCTCCCGTGGGGATTTTGATTGTATAAGGTGTTCGCTATACTAAATCATAGTATAAAGCACACACATTGCACACCTACCTTATATAGTTCTACCTCTAAATCTAAAACAGACAACCACAAAAAACAGGTACTCACTACTAGATAAAATCAATAACAAAAAAAATGCCTTACTTTTTAAAAAACCAGACTTAATTGAAGCAAAAACCCGAAGGCTATCGTCGGTACGTTGAAAATGTTAAGTCTGAAACCTGTATCTACTTTATCGAGTCTTGGTTTATCGATACAATAACATTAGAGGTAGACCCCACTGAAGAGTGGGGTACTAATAAATCCATAAAGTTATAGTCAAAAGGTTTATTCCGAAATCAGACTTATTTCGATGATATTCTATTCTATTCCAGTGATAGCCTCAAGGACGGTTGGTATACAGTTAGGAGTTTGTAATTTATTGAAATATGTGACAAGATATTATTACCCTTACAGGCGCAAATTTTAAATAATCTCCTAAAGTTACAACCTACTGGTATTTCGGAGTTATTACTGTTGAGAACAAATGCCAAGAATCTCATTTAAACAGTGTTGGATGTTGGTTTTTATAATAATTAATATATTAGGACAAATCACACAGATTGAGCTAGCCCCAAAGTAAGTCCGAGACTTGTGTTATGGGATACTAACTTAGCGATATATAACGATGCTATAGATAAACATCTAAGACCCGGGCCAATATTTTTCTATAAATATTTTTTTTCTAATACTATATGGTTAAGTAAAATACATTAGGAATTTCGGTTCATAAGTTAATCTTCTCAAAAGTATGCTATTTGCATTTGACTCGCCCGCTATGCGTTCGTACTACAGTGATAATGATCGGCGCAGCCATTAAGTTACGCTATTCTGAAATGGCAATTTATCAATTTAAGCATTTATTTTAGTTTTATTTTGCCGATATCTCCATTTTTATTATGTTTTTCCAACTTCAATTGGGGTAACAATAGATAACTATATTTATATAGTTATCTATTGTTACCCCATATGTTGTTTTGTGCTAAGTACCGTTCATGTAATTTATTACATTAACGGTACTTAGCACAAAACAACAACACAAGATCAAAGATCGTCGCATGTTTCTTTTTATGTTCGGTTGTGATATATGCAGAATCCTGGTCCACATATGACAGAAAACTTAGATTGACAGAAGATTTGGCACTGATTTTATGACTGGCCTTAATTATTTTTACCGCGCTTTGTCTACTCAACCGATCTTCTTGAAATTTCTTGTATAATTAATAATTTGGCTAAGAATACAGGCTAATACGTTCCGTGTTAAATTGACGTTTGCGAAGCCACTTATATATATTCAACTTTAGTAACGAGGTAATTGACCGTAAACACTGAACAATTTCGCGTGAAACATTTAACAAGAACGTGCATCCATCATTACGTATACTCATGTTTAGGCCTTCTGTTGTTCTTGTATTGGACACGATCATTTTATCATGATTATCAACAATAAATAAGTGTTATTTTAATTAATTCTGAAATTTAACACCATTGTATCCTAATCCTAAAGCCTATATGTATATACCATTCCCTTGGGAACTTTTGGTTGAAAAGTATAACTCATGATTAAATTGCAATCATACCGTTTGAACTTTGAACCTAATCTATGGGAGATATGGTAAAATATTTCTTAATTCGTCACACTAAATATTTTGGGATAGAATTTTGTGGATTGTTGATGAAATTTTTTGGATTCTTACATACTTAGAGGTTATGATTTTTCCATCGTTTTGCGCAGCATTTTTTTATGTAAACCATAAAGGACACACAATATCTCAAGCGTGAAATGTTAACTAAAGATCAGGTATCCACGTAACCGGACATATGCATAGAACCTTTAGTTACGGTCGAAGACGATTCTAAGTTCAAATGTCACCGCGCGTCCTTGCGCGTAGAGATGCGCATGCGACTATAAATGCCAAGTCTCAGTCAACCGGGGCATCAGTCGCTCGATTGCCTTCCAATCATCACAGCCCCAGGACCCAAAAAACCCTAAAAATGAAATCGGTACGTTCGGACCTGCGCTTACGCAGCTTTATATCGTATCCGACAGTTTGCTTCCGTGTCTATTTAGATTGTGTTTTAAATTTTGAAAAAATGTAATATGATATTCGGTCAAAATTTAATTTCGGTCATTATGAACTATTTAAAATATTAGATTTTCGGCAAACTATATTTCCCGTCTTATGTAATTTTGTGTAAAACAACAATTCGCGATGAATTAAGACATTAGTGTCGAATAAATTGATCGGATCAGTTTGTTTTCATAAAAAAAAATATGTGTTTAATAAACTAAAATCGTGAACAGTGATCGACGATCGTAATTGTAGAAAAAATAAAATTGTGTCCTATTAAATAAAGTGCCTAGCGCTAAACAAGATCGCGGGTATTAACAAATGGGGGCGCCAAACAGTGTTCCGCGATTGGACATTATATTATTCTATTTTTGATTATATTGATTTCTGAAAAACATAATTTTCAGTTCCTAAACAAATGTATTAAATATATAAAAAAAATCGTTGTTGTCTTCATTGAAGGGCGAAGTTAAACTTCGGCGCGCAACAGCCACAGATACTTATAGGAACAGTTTAAAGAAATCATAGCTTTATAGCTCCTAAGTTCGAGTGCATGTTATATTTATTATTTTTATTACGTATTCTGGCATCTCTTCTGGCATCCCCAAAGGGGAATTTGGCCTCCGAAATGAGATTATTTTTGTTGATATAATTTTTGTCGTCTTGTTAACAGTTCTTCGTAGTTGCCCTCTTCGTGGCCGTTGCCGCCGCCGCCCCCCAACAACGTGGCCCTGATGCCGACGCCCAGGTCCTCAGATACGATGTCGACAACATTGGAGTTGATGGATTCAGATACGCGTAAGTTTCGACTTTGGGGATCACATAAGGGTAGAGGACAGGGTAAATTTATTTGGGTTTTTACCCAAATAAAGGGTAAACAAGGGTAAACTTATTTGGGTAAAAACCCAAATAAATTTACCCTGGCCTCTATTTTTTAAATACTTTTTGGGTCCAATAAACGTTACGTCATACAACCCTCATCTGAAAAATTTATTTTAATGGCAATTAATCTATTAACCAACAATTGACTTTAGAAATGAATATTGTTCATTTTAGTATGATTACTGTAACGATATAACTTCTGAAATGTAATATTGTGGGTTTCTTTTCTCTATTCTAGTTTCGATTTCCTTCCTTTCATCTCATTTTTCATAAAATGAAAAAGATTACTTAGAGTAATGAAGACAAGAAGAAAAAAGCTTTTGGGCCACTTCAAATGACACGTCAATTGTCAGTATTTTTTTATTAGTTTAATTTTAACGGGCCAATTTTTCTTAATAGGTTTGAGACCTCCAACGGCATTTCACAACAGGAAGAGGGTCAGCTGAAGAACGCCGGAAGCGAAAACGAGGCGATCGCAGTCCGCGGCCAATACTCTTACACCGGCCCCGACGGCGTTGTCTACACCGTGACCTACGTCGCCGACGAGAACGGCTTCCAACCCCAGGGCGCCCATTTACCCGTCGGCCCACAATAATAGCATAAAATTTCTCGCTACCGCCACCCCCAAAATCTAGTCCAAAAATACTCATCCCCCCCTCTCCCCCTCCCTTTTAAGTAGCGATCTGTGATACGCTGCCGACATTGTTAATAAAACATTTTACGTTTTAGTACTTTTATTTTTCATTTTCTAGCACCAAGAGTCGAAGTTGAATCTTCTGCAGTTCTTGTAGAATGCGTAAAGATTGTAATAAATGTACGTAGTATAAATTAAGATGTATAGAGAATTTATTAAAGTGTGATATTAAATTTAATTATGTTTTATTTCTTTGAACAACACAAGATACTTTAAAGTTGAACATAAGATTCCAATATAATTTACCTAGCAATCTTTCAAGATTGTAATAAATTTTTTAAACAATGTATGTTTGATCATCGATTTTGAAAATAATTTTCCAGATCAAATTAATTCATTTATTGGATCTAAAAATGGATTTATACTCCGAATGGAAACGACAGTTTTTATATAACAGTTAGTGGAAATTTTATGTTGTTTTATAATGTGTCTTCAGACCATGAAGATGTCACAAACCAACACGTGAATGAAGACGGATATAAATAAACATTAACAAATGTAAATTCCAGCATAATGACCTTCCAAGATGGCCGATCTCCGACACATTAGAATTTTAAAGTTCTAATAAAATCCTTGGAATAACAATTTCATGAATTTTGATATAGATTGACTTCATTCGAATGAAGCGTAGAAACATTTAGTATCTAAAATAAAATATTGTAATATTGTCTTTAGTAAGAAAATAACTTAAAAAGTACCAATCACAAATTAAGATTCTATAAAAAGTCTATCTTTGAACGGGGGTCTTTAACAACGTGCATATTAATATTGTTGCCAATTTTATCAAAATCGATCATGTGGTTTCGCTGTGAAAGCGGAACAGACAACATTTTTAATTTTAGTATGGATAGATACGCTTATACGAATGAGATCAATCTGGTCAAAAATATAATTTTAATTCATTGTAATTCGCCGTATCTCTTTCATTATTCGGTTCTACATATGTTAGCTGTAAACTGTGTTTTCAAAAATAAAATAAATAAAGTCTCCATCATGATTAGATCGGGGATCGAATCCGCGACCTTCAGTGTAGCAGTCCAGCCTGATAACCATTAGGATACAGAGGTCGTCAAGATGTCGTAGACTTGGCACTTTTCGCTTTAGATCTTGCTCAATAAATAAGTAAACAAGGTAATTTCTGCGCACACGCATAGCTGAACTATAAACATCAAAGCTTGATAAGCTAATGACGTTTAAGTTAACGTAATGGGCAGTGGAAACACCTCTGTAGTTGGTTAAAATTTATATTGCAACAATATACTTAGTGCTGCATTACCAAAGTAACGTAAGGCTGAGTATAGACGTCCTCCTATCCTGATTCCTAAGGTGAGCGACCGAATGCTGCACAAAACCAGGCGACTCTGTGTGTAAATAACTGAATGAGCCGACAACACAGGTCACAACATCACAATTAAACTTGCTTTAAAACTGAAATATTGGCTTTAGACATTGCAAACCTGTGAATTATTTATAATATGTTGGTTGTGCGATCAACTGATCGCGTAATTTGTATTGAAGAGCAGGAAAATGTAATTTTCTGATAATTTCTTTGGATACCCTTTGGAATCACTTTCAACGTACATGGTATACATAGGACATGATCATATCAACACGTGGATTTAGAACGAGGCGGTTAAAGAACACAATAGTCTTGGCAGCAAATAGGTAACAATAGCATTTACTAGGAGGGTTGATGTTTTGCAGGTAGCCGGTTGGATCGCAGTCAAATCTTTAAAAAAATAAGGTTTATTTTTTTGCTCTGATCCCTACCTTCTCGGCGTCACAGTCGCAAAAGCAACAGGAAATATGTTAAGAGAGAGACTCTGTGGACACAGAAAACAAAAAGACAGACTTGCAAGAATAGATTATATGTTCATATGTTGTGAAAATACATATAATAATAACTTTTATTCAAATATTATTACAAAAGTGTGCAGCCGACCTCAAGACGCTCCATACAATTACTAATACGAATCTATTTGGTTTTCGCAAATCATTTAACCTTTGTGTGTGACCTTCACCCTTTTACATAATATAATCGAGTGTCATCTACATTATTTAAATGCCCGTAAGCCGCCTTTGGATTTGTCATGATTAAATAAAAGTATTACTGCGTTGTCAGTCAACAGATCTTGTTTTACTGGTATAAAAATATCCATTTGGTTTTTGATGTATTACAATCATCAGGTTTTTTTGATTTATTCGTTTGCATAGCTATCTATGAGTAAAATATAGTAACAATATAGTTAATATTAAAGTTCTTATATAATCGTTCATCTGAAATGAAGCCGTTGATTTTAAGCTTGTATAGTCTTGTGGTCGTGAAAAGGTCCTCTTGTGTCCTCTATGGCGTGGTAATAGCGGCGAGTTTGCGATGAATTTGGTTAGGTTGACGTGCTGTTGACTGTACATGTCTTCAAAATTTTACGTTTAATTTTTAAGTGGACCCCGGATTCCATTGCGTCACAGCCTAAAACAAAAACCTAAGAGAATCAAAAACTTTTGTTCAAAATGTTGATCATTAGAACGCTAATTACAAGGAAGCATTTAGAGATTTTTTATTATATATATATATATATATATATATAATAAAAAATCTATATATATATATATATATATATATATATATATATATATATATATATATATATATATATATATATATATATTCAGGTTCAGAGGCAAGCACTTTACCACTGCGCCGCCGAGGTCGTCGATATACACTAGATACACTAGTACCTGTTTAACCTATTCTGACTGACATATTCTATTATGTTATAATACAACATATAGACAAAAGTTCACGGCATGGATGTTGCGTTAATATCACCGCCTGATGAAATATATCTGTCTATTAATTATACACTTCAAAGGCTAAATTGTGAATGAATTTGGGGTTACGTGGGCAAACCATGCGCGGTAAATTTATTAATACCCTTCATGTAGCTGAGATGACTATAGCAGACACTTGTTATGATAAAAGAAAAATGTTATCACTTTCGTCGTTTTCATTTATTCGTTATTTTTATAATACACTGAAATATTTGAAATTCAAGAAAATAATTCTTACTGTTTTCATTTAATAGCACCGCCTTTGAGAGTATCCTTACATTAAAACAAAGTCTAAACTACTGCACGGATTTTCATGCGGTTTTCACTAAAAGCTAATGTGGTAACTGAAAGTTTATATGCATAATTTGTTATCTTTTTACCCGAGCGAAGCCGGGACGGGCCAGTATAAGAATAACAATAAGTTGTAACAATAAAATTATTTACAGATACGGAACACAATCGCAACAACAATAGGCGCACTCTTGACTCCTTAATTTGATTTCGTTCGAATGCAACAATAGGTAGGTCATTGACATAAGCCCTTTGGGCGACATCTGTTGTATTCTTCAACCGTTAACTATAGGCTTTCTACCCACGTGGTCATGTTAGGTAAGAGCTGATATAAATTACGCTGAAATAGAAAGAGTATATTACGGAATACATATAATTATGGCAAATGAATGGCTACCGCAAAGAGACTTGTAGCGCATATAG
This sequence comes from Plodia interpunctella, assembly GCF_027563975.2. Classification (NCBI taxonomy): domain Eukaryota; kingdom Metazoa; phylum Arthropoda; class Insecta; order Lepidoptera; family Pyralidae; genus Plodia; species Plodia interpunctella. Next base: position 10,669,634 of record NC_071300.1, read on the forward strand.
CACAAATCCGACGAACATTAGTTAGAACACAGTTGAAACAAATATGATGGTAAAAAGGTTACTTACTTCCGTTGGGGAGTAATTTTCTGCAGTTAGGCCTTTCGATTGGGCCTTTTCTGTCCGAGGAGTATGGAGAGCTGCTGAGTAAGACCTAGGGAGAAAAGGTTTCTGTTTAGTGACCTATACTATTATTATAAAAAGGTTAGCGTTTGTGAGTTTGTATGTTTGAGGCGGGTAATTTCCGAAATTACCGAACCGATTTCAAAATTTTTTTCACCATTAGATAGGTACATTGTCCAAGATTGCTATAGGCTTTATTTTATCTCAAAATTCCCTAAATAATGTTAGACTGATTGGTATAATAGTTAAAGACCGTGCGAAGTAGACGACAAAAAGTAGAAAAATGGAACCTCTTTTCTGCCTGAGGAAGAAACCGGAAAAACGCTCGGATGGGAGAGAGAGGAAGAGAGAAGAAGGATTTGTTAGGATTAGGATTTCGAAGTAGTCGAATAAGACGTCACACAATATCTCGTTAACTGAATGTTGGTATGTCTGTTACCACGGAGTTCTCGCCCGCAGACCCGCTAGTCTAGTGACGCAACAAGCATGTGGCATACTGCGGAAAGGTTGCTGGTTCAAATCCAGAGGTGACGCAACGGTTATCGATCTTGTCTCGTGGAATATGCGTGGATTCTTTCCCATGACTCAACTTGTCTAGCGAAAGTGAGTTATACAAATCGTTGTGATGATGTTATGGCCGACCGATTTCGATCGTGGACAATTTTGTGCGCGCTGGTGTTTTCGCATGTGGCTTGTGTAGAGATCTTGTTGGTATAATGTTCTCATGCACTAATCATTTCGAGCGTAATATTGCTAACATTGGAATTACATTTTAATGTACAACTACCGATTGGTCTAGTGGCAAGTAGTCGCACTATTGAGCTTAAATTGTCAATCGTATGCATATTCTCTAGTATTATTATGTATTAGTATGTAATCGTATATTATAAAGATATTTTGTATGTCAAGTGGCAGGGTAGTTGACAAGTCACGAAGCTTGGCTCTGTCTACCCCGTCGTAGATATTGATGTAATAATGTATTTTAACTATATTTTCTCGCTTGTCACTTGAATATACGAAAATATTATAAGAAACTGGTAATTCAGTCTTAGTTGACATTTTCACGAAGACTTAGTCTGATAATAAAAATATTGGAATTTATTCCGAAATCAGAAAAATACAATTACTTTTAGCATATTTGAATTATGATAAAAGTGTCCCGTAAAATCCAATTTCTCAATATTTAAATAACATTTACACAGTATTATATCACAATAGCATCAAAACGTGCCACCGACTCTATTGAGACAACTTTGAGTGTCTGCGGTGCGTTTACACGAACCGATGTCCAAGATAATTGAAATGAATATTACAGCGAACGGATTATTTGGACCATATAAAGGTATTAATATGATGATCACATTTAACGTGACAAACCAACAAAGATTCTGTACTACAATAAATACAATTTAATAAACGATATATTATTGTAAAAATTAACAAAACAAAATTCTAACAATCTTTACTAATTATAACTACTTAATACATCACTCATTGACGTCAAAAATTTGTGAAAATAAAACAAATAAAAAATTGAACAAATGAAAATAAAAAAATTATGAAAATAAAAACTTAAATATTCGATAATATTTAAACATATCTAGTCATAAAGTACTTATATCCCTTTTTTCCTCGCTCATTCATCATGGACATTCTCTGTAAGACAATAGAAGTAGGTGAAATTTACCTTGCAAACAAACAACCATGTGTTTTGAATTTTCACTAAATCCCAAGCATGTGCTCGTAAGATTTCAAAAAGTGGGCTGTCAGACCGAACGCACATATTACAATAAAGCTTAAAATTTGAAATAATCATTTAAATGCGATGAAAAAAAATCAGGACAAGAGCGGGAACATTTAGTCATCTCATTATTTAAAAATTAAATTAAGCATTTGTGAAATGCGTACAACAATATAAAATAATCACGTCATATAAAGCGTCCTTGTGAGAGAAGTGGCGTGGCAATAGCGGTCAGGTTAGACAACCACTCGCCTCTTCTTCATGGAAAGTGAATGTCAAGGACGCACGTGTCGTAAGTATAGCTACAACTAGTTAGTATACGTGAAGATTTACAATGTCTGATCGTCTGATTCTGTGGAAGTTTTCTAAATTATTTTAGCTTTATTTCTGCATATGAGATCAATCAGTGGTGACACGTTTCAAAGTAACATTTTTTAAAGAGAATAACATGTTTCTCGATGCTTTAACTGTAATCATTACAACAATTATAATTTTAAGCGGGCGTTATACTGTTCTAACTTTTAAAATTATTTATTATTTAATTTATAGTGGTAGTGCAGTGGTTAATCACCAGTCTATTTGGATCGAAATGTTGGAATCCTAATAAAATTTGCGTACCAAACTGACTCATGTATGCATAGTGTACTCTTCATAGAGACTTGCTTCCGATGAAGGGAAAAAACATCGCGAGGTAACTTAATGAAATGGAACACTGGTTGACTATTAGTTAACTAGATATTATGCCACGACTTGCCACTAAATGACAGTACATAGTCGAAAAAACTATGTCATAAACAAAATACGACAAATTGGTGTTAGTTATTATATTCAAGAATAAAATCTGACACCAGTGTTAGATAAATAATCTACATGTGCACATCAAGTTATCCTGCATGAACCTCTATGGCAAGGTAATAGCGGTCAGTTTGTCATGAATTTGGGTGGGTTGATGTGCTGTTGACTGTACATTCGACAAAATAGCAAGCAAGCGAGTATTTTTTTAATTTTGTCGTTTCTTATGAAGCGTCCTACACATTAGCGCGGAGGCATGCAACCGATCAAGTCAAATAGTTACATGTTGCTTGTCTCATCTTAGTGGAAAGTGAATGTCAAGGTTGGACCCAGCACCTAGCAGGAATGTGCGGCTAACAGGAAAATGTTTAACACTGTGACTTACTTTTATTATTTGCTATGATCCCTTTGTTTCATTGTGATCGATTTATTTATTTAGTTAATTATTGCATTACTTATTAATTTTTTGACTTAATTTGTACGTCAAGTGTGATATATATTTTTTTAATTCCAAATTCGCATTTACAATTTAAGTTAAATAAATAGAATGATGGGCCATGGCATTATATAATTTTTACTTATGTGCATATTTTGTATGTTGCATTTATGGGTCCATGGAAGACCCTAGCAGTGGACCTTAATTAGAAAAAATGCAGATGTTGATAAAGACACATATTTTCAACTAGAAAAGAAGGAAATATTTTCTGAAAGATAAAATTTTCCTTAAAATACGACCTACCAAATCTTGAAACAGTTGGCTATCCTAATCGTATTGTCACTAAGCAAACACTATTTAGTAATGGCTAGAAGTGGGTGTCGGAATGTCTTCACACCGGTCGAGTATTTGGTAAATATCATTAGTAGTTCAAGAACCTTGATACAAGAGGCTTATGGCCAAGGGCGAGCGTCGAATAATGAGACGGAGTACTTAATGATGTATTAATTAAATTGAAACTGATTGAGAGGTCCAGTGATTATCAAAATGTGACCTTACTATGATGTCAAAGAAATGTGACCTTACTATGATGTCAAAGATGAAACTTATTCGATAATATAAAGATTACGATTATGAAACTTATTAGAATACATACATATAGGTATATTATTTACCTAACAACTATTCTTGCCAGGGAAGGTGACGAATTTTATTTTGATCACTGTATGTGTGCCTAGAAACTAATAATTGGAAAATTTGCATACAAGTTAATTTTGGACGGCAATGCGCTATTATGATAAACATGATCTGATGCACTCAGAATTGGCTCCCGACGAGTCTTCTCGTTGTGGCAGTTAAGCCACATGTATACGCAATGGTCAGTCATTGGATAGGTGACCAAAAATGTAGTATCTCGATCTCTTGCTATTCCGACTCATCCTCAAGGCAGGTCAGTGCCCCGGCACAGGCGAGAGGACGCCATAATGGATAATAATGATAAAGGCAATATACTTTGCATATGAGTCACTTGACGATAGGATATTTGTCTAAAAACCATAACATTTTACCACTCATTCATAGTGACGTTTTTTATTTGCTAAAACTGGTTATATATAACAAGATATACTAATTTTAATGTAGGTACTTATGGATGAATGATCCGATGAAAATTTTGGAAAAGGGCTTTGGGCTTCGATGTTCTGTGCTTGAGGAAATAATCGGAAAATCGCTAGGACGTAAGCATTATATAGAGCTCACTGCATAAATAAAACAAGTGTTATAAAATATAACAAAGAAACACTCACTTTGTGTGATTTGTCCTTATAATTATTTATCCTATCAATTCTAAATAAAAAGGGAAATCTATTTTATTTTAATTGATCTTTCAAAACTTAATAAATAGAACTAAACAGTCTTATCAGTCTGTACACAGAGCTGAGAGTTGCGAGAAAATTTTGACAGAAGTATATCACATCACACAATAAGTACTTCAATATTGCACAGATTGTAAGTTAACACTCATTTTGACACCTGTCCTATAGTTTATTCGACAGTGTATCGCTACACCCACGTTGTTGTTATTAGTTACGCCCCTCGGATACGCCTGAACACGACTATTGAGTGGCACAAGCCCTGTCTGAGAATTTCGCGAATCAATTTGACAAGTTCATAGTTCGATGTTTCATAATGCAAAATGTTTCGAAATAAAAAAAACGAATCGTACTTTCACATGTTCACGTTTGTTTTAAATGACTTATCAACCATAGACCGGATATGTAGGTACTTACAATATATATATATGTATTATATATAGCTTTAGACGACGAAATAGAACAGGTGTCCCGTCGAGGCATTAAAAAAATCTATTCTATTTTAAGGTTTCGTATTTCATAAACGGTCGTTTATGACGTTTAAAAGTAGCGAATCTTTCTTAACTAATTTGTATTTATTTGGTTAAAGTCCAAAGTTAATTTGAGAATAGGAATAGTAGAAATTTTATGGAAATAAAAGTCCAGTTGTTTTCCACTTCTTGTCATGACTAATTAGACATTAAAATTAAAAAATATTTATACAACCATGTACCTACATCAATAATTGACGTCAAAATTTTACTTCAAACTAAATCTTTTGTAGACTTACAAAGCGCAGTGAAGAAAAAAAAAATCTAATATCTTGTCAACCTCATGAAGGTACAAATACTGAATTAATTAGCTAAAGATCAAAGACGAGAATAGATTTAGCAAATCATAGGTCAATAAAGTTCATAGTAGCCGATCGGTTAATGGCAGAATATCAATAATAAATTTATTAATAATAGGACAATGTCAAATGTCAACACCCTTTCGACAGACTGCTTTTTTAGACGATATGCAAACTAGTATATGAGCACTAGGTATATAAGGTGTGCATCCGAATTTCACAGACACATTAACTGTGTATTTCGTGATACTAACACATACCAATATGAGAACTGTAAGTATTTTAGATGACATTTTTCATTAGGTTATAAATTACATAAAAAATATTTTTTATTTATCTGACTGAGACATCTGAAAAAAGTGTAAATTGTAAATTTTATCGGATAAAAGTTTTTTTTTTTTTAAATTTTACAGATAATGACTTTAACAGTTTATATAGAGTGTATGACGTCACAACATAGCCGGCAGCCATTTTCGATATCTTTATTGATTTGTTTTTAGTTATTAATATGATATTAATAATTTTTTATTAAGGTTTGATAAAATATATAAAGTTAAAATTTTCATTGAAGATATACAAAATGAAAATATAAATTTCACTTCATTTCAGTATCAATAAGTAGTATTTTTTAATTTTGTTATCAAATTAAAGTAGTCACTCAAATAAAACAAAAAAAAATCGTAAGTTTGTAAACTTACTACTTTTTAATTCACAATTTTGAAGACCACAAAATTGATGTCATAAATCGTTATACGCATAACTTTATACTTTTTTACGAGGCACTTCAATTAGGCACGGGTAATAAAATCAGACAAACATAAATTACTTTGTGATGTGTTAATAGTTACAACATCAGATTAATCGTGACCATAATAAATTATAAATAAATATATATGTTATTATTATGTTAGAGACTTGTGTTATGGGGCATTAACTCAACAATAGAATATAGTATAGTAATATTGTATAACAAATACATATGTAGATAAACATCCAAGACCCAGGTCAATCTGATAAAGATCATTTTCCATCTTGACCTGACCGGGAATCAAACCCGGGACATCCAGTGTAGCAGTCCGGCATGATGATCACGGAGATCGTTATGACTGTGTAAATTAATGGACAGTGGTGGACCTAATAGATAGTATCTAAACGTACCTGTCGAACTTTTGCAAGTTCGGTATACATTGCTGATTTTTTATTGCGCTAAGAGTTCTCATACAAATATACATACTTGAGTTCGGTGATAAAGTGTAACATAAGAACATTGAAGATTAAACTGAGATATTACTGACGCTTCAAGTTAGTGGCTACATAGCAAAAAAAAATTCGAAAAATCGTTTGAGGTGAAAAATTGTACGACATCCACGGCAGGGGATCAAACAGGGGAACAAACAGGGGATCAAATACGCACTCGCCGACTACAGAGGTCGTCAGTTGACTTTCCATCTGGAATACAAGGTCGTTTGTCTACTATACTGTAAAATATAGTAAAACAATGTGTCTACCCTCAGTGCATCGTGTTCGCCCTCTGCGTGGCCGTCGCCACAGCCGCTTCGGTCGGCAACGATCGGGAGGCGAGCGTTCTCCGATATGACAACAACAACATCGGCGTCGACGGATTCAACTACGCGTAAGCAAATATTTACTAGCTTTTGTCCTTTTCACTTGCGTGTTCCTCTCTGTGGGATTCCCCCATGTTTTAGAATATTTTTCTCCCGAAGCTTTTATTTAAGCTTTATTTCACAAAAAAATTAGTACTGCTGGTTCATACAGAAAAGTATTTGAAGGGAAATTCCTTAAATTATGAAAGATTAGTTACTTATTTTACGCTGAATTAAAATTGGATACTTATTAAGCTATTAAGTCAGTAGCTAAACACATTTTTTAAAGAAGTTTTCTTATTATTACACAAAATTTAATGTCAGTCTCATTCTCCTTTTCATCTCAAACTTCAACAGCAGCGACGCCCTAACGGGCCATTTTGTTACCATCATTTAACATATCCACCAAAATTAAAAATAAACTTTTCCAGGTACGAGACGAGCAACGGCATATCGAGCCAAGCGCAAGCGCAGCTGAAGAACGCTAACTCAGAAAACCCAGCTCTTGAGGTCCGCGGTCAGTTCGCGTACACCGGCCCAGACGGCGTTGTCTACACCGTGACCTACGTAGCCGACGAGAACGGCTTCCAACCACAGGGCGCACATCTCCCCCAGTCCCCCTAAGCGAATCTACCCAAGGATATTTGACTGATTGTTATGCTAGCGATTAGGTATTACATGTTTTTGATTTATTTCGACGTTTTATTTTGAGCCTGTGGTGTCTGATCAAATTCGGGTTCAGTGATGTGTTTATCCCAATATATTACTAATTTCTTCTTAAAAAGTCAGTTGCAAACCCAACATATTGATGGGTTGGAATACTTTGGTCATAACTAGATATTGTAACTCATTCAGGGCAAAATCCAAGGTCAAAGAAGTCTTAACCAGTAATGGCGCCTTTTGTGCAGAGAAAAGGCACCATTATTGGTTAAGACTGGTTCTGCCGCAGTTTCATCTCGATATTTGGTTCAGGGGCTTCTAAAGTCAAAATTGCCATAATGTTCTCCAACCTCCAATAGAAGAAGAATACATTGATGATTTTGTCCCGGACTTTTGGGAATATTCCTATAGGTTGATGTCCCGTTAATTGTATTTTATATTATATGTTCCGTCCACGATAACTCTCACAATTTTTAAGCTTTTCAAAATCGATTCAATAAATGGAACTTTTGACAATACTTATATCAGCGCCATCTACCAGTGTCATGTAGACTACGAGTACTTTGTGATGTTAACAAAATACTAATTTTAGTTAAATAAATAAAATCGACATTTTAAATATTGAAATATAATCCTACTAAACTTTTAAAAATCGCCACTAGACAGGTTTTGATCAGGATGAAGCTAAAAAACAACTCGTCTCTTCGTCGCTGGACATTTACATATATCTAATTAACCTGCGGCTTTTTAATGTCATCTTTTGCATTAATAATATAATGTTAACAAAATATTCGTCTAATATCACTTGAGTATATAATATTTTTCAAGTGATAACGTTATAACGTGACCTAATAACGTTAATTATGTGATTTTGATCTTTAAAATCACAAACCAGATTAAGAATATGATAATGACTATGGAGGGGTTTGTCATTGCCTTCTCCGTTTCATACACTGGATGATAAATTTATCGACTAGTGTGCAGGTTTACAGGATTATTATTATACTAGCTGCGGCCTGGGGCTTCGCTGCTGTGGGAACTTCGAGATAAAAAGTAGCCTATGTGTTAGTCCAGGTTATATTCTACCCGTGTATCAATTTTTTTAACAATAGGTCCAGTAGATTTTGCGTAAAAGGAACAAACATACATACATACATCCTCACAATCTTTCGCATTTATAATATTAGTAGAACTATCACCTAAACCACGTCGTCAGAACTTACCCAAGAAATAGGATTTGAGATAGAGCTCGTCGTGTAACAAACCTTTACATTAACACCTCAAGTCTTTGATGCTGTGATGCGATCTCAGGCGTACGTTTATCTGAGAGCGACTGGGGGAGTGCTCTATGTGAGATTGTGTATTTTTTGTAAATTTCGTACAATGACTAATCTAACGTTAAGTTTTTGTGTTAGATACGTATGATAAAATAACAAAAGTACAAAGACATTTAGAGAAAAAACTTGACAATTTTTTTACTGTAAATTTCTTTCTCTCTTCATTTAATTTAGATATTTTTTTTCTTAATTATTTAGATAAGTACTAAGTCTAGGTTTTTACATTTGTGTAATAAAATTAAATAAACAAATAAATAAAAAGTTGACAACATTGCTTAAAGACATAGATTAAAGAACATTTCTTTTAAAAAAAAAAGTGAAAAGTATACAAAATTTATAAAAAGAGTAAAAAACCTTATATTATCTAATGAAAAATTCAAACACTCTTAACCAAATGGAGTTGCTGACTTGGCTGACAAAAACTTATTTGAAAATTTAACTTAACTTACAATCACTAGGACAAGCATAGATAGAAGCTTAAAGACATAGGACTGCCAATTGTAAATTTTCGTTTCATATTCTACTTTTGTACAATAAAGGATCATATACTTCACGTGCCCGTTATAAATGTAACACAAAAAAGTCCAAATACAAGTAAAGTAGAGCAAACATTAAGTCGTCGCTAAACACCAAGTCTATTTTCCACAATGGAACTCCTTTTTATGTCCTTTGTGGCGCGTCCTCTGATTAACTTTGATCTAGGTAAGTGCAAGGTGGAACCAAGATGTGTTGTCTAATGGATTGTACAGACAACAGCACACCAATCGTGTCGTTGCAAATTCCCACCTATTATCATGAAAAACGGTTCTTGCGGTGTGATCTTTGATGTTTACTTGATTGTACTGTACCTGAAAGCGCGATTTTTATCTCAAAGACAAAGGCTTTGTGAAGATATTCTTTCTTTGACGTTGGGTAACTGGGATTGGGTAAGCAATTTCGATTAGTAGATTAATGTGTTATCATTCTAATCTTAGTGAAATAGATAATGCAGAAAATAATGAAATTGGTCCGCGGTGTAAAATAATACGATTTAGCTCAATCGAAAACTCGAAAAATTTTTCATACAAAGGGATAGGTGAAAATGAATTTAAGCACCGTATCACGTTTTTATCCCTCACATGGTAAACAGAGTTGAAAATCGCGAAATCCTTAGCTTAACTATATCTACCAGGACAACAAGTTTATTGGTGGATGAGATTCTTGAATACTGACAGGCAGCTAATCTATTGCCCATCAGGGGAATCTCCAGTTTACATATGCGGAATGGCATAACTAGTTGAGCATACCAGTTGATCGACCTGATAAATGTGATTCTACTACTAGCACAATTGAAATCGGAAGCAAAATAAAATCTTAAATCTTCTGCTATGAAAGCCCACACATCTCAATCCCCCTGCAAACATCTGCGTGCGTATCAAAAAATCATAAGACAGCGTTATGATATTTGACAAATACTTGTTGTTCAACGCCGGCTGCGGGCGATAGTCCGCGTTAATATTACAGGTGCACTTGATGTATGGTCTCTACGTGGCGGGAGCGGGCGAGAGACACAAGCTGAAGGCGATACAATACAATTTAATGACAAAACGGCAAATCAGCTTGGCAAATATGTGAATGTTACTGGAGATTTTAGTTTAAATTAATACAATTTTGTGTGTATTTAAAGTAATTCGTATATATATTTCATAAACTTTAGGACGACAACTAAAAATCTTCGCTGATACGGCTATGTTTTGCCTAAACCAGCAAATTACGCTGGCCCGTGTTCATCATTGAAAATTATTTGAATATGCTCAAATTATAACTAAAAATTATATTGGTTGTAAAATATATCGTATACTATAGATATCCAACAGCCTGCTGAAAAATGGATGCGGACAGTGGTATTATGTTGCACTGGACCCACATCCAGCTCACCAAAGAAACCAAAATTTCATAACATGTCTGTTTCAAACATATGTGTTACTAATAACTAATGAGCAATGTTCGAAATAAATACAATATCACGTCTTTATCAAGAGATCAGACAAGAACCAAGAATAAAAAACAAATTCGTACACCGACGGTTTGAAGGCCATGTTCAGCTAAAATAAATGATTTTTAATATCTTATTTATTTATTTATTATAAATTCAGCGACCAATCGCTCTTAACTTAGACCAGCTGAACGCAGAACTCACAGGCTCAGAAAGAACAACGGGAATATTTGTTAAACAAGTCCACGCGTGTACCGGCGGCCATATTGGATCCGGTGCAATGATTTATGAATTTCAATAACTTGTGTTAACCTTCGCCTGGAAGGGAGAGGGTTGAGTGCGAGCAAGGGACAGTCATCGTCATCAGTTCAGAGATTTATCATATTATACACCTGAGTCATATCATTTAGGGTCAAAATGCCAAAGACTGTTACGCACTCAGAATTAGCTATTCGACTGGGTAAACGTATGAAAGTATTTAAATAACCAAACACGTGATTTAAATGTCACTTTAATTAATCAATTTTGTTTACTATTTTTTCGGTCTCATTAAAGTATTTTTTTTACTCCAAAATCCATGACGTCACAATTTAATAACAACTAGTAATTTGACCAACACAATTTCGTACATAAAATCGTCAATTTATTTAAAAGAAATTTACGACGATACATTTAAATGGTTATTAACACTCGTTAACAACACTTCAAAAGCGAAAAACGTTTTTTGCAACGGTTACCTTGCAAGTTATCATTCTCGCTTTATCTCCCTACGTTTTTTATGACTTGGCCAACTTTTTGCCGGGAAACTTTCAATTTTCCTGTCATTAAAGGGCCTTTAACGTGCCGATGGAGAGGTGGATATAGGTTCGTCTCGTTTTTATCGAGTAACAATCAGAAATGCATTTGTCTGATTTAGTGGGGAATTTCATTGAATTTACCAGTTTTTTGAAAACTTGTACAGTGTTTGTCTTATTTATTCAAGCGAATACTTCTTTAGCGGCGTTGTGCACTTTTTGTGATGGGATCGAAAATTCGTAAGACGTCAAAAATGCACCACGTTAATATTCAAGTTTTCACTTCTGCCAGCACTCCCGGAGTGCAAGCCTTTTTTTTCTATGGCAGCTAATTGTATTGATGGCAAATGTGCTTGCTGTTAATGGAGTTTATGTATTGCAATAAACTGAGTACATTAATATAAGATTTTATATGTCAACACTGTAACCGTGCGTTAAGTTAAGTAAGACTCAAATAATTTGTGTTTCTTTAAACTAAATGTTAATGTTAAGTAATATAAGATTGTAGTGTGAACAGAATATTACACACATTACGTACATTACATACAAGGCTTACAGGCCTTCAGATAAATAATTAAATATATAAGACGAAAACAATTTAATGGTTCTTACAGACTGAGGGATGTATGTGTGTTTGTTTGTTATTCTTTCACGAAATATCTACTGGACGGATTGTTATAAAATTTGCTACACAGGTAGAATATACAGGTTATATTTTACCCGTGTAACAATTTTCATAATAGGGTTCAATAACATATAAAGTACTTCTTATACCGAAATTCACACGAGAGCGAAGCCCCAGGGCGCAGCTAGAACACAATACACATAAAAACATGTGTTTGTGAAACAATTATGCCTGTGCTTGGAATCGAACACCGGACGTCAACAGATACCTGCAAGTACTCAAGTCAATCCGGAATAAATAAAAATAGATTGGCCGAAGGAAAAATAAAAGGGAGAAAGCAAATTGAATAAGAAAATGTTATCTTTACCTTTGGAGCGAATAAACGAAAAATAGAGAGTTGGACCCTTTTATTATACCTCTATTAGGTTCGGAATGGACATCGAATAGGTTAATAACCGTTTTATCAGGTGAAAGGAATTTCCCCGAGAGGGGGTAGGAGGGGGTACATTGGTACAGTCGATACCAGGAGTGGATATCGGTTTGATGGGTATCTGGTTTGGGGAGACGACAAATTGAATGTAGTTTCTTTGATGAGTATGTTGGTATTTCCAGTGTATTTTATTATGTTTGTTGTTAGATATTTGATTTACTAAATTCAACTGAACTTAATGTGAGGTAAAAATTATATAAAAAACAAATTTTGGTTTGAGAGTATAGGATAAATTACTTGAAAAAAAAATTTTTTTTGGTAATGTTAAAACTGAACGAACAAGATGTTCGTATATTAGATACATTGTGAACATTATTCCATAATATGTGGAACTTGCTCTTTTCCTCGATAACATATTTGTTTACAAGCAAACATTTCCCCCGTCACTATTAAGAATCGGAAAACTCCACCTTGATCGTCCCAGCTCCAGTCTACGGCAGTTCAGACCGTTAGCACGTTTTTACGGCCCATTCTAGTTTTTTAAGGAATTTGTACCGATCCACCTCGGGAGGCCGAGATAAAAACTTTACCTTCAGCCGTTACACGAATTTGGGGATTTGGATACTTTTCAAAGCGTATTTGGCAACGCCATTGAATTTTTATTGGTACGTCTATGTTATTTTTTCTACAATTCTACATTCTACAGCGTCCGCTGTAGCCTTGTAACCTGCTTGCCATCTGGCAAGGTCAGGTCAATAAAAATATGTATAATGTTAAATAATATATAATAAAAGAAGATACAATATCACTATGACAATTAAAAGACTGTAACGATGTAGTTGGATCATTACACGAAGACGTAAACTTGGTGAAAGTCCATAAAAAAATACATACTACAAAATATACATAAAATACATACATGTCATGCTCACTCAAATGGTCAATCTGGTAGTGGCGTCGTGGGCCGGGTCGTGAGGTTCCCTCTATTATGGTTGAGCTACGCGATGGCTGACCCATGCGTCAACTCGTGAACGGGTGCTGCCAGAGGGAACTGATCATCTCGTTTCTCATATATTTTTATGTAAGTTAATTGTGTTTCACATCGATATATATATATATATATATATATATATCGATATATATATATATATATATATATATATATATATAATCATAACCTGTTTTGATATACCTTTTTATTGTAAGAAACAATAATGGTAAGCCGATCTGGCATGATAGGACAACACTGTTCAAATGAGTTTCTTTCGGCATTACTTCTCAGCAGCGGTCGTTCCGAGATGCCAGTAGTTTGTAGCTTGTGAGAAATAACTACAAGCTAAAGGTCTAATTTCTAAATAAATGATTTGAATTTGAATTCACAAAATTTAAATTTTAAATAAATGGATCTAGGTATTTGTTTAAAACCTAAAAGATTTTTAATATTGATATGATAATAACTTACGTAATAACTAAAGACAGAAAGTCCCTTGTAGGGACTAAATAAATTAATCGACTTGGTATTGAAAACCTGAGCTGCGAGACTTGGGTTTTTTACAGCATGTTTTTGATAGCATTTAGTATTAATCCAATATAACGTTTGTACATTGTATTTAGTACGGAGTGTTTGGATGAGTCCAAAAATGTGTTTCATCGCCTTCGAATAATCATCAAAACAAAAATTTGTCGTCTACTCTCGTCTGGATGTGAGTATACAAGGATACTTGTTATGACACAACGATAATATAATAATTATTATAAAATTATTATTTTATGTTACTATTTTGCGCCGCACAAATTTTGTTTTGTTTGTCCTAATGGTTAGCTGGAAGAGAATGCTTTTAGCATTAAGTTCACAATTTGCTTGTAAGTAGGTATGTTTTTACTTGGAACAATAAAGTTTAATATACAAATAAATATTATTAAACAAACGAATAAAATAATCGAGTCAAAATTTTTTTATAAAAGTTCCTAGGCCGCTTTGGCAATATGCAGCCTACTGTGTAACAGAGCATCGGGTGATTCGCTAACCACGAGCGCCATTACCGTATTTCACCCGGTCATTTGTCCCCTGAATCACTCACCTGCCCGGGTGACGGACGGCCGGTTATTGCCGGTTTAGTGGCCCGACCGGGCTAGTTTGTGCGGCGGCGCGCGGCGGCGCGCGGCGGTTGGAAATTGTAAATTAACACGCCGAAAAACTGGATCGAGATTGTTAGTTGTTGTGCTAGTGGACAAGATTTTACGAGTACATGTCTTCCCTTAATAAGATGAAGACTAGAAAATAATCCCTAGATCAAGGGATTATTTTCTGGTCTTACAAGTGGTTGTAGTGGGTCTTAATATTGGTCGGTGAACCGAAAATGAAATTAAGCCGTGAAATAGCCGGTAGACGAAAGGTTCCATACATTACTACATATTTATAAAAATGGCAAAAAAAAAAACTAGCTTCGTGTATATAAGCTCCTCTTGAATATTTATTGTTTTTTGTTTATGTTGTTATAGCAGCAACAGAAGTACATTTTCTATGAAAATTTAAACTGTTTAATTATCTTGGTTAATGCGATACAACATACAAGGATCCCCTAAAATCCCTAAATTCACTAGTGGATCGAAAAAGAAAAAAAAATTGCCACCGAGCTTTGCTGGTGGAACGTTGAGGAGTAATTTCAATAGTTGTAATTAAACGCCTGCAGAAAGTAAAGTTTCAACGCAAAAATACAATTTTGCTAGGAGAAACACAAATCATATTTTTTTTTATACGTTTCGTGATTATTTTTATGTGATTTTTAATTTAGTTTCATCACAGGTGGCTTAAGTTTAATATACTTCTAGTTTTACTTACTTTTATTTTTACTTCTTACTTTAAATCAAATTGTAATTTAGTTTGGTTCGTCCCATGGCCACCAAAATACTTGAATCACCGAAGAAAATCAAACAAAATCGCCTCTCACCTCATAAAACAGATAACATTTTCACCTCGGTCGTAACATTCTCTGCACGGCTCCCGAGACACACCTGAGGATGGGATTTACATGCAAATCTCTGTTTCAGAGGTAAATACGTGTGTGATGCGGTTTGAAAGACCGGAGCTGAATCTATTTCTGTCTGAAATAAGATACTTGAACATCGAAACGAGCCTTTTGTTTCCTTGTTGGAAGTTGGTCAGTGAAAGCCCTGTTTTGTATCGTTATTACGATGGACTAAACACGTTATCCCGTTTCTTCTTCATCTGCGAATTGGAATTCGGCAATATACTTACTTGATTTTAAATACTTTTTTGACGTCAATAATTTTCATCAAAATTCAAAATAAATTGTTTTAATTTTCTTGAATATTGATAAGAACCAACAGGTGCTGCCATCTATCATTTCAACTAAAACAGCTCAACGGCTTGTAGCGGTTGGACCATAGGTAAATTCTCATCTTCCAAGGCAAGATAAGGTAAATAAAGAATATTTAAGGCAACTAGACTTCCATATTATAGTCAGTGATTATTATGCTAAGTTCACCACAACTGGACAATAAGTATCACAAACTCTCTCAAAACAAATAATATGCTCCTAAAAATTTACATGCAGAAATTCCCCCGACAATAAATTCTCACAATATCATTGTAATACCATGCATCGCCAACCTTCGGGATTCAGAACACACGGCCCGCATAAACATGGGCGTTGCAAGGTGTGCTTTATAAAAATAAAGAGCGATTTATTAAAGGGTTCCGTACGCACGCCGGTCACGTACGACGCCGGCCAGATTCGAAGGTGCCCGGGGTTTTTCTCCCCTGAATAGGGTTGGTGATTGGGAAAAATTTAGAAATTATTTTATATTTATTTATTTTAAATTATAAATAAGGGACAAATCACACAGATTGAGCTAGCCCCAAAGTAAGTTTGAGACTTGTGTTATATGATACTAACTAAACGATATTATATTTTATAACAAATACATATATAGATAAACATCCTAGACCCGGGCCAATCAGAAAAAGATCATTTTCCATCATGACCCGACCGGGGACCGAACCCGGGACCTCTCGGTTCAGTGGCAAGAACTTTACCACTGCGCCACCGAGATCGTCGTTATATATGAATAATTAGGTAGGTGACCTAAATTTAGTTTTTATTTTAATTAACGACCTTATTTTTGTGTATGTACTTTTATGTTAATATTTTATTTAAAATATATTGCACCATGCCATTTTAGAGAATGCCTTGTCTCTAAAATTATAAAGAATTGTGAAAAATCGCCCGACTAGCAAGCCTTCAACTTCCCTGAAAACCTCAAGGGTTTAGGCAGACCACCAGTTACATGGCTAAGCAAACATCTGACTGTCCCGATCGCCTAAGAACCTTTAATTCTTTCAAACTTATCAAAACCCTAAAAGGGCCAGCCCTGCGTTCCACATGAACTTTTTTTTATCCCCACTTGTATATTGAAATAGGGAAACTATTGAGGATGTGATTTGGGACGTGTCTCGGTTTTATCGGTGCATCCCAACTTTGAAGTCTTTCTATCTTCGGACTTTATGCTAATACGAGGATCAATCAGAACTACAGACTGTCCAGGATCCTAACTAATATTATAAATGCGAAAATAAGTTCGTTTATTTATTACCTCATCACGTTCTATCTACTTAATCTTCTTGAAAGTTTGCATACATGTAGTTTGAAGTATGGAGAAGGAAATAGGGTACCTTTCATCCCTGAAAATTACCGCGAGCGAAGTCGCGGGCAAAAGCTAGTTATTCATAAAAAAAAAATAAAACAGAGGTACTATAAGCTAAAGTATGTTTTGTTTCGTTCTGTGAATGCCAATTTCTGCAACATGCGATAGTGACCAAATGTACTTTAGCTTAAAGAGTGCTTTATTTTTTTTATAATTATATGGTTGTGTAACCATATAATTATAAAAAAAATAAAGAAACAAAATGACAACCTTTAATAAATTGTTACTATTACTGTGTAGTAACAGTAACAATTTATTAAAGGTTGTCATTTTGTGAAGTTTTGACTCACTATGCATATATTTTTACCTGGAACGTAGCAATAAACGAATATACTAAAAACTTGCTGATTATTTCCTACGACTTAAAAAGTAGAAACGCGGTTCCTGAGCTCTGACGCTTATCGTGGAAGAAACTTCCTTACTAAGAAAGCAACTGGGAAAACGTTCAAGACCCAAGAAAAACAAATGTAATGTATAATCTACCACCACATCACTACCAGAAGCTCATATCAAACACGCAAAAATAAAGGTGATCTCAATAACTCTAAAGCTGTCAATATGATCAGTCCGCGCCGCATACCTGATGCGTCGTCACGTCCGTCTGAATAGAGAATCAGTCCTTCAGGGGCCGAGGGCCACGTGTGTTCCCTTGTCTCCCAATTGGTGCTACTATTGGGAATAATATGGGGAACATTAAGAGTACAGAAACAAAAAGTTTTCACCCAACATGGTACATCAAATTGATGTTATTACCAGGGACAGTGATCCATACAGGATAGCTCAAAATGCGGGTATGAATTAACGTTTGATTGAAACTATGAAAATGTATGGAATTGTGAGTTTCAGCGGAAAATTAAACAGATTTTCCAATATATTAATTTTATTTTTTATTTTCAGTTTAGAGATCAATCAGATCGGCGTTCACTTTGTGGGAAAATTATACAGTATTGTCATTCATAGGTGACATACATAGATAACACATACATAGACAAGAAAAAAGTGATATAGTTACTTTTACCGATATTCCTCAGTACAGGGTACAAAGGGAACAGATTCGGGTCGTAAGGCCGCTGGGAGCGGTATGAAAATAAAATGATTGCGCGGACCCCGTATTAAAATATCCCCTTAGGTTGGGCACACCTGATCTTCAGATTTTATATGGGACGTGAGCCGTCTTTATTTTGTGTGTTGGCAATATTTTGGGACTTGCGTTTTATTTGCACTTTATGAGTGATGATTTGTTTATTTGTTTTTAGTTTTAAGATAGTTTCGATGACGAAACCAAACTTTATTACAAGCGGTTTTTAGGCATAGGCATTTTAGTTATTAGGGATTGGATTGTTGTCATTGTTGCCTATCAGTTGCCTAGGCTGTGTCCCTTAGTCGCCTTGTACGAAAAACAAAATTACTAAATCGCAGTGAATTAGCGCGAACAATGGTGCAAGCAGGTAGTGAAGGGTTGCGTGATGGATCGAACTGGCATTAGTTAGCATGAATTAAGATATCCACAGGATAGATGAAGATTATCCGATTATATAGGGTGTTCCCAAAACATCATCGGATTTCTTAGATTATTGATGCCCGGGGCCTCACTCCCGTGGGAATTTTGAGATAAAATATAGCCCATAGCAATTTTGGATAATGTACTATTCTATGGTGAAAGAATTTTTGAAATCGATTCGGTAGTAAGATAACCCGCCACAAACATACAAACATACAAACTTACAAACGCTTACCTCTTTGTAATAATATTATAGATGGATCAGTATAAATCTATAGCTTTTATACGACTCGTAAAATCAAGAAACTCGGAAATAATTATCAGAGTTGCACCAGTGTCCTGAGTTTTTCACATGTTAAATTAAAAAATTAAATAAATTTTTTAACTTAAATTTTTTAACTAGTTAATAAAAGGGTAAGGTTTAGTTGTCATCAATTGTATACTTTAAAATTTTAATTTATATTAGTATTAATATAATTGGTGAACTCGTACGACATTCATGGGAGATGAAGTTTGTGTTCCTATTCTATGCCTCACCATTTCAAATTCATACTATACTTTTTTTTAAATACAAAATATTATATATATATATATAGTCATATTTTACAAAGTATAAAGGTTGAAACACAAGCCAGTAGCTAGTAAACAATGCCAGCTACTGGCTTCACTTACATACTTAAGTAGCTGTGGTGACCGCTTCCCGTCAGGTGAGCCGTATGCCTGTTTGCTTGCTCAGTAGTACAATAATGATAAAAGCCTTTATTCACTGACCACAATATTTACATAGATAATGCGAGAAAACACTTAAAGTTATAATATACACTTTCTTTTCTCTCTTTTTTTCTCCTCTTTGCAGTAGATATTTACATCAGCCAATCCAGTTGACAGACAGGTTGTCCTTTGACATTGGCCTCCCCCATTTTCTTCCACTCATCTATATTTCGAGTTTGTTGCTGGCAACACAAGTTTTTTATTTTTGTATAAGGTTGTTGTTCTAAAAAAAGAAGAAAATCTACGGCTACGAACTCTGTCATGTGTCCCAATTAATATAAAAATAAAATACAATGTCAACAGCAGTGGTTTGGAATTTGACAAGATCCTAACAGAGTTAATCTTCTCCATCGCCATCCTTTTGGTGAATCGTCCGACCATCTTTTAATTTGCCGTCCTTTTTTCCTTCGATACCATTCGATTATGTGTTTAGTCCATTTTTCTAATAGGTACACAATAAATCCATAAACGACACCTAAGATGTCAACAGCCTGTATTCGAAATCCACCTCGAAGGTACGTCTCGGGGCGAGGATAAATTACTCCGAATAATTCCCGAATTACCATTTTTAATCTGCGACGAGATGTTACGCGAATAAATTAAGAAGTCCCGAGATCGCAGACGGAGATTGGGGCTAAGTGTGCGCGTTATCTCGGCAGGGGTTGCAGCTTTCAAATGAACCTTCGCGTTGATCTTACAAACTATTATAATTCCGCTTTCGAAAAGTTAAATTTTCCTATTATAATATTTGAAGTATTTTAAAATGAGATTTAGAATGGGTAACGTCCGAAAGGATGTTTTGAAAATTACCAATAATGTTTTGTGATAGTCTATTCATTGGAACTTTGGCTAATTTAAGCACAAATGTATTACGTTTTAGTTTTCTGCTGCAAGTTAAACCTATCGCAAATAAAAATTATAGTGAAATATGTACCAAGTTTGTATCAACCTCAATTTCTAATTCGGATAATAGATACAGAAACAAACAGCACATGTCTACCGTGGTTAGCAGAGCATCGCTACATTTCTAGTGGTGTTGGTAGTTTCGGAGATTACCCGCCTCAAACATACAAACTCACAAACGCTTATAATAATAGTATAGATATGTGTATCCTGATCTTAACTAATATTATAAATGCGAAAGTAAGTTTGTTTATTTTTTTGTTACCTCTTAAAGTTCTATCTACTCGACCAAAATTCTTAAAATTTTACATACATGCAATTTGAAGTATGGAGAAGGACATAGGGTTTTAACCTTTCATACCGAAAAATTAACTGTTCCCGGAAAAAAATTAGTAAAGGAAATATTTTTTGCATGATACTCAGAAAGTGCCCTAAGACTTTCAACTCAGCATATTCATTTCAAACCTACGGCGGAAGTGACTCCCGTATAAATCCCTGAAACGTCAATTGTACACCGGGCTATAACTCACACGCGCGGCGGGTCAGGGGTTCGGGGGTCACCGTGACCTCCGACCAAATATCTGCAATTCAAAACCTTGGGTAGATTTGTGAAAAGAAGTAAGAAGGTGAAGTCCACTGAAATTATTTTAATTGTCACTACATACTTAGTTCTAAGGACCATACCGCGATGAAATCTATACCAGATTTTAAGTTACACCATCCGCCATACAACTTTGAAAACCGCATCAAATTTCATTCAGTAACTTATTCACGAACATCAAACAGATAAAAATTAAAAAAGAAATGTTTTGGCTTTTAGTCCCATAATGACCCACATTAAAAATAATTTTTCTTTTATATCTCCTATGTACACATATAGTCCACTTACAGTTTTACTGTATGTATAAATGTGTGCAATAGACACTAATATTTGTTTAAAATATATTTTTCGACTTAACAGATCACGACTATAAGTAAACCCGAATGCGCAGTTTCCAAAAGTTTCCCAACAAGTTTCCAATTCAAACAATCTAAAATAGCAAGTAAATTGTTAAGTAAACGGTGTTACTTGACAGTGGTTCTCAAAATTCATTAAGCTAAGAGTGTGGGTCCTACTATCAGGCGGTACACACGGTAAGCGTGAAATATGATGTTTTCTAGACCACCTCCGCGGTCTAGACGCATTTTCATCTAGATACATAGATTTCTAAAAATGGTCACAACTAGACTTGAAAGTGACGCTGAATTTATTTTCTTTATACTTTCAACTTTAACTTTGAAAGTTTTGTTATAAAGATCCAATCGTTAAGAAACTCTTTTCAACTTTTCACTGATGAGGCATATTATACGTAATAGGTAACTATCTATATATACACTATGTATAAGGTATTCAAATTCAAATTCAAAATTCTTTATTCAATTTAGGATGATATACATCACTTATTGACGTCAAAAAATACTTAAACTAAGTCTACTGCCGGCATCCAAAGCGCAGGTGTTGAAGAAGCGGCGCAACAAACTTCACCGCAGCCTTTTCTCCAAGGACGTCAATTAACAAATATAGGTCTTGTACATATATAAAAAATTAGAAGGACGATACGTACGAAGGAAATTAGAAGGAAGGAATACGGTATATAATACGTACTTTTGAACAGAAGATTGAGAAATCTTCTGTTCAAATCTTCTGTTGTTCTGTCTCATTGAGTTCAAAGTTTTTATTTTTCGGTTGTATCCAAAGCTAGTCCAGTTCATTGTTCGTCACTAGTCGATGTGATAAACATTTCTGTGATGGCTGCCTCTCCTGGTTTCGGCTGACACGGACTTATTGGAGGTGTAGACGTAGCCGAGACTGGGGCTCAATCATATTGGTCTTCTTAGAACATATTCTTTTGAAATGTTATTCAGAAACTTTATATTTTCAGTCACTTGCTGTGAGCATTTCCATTCCCTGTTTTCTTATGGATTTTGTTTTATCCTAATCCCAATCCCAACTAATATTATAAATGCGAAAGTTTGTTTGTTCGTTTGTTTGTTTATTACAACTACATTAATTGAGTTTGTTGTTTAACTAATAGGTTACTGGACATCATGTCGATAAAATTTTATAAACTGGTAGTCTAAAATTGTAAGCGACTTAAACGGTTGTTATATTGCACCCGCTTGCATTATAAGTATTTTTCACGCAATAATTTTATTAAAATACAAATTGTGTATATAGACTTTTGGAGACTACTTCCGTGGCCTACTGGTCATAATGCCGGACGGAGAGCTACACTTGAGGTTCGGGGTTCAATCCCTGGTCAGGACTTACTTGGATTTAGTTTGGGGCTAACTCAATATGTGTGATATATCCATATATATTTACTAGCGGCTTCGCACGGGTACAAGAGGCATGTTATATAAATATAAATTTTCCTCTTGCTATTAAAAAACCCCGTATCAATATCATGTTGCGTAGTTGTAAAGATCTCAGCATAGGGGCAGACCAGACAGCGGGAAGCAACTTCGTATTGAATGATGACTTAAATGATTTATTTAGAGATTTTTCTCTATATCACAACGGAGATACATAGCAAGCTTTTATATATAGTTTTGATGCATTTGACACATTTGTTCCAGTGATCAAAGTGGATTCCGGATTGAATCAAACGGCTCCACTTTAAAGTTGGTTGTTTTAAATAAGTCCCAACTTAAACAGAACTCAATATTAACTTTTAAAGTCGTGCTTCACGGGACCAGTGTTTGGGGGACAAGTCCAAACCGTAGGTACTATCTGCAAGATGACCCCAGAAGGGGTATTTAGTAGGGTTACCGACGGCCACTTAGACGCTTATAGCTAAATAATAATAAATATCCTATATATATTTCCTCTAATATAATATTTATTTCCTCTAATAAAGATTATAAACTCTTTAAAACTAGTGCTAAAATAATTTGACATTAATCTTTGAGAAGGCTAGTTCCTGAAATAAGTTCATAGGAACCTGTGCTACGGTGTAGCTTGAACGGATTTAGGTCTAATGCACAATCACACACAAATGTCAAATGGCATATGTCTGATTGTAACATTTACAATCATCTCGTAAATCTGGTACTCTAGTGGATGGAACAAACGCTTGTGCTATGCAATTATGGATAAGAGACAGTGAAGGTATCCTTATTTGTAACTAGGAATAGGAATAGTAGTTCTGATAATGAACCAAAGGATACGTTTAGATTTCAAATAACATTGTATATAATATTAGCGACCCGAACCGGCTTCGCACGGGTGTTATATTATGCATGTTAAAGATGAACGATGAAAATTTAATTCATGGGTGATCCTTCTGCGTAAATATTTATTCTATACCAGTGTTTGTCAAAGTGTAAACAAACGAATGGGACAGCTAATTCGCCGGTGCGATTGGAACTGTTTTTGGCACACGATGCTTAAAGTTTGAGCGCCTTAACCTGGCGCTGAACTCTTTAATGAGATTTTTACTTACAACCTTTAATGTTATTGCAGTTTTAGAAACTTTGGGTTTTTGGGTCAGTGCAATCAAGTTCAAGATTGATAAATTTAATAGTCGTTAAGCCATTGTTTATGCAAAATATGTTCTCTTCGAGAAATAGGAATTTAAGATTACATCAATACGGCCAATTAATGTCCTCGGAAATTCCTGGAATTTATTCTACATTTCCACGGAAATTTTCAAGGGAAGAAATTTCCGATAAAAGAAAATGTCTTAGCGGTACATAAGTACTTTATTTTTTAAAATAAATTAAGGAAATTCCGTCAAAAGCATTCTCCGTTTTGATAACACAGATTTATAGAACCACAACACAAGTTTTGAATAAATGATATTGAAGATTTGTCAGTTATTATACAATATTTTATTAGCTATTATCACGTGAACTTCGTGAAAAGTTATAAAAAGTGACGTCTAAAAACGGAAACACAAAACTTATAAAACATTACGCACAACTGAAAACTTTGTACACTAACACCAGTTTTTATTTACAACCCGATATAAAAAGCTATGGGAGCATAAAACCGGATAAAGGTAAACAAGACACGATAACATTTCGACGTAATTTCGTCAAGAAAAAACACAGGCTATTACCATCCTTATCTGGGGTAAGTCAATTTTCCCCACCCTGGTTTGGTCATCCTAACATTTTGCCATAGAAACAGAGATGAATCGACTTTATTTCGAATGTACTAGAAGCGAGGGTAGTCGCAAATGTGTGTGGTTATTGTAACAATGTCCAACCTGGGTATATGTAAGGACGTTGACAAGGTAGAAGCTGATCGTGTAATCCTCATAAAATAAGGTAGCGAAAGAAATTTGGGACATACTGGGAGATTCAATTTTCTAGAATTAGTAAATATAATGAAAAGGAAACGATCACTGTGGTAAATACAGATTATTTAAGTACAACCTCCAATAAATGGCATAGATGGCTGATGTCATCAAGGATGATTATCTGACATAATGTATTTGAACTGTGCGAAGTGGAGATGGAAAACTAGGAAAGCGTATTGGGGTCCACTTTAATGTTTATGGCCGAAGATCAAACTGGTGATGTGGTCAGATGAGATAGACATGAAAGCCATGGATAGGATACTCGCGCCATAAAACGAAGGCCTGCGCCATCTGAAGCGGTGCCAGAAAAGGTCCCAGGTTCAAATCCACTCGTGCCACATAAGTTTGTATACCAAACTCACTCTTAGTACTTAGTTTTCATAAACCATTGGCTTGCGGTGAAGGGAAACGTCGCGAGGAAACCTGCACTCTGATTGATTTGATCAACCCGTGTGGGAAATGACGTTCTACGTGTTTTATGTTTCATTGTGGCAAGGGTCCCTAGGTAAATCATCAGGTCATCTTAACAATAGTAGTATTCCACATGGTTGAGGGTCGTGGTTATTACGTGGAATGAAACGCACACAACAACTTTCTTGGCATTATTAATGGGGTGGTTTACCATTGCCTTCTCCATTTCATACACAAGTTAATAATCAACCAGTGTGCAGGTTTCCTCACTATGTTTTCCTTCACCGAAAGCAAGTGGTGGTCGATTAAAACTACTATACATGAGTCAGATTGGTATACAAACTCATGTGGCACCGAGTAGGATTCGAATCGGGGACCTTTCGATCCACAGGCGGGTGTCTTAACCATTACACCACCACCGCTCATCAGGTCGTGCTTAATCTTTTATTTTTTTTATTTTTTTGAATAATTATCTTTTATTTCGGAATTAAAAGTAACTGAAATACAACATTTTCATGGAAACCTAAGCAATGGAAAATATTTCAACGCTTTAAGTAAGATTTGATTACAAACAGGTGAAAATAAATTATTGCTTATTAAAACAATGAAATCTCCCAGTGTGCCGCTAAGGCCCAATAATCGGCCGATATCAGTTCCGGGCCGGCGACCGGTTTATAGCGACCGTAATAACGTCCACCTTCAGTAGATCGCTTTCCTATCGCACCTCTGACGCGCGGGATATAGATGAGTTGGAATTGACAGCGGGGTTTCTGTGAAAGAATTTCTAATAATGAGCACGTCGGCTAACCTGTTATTCATAAATAAGTTAAAGCCTAAAGTATGTTTTGTCCCTATCACACTTTGAAATATTTGATACTATCAGAACAAGACAAAATATATATTATTGCTTTAATTTTTTTATGAATAACTAGATGGGCCCCGAAGCTTAGCTCCCGAGTGAATTTTGAAATGAAAAGTTACCCTATGTATTATTTCAGGTTATATTCTACCCGTGTGCCAAATTTCATAACAATCAGTCCAGTAGATTTTGTGTAAAAGAGTAACAAACATACACGCACACATCCTCACAAACTTTCGCATTTATAATAATCGTATATTAGTATGACTGTGTCAGATAATAGAGCTTAGAAAAATATATAGTTTGTATTATACATATACGATGACCTCGGCGGCGCAGTGGTAAAGTTCTTGCCACTGAAGCGAGAGGTCCCGGGTTCGATCCCCGGTCGGGTCATGATGGAAAATGATCTTTTTCTGATTGGCCCGGGTCTTGGATGTTTATCTATATATGTATTTGTTATAAAATATAGTATCGTTGAGTTAGTATCCCATAACACAAGTCTCGAACCTACTTTGGGGCTAGCTCAATCTGTGTGATTTGTCCTAATATATTTATTTATTTATATACGAGTAAGTCTGTCATATTATATCACGAACGAATGCCAGCTGAGTGGACTGTGCTGGTAACTGATACTCTCAGAAAAGAGATTTGTTTAAATAAATAAAAAATATGAGTAATTAGATCTGGTGGCAGATGTCTCCAAAAGAACTCAGTATGTCTTTGTCTATACTATTATTATAAAGAGGTAAGCGTTTGTGAGTTTGTATGTTTGAGGCGGGTAATCTCCTAAACTACCGAACCGATTTCAAAAATTCTTTCACCATTATAAAGGTACATTATCCAAGATTATAGCTATATTTTGTCTCAAAATTCCCACCGGAGCGAAGCCCCGGGCATCATCTAGTATTAAATAAATAGGCAAGCCTATGATTAGTAAGTGACTGCTAGGGTGATGGTAAAATAGGTATAGGTCTATCAGAAGTTTCAATGAAATCAACGTTTTTACACACCCAGAATGACCAGACGAACATACAATTAAAGGGATACGTAATATAAAAATATAATTTAAAAAAAAGTAATTATAAGGTGAATCAGTCTCAAGCAGCTCTCGACTGTGCTAATCCAACTCGTTACACCTATTGTAGGGCCATTAAAACCGAGTATGATCAATTAATTATAGCACAAGTTCAGAATTTTTTTTAAACTATTTGTTATTTGTATAGCATTGTACCCAAATCAGAGTAGCAAGCGGCGACGTCGTCATCATTCGATTTCTAAATAATTTTCCCAAAGCGAAATACTTCTTAGTCAATAAAAGTTATGATCCGAACTTAAAACTAATCATTTATATGAATGTAAATTGTTTGCTAATAAAATTAGAAAATTGTGGGCTCGTGGATTATAATGGTATTTTATGCATGGTAGATAAATAAAATAAATAAATAAATAAATAAAATAAATATATTAGGACAAATCATACAGATTGAGCTAGCCCCAAAGTAAGTTCGAGACTTGTGTTATGGGATACTAACTCAACGATACTATATTTTATAACAAATACATATATATAGATAAACATCCAAGACCCGGCCAATCAGAAAAAGATCATTTTCCATCATGACCCGACCGGGGATCGAACCCGGGACCTCTCGGTTCAGTCGCTAGAACCTTACCACTGCGCCACCGAGGTCGTCAAAAGATAGATCGTAGATATTTTATTGGTTCACAAAACTGATATGATACGGTAACAAGCATAACTGATAATACAAAAAGTAAATCTTGTTAGCCAATAAATTTGTTTTGCCTCTACTCATTACTAAAACTATACATAAGATACACACATTACACTAACTAACATTGTAGTGGCTCAGTCATGACAACAGAATACCTATTTATCCAATGGTGTTGCGTTTATAGACTTGCCATCGACGCACAAAGAAGAAGAATGCTCATAGGAATAATTAATTAAATGTTTTGAAAACTTAATTTATATCGTATATTGTTTTCTGTATTTTTTATGTGTACATAAACTTATAAATAAGAAAATTAAGTTGCATTAACGTGGTCGTTAGATTATAACACCGCTGTTTCTGTAGCCCCACGCGGAGTGTTCGCCACACTATCGCCTAAGCGGATCCCCCTTGGGAGGCATGTATCGGAGATTTGTGAGCTCGCCGTGGGCTGGGCCGTAAGTGCCGTCAGTGACTAGAACAATTGATTGTGCTTTTGTTTTTGAAAGTGAGATTATTTAAGACAGATTCAAATTGTTTATCTCTATCTGTCTCATCCTCTTCGTGCTCCATTCTCAGTTACATGACACACTGTAATGCCCAAAGCATACGTTTTAATAAAATGACATTTTTGACACAAGCTTTTATAGTTATCAAAGAGATCTTGTTTCATTCAATTCGTGACGAAAAAAATCTTGGATTTAGTAAGTACTTCGTCGGAGTGCCTACTAATTCCATGCAAAAAATACATTAACGTCACTTGCGTGATATGCATTCATTCCGTTTATGTATCGTTACATATTAGAAAACAAAGTCTTCTGTCGCGTCTGTCTGTCAGTTGCGATAAACTCAAAAACTACATCATGGATTTTCATGCGGTGTTCACCAACAGATATTGTGGTTCCTGAGGGAGGTTTAGGTTTATAATTTTATGTTTTAAAATTTAATTTATTAAAAAAAACATCGTGACTAATTTAGATTGTGCTCCTTTTTTATGATGTCGGTTAAAATTTGTCAAAATGTTTATTCCATTATTCCATAAAACTATGACGAATAGAAGAGTCCAATTTCAGTCAAAAGTACAATCATGCGGAAAATCCAATACAATAAAGTGCTTATACTATATAGTGCGTGCATCAGCAGAGCCATAAAATTCGTCTAGACAAGTGATTTACGTGGCCAGGTAGGAGCGTGCCGGATACGGCAGGGAAATTTGAACGCGACCGTACGAAATAGGTTGTTACTTTTATTTATTTATTGCTCATTTACTAAAAAATAAAGTAAATTTGTTTATAAAGTAAAGTAACCCTATTGCTATTCAGGTACGCCAGCTCTGATAACGTTCTCCAGTCATAATATATTCTGTATATCTCTAAGATGTGTGATGACGCAGCTACGCCCGCCTAGCTAGCCTTTTGTTTGTTGTTTTATGTGTTTAACCTTGGATCATTACAAATTTAAATTTTAAATTACTATTACAAATTTCATCAAAATTGGCCCAGTAGTTTAGTCGTGAAAGTGTATTAGTAAATAGTAAAGTAAGATATTGCAAATCCCAAACAAAAAAGATAGCAGTCAAGTAATATAATTTTAACTTTTAAGCTCATTACAACTTTAGGAATACAATTAAATTCGATCACCCTCACTACCTTCAAAAGTCATATATCGTTTATTTAATTTTAATTAATACAGACCCTTTACATTTGCCAGGCAAAGGTGACAAGCATACAATCTTCCCTCCTGTCCAATGCAAATGAAACCATCTGCTATAATTCCAACTTTACAACCAAAAATGTACTCTAAATGTATGGCCATAACGTTCAAATTGGAAATGTATTGATGCTAAATATTTTCCAAAACATAAATGCAGATTTGAATCACATATTAATAAACGGATAAGGTTGAAAATAGTGCAATGAAAGGATGAAATAAAGTTGGTGAAAGTGGCAAATCTCACGTGGGATTGCGAAATAAAGTGATGATCCTTAGTCGACGAATGTGAGTTATAGGGTTGTCAAATATGCGAAACGGTAGTCTTATGTTAATACAGAGGTTTGCTTGGTTAGACTTTTTGGGTTTTGACGTGTTTGTACTGAGAATGACAGGCTATATAAAATAAGATACCAATTAATACCAATTTACAGTACATGTTTCTATAATGAGTAGAAAAATGAGGGCGCTGTTATCCTTTTGGCTGGCAACACAAAGGGGTGTTGCCATGAAAAAAAAATGTTTGTTTAAAATCCGTTTTCCACTCTTCATAGTCTGAATCTACATAATATATTTATGTAGAATCCGACTAGAAATAGTTGATGATGAGATATTTATATGACTTGTTATGCACGTTTCACATGCATTTTAAACTAATGTAAATTGAGATGAAAATACATTTGAACTCGACCGGCAATCGAATCCATGACCCTGCCTAAATATAAAATTTAAACATTGCTATAAAAAATATGTTAATATAAAATAATAACGGAGTTTTAGTTCAAAATCGCACACTTAATAGATACAATATTTTTCAAAACTTTTCCCAAGCTCCACACCTTGTAATTCCCGAGAATTTTCCCAACTTCAAATATTTATTACGAGTATAACGTGACGTCACGGTTCATTGAACTCTCATAGGTTTTCTTTTATGGCTTTCCTTACCTTCCAAGGACAATTTATTGCTATCTCTTTCACGGCCGAGTAGCCACCTACCTGCCTAGGTATGATTTAGCACCCTAGGCATAGACTTGGATACTAAATTAGGTCTTGTCTGGAAAAGTTACAATTAAAAAGGGGATTGAATTCGGCAGTTACTTTCAAAAGGAAAGATTTATATGTTCTCGTTCATTGAATACTGTAAAAGAGTAGTGGATTAGATTTTGGAAAATATATCTTCAAATTAGACAGAAATTTAGTAGAATGAAACTAAACTATAATAAAGGAGTAGAAAAATAGAAAAAAGGTAATAACGGAAAAGGTTTGATAAATTCTATAAAAAATTAGGACAAGAAGAAATGATGATGATTTAATGAATTCAAATCAACTTTGATCATAATACGCATTTCAATTTACTGTATGTCATATTTTTGATCTTATTTAATCGCATTTATTTCTTGCGTACGTTGCATCACGGTTAAAGCGCGAAACGAATTTTGATGAAAGTTAAATGTCGATAATACAACTATGCCCGACGGGGTGCAATGACAAGCAAAAGTTTAGCCAGCGGCGAAGGAAAAATATACTTGAAAAATGAACGGCGCCGCGTGTAAATGTTAGTATCCACAGAGATATTAGTCAGAAGGGCGCCCTTCGACATGTGGACAGGTAGTAATGGAAAAACTTTTATACTCTGTGGTTATTGGCGGGAACATTAATACTGATATCCGTCTACACTTGTAAGTAATTAAGGAATGTACAACACTTGTAAGTAAGGAAAAAAACATAATGCTACTTCACATTTTATTGTGTAAACAGGGTTTTTTACGCTCTAGTAATAAATTCTTCTCTTAATAAATTATACGCCTAAAGCTTTAGGAGGAATTATGTGTTAAAAAACTCGCATCAAAATCCATTGAGTGGTTTCAAAGATTTAAATATACATAAGGATAGGTAGGCAGATGGCGGGAAGCGACTTTGTTTTATATATTAGTGATGATAGTGATAATGATAATATCATATGACTAATCGCGCGCCGGAGCTTCGCTCCCTTCGTAATATCAGAACAAAAAATATCCTATGTCACAAAACAATATAGTACTTTCTTATTTGTACTGGATTTTGAAAATCTGTTGAGTAGTTCCTAAGTTTAGGAAACACAAACATACAAACAAAAATAACACTTCCTCTCTATAAATATTATAGATTTTCACTAATAAGTAGATTAAAAAATTAAACTTAAATAAATTGGGTACTGAAGCTTTCACTATTGACTGAGATTTCAGCTCTCCGTGAGGTAACGGGCGATCCAAGGGCGGGCAGTTACTTTGCACAGACGATTGCCATAACGGTTCAAAGGGGTAATGCTGCCAGCCAAGCAGTGACGTATAAAATTACGTAAAAAAATATGTTATAATTATTAAGAATAAATTTGAACGTATATAAAAGGTTAATTTTGTGATTTTATGACCTAGCGTCCCCTGACCTGGAGTCAACTTTCCTATCAGTTGCCAAGGCTACGACGTTACTTCGTATGACATGTAGCACATCCTCCACATGGAGTCTATCGCGGAATTATACGCCACAAATATCCAGAGGTGTGTTCACCTAAACAATACAAGAAAACTGTTATTTACATAACAAATTGTCGTTTACAAAGAAGGTGAGAGTTCCTTAGGAGTCCAGACGCAGCGCCACGCACCGACGGAATATTAATGAAGCCGTATTTACATTCATTACCGGCAAACGAGAATAAAATAACAGCTCTACTTAGTACGTACTCAAATTATATCACATTTATTAAGGCCTACATTTATTATTTAATTGTTTGATAGCCATTTATGTTCCAGTACAGGGTGGTGACTGTGAGTGGTTCATCGCTCTAGCATAGAACCAATCTATATTCTGAATGTCGTCCAAAGCGACTCAGAGACACATAGCTTTGGGTTTTTGTTATCGAGCGGTAATGGCGGCAAAAGTTCAATCAATTTGGCGACTGTACGACCCTTGCGCTATTCAGTGGAATTCAGTCTTCACCTGGCCTTCAAAATTCGCGACTTCATCTTCGAAGATTGTTAATTGTTACCCAAAACAGACCAAACATGAAAGTAGACTGATTGTTCCGGAGAGTTTGGACTAAGTCAACGTCACGTCAAAGAAGTAGCACTGTATTGCATAGGTAGATGTTCAGTTGAGTGTACAATAACAGACGCCGCATAATACAGGTGTTAGCAAGGAGCTCACGTCCCGCCATAATTAGATGACGTCATCTCCCCCGCAGACGAGGCCGTTGATTGGGGCAAGTACTGTCGCAGACAATTTGGTTACGTGAGAAAAGAACTTAGCTGTTTTATAAAGTAGTTGATAGGGCTAGGGCTGGCACGTTTATAGTGTGCATTGATGACTGATATTCGCACCAAATATAGGCAACGACAAAGCATTTATTCAACTATCTGTCTCTTTCAACTAAACGTTTTCCCCGGCTTCATCCTCAGATAAGTGTGGCAGTACCAGGGGATAAGATAGGGTTGCCATTAAGTTGTGATAACGAAAACGTGAGAGGAGAAAAGAGAAGAAACGAAGATGAAAATTTTATAATGATTCAATAATTCTAATTTAATTTAAATAAATACATGATAAATGTGAGCCTGAAAGTTTGTAAGAATATTTGGTGTGCAATACGAAGTAGCTCCTAAACGTAAAATACAATATTACGATTTGGTACACACAAACATATTATGTTCTGTGCTTCAAACTTTATTTGTCTAAACTATATTATAGTTGATGGGCGCATGTTATAAAATAAAAAATGAGAATTAAAATTTAAGGCACATTTTTTACACAGATTTGACTTTCAATTCGAAAACATAAACATTCATGGCCGAAAACCTCTATTATCCCAACCCACCCCACTATTATCTGAGTGACCTCTCCGCATCATTGGCCCCGTCAGGGTCAATAAATCAGACACCTGACCGGTCACTTGTCCCCGCACGTAAATCTCTGATAGCGCCCCCTACCTCATAAATATTGAACTATTTACTGTTTTGTACAGCCCTATTTTAGTTGGGAAGCGGCCATAGCTTTTTATGTATAAACTTAATCGGTTTTTGTGTGGGCGATATTTCAATTTGAAAGCAAATATTTTCCATATTTCTCTCCCACACAACGTTTAAAAACCCCATGTAAAGAAATTATATAGTAATTTTGTGATCATATCTATGAAACATTGTAAAATTGTAAATCTCTCTAAAGTGCCTGCGATTACAGTAAGCTCATAAATCTAAGGTACATTATTCAAAATTCAACCGTCGAGGGTGCTATGACAAAATGGAGTAACCGTAAAAATACAATTTATTAATTTGCAAAAAAGCGACAAGCGTCACCTGTCACGCCGCGTGACGCGAGCGACGTGATGAATGGTGGAAAGTAAAAATTACGCTAAACGCTAAGGAAGGGTGCAACACGTTTAATGTTATCGATTTGACATGAACCTTGAAGGGATGAGACCTTTTATTTGTTTATTTATTTTGTAAAAATAACTTTATTTATTTTGATAAGCTGATTAATATGCGTTAATATTATCTGAAATCATGATTTTCAACTGTAAAAAAAATATTAACATAATGATTTATTTTTGGATTATTATGGAATTCCTTATATATTATAAAAAGAAGTCCCCATGTCTCGTCTGTCTGTCTGTATAATCGCGATAAAGTCTAAAATTACCGGACGGTTTTATGTACGGTATTCATCAATAGATAGTATGATTCCAGAGGAATTTAGGTGCATAATTTATTATAGTTTTCCAGAGCAAAAGTCGGAAGAGGCCACCAATTGTGTATATGTTTTGTTAGATACTAATATTAATAAAAAAATGTAACTAAAATTTGTCACATAAGCAACATATAACTTTGAAGTTATATAATAGTTTTGGCTGGTGAAAACAACGCTTTCCCGTTGGTTTTATGCCAGTGACCAACGAACAAAACATGAAAAACAAATCGTGCTAACAAAACCTAACATGCAAAATTCCTTGTAATTTTTTCCCGCAACATGTTGCCGTCACGTCACGCTGTCACGTGCGCGGGCGACAGGTAACAACGTCTGCCGCCAATTTTTAACGTGACATTTAAATTAAATTCCTACGTCCCCTCGGTTGTTCCACCAATTTTAGATAAAAACGCTATCTCTCGGTTGCGCCAGTTTACGTGCATGTAATTAGGGAATTTGGTCGTTCTGCATCATTCTTGTAATTACAAACATGACTTAGAAAATCAAGGTTTCTAAAATTTCTAATTAATACAGATGGCAAATTTGCATTTTTTGCAAACCATATACTTTTAACTATTTATACTATATATGTTTTTAACTGAATTTAATAAATACTAGTTGTAGCTCGTGGCTCCTCTCGAATTAAAAAGCAGCCTATGTCACTCTCCAGCTTTTCTATCTGCTTACCAAAAATCACCTTATACAATGTTTATTTGTTTATCCTTCTTTTAAACCACGTATAATGAGTATTCATTCATAGCTGCGATATTAACTAAAACTTAAAATACTTGAGCTGCGTACTTTCATTTTTTTTCCTTTTTCCTTTCATTAGTTTTGGCTGTACTAACGTTTCAATTAACCATGTTTATTGATTAAAGCTTCAAATTACATACCTCCATATCAACGTTAGTAAAAACGCGAGTTCCTGTCGTCGTCAACCTTTAGTATCTAATTTGGCAAGATCAGCGCATTCGGGCACAATTTGGCAGAGCCTCCCGCCTGTGCTCTCAGGTGCATAATGACGGCGCAATGGTACGCTGATGCCAAACTAACGCATTTTTAGTGGAATGTCGATGATAGCACGCTCGTTACATGTGGGGAATCCTATTTTATTTTCGATGAAAATTTCAGCTTATTTGAATCAAAGTATGAGTTTTCAATGTGTAGGAGTGTTTATTTATTTTACTTATCAAAAAAAAATCATGTTCACATCATACAATTATGACCTCGTCCTTGAAGTATTTTATGACGGATGTGCGAGAGGGATACACCGTAGGAGGTAAATAGAGAGGGACATATCAGAATTGTTGGCGCCTGAACATAAGCGCTTTTTGAAGAAGACCATATCACTAGGGAAATTCGAGAAAACTACCCTGCAATCAGTGAGTTATGTCAATAGATGTACAGTTAAAAGTAAATAATAAAAGCTTGTTGCAATAAAGAAAGCTATTTAAATATCTTCTTCAGTGGGGAGACGGCGAGGCGCTCTCACCTATCACGAGATGGAACTGTGCCAAAGTAACCGTACATGCACTTGTTTGACAATACCTAGTATGTAGGGGAATCTACATATATATATATGTGTATACACATATATGCACATATATGAATATACACATATATGAAACACGTTTTGTCTGTCTGTATGTTTGGTCGCGCATCACGCAATATCTATAAAATGGAATTTGATGCGGTTTTCACAGTTGTATAGCGGGGTGGTCCAACTTAAATCTGGTATAGGTTTCATCACCATACGTTGCATGGAACCCGAGATATTGACAATAATAAGTTATGAGCAAACGCACGTAAACCCGTGGGCAAAAGCCATAATAGAAACCGGCAATAATCACATTGTAGTGCGATCAGCATTCAGATAAAACGATGAAGATTTATCGTCAATTACAAGGAAACTCTGACACACTACCTTATCCACCTAAGTGTGTAGTTGCTGAAAAAAATACCAAAACAAAACTGACGCGTCGACGAAAAACTTACAAACAAACATGGCTAATTTATGTCGGCATTAAAAGGATTGATAAAGTTTGTAAAAGCGCCTATATCGTATCGCCTATAGGCGCATATAATGATGATAAAACTTTTTTCTCATTTCTGTCTTAAGGTAATTATTCGTATGTACTCATTTACGTAAAAAATCTTTTTATATACGTGAAAAAAAGACAGCGCGTAGTTTGCTTATGTAAAAATAACATTTACTACTATATTTTTTTCTTTTTTGTTGATCTATGAAAAATATGGATTATTCAAAAGAACAATTTAAAATCATCCAATATATGAACATTAAAATGTTAACGTAACAAACAGTTTCAAGTTTAACTAATACATCTTAAATGTCCCCTGCAACGCTGGTACTCACGGGGCGGAAGTGACTCCGCATTAGTTCTATCGCGAACGTTTTTATTTCAGTGGAGAAGCGTGCATCGTCGCAGGAACCTTGCCAAAGTAACCTGTCCTGTACGCCGCCGTAACTACTGAATTCATACGAATTCTTATTGTGTTCGGATTTTTTATTTTTAAAGCTTTAGAAGAAATGGCGGAACATTTGCTGGGATCTTTCGGAGGAAATGTGTCTCTCGTGCTCGTGCTTAGAAGTAATTGATTTATCAAAGGAAATATAGTCTTTTTACAAAGCTAAGACATATTAATATCGTAAATAAGTAGAACTAGTTCAGTGTGCGTGGTGCGATTTTGCTATGTGACCATCGAGTCAATTCGCAAGTTAACCTAACCAATCACAGTGCGTCATTGTGACGTAACGACAACCACACCGCAACGTCGATAGTGAGAAGTGTAATGCCCGTACTTCGAAATGCCCGTAAATTCGGACAAAACGGCGCGAAAATATATGAACATTGGGTGTGTCTTGTTGTAATCGCGAATATAAATAAATAATAAACATATTAAGACAAATCACACAGATTGAGCTAGCCCCAAAATAAGTTCTAGACTTGTGTTATGGGATACTAACTCCAACGATACTATATTTTGTAATATATATAGATAAACATCCAAGACCCGGGCAAATGAGAAAAATATTATTTTACATCATGACCCGACCGGGGATCGAACTCGGGACCTCTCGGTTCAAAGACGAGCACTTTACCACCGAGGTCGTCAAATAAGAAAGAGAGATTTTCTCACACAACTCAACAACAACGAAAGAAAGCTAAACTCTAGCCCAATAGAATCAAGATTCCTTTACCTTTCACAAATTCACTAACATCATTACCCTAGTAGATAACATCAAACGCTTCGGGCTCTAGGGACCCGTAGGGCCCTCGGTTAAGGCTCTGCCGAAATTGCGAGTCGTTTGTATGCTGTTTTCTCGTTAACCTGAGAGTTAGAGGTAGCGGTTAACTGTGGGCTTGATTAGTTTGCTAATTGTTACGGTTTTCAGTGAGTAAGGATTTTTGCTCGTTTGGCACGTCATAGTGTTCCTGAGCTATACTCTAAAGTCGCGTGGTTCCAACTCTAGAACAGAGCCGTATCAATATCCTGTCGAACGGAGCAAGGAAGGGATTTAAATCTTTAACAGCTGATAGGCAACTACAGCATTTCCAAACAGGGCATTATAAAAATCGGAGAATCTTCAAAGTTCTTGCGCAGACCGCTTCGAGCGTAACAGCCAAGTATGCACCTTAAAGTACATTGGTAAATCTGAACACTGTCAGGGATTCTTTCGTGGTCCCGGTCATAATATATTAATTAATATTAGTAAATTTAATTTAATAATATAATATATGTTGGGTCTTTGAAATTTCCTTCCCGTTGGAGATAAACTTCCTAGATTACCAGTTAAGGTTTTACCCGACTAACATTTAATGTTTGAGATTCTATATCTCAACAGTTTTGATCACTGTGCTAATAAGCCTTTACAGTAACGGTGCGCCAGGCTTCAAAAAGATACAGGGTTTCCCTAGCTTGGGAGCCGATGTTTAGGTATACTAATTGTGTAATATTTTTGTTAAACAAATGCATTTTATTTATAGTTTACAATGAAATATTCATTTCATTTAAATTTAATAAGTAAATAAATTTTATTAAATCTGTGGGCGATACTATAACAAATCATTTACGTCCTCCACGCTACCTATAAATTCACAAAAACATTACCATCCCGAGCACAGCCAGCATAGCTGTGCATCCAATTCTGTCTGTCCGTTGCGACCGCGACATACAGATATATTATGTATGTTAACAAGAAAGCTAAAAACAAACGGATTTCGGAAATTCGCTGCGGATTCAACACGGGACCGCAGTGTTTCTGCTTTAAATTGTTTTATTTGGAACAGCATTCAACTAGTACTGGTAAATCCTTTTATTATATTATATACTGGTTACTTTATCTTCACAGTACATAGTGTATTGATTTTTTTGTATAGATGTTAAATGGGATACTAATAAACAAGCCTATTAACTGCTGGATTACTCTCCACAAATACTAAGGCACAAAGAAAATAAATAATCATAATTACTCTTTACGAATCTTTAAGCCAAAGTTTCTTCTACGACTAAGGATATCGAAAGCCGACCGATTTATAGAAGAAGAACTAGGGAAACGGATTCTGGGTTCCGACCTGGCTGAGGAGGAAACCGGTAAAACGCTATGACAAGAGAGAGACGAGAGACACAGAGTGCTATAAAATTATGATAAAGATAAGGTCAAATAGGATCCAGCTGTATGTCTCATACGAAAATTCCTTTTCAATAAATAACGGCTGAATTTGTTTCTTGCTTTGTCAAGTAAAAAAAATAAAAAAAATATGCTAAAACTAATATAAAAAGTTACGAATATAAAAAGTTATAGCACCTCAATAAGAGCAAGTTTTACTTAACTTTAATATTAATTATTATTATGCTAAATATTTGCATAGTTTGTCTCTCCCCTTAACAACTCACAAACACAATATCCAAGTTAGCGTAAAGTTCCGAAGTTCATATCTCCAAAACTATTATCTGGTTCAAGAGCGCATTCCACCTCACCTGCCTCTAACCTTGATTTATGGCGGTGGATTCACAGACCAACTATAACAATAGAATTATTCCTCTAGTTCTGAAACGGAATGGACTTAGGCAACCTGAGAATTAACGCAGCTAACTAAAGTTGACGAACGGAAAATTCTTAAGCGAATTGACGAATTTTCACATCAATTGTGTACACAAAAATGTTATTATTCAGAATTCGAAAATTTAAGCGCGTAGCGCCCGTCTTGGACAAAGACCAGTCTTATAACCTTTAGTGGATATCGTACGAGGCGATGGGATAAAGAGGAAAAGCCTTGATAAGTAATGACAGCATTACAGCAGACAGCAAATAGGGTTGTCGTGAGACAGAGCTCCGGTTGAAAAATCTGAGCCGAATCTTTCAAATTTAAATGTAATTTTTTTACACGGATTTGACATAATTAGGATGCAAAAGACGAGAATGAATCAGGTACCAAGCGTAGTTGAAATTCTTTATTTATCCAAAACTAGCGGCTCGCCCCGGCTTCGCTCAGATAAAACCATAATATAAAGTAGCCTACGTCACTCCTGAAGGTTTCGCCTATCTTTGTGCCAAATTTCATCAAAATCGGCCTAGTAGACTTTGAGTTTATCAATTACAAACAAAAATACAAATCTTTTCTCTTTATAATATTAGTATGGATAAAGGAGTTTAATCAAATTCTAGAACAATTAGTAACAAGAGAGTTTCGTTAATTAAATTTGTATTGAAAGAAAGCTTTCAATTAATGGGAATTTTAATTAAATACCTATATCTATTTGAGTGCATTCTATGGCCAAACTATTTGGGCTCCGATTTAGTTGGCGAACTAAACGAACTGAAAGTTCGCTTCGCTGGGCACCTGGTATTATATTTATGATACTTTAGCCACGCGCCCCGACTCCGCGCGTCTGTTAATAATAGAATATTCGGCTACTGTTTCGGCCTAATGTAAAAAAAATAACAAATAAATAAATAATAAATAATGTCGTCTATATCCATACTAGTAGTATTATAAATACGAAAATCTGTCTGTCTGTTTCGTTTTCACGGTTAAACCGTTGGACCTATTTCGAATAAATTTGGTATGCATATAGATAAAAACCCCCGTTCAAACATAAGTTACTTTTTTTAAATCTACCCCCACTGACTAAACGGAGGCTGAAAATAAATCCGGGAAAAATCTAGTATATTGTTAATATGCATTTAGGTAAGCAGATGAATTCTCGACGTTTATCTTTATATATAATACACTAGCTACCCGGGGCCTCGTTTCCGTAGAAATTTCGGGATAAAAAGTAACCTATGTGTTATTTCAGGTTATATTCCACCCGTGTAACAAATTTCGTAACAACCGTCTAATAGTTTGCACGAAAATAAGCACATTAATCAAAATTAATACAAGAAAGATACATTGAACAACGGCGGACTTATCCCACGTAGGGATCTCTTACAGTCAACCGGCGATAGGTTGAGAGGACGTGTATACAGTAGCAGGCTAGTCAGACGTAATAACGTACAACATGAACAGAGAAGACTATAAATTGTAAGAAAATAAATAAATATACTTAGGAAAAGTAAAATCTAAATAAATAAATACTTAAATATATATAACAATAACAAAAAATACATAAAATAGATATAAATACATATTAGAAATAACATACAAATATAAATACATAATATAATAGCCTAAATGTTAGACGTGACAAGAGTTAAGAAGTCTTTCTTTAAACGAGTTTAAGGAAGGAGCACTCTTAATATCCTTAGAAAGCGAGTTCCACAGCTTAGCGCCCAAAACCGCAAATGATTTGGAATAAGTTTGAGAAGAGCTGGCAGGTATTTCCAAGATAGGGCTTCTAGACATACGCAAACGATTGTCTAATGTACGGAAGGAAAGGCCTGTAGATAAATAGGGGAAGATGGAGTAAACAGGACATTGTAAAGGAGTGATGGGATGTGGATGTTGCGCCGGATTCTGATGGGTAACCAATTGAGTTTATTACGAAACTCCGTGATATGGTCATGTTTACGGAGACCAAAAACAAACCTTATGCAAAGGTTTTGCAAGCGATGCAGTTTATTGAGAAGTTCCACAGTGGGGTCAAGAAAAGCCACATCGGCATAATCTAAAATAGGGATTTAAAAAGACCGCGCTAACAGGGCCTTAGTCTTAATTGGCAGGAAATGCTGTAAACGTCGCAGAGAATGGAGGGATATAAATATTTATTATTTATAGTTTTGCGTGAAAGAGTAACAAACACACACATATCTAAAACTATATCACCTCAAAAACTCGCATTTATAATATTAGTTAGGATTTGCATGTTAAATAGCAATACAAAATTTTGTAAATATTTCCGCACACATGATATCTGCACGGAAAACGATTCAGGGCAGCATTAAGGCGAAGTCGGACACATTCGGAACACCATTTGTCTCCCGCCACCTTTAAAGCTGTTCAGCACCATTAGTCTTTTTTAAAAACCTTCAGACACCTCTCCGTTTTTCAATCGCTGGTGTTATCGCGATAAATGCTTTGTTTGGCCCGATGTTGGGGATATCCTGGTGTTGATAATACCACAATTATTTCAATTCGACTTCTGTCAGTAAATTGCAACGGCAAGAAAAGGGGTTTCGTTTTTCCATTCGGAAAGGGGTCGGATTTGTGGCGGAGCCACTGGCCCCACTCGTCTGCTTCAGCCCTGCGTATCATCACAACTTTTGTTCTTAGTTTACTTCAGAACCCTAAAAGCGTAAGACATCTAAAACATCTTAGTTATTGATGCATTCATTCATTTATAGTCATTTCAACTAGTAATCATATAAAACTGTTTTAATATTGAATAAGAATTTTCTGCGCATCTTAATTAGCGTGTGAGACCTTATACAGCGGTCCCTTATTTGGTAATATCAACTCTATAGGGATACAGCCATACAGTCGCCGGACAGGTGAATGGATGTCTCGACCCGTTCGTTGGTAATCAGTCACAAATAGTATTCAGGGCGCTAGGCCCAAAGCATCAGCGGAGCCGATTTGTTGATCATCAATTGACAGCCTCCGCCCGTGCGCTATCCAGGAGGTCCAGGGTTCGATTCCTATCCCGAGTCAATATTTGTACTTGTACATGTAGATATTTGTCTGCAGTTCTTTGTGTAGTGCCCGTTTGTGTTTGTGACACTGGAAACTGATGGTCGGAAACCACCTTACATGAGTCAGAATGGTATACAAACTCATGTGGCACGAGTAGGATTCGTATAGCCTACTAACATTATAAATGCGAAGCTTTTGAGGATGTATGTGTGAATATATGTTTGTTACTCTTTAACGCAAAATCTCTTATCTTACCATAAATCTCTTATGAAATTTGGTACACGGGTAGAATATAACCTGGAATAAAACATAAGGTACTTGTATCCCAGAATGCCCAGGAGAGCAAAGCCCCTAAATCTGTCTATCACGCTTTCACGGCTAAATAGCTGGACCGATTTCGATTACGTTTCCCGGCCGGAGCTCCAGGCAACAGCTAAAGTAATAAAAGTTTTAAGTTAAAGCCGCTCCCTCCAGCTCCGCTGACTCGAGCCCAGCAATCTGGCGATGGCTGACAGCAGCCCACAATTAATCAGCCCTGATGCTTACCCTCCTTAATTGAATGCTCTCTTCAAGTGCCGTTTATTGTGATCATCAATATACAGTCTTCTTTTTAACGAACGAAATGGCGTTTTGTTTTCGCAGCTCCGTGATAGATCGCGTAATGTACGAGATAAACTTTGCATTTTTTGTGTACTGTAGCTACACGATTTGTATAGCGTTTTTAAACATGTTTTAAACTGAATTTCTGGGGTTATAAACAGCTGTTTCGGTTTATATACATAAATATATATTTGAAATTAGCATAGTTCATCATATTTCAGAAATATGTTTATTTTGATAATTTCTAACGTAATAGATTGAATATGTTTCAGGTTTTTAAAGAATAGTTTTTTCCACTGTTGCAGAGATGTTTGGGTTAAGTTTGTAAAATATTAGGCCTTAGACCTACCTAGTTACGATGCGATTTTCAATAATTTGAAATCAAAAGACTAAATCTACTGGTAAGCAGGTTCGACGACGAAATAGATGGATGTATCTCTCTCTCTATATATATATATATATATATAGATAAACATCCGTCTATTTCGTCGATTTCAAATTATATATATATATATATATATATATATATATATTTGTTATAAAATGTAGTATCGTTGAGTTAGTATCCCATAACACAATTCTCGAACTCAATCCATGTGATTTGATATTTATTTTAAACTGTACTCGGATTATAAAAGTAAAAAATAACATATGAGATTGTCTTCACATTGATTTCTTACAGTAAAAGAGAGCTAAATAAACAATCAGACAAAGAAGACGGCACCAAAACGAATAACAAACGTAACTTGTACCTCAAAAGTATCTTTCCACTAGAAAAATAAGAACACTAAAAGGTGAACATCAAAGGCCACTTTGGTCCTAATCAGGGTCTCAATGCCGCCCCCAATAAATCAGTCAGGTATAGCTTACAGATGATATACTGTACACCTACCTCGGCGTCCTCCATGACCGACGGAATCTGCACGATGCGACGCAAAGCTGGGCGTATACGATAGTAGACGTCGTCCGCATATTTTCGCGATCAAAGGTTGGTGAATGCCTTACCCTACATTCGATCGCGAAAATACTCTTAATAATTTTAGTTCCAAACTTCACATCAAAATTTTGCCAATTTTCAGTTTAAATGTCACAAAAAAGACAATTTTTCTACTATATTTCAAATTAAGTAGTATAAATATAGCCAGCTTTTG
Organism: Plodia interpunctella; assembly: GCF_027563975.2. NCBI lineage: Eukaryota > Metazoa > Arthropoda > Insecta > Lepidoptera > Pyralidae > Plodia > Plodia interpunctella. The sequence goes on from NC_071300.1 coordinate 10,713,869, forward strand.
ATTTCGTACGTATAGTAAAACGTTGAAAAAATGCCTAGTCTGGGGGAACCAATTCTGGGGTGCACCCAGGATCGGTCCCGACGAGGGAGAGATCACATCATAAACTAATCAGCTCAATCAGTTCAAGATATCTGCTTTAAAGTTGAGTTGCAGTATTTCAACCGTGCGAATCGATTAATAGCACACACATAAATAAGCAAATTAAATAAAATCTTGTGAAAAAGTAGAAAAAGATTACGTCGTCAATACGGCAAATTGTAGGCCACACTAAAAATACAAGCATATTGCTTTATCTCACCGCGTTGCGCTGCCTTGTAGCATTCTTAGCTTAGCTAGAACGTCGGGTAAACCGATTACAGGTTCAATTCTCACGTACGGAACCCCAATGCCCGGGAAATAGCGATATGGAATGAAGTGAACCAATAGTTTTATGGGAAAAGATTTATGTAAGCACACTTTTCGAATAGTGGTCAAAAATCGATGTAATTTGTAGATCTTTTTTATTTATTGATCTATAAATTTATTGCAATACACAACACGAATCATGATGTTTTTGTGTGGTTACTTTTATTTAAATGTCACAAGTAAACATTTACATTTGTACGACTTTCGAATCAATGAGAATTTTAAATCAATTTTCTATTTGTTACAAATAAATTTGTTGATATCTTAGACATCATCCTGATATCTGTTACTCTTTATTCTTTATTATTACTAAGGCATATGCTTTTTTTTTTCTTGATTTGGCAGAAATTGAGACAAATATTTTAAACTAAATATTGCCCGGCGCTTCGCTCTCGTGAGATTTTTGAGATAAAATATAGCCTACAGCAATCTTGGATAATGTACCTTTGTAATGGTAGAAGAATTTTTTAAATTGGTTTGGTAGCTTAGGAGATTACCCGCCTCAAACATACAAACTCACAAACGCTTGTTTACCTCTTTATAATACGTATTAATAAGCATTCTATTCGTTGACTTAAATCTAATTTTATGTAGTTTACATCTAATCATAACGTCAAACTTTACAAGCATGAGAAATTGACTATTATTCCACGTCCCGGGGGGTCATGAAGTGTCCATATTCTAGGACGGAAACCACACACCTTATTTATTAACAGTCTACTATATTGCGGTCGGTAAATTAAAAGTAAATCGCATGTCATGCTCGTATTGTCGTCAGTGGAGTGAGTATAGTGCGTCGATACATTGACACTAAATCATTTCTCAACCGTAACTGAATTGTAGAAAAGTATGGAGGCGGCACAATTTTTATTTCGTATCTACAATTTTATATTCGATCTCGGGTCACGATGCAAAATGATCTTTTTCTGATTTTGGGTCTTGGATGTTTATCAGATTCAGATTCATTTATTGCAATGTCACAAGTGATGAAAGATGTTACACAGATAATAAGTAAGTACAGGTGACGCCCGGTGCGAGGGCGCTGCAAACAATGGGGCAGCTAGATGCCATTTACTTAAATATTTAAAATTGTTTGTTAATTGTCATGCATTAAATGATTAAATTAATTAAATTATTAAAATAATTTAAATAGTTAAAATTAATAAGATGAAGGGTAGTCGAAGGTATCACCGGTCGATTTGATCTTCAAAAAACTCAGCGATACTGTAATAGCATTTGTCCAAAAGAAAACCTTGAGATTATCTATATATGTATTTGTATAAAATATAGTTGATACTAATCCCATAACACAAATCTCGAACTTACTTTGGGGCTAGCTCAGCTGTGTGATTTGTTCTAATATATTTATTTATTCAATGCCTACAATTATAAAATGCAAGACGTACTTTAATTGGTAGTGATAATTAAATATTTCATTAGTTCTTCTACTTCTTACAACACGACCAGCTGTTGCCTGCGGTACCGCCCGTCAAGTGTAGCCTACGTCACTTGTGAGATGCTTCAGCACATTCATACCAAAAATTACCTCAATCCAATGATCAATTTTGACGTGAAATAGAGACAAATACACTTATAATTTATATCACATTTTAAATATAATTTTTCATTATTAATTAACTTTTGTTTCCACTTTCATAGGTTCATGTATTCGTAAATGTAACTACACATTTTGAGATGTTTGCAAAGAAACGTTGCAATTCCATACAGCTAAAGACCTGCACAGGCTACCATTCAAATAATATTTATACTGATTAGCTGCCACTAGATGGCGTAATGAAAGAAAAGTTAAATAATTTAAAAAGCCATGTCCAAGTAACACACATCCCTCATACGTACATCTCACGACACCGGTGACGTGACACGGGACGTGTGACGTGTTTACATTACGCGTGTACACGCCCGTCTCGGTAACACGCGCCGTGACAAATGACCAAGTGTCGCGTCGGGAGGGTTAAGTTTAAAGTTGCTGATAGGGAAATTGCTTTTCGATTGTTCGCATGTGGTTAGAAGCGTTTGGAGTTGTGTGTAGTTTGACAATCCATCCGGGCCTGGCAGAAGGGGTAAATTCAAAAATTGCAAGGTTAGGCATGCAAACTGTTATCAGGGATATGCATGACAATTGCCTGGTGCGATGTGGAGAAGAGAATTAGGAAAGCAGACTTTGAGCTCGAAAATTCACTCAGATGAGAGAGAGATAGAAAGAGATAAAGAAATATTAAAAGTACAGTCAAGTACTCAAGAAATTTGTGTTTAATTTTTTAAAATTTGAAAGTGTTTTTATCCTTCTTTCGCATCAAACGGAGCAATTAATTTTTGTGATTTTGAGATAGTTGAAAAGGTAGATAGTAATGAATAGTTACTTATTGCCGCAGGCAAAGCTGCAAGCAACAGCTATTGTTAAAATAAACATCCAGCGGTAATATTTCAAATATCTACAATCCCTCCACCTACGACTGCACCGCTCAATCATACAAATGCACAAAAAACAGTTTTATCGCCAATGGAAAAGCCGCTATTCAGAGCTTCATAGCCACATACAAATCAATCACCAGCGAATGCAAAGGCCGACGCATAAATACGAACCATTTTCCGCCTGTTTTCATCTCCGGCGCACGTTTGTTCGAATCGTCGAATCAACGAAACGTCACGCTTTAATTCGCGACACCTTTGTTTCGTTTTGATTAATTGGTGTCACTCGTGAAGCGATTTGGTGGAAAACCCGAATTCAATTTGGGGTTTTTTGGTAATGTGGGCAGAGGGAATTAATTGGAAAATGCTCATATGGTGGTGTGAAAAGAAAGGGTCCAAATGGAAATACATGTGGTCGTTGTTGGTGGTTGAATAGTATTTTATTTTCAGAAACATTTATTAACTACTTTGAAAGTTTCTTTATAACCTTACTCACCTTTTTACTACATTTTAGGTATGGTCCTGCAAGTAGAAACACATAGAAAGCTTCTTACAAAAAAATAACTTGTATGCTTGATGTAATACTCAAATGCTAATTTAAGTTCGTTCCTTACATAATGTATCATAGCGGGAAAGAGAATACAGAATATATTTTTGGTCACCCATCCAAAGACAGACCATTGTGAGTGACTTGACCGTCACTATCACAGGCACAAGCCGAGAGAACTAACCACACCACCGATGAAATTTATACCATCAGTTAATTTTTAAGACTAATAAGATTAATTTTAGATTCCTAAAATAGATGCATTTTACGATAGTTGATGGCAGGCCTGCGGGTCTCTTCGTTTGTTGAGCGCATTGTACTATAATAAAAACTCATTTGTTCACCAAAAGTGTACTATTAATCATCGACTTTTTAACCCCTTCGCCGCGGTGTACTGTAAACTCGTTAAGGCCGCATTTTTTCGTGTAGAAGTGTTTGGGTTTGTTAATTAAAAACCTGTCGGCAGACGGACAGATGATCCTTGGTATTAGAGAAATTGTTGAGAAAAAGTTGGCAAAAGATGAGGTTAAATGATTACATATTAATTACTGCTAACATCTCGTGATTTTACTACTATAGGAAAAACCACTTCGAAAACTAAGTAGTTATTGAATAAAAACATATAATTTGTTAATTTTAAATTGATTTGTAATAAAATTTGAATTGTTTATTTTAAACTCGGAATTACATTTCATAATGACGCCAAGGATAGGGATTCAATGGAAATGATTTAGACTGTAAATAATTGTTATAGGCATCGGCTAGCGACCTGTCATTATTTCAGCATCTCAATTCCACTGTCACGCTATCAAGCAAAATGTTGCCTTCGCGTTCACGACCCATATTACAGTCATGAGGATAAAGATGTGATACTGTCTCTCTCTCATCTGAGCATACTTTCGGTCACGGATCCCAAAGGTAACTTTTCTACTAAGTATTATTTCTTTATGAATTGATTTCAAGATTTCAGATTTCGATCAGATGTTTGAAGATCCCACTTTTAGGCCAATGTCCTTCCTCATGGCGGAGGATGAATATTATGGTTATATTAGAAATTGTTTTTTTGTTATCAACAAAAAACCATCCATAAAAAGCGAAAGTATTTTCGCCTAATAGAGCTTTAAATGAAAAGTTGTCGGCACAAATCCGAGGCAGGTGCGGGCTAGACTTTATCTGATGCAGTTATTGAATCCGTTAACCGGTTTTATTGCCCGGTAATAAAACCGGATACCGGGTAATTGTCTATTGAGATGTCCGTTCGTGGCGTTAATGATAATTTGGGTATAAAATTGGATTTATTCATTGGAATCGCACCTGATTTCGAGCTGGTTATTGCCAATCATAATTTTCGTATCGGAATGTAATTAACTTTCGTTTAATTTAACAGGGAAATCTGATATCTGAACATGTATTTTAATGTTCATGTGTTTTTTAACCCCCGACACAAAAAGAGGAGCGTTATAAGTTTAACGTGTCTGTCTGTGTATCGATGAACCGATTTTCGTTTAGTTTTTTTTTGTGTCATAGATGATTTTATCCGGATTGTTCTTAGGCAAGTTTCATGAAAATCGGTTAAGTCGTTCAAAAGTTGTAGCGAAATTAATATTCAAAGTCGAGGTTATTTAATTTGTCAAACAAATAAACTTGTTTATAGTATAGTAGGTAAACTAGCATACAGGCCGCCTGATGGTAAGCAAACACCGCAGTCAATGGACACCGGCAAGCTGATACAGGTCACCTACCACATTACTTGCTACCAGTTATTATGTGATGTATATCATCGTTTTAATTTTATCGAGTAAAATGTTTCCACTTGAATAACTACTTCCTAATAGTTACTAGGAAAACAAAATCTTGCTGGAGCGATTCCGATTGACTATACTTAATTTTCTACCATAATTTTCTGAATAAATACATACTATCTAATTTAACATTGGTGTATTATTACAATCATGGTTCTATTATCTATGGTAAACATTTAAATCAATCAGCAAAATTCCGTTCAAAACTTGGAATCGATTCGAATTTCAAATTTCAAATTTCCAAAACGAATAATAATATTATCTTCCGCGCCAAACTTTAATTCGGTCCCGAGGTAATGAAAATCTGGGAACTTTGATATATCTCCGGGAGTTTCGTCCAGTTTCAATTTCTGAACGTAGGTGTCTGAAGCATTGCTTTTGTTCATGGTTGCCAGGATATACTGAAAATTTGAGACATTTTATAAAAATAGACAGGTGAAAATGAACAAAATTATTAAATTAATAAAACCTTCCTATCCACTACATACATCTACCTACTACTTGACATAAAAAATATTACATCAAACCAAATTATTTATTCATAAATTAGACCTTCACAGGCTGAAAGTAATTTCTCAAAAAGCTACAAACTACTGGCATTTCGGAAGCTACTATATAAAACAATGTGCGTGAACATACTGATTTTCTTAAGCGTTAAAAGTTCTGAAAAATTCCTGACACATGGTGATCCTATACTTGTTCAGAAGTTATTCGCTGATTCAGATTGGTTTAGAGCCAGTACCTGAACTAACAAGAGAAAACTGTACTATCGTGAAATATTTTCTTTTCACAAGTTAAGTGGATTGTTTTTATCTGTGGTGCTTGACTGATAGTCATTTATTTTTTGGAATTTGGTAAAAACATAGTCAGATGTAAACGAAATAGGCAATGCAATACATTTTTTCATAATTGGCTAAGATTTTCACACTAAAGCACATTACGTGGAATGAAACACAGATAGCGACTTTCTTGCCATTGTCTTTTCCATTTCACACGTTGTTGATAATCAACCACAGTGCACGTTTCCTCACGATGTTCTCCTTTACCAGAAGCAGAGTCTACATATATATTTGTTATACAAACATCGTGCCACATGTGGCACGAGTATGATTCGAACTTGTGACCTTTCGGTCCACAGACTTAACCATTACTCCACCACCGCTCAGCTTAGATACTAGGCTCATACTACATCTTTACTTATAACATAATTAGCGAAACATTAATTAACGAAACACTTGTGTCTTAGATTATAAAGATTTTTTAATTTTTTTTTGACGACCTCGTTGGCGCAGTGTTAAAGTGCTTGCCCCTGAACCGAGAGGTCCCGGGTTCGATCCCCGGTCGGGTCATGATGGAAAATTATTATATATATTATCTATATATGTATATGTTATAAAATATAGCATCGTTGAGTTAGTATCCCATAACACAAGTCTCGAACTTACTTAGGGGCTAGCTCAATCAGTGTGATTTGTTCTAATATATTTATTTATTATTATTTAATATACATATCATTTATTAAAACTTTGGTAATTAGTGGACAACTATTGGGTCATACACCAGTAACTATTGCATCTTCTCTTATTAATACTAGTAAGGGTGCGACAAATCGTGACCGAAAAACAAACGAACGTCACAAAACAAAACGGCACACCACCGTCGCAATACAGAAGCCGTCACAATACAGAAATGGACGTAGTTGGACGAAAAGCGTACTGCTGTTACAAAACGTCCTATTTCGGCCTTTTAAAAACCCTTGTTGACCCCAAAAAGACCATTTAAGCTGGGCATTTTGCGCGTCGAGCAGCCACAATACAGAAAAAGCACATGATGGCAAATAAAAATGGTAACGATTCGCCGCACGTGAGGCGAATCCAATCATTTTTTTCTTATTTCTGCGATTGATTGGCCGGGCTGTTATTTTTTTCGTTTCTCTCCACAAACAAGGGCAGGTAAGCTAAACGATTTACAAAGGCTGAATACATTCGGTGGATAAAACAAGGGGTAAGATTTACTTGTCGTTATCGTATTGATGATATATATTTTTCTATTTCATTATTATTACAATATTTATGGAAAATATAAATAATATTTAAAGAAATATATCTGTCATGCATGCACCTCAACTAATAATGCCGGTAGCTCAAATAACCATAGAAGTATCATTTGCCAGACAGTAATCTCTCTCCGACTATAACATATATCAGTGATAATTATTAAAACTTGAAATAAGTAGTTATATAAATGAAATATGGATAAGGATATAAAATAAATAAATAAATATAAATATATTAGGACAAATCACACAGATTTAGCTAGCCCCAAAATAAATTTTAGACTTGTGTTATGGGATATTAATTGAAAAAAGATCATTTTCCATCACGACCCGACCGGGGATCGAACCCGGGACCTCTCGGTTCAGAGGCAAGCACTTTACCACTGCGCCACCGAGGTCGTCGAATGGCTTATTCTATAAGAATAAAGTACAATTACTATAATAAAATTCGTCTACAATTAAAGAAAAAAACTAAAATGGCGGAAAAAATAGCAACACTAATAAATAAACAACCAAACGTCTCACTAATTCCCCACTCTTAATTCCCAACAAACCAGTAACTCAGGTGTTCGTGCCTCGCGCGTGCATTTTATTTGCTCTGCAGTTTATTGCAAATGCAAGTTACCTCCGCTCTTAACTTGAGAGGCGGCGAGAATTTTAATAACCATTAGTGTTCTAATGCAGAAATTAAATTAACTGTGTGCACTTTATTCGGGGACGTGATTTTGTTTAATTAGAAACACTAGAGTAGAAATATTATCTACATATAAATAATTGGGGTGCTAGCTATAACTGCCATTTGGCGTAGGGTAGAGTTGAAACCTACAAGCGGTTTTTTTTTTAATTTCAATGAGATCTAATTGTATACGGTGGTGGTCGCCTGTGCATGGAAAGGTCCCAGGTTCGAATCCTACACATGCCACATGAGTTTGTATACCAATATGACTAATGTATAGTAGTTTTCATATACCACCACTTGCTTCCGGTGAAGGAATACATCGTGAGGAAACCTGCACATTGGTTGATTATTAACTTGTACGTGAAATAGAGAAGGAAATGGCAAACCACTCCAAGGAAGTTGTTATGTGTGTTTCATTCCACGTAATGACCACGACCATGAGGAATACGATTATGAAGAAGAAGTACGATACGACACTACTTTTACAACTAAGTGAAGTTGATTAAGACAAATGTAAACAATTCTATATGTTGCGCCTGATAAAATTCTGCAGCTCAAAAATAATTAATATAATATACACATACCCAATCAACCTTGGTTCGGTCGACTAGACTACCTTTATATTAGACACATTTCAGCTCGACTATCCCGTGATCTCTGACATGTGTAGCACCCAAAATCAATTGCGTAATTAACGCTGCGATTTATTCCCTTACTCAGCCCTGGCTTACAAAAAGTCCCGGGGATTACAAGGGCTCGGCCTCACCTGACCGGCCGACATATCCCGCCTAATGAACAAAAGGCGGCCGTTAAATCCTGGCCGGGAATGACGTGTAAAGTCTTTTTTTAATTTAATTAATACGTGTTTGTATATTTCATACATTCTTTAGAAATATTAATGGTAAGATCTTCTGGTAGATAAGGACCAACACTGTTTAATTGAGTTTCTGTCGGCATTTCTTCTCAGCAGTGGTCGTTCCGAAATATCCGAAAAAATTCAGTGAAGTTGATTTCTCAATGAATGCATGGATTTTGTGGTACTGGAAACTTCATATTGGATGTAAAATAACATTAAGTTGTATATAAACTAAGTTATTATCACATTAACACTATTGTCTTACTGGACGAGCAACATCGGCCATGAATGTGCGAACAACTATGATTTATTTATTACATACAGCCTATTTTTAATTTTGTTAAAAATCGTTAAAATAAATACTTTACTGTGGAATCTGATTGAATTGAATAATTACTTTCAGATCGACAAATATATATAATAATTATAAATTATGAAAAGTATTATAATATAATTCGTATTTAATAATATTGTTTATTGCATGATCTTGAGTATCAGTTCTTATCGAATTAAACATTGAGAAAAAATACAATAAATTTAAAAATAAAGTAGTGTACACCCAGCACAGGTAGTGTTTACCAGTTTACCAGCATCGGGACGCGAGAATCGGAAACGAATCACACAGCTCGATGAAAATAGGGACATAGTGAAGAGCGGAGCGGATTTAAACATTAACAACAATAGTGTCAATTGACATAAGAATATTTGAGTTTCCTCCTAAATGTAAGAATAAATGTTTCAGGTAAGATATTTCAAACACAAGTGAAATAGAGAAAAAATAATGATTTATTTTTTTCTAACAAGCTTATGTTATTTATCTAGAATACAAGGATTAACACAAGACTAGAACACAAGATACAGAACTATTAGCAACTTTGTATAATGAAAAAAAAAACTGAAGAGAAACTGAAAGGTCTGTATGACACCAAAAATACACCTAAGTTTGCAGTTGTAAGAATATTTTTTACTTATATATACTTTCTTGAATAAATATTTTTCACTTATTTTCGTAAAACAAAGTTACTTATTACAATGAAACAAATAAAACATGTGTATATTTTTTCTAAATATATGTAACATTTCAAATACATCATTTTATTTTACTTTCACGCTATATGACAATGTGTCCGTAGTGTAAACAATAAAAAAGCCTGTCACGTCGGCCAACAAGGTGGGAAACGCCAATAAAAATGTATAGAGGGATTTGTGGGCTGCAGCGCGGCCCACAATTAGTGTAACACCTCCTTTATCCGAAATTGACAATTTTTGGGGCTTCCACTAGTTATTGGATCGCTGTTCATTTGTTCGCTGATTAAACTGATTTTGATTGGGTTTAATATACATGCGTTTCGCTGTGTAGTCTATTTACAAATAAAATAATGTTTATTTTTTGAGTTGTCATATATGGTTTGATTTCACTTTAAGCTGTTTTTATTACATTACTGGGCTATCTACCGCCTAAATTTTATCTTATGATAAATCTAGCGATATCAATCCGTTTTACTGTCAAATTCAATGGCCATTTCTTGACATAAAACCAGCTTAACTCCACCATCATTCCCACCCTTATTTTTACAACCATAAGGTTAATTATCCCATGATTTGTAACATATTCTTCTCGAAGATTTCGATACAATTGGGTGTGGTGGAAGGTGAATCAATCAATGTCTCTTGGTGTACTCTATCCCCGATCCCTCATCGGCGAATCCCTCAAATCCCGCAAAATCCCTTAATCCCGTACCTTGAGAGGTGCCCCATTATCGTTACGGGTGATTAAATTTTTGCTTCCTCTATTGTAAGTAGGTGGAAATTTGTCGAGAATTAAACACATGTTTCCTTATTTATTACTAGCTGCGCCCCGGACTTCGCTCCTGTAGGAATTTTGGGATAAAAAGCACCCCAATTGTTATTCCAGGTTATATTTTACCCGTGTACCAAATTTCATAATAATTATATAACAAACATACACACATATCTTCACAAAGTTTCGGATTTATAATATCAGCAGGATAAGTTCGTGGCGAATTGAGAACCTCCCCCGTTGTTTAAGTCGGTTAAAAATCGTTATAAATATTTGAACACATCGACAGCCTACCGATTCATAATTCGCTACATAATTCGCGAGCGAGCGATCACGCGCCGCAATGAAATATTCAGGCAGAGTGCAGGTGTGCACACTGAGCGCTGACGCCGGCGCGGTTTCTTTATGCATGAGCGCTCTTGTGATGTGGACACGTCCGATGTGTGTGAGCACAGACTGGTTTATGTACAGAAGGTAGAGAAGGTCGATGTTTAATGCCTACGCTTGGTTGTCTCTGGAGAGATATGTACCATTAGATAGGTACCAAATTTGTGGAATCACAGCATAAGTTGTTAATAATTGCCGCAGATGTGGAAGGTTTAGACCAAGGCTTCATTGAAGCTGAGTAGAATTTTATTATGGACATAATTTAGCACAGTTTTGGCGCCTGCACGCGGCACATATTCGATACCAAAGCGACACAGCTTCAGTAGAACTTTGGCCTTATGATGATTTCACAAACGAATTACTATAGTTAATTTGTATCACCCAGCAGCATCAGACGTGTCTTAATCTCTTACAGAAGAACAAACTTGTTGGACGATGACGTTGCAGCTGTCGAATAAATTTGACAATAAAATACATAAACTACCTAACAAGATATGTCCGTCTGTTTCTATCTATTAATATCTCAATAGAAATGCACTATTTAATTTTCTATTTACAACATCTTTCTTCGATGTGTCTTCTGCATCTGTCTTCTGCGTAATCTTTGGCAATCTGAGCTGCCCGTATACCTCACATTTACATTTATATTGGCCGGACGTCCAGAACGGGAATCAATTCGATTAGAATACACTTTCTTTTCATTCCTTACAGACCTCTTACACAGTCATACCTATGATTAGATACGATTTCATTTTGATGTTTGTAAGTATTTTTGCAAATTAATTGTGATTGATTTGTCTCCTTTTTATATCTCAATACAATCGATACTAAAATGGACATGAAACTATTTTTCTATAATGGGTTCACTGAAGAAAAACACTACAACAGCACAATATTCTATAAATATATTTTGGTTATAAATACAAGTCAGTGGGTATTCACGTGGTAACGATGTGAGCCCATCTTTCGGAACGCATACAAACAAAGAAACGTGACAAGGCAAGACAAGAGATGGATGGAAAATATCAGAGACAGCGATGCATGGAGAGAGAATGCCAAGGCTTTTGCCTCGCAGTGGGACATGTTATTGTAAGTACAACTATTTTTTTTGTATTTTACAAGCTATACTAGACAGTATAGCTTGTAAAATACAAAAAAAATAGTTGTACTTTTTTTTTTTGTATTTACACGAACATACGTTTTGGAATAGACATTCCAAAACGTATGTTCGTGTAAAATCAAAATCAGAATTCAACATCAGATCACTCGACACAAAATCACAGTTCATTAACCACTCTAATAACAATAACGACGACGGTAGATTTTAAAAATCCGTAACAAACTTAAGAATTCTTCCAGAAACTTCTGGAACAGATGGCGCTGGGGCTTCGTAAAATTAAATAAGCATCTTTCGGGCAACACAATGCATAGGTAATGGCGAACTCTGCAATATAAAAATCATGGACGAGACTTGAAGAATAAAGTATTCATTAAAACTGAGGGTCAGGTGGAGGGAGATGGCATTTCTTTTGTTGTTTGAAAGTTTGAAGATTTTTTGATTAAAAAGTATTCATATTGGAGGAATTACAGGACCTTTCTGATTTAATTGAGCGTTCTGTTTCAAGTATCTTTTCACAATATAATATGAATATGGATTATTTAATTATTTACATTTTATTTCAATATCATATTGTGATTTGATAGATAGACTAAATGCTCTATCCAACACTTAAAAAACCTAATTTTAACAAATATTGTCTTACTCAATTAATATATTACTTTAACAGTACAGCGGTAAAACAGACCCTAAGGTTACCACCCATTACAAAATTTGAAGCAGAGATTGAACACCTCAGTGTTTGCCAGTCAATCATATTGATTACATACTTTTTTTACACTTTTTACAATAATGTCTTTGAATAATGGTCCGATATAAAAAAAATTGCGGATTGCCTCCCTACTTCAATTATAAAGCGAAATACTATATAGTCTCTTACATAAAGTGTCAAGACACTTAAGAATCTTCTCGAGAAGATAACCACAGAATAGCAAATAACGTCAACAACAACCAGTCCACCTGCGTTATCAGGGCCTGAATAATTCATGCTACAAACACCTCTAATCTTGTTAATTGAGCAGAGTTTTGGACAAGGCAGAATTAACTTGCGGGAGTATCATTCGCGTAAAATACCTCAAGGTACTGAATATTTTAACAACGCAAATAATAATATGAAAAACAATAGATTGTTTCTTACTTTTAATGAAAATGGATTTATATTTATAATTCGCGTAAATTATTATTGGAAGGTAAACAACATTTTGTACTTGGCGCATATTACTGGTCGGTTCATTATTTCATTTGTGCATGCCTCGCTGTTCATTTTGATGTAAAAAAATATTTTCAAATACTCCTGGCAGGTCAAGAAAAGAGACTACCTTTAACACAAAACCGTATCGAGTTGTTCTAGTGTCCATGGGCTGCGGCGTTTTCTTACCATCAGGCAAACCACATGTTCGTTTGTGTACTATTTAAAAAAAAAGATACAATATCTGGTGCTAGTAAGATCTCTTGGAACAATGTTCTGTGTTACAATGCTGGTAGCAGGCTGTACCTTTGTTTCATTTCCTGATACTTCGCTGGTTTTTTCGGAAGCCGATCCGAAAGATAACTAAGTATGGAAGCGGCTTCGAAATTTATATTCTATTATTGAAAACGTTCCATACAATAAACTTAAAAACAACTTAACTAAGAAAAGGAAGTATAAGCATAGTTAACGAACAGAAATGATTTCGGACAGACAAGACTGAACAACACAAAAGAAGTCTGTTTATAACTAACGCTTGTAATATACAAAATATTACATTGTAATCTATATTTTTATGTAATCCATACTAATATTATACATGTGATAGTGTGTTTGAGTGCTTATATCTAATAAGTAAATTAAAAAAATAATTGTTATATCTGCTATTAGCCAAAGTGCGTCCACGGACGTGTTAAACCAAATAAAAAAATCCGCCTCCACTCTTGAAGCCAGATCACGTTATTAGGTATGATCGCGGCGAACTGCGGATTTCAATAAAGCGACCTTTTGTTACGTGTGCCGCCAATATTTGATCTCGGGCCGATATTAAAACCTTCATTTCAGATGAGCACTCCTTCATCAGAACGATTCCGAACTATTGTACTTTCTAACGCGTTTTTTTTGTTCCAATGCTCGTGTTCCTGCGGTCAAACAAACTGGATTTAAATTGAAACCTTGTGTGTACAAGTGTGACACTGAATTTCTGCCAAATAATCTTTACAGCATTGGTTTTTATACTACTAAGTAAGAAAAAAGTCATACGGCCTACCTGATGGGAAGTGGTCACCGTAGCCTGCAATACCAGCAGCTCAATTCTATATGACACGCGTGTCACACGCGCATGGCCGGCCCACAATAAAGCTGTTCACGCTTTATTAAAGAACTCCATGTCCCTAGGGAAATTGAAAATGAAATCAGTGCCTACTTACTTGAGCATTAATATTTCTTTGTTATGATTTTCAGTTTTGTAATAGCATTTATGCATTCACAGTTTTCGCTCCGATTCTTTAAGTCCAGAAATTTAAAAATCACTTATGATCGGGCATGATCAGGAATCGGGTAATCGAATGAGATTATGAAGTCGTCAACGTATATAACATTTCCTTCCATATATCTCTATTATCAGTCTTCGTTTTCTTCTTAAACTTCTACAACGTATTCTTTATTCCAGGTAAATAAATGAGCATAAGTATCAGAATGGTCAGCAGAATAAACAACAATATCAGATCCAAGTGAGATGGAGGAAAATAGTGGAGTCAACTGGCGTACTGCTGAAAACGAACCATCAGTCGGCAGTATTAATGACAGCCGTCCGGACGGCTTACCTTTCTCATACCTACGAGTGGTGAAAGATATAAAAGCAAGCGGAGAAATATTCAAATGGAAAATGGAAAAAGAGCCGACACCGAATAAAATGGGATATGAATAGACAAAGAGAAAATATGAATGAATTAATCAAGACATTTCATGGTAGGCACGCGATGTAGTTTTTGGAGTGGTTAATATGAAATAAGTATTAATTCGTTCTTATATTGAATTAATAGATAATATATATTTCTTTACTGAAAGATAAATAGTTAATTGCTCTTATGTAAGCCATATTTGCCAAATGCACTACGATTATTGGATCGGTAGAACCATGAGGACGAGACGGAGTGTCGATCTAAAGAGATGTCAATGAAATCTCGGAGATGACTTTGAATAGAGAATCGAAAGGCGATTGGAAAGAAGGCCCAGCAGTGGGACAATATAGATTAATAAAAGAAAAATTAATAAAAGTATTTTATTATGTTTAAGTATAAACTAATGTTAATTGTTCCCAAAATTGACGAGTATAGTTTAAGAATCCAGATTGTTTTACGTCAAAACATTATCATTGTTGCAGTGCTACTATCATTAGTAATAACAAAACTTTATTTAATAATACATTTTAAATAACGCTTGTTGTTTATAAATTGTAGTGCCCGTAACCACAGGCGTTGTTTATGTTAATTTAAACCTTATTACATCACCATTAAAGTGTAATTTCTAACAAAATATTGGATAAAGTTAGAAAGCAGGTTGTTCAGGCCCACTCTATTCGTTACAATTTTTCTTTGTCACAAAGGGCCGGATTTGGGGAATTAATTTCTCAAGTGAATTGTTATTAAGTACTTTTTAAGGTGTCGGCCTCCGTTCGACTGTCTGCTCGATTAAGTCCGCACTTTTTTTGGAAAATTGATGAAAATAAAATGATAATTTATGTCATTCGTGAATTGTTAAATTGATGAAAGGGATTTTATTCTTTCTTATCTACCTCAAATAATGTTTAAAATGAGAACGAATGACAATCATGTGCCTTTTAGAATTCAAATATGTAACATATTACATAAAAAATGATAGATAAGATCTTTGTAGAATAATTTAGTTGGGATATCAATGATATTTAATTTCTTTAGACACTGTGAAAACTGTTCTCCATTAGAAGTTGATTTGCTGATGAAAAACTAAATGTATGTGCCTAATTTTTTTACATAAATGTAATGAACCTTTATGAAGTGAAGATTTATTACATTCGGAACAATCTACAAACTGTGGAAAAATATCACAACCATTAAAGTGAAAGTTAAAGCAATTATGCAGAAATTCGATCTTTACATGAATTTTTTACTACCCATCCACTACATGACATCCACTATGAAGTCTATTAAAATCAGTGCACCTGAATACACACCTGGGCTCGGTTCCAAACCGGATAATAGTGGGCCCGGATTATCCGCGTGGGCGCAGCTCCTGACGAGAACAAATACGCTTCGGTGTCAGTCAGCCATGCCTTAAGTTCCGGAGGCCTATAATAACAGATATTCAAACTATAGTTTCGATTTTCATCATATTTTCATTTATAAAAGCTGTACTTTGAAATTAGACTTTTTTAAGTATGTATAACTATATTCATTGGTTCAGAGGACAATAAATATATAACTTACAATTCATCGAACAGTCAGTTTCTTCGAATAGGTTTTTAATTTAGTCACAACGTTTGTGAAATAAAAAATACAAAACGAAATTTAGCTCATAATAATAATGCTAGCAACAACGAAGCTAGTGCTACGAATTATCCTTGTTCCAATGGATCTATAGATTTTAGTGTAATTATAAGTACATAATTACACTAAACTCTATGAATAATTATATTCTTTCCTATAAACTAAACGCCACATAATAATATGTAGCATAATTGACATTTGCGTCTTTTCAAATATCGGTCAATATGTTTAATTGCTTAATATTTCACACAGGCGCTATCTTCCAAAGCAGATCTGCAATGGCGCTTACAAAACTACTACACAACACAATCTTAGATAATACTGCTGTATTACAGCCCTATACGAGAAGATCTAATTCTGTCTTAATCACATAACACCGGCCAAATCAAACGTTACGGGTATCCGGTATCCGTGTTTCCGGTAATCCGCAGGTGGGCCGGATTACCCGTGATGTATTATTGAGAACAGTGTAATCGACGGGTGGAAGGGATATGGGTGAAACGGACTATGATGGATTGGTGGTCGCTTAGATTTTTGTCAAATGATTGCTGTTTGGGCGAAACGATTTGTATTGCTAATGGATATTATTATGACTTAAAAAAAACAGGTTCTATGTTTCAGTGTTAAAAAACGGTGATTAGTCATTTTATGGGTATGTCCTGACGGCAATAATACTGTAGGCAGGGGTGGAGCAGGATTTTCGATAAAAAAAATCACAAATTTAAGGTATACGTTTAAACTATTGGTTTTATTCTGTTGTTTAACAATGGGCATCTTCAAATATCGAAATCAGCAAATCAAAAGATAAAATTTAACGAATTAAATAAAAATAGAAATATCATTGTACGTTAGCGTGTGGTCCCGCCCTAGAATAGGATCACTCGGATATCCTCGCGTGGATGTCGTATGAGGCGGCTAAGCAAGTTTAGGTCAGGCTCAACCATCTTTGGAAATGCGGTTGTTGCCGGTCATAAAATCAGAGGGAAATCTCTTGAATTTAAACGGAAACGTGCGAAGAAAGAGCGAATTAAAATGTCATTGAAACGAACTAGCAAATAATATAAATGTGTAATTTATATGGCACCAAGTTAGCTCTGTATATCGACAAGGTTTTCACATAACAGGTAAATCAAAAATGATATTTGAAGCGGGAAAACCCAGAGCATTTCCATTCGGCTAGTGATGTAAAGTAAATAGCTCAATAACTCATCGATACGGCAGACAACAGACTGCATAACTCAACGTGCGGCGGCGCGGGTTTTGTCGATGAAAATGTATCGATAAATGGATATTTCACATTTTAGATGCTTTTACGATTGCATTTTTGTATCTAACGATTTACACAGGATAGTAATTATTATTATTGGATTTGTTATTTCCATAAGGATTCAGTTTATAATAGGAAAGAAGCCTGAATTGTACATTAATGACAATGCCAAAATGCACGATAATTAGTCGAATTTATATAGATATATTAATATCAACTTACAGGTATAAGTAATTTTACATGCCCGTTCTTTTAATATAAGATACACGTATTTTTTGGTTAAAACTTCGATACTACAAAGCTTTAAAACAACAATAAAAATTCAAGTACGTACTTGAAAAACATATTAATAAATATAGATTTTTCTTTTCTTTTCTCCTTCAAAAAATTTACGGCACTTTATCCAGTCCTTGGGATATGGATCTAACACGTAGTGTTATTATTGATTCTCAGAAACTTAGACACAGGAAATATCGATACAACTCGAACCCCATCCCAACGCCCACGGGAACATTGACAAATGTTATAGAGCCGAAGCGCCATGACTTCAGTTTGTTCTAACCGTGCAATTTCACTCTTATTTCAGGACCTAATGTTGCGACTTTACAGCCATTCTGCAGTCTCGCATGTCCCATAATAGTTTTATGATTTATAAAGCTGTACGAACATGTTTACTGAACGGATTTAGAGAAAACAAGCTTTATTTTATAGTAAGTACCTATTTTCGTCCTATATTTTGTGACTTTGATAATTAAATTTAATAATTAATCTTAATTTGATAATTAATTAAAGCTAGCTAATTAATTAACACTAAATAACAGGTTAAATCAAAATTAAATCTACTTTTGCTTATTACAAAATAACAAAGCTCAATGCCAATCTGGTGAGGTGCACCGTCAAATTTGACGTTGATGTTAATCGGCGCGCGGTGTTGTTTAAGTTTTCAACAATATTGCTGCTATAACCACATACATAATACAAGGTAACTTTATATGCGGTTAAATGTACACGCTACACATAAAAGAAAGATGTACAAAAATGGTGATTATCAAATTTGTGTCCATCAAAAAGATTAATTAACGTTATCTGGTTTCAGAATCAGAGGCGGAACACTTTAATAAATCTATTTGAGAACGACCTCACCGTCGGGCAGGCAGTCCATAAAGTCCGTAAATCTTTTTTATTGTTATATACACCTTCTTCTGCCGAGATGGAAGACGAGATGTTGCAATATTAATTAGCCAGTTAAGGCATTGTTAGACGATCACTCAGTTATTTAAATTATATCATTACTAGCCGCAGCCCGCGGTGTTACCCGTTGAATGACAAAAAAAAACTTAAGTACGTTTTTACAGTAGAGTATGTATGATTTTCTCTGATTTCAGTAAACCATATATTTTTTTCTGTGATAATGTTGGTGAACCCAGCAAAAGGCAAGGATATCTGCTTAGACCAATACTAGTAACGAAATCTTGAATTTTCTTTTCAGTATGACTTTGCGAGTGAACGAAAGGAGTGCTCTCTGAGATTTGATTTCCGATCTTCTTAAATAGAAAGAGAGGGAAAATAGAACCCAGATGATGCATTGTAGCCACCCCTTTAGCTCGCCCGCGACGCAGCAGATCTGCTCGTCTAATTAATTGGCTTGAATTCGTTTGCATGAATTACCCGCCAGGTATCAGAAGCGGGGGTTTTTGCGAGCACAAGAATATTAGAATATAATGGATATAGAAATTCACAAACAAAATCAAACACCTACTTATTAATTGGATATATTAAACAAAACAATTATGACAACGTATCTCTTGAAAATTCATCGACAGACTTTCTAGAAAGTTAACTTAAATATTGAACCGAGATACCGCATGTGGGTGCAGTGGCTCTTATTGCGTGTAATATCTATATAATATATATGTTACAGTTAAAACTAGTTTTTAGATAGAACGCGCCTTTGTTAAAACTAGACTTAACTAATGCTCAAAATTGAATATCAGTTAAAACTAGTTCTTACCAGGCAACACGCGTTTTTCCGAAGAGACCCAGTTAAAACTGTTCCGACTAAGGTCATAGTTCATAGTACCTTATTCTGATTGGTCGCGAGACGTCACCTGAAAGTGTAAGATTATTATTTTTACTAGGTACTTACTTTGTGTCCTAGAAATTTTTAATAAATATTTTTAAAACTATATCTTGTTTTCAGCCCCAAATTACTTTCTCTAGTGCTAGTTTTAACTAAAGCTCGGAGTGACAACTAGTTTTATCTGAAAATATATCAGTGGTAAATTCTAGTTTTGACTAGTTATTTCTAGATTTAACAAAGGCATTCAGTAAAAACTAGTATTACCTAGAAAAAACTAACGAGTTCTAACGAAAAACGGGTTTAAACTGTAACATATATATCACATCGTGTAATATTCAATGACTGATAAAAATCTGGTTAAAGAAAATCGGTTGTGTGTATTAATCATTGGATATCAGCACCAGATATTTAAATAAAAAATCCTGAGCTGAAAGTTAACTATCTAATTACATTTAAGAAAAATAATATAGATTCTACATTTTTTGCCAAATTGACAAACACATCTGGTCAAGAACTATGTCATAACGAACTCCATTTGAATTATAGATCCCTGTAACAACCCCTTCCAGCCCGCTAGCCTTTTTATCATTGTGAATCTAGATAAAAGAGACAGAGGGTGTTTTGTAGACAACTAGCGAATTATAATTTATATCCAAAAATACCCATATATGATAGTTTCACTATAGTATGGCAAAACTGGAATGCAGTTGTAGCAAATTAAACAAATCAAAAAAGCGTAATTAAATATAAATAATTTTAATACTTATTGCTATATGTATTAATATTAAAATTAGTTCTTTTTCACTGTTATATTTGGAAAATATATTAAACTAAAACAGACACACGCTAAACCAATGTGGCAGTTTGAAACTTGTATCTAAAGCAAACTGCAGACGAAGCCGCAAGTCTGGCTCGCACGGGATCAGGTAGACCGGATTATTCCGGTCCGAGGCGGATCAAACACGATTTTAGACTTACGGGGTAACGTTTGGAGTTTATTCCGAGGTAGGGTGATACTTAGCTTAATTCACGTTAAATGGGACACTGGCTAATCTTTATTTCAGAAGAGATTGATGGAGCTGGATTAAACTTTTGTTGTTAACTGTAACTTGATCGGTTAAATTGACATTTATTTCAGTTAGAAAGCCCTTACTAAAAATACTTTACTTTTAATTAATTAATCATGTTTAATTAGTAACCGCATTATTAAGAAATATAATTGTATTAATACGTACTATGTAGTATAAAATAAAGTCGCCCTTCGTCCTGTCTGTTTCAAAACTTTCTTCTTTTATCACGCTACAGATTTTGATGGAGTTTTCTCAGTTTATAAAGTTTATTCCGAAACCTCGGGCGATAGATCAACTATATTAACAGAAAATACACAAGTTACAGCAAAACGAACGAACATATCGCAAATGTATATACAATTTATATACTACCAAGCAGTAATTCTCTACCAATAATGTTTAACACGAGCAAGTAAAATGTCACCTTGTTTTTATGAGCTGTGATATTTGCCTCACAAGCCCTCTCCGGTGTGATCTGTCAGCCGCGGGCGTCTGTCACACCGAAGTTTGTATTGCCACCTGCACCAAGGGTCTCTTTCAGGAAGGGGCAAAGTTGGGATATTGTGGCGGTGCAAATTGCTTGCGTTGATATGAATAAGGATGAAGCAGTTGGGAGGATAATATTTTGTATGGAGGATAAATAAATTGAGTTGTTTTATTGTCGTGTGTATGAAATATTTTGAATAATTTATTGTTTTCACGTTGCTTTCATTTTAATAAATAAAAATATGTAAAGTATTTGAGGTACGATTTAAACTTTCTGATTTTATTCTCTTCGCCTAACTTCCCTTTCCAATTACTAATGTTTTGTGTAAAATAAAATACTATATTTATTTAACTTGTATATTAGTATTTTATTTATCAGGTTAATAAACAGACGAAGATATAAGCTATTTTTTTTATATAATAATATCAAAAATTAAGAAACTCACGCGGCAAAATTATTCCAAATTATTAACCAAAATACACATCAAAACTTCTAAACCGAATTATATAGAAAATAAGGCGAGAATTAGTCGAGAAAGTTCAGCGGTGTCGTCCTCAAACATGCGAAGGTAATGACGGCGAAACTTTACCAAATTGAAATTATTTTTTCATTAAAATTCCCAAGTTTCAGGTGAAGTTCTGTGAGCACCCAATTCAAGGGGCAATTTTCTTAAATGATACTTCGCGAGTTGCGTTGGGGAAGTTTGAACGCTTTTTTAAATCATCATGTCATTAAGTTTTTATTCAAGTTTCTTAAGCTTATTTTGTCGTTTATGCAGATATAGTATCACGTATTTATCGCTAACGGGATAGAAAGAGCCAAGACTTGCTAAAACTCGAATGCCACATTTAGCTTACAAAATTGGTAAATACTTTCACGCCTATTGCAATGAAACTTATATAATTTTGTATTTGGTTCCATCCATCCATTCCATGGTAGGTACATCTATAGATCAGATAGAAAAGGTAAATTGCAAACAAAGTCAAAGTTACAGAAAACGATGCGAATCCTATGTTAGCTGCAACCGTGAGATATCTCCACAGATAATCTACTCCCATCCGTCTCCGTCACACTCCCCAACCGTCAGAAAGACCTTGTTTTGCAACACACTTCACCTTTATTACATAGAAAATTTGATAGCAGTGAAATCTGAAAATCAAAATCAGTCTGAGATATATCCGATATTTCAGACTGAGCTTTTCAGATTTCACAACTGAGCCATTAAAAAAAAGCAATTTAACAAAACAAAAGATTATTTTGAATGTCGTATTAGTTTCGTAGAACTTGCTACCAAATATCGTAGCGTCAGCTACGAGCACGGATGCTGTTGCTACGAGAAAGTGTTTCACTTTCGTAGCCTCAAGCTACGAAGTCGTAGCTATTGACCAAGTTTATATGAAGGAATATACCTAATTCCTTCATATAATCTTAGTACTTTATATTATTTTAAATCCAAATTTACTAGCAATGGCAAAACGCCACTACTTTCTTTTGACTAAATACCGTTCATTTAAAAGATTTTACCTCGCTTTACCTGTGTTTATAAATATTTCATTCATTTACGCGGAAGAGCAAACATTTTTTATTATGTTAGTTCATAATATATATAAATACATAAAAATATTTGGCTGCCATCGAAACTGCTGGTCAGCAACTATAAAAAGATCAGTTTTCAAAACTATACATAACAGTAATTTTGTGTTACATAAACCTACTGTTGAAATCTACCATAAAGAGCTTTATTCCCATACCATTATATTTTTAAGAGAACTCACAAATTAGACAATAACAATAAAACCACAATTAAAAAAAGCAAAATTAACTAAAATTGCAAAGGAAACTGCCGGTAGATGGAATAATTTGGTCTCCCTCTTTAGCTTCGGGAGAAAAACTGGGTCTTAACCTCACGTAAGCCATTACCTCCAAACTAAACGATCAGTGGACCTCATTACTGACGTCTTAAGACCCCGGGGGGTGCCGGGGGGTGCGCGGGGTGGTAAGTGACTCCGAACGGAAATAAAGGTGCACGCGAGTGGAGGTAATGTTAATTGAATTTCTGCAGACGTTGGGCTGAGGGGTGGGGGGCTTGTGTTATATTTTATCGATAAATTGACAATATATTAAAAAGTAATTTTATTCGTCGTCTTAAATCAAGGTAGCAAATACAATGGATCTATATTTTTTATTAATCATCACTTTACATAACTTTGACAAAATATAAAGTGATTTAGAATTATATGGAGTGTGCTCTCAGTTTTAATAAAAAAATAATATAACTATAGAACTTTTTATGCAATGGGATAAAGCATGGCCTCATTGCTTTTTAATTTATGATAAAACTTGATTTTAAATAGTTTTTTTTGCAGTCTTCTTAAAACGACACAATTGTTTAAAAACTGAAAACCACGGGACTCACGTGAGTCGTGACTACTCACGACCTTATTAAGGCCAGAAAAATCATAATCCTTCCTTTCGTAAACTTGTGTTATGTTACAAAGACATGATAAATATATGATTCTCCTAAAGTACAAAAATTTATACCTATTTTCAGTTGTTCCAACATACTTAATTCTTCCTATCGATATCGATAAAATGATAATGAGTGAGGCACATCACTAGACTTGGCGGCGAGTGATACGCGCGGGCACCGCGTCGCACGCAAGATTAAACGTCACTAACCTTCAAGAAATTTCCGCTACGACCAAGGGGGACAACTAGCCGGCCAAACACTCACCTACACCTCTAAAATTATAACGATAGAGCTTAATTTCTCTCAACAAACCGTAACAATAAAATTGTAACAAAGTAGTCACCTGCAGGGAACAACTTTTAATAATTATTATGAACCAAATGTAATTTTAAGTGTTGCCAGCTCTCGTTGTTTGCACCTAATTTTTAGGGCGATGGAAATTTCCATTATTATTTTGCGATGAAAATTATGGGGATGTAAATTGAAATGCTTTTTATTTTTCTGATTGCATTTGAATTAAAGGCTTTCATTTTTTAATAGAGAACGTAACTTGAAATCAACAAATGTTCTTCAGTAAACTTATTTTTTTGGATGGGATACTGCACGGTAATTTATTACTTCTTACCGGATGTCTTCGTAATTTCGTTGTTTTATAGATTTAAGATAAGAAACAGATGATAACGTGAGGTGTTTTAAAAGTTTTAAACAAAGAAGTACTAAAATGTCTGTACCGTAAATTCTTTTGGCACGTTTTCAAAGTGATAAAAAATAACATAGGATGAATTTTAGAATTACAAACCAAGACAATATTATTCAAGATATTCAGTTTCAAAAATTATCAAGAAATAAACGCACAAATCACAACAGCAAATGAACACATCAACTGAATTGAGTCCACCAAATCAAGGGCCAAGTAACACACAGGCTTAGGAAAATAACTCGTATATTAAGTGCTTGGGATTACCTGCCATAATCTGCCATTATGGCGGTGGGACGTGCCTCTAAAGCTACACCTTTACTTAGCGAAATGGCGGAGCGGTAAGCGGTGGCGCACGAGTGAATACGTGGACAGAGTTCTGTGAAATCAACTGTAAAATTGTATGTTTCGTTGCTGCTAGCAGTTCGACATTTTCAGCTGCGTTTGTGCCAGTACACGTCGTAATAGGTTATTTAATATTTGAATTTTTTATGTAAATTTATATTTAAGCGACGTGAAAGAAAAATTACACTGGTTTATATATCCCTCTATTTCTTACAGAAGAGTAGAAAGGGTATGGGTTTCTATCAAATTATGCTGAAATTGTATAATTACAATAAAAATAATGGAGCTATTTAAGACAGTAGTTTTTTTATTAGCTGTTTAAATTTATTATTGGAAGTTAGGGGAGGCTTTTGCCCAGCAGTGGGACTACATTTAGAAATAAATAAATTATTGATATTACGTAGCTTAAATAATTTATTAATAAGCCAATGTGTTTTCAGTTTTAAAATATTACCTACCAAAAATAGTATTTGTTTATCTCTATTGTCGACCGAATAAATAATGTTATGAGTGAGGCTCGATAGTGAGAATCGCTCCTGTGCAAATAGCTCCTAACTGTTCGGAGCGGTGGTGGTGTAATGATGAAGACGCCTATGGATCGAAAGGTCCCAGGTTCGAATCCTACTCGTGCCACATGAGTTTGTATACCAATCTGACTCGTGTATAGTATAGTTTTCATTGACCACCACTTGCTTACGGTGAAGGAAAGCATCGTGAGGAAACCTGCACACTTGTTGATATTAACTTGTATGTGAAATGGAGAAGGCAATGGTAAACCACTCCATTATTAATGCCAAGAAAGTTGTTGTGTGCTCTCAGCCATGAGGTATACGACTATGAATAAGTTCGGTTTAGAGCACCAATTAATATTATACAGGTGTACAAGAGAAGACGTTGTAACCGGCTAGATATTCACTCTAGTATACTAGGTATTCTCTCACAAAGTTGCTATACTCTGGATTTAATATTTACTCATGTATCAGAGCAATGAAGTGGCGAGCGATTGAAAGAAATTTCCTCCAAAATGGCTTTCGGTTTTACGGCGTTTGAACGCACTCCTCTTGTTGTGCCGGACGACTTTCTGAGGGAATTGTACTTATTATTTTAATTTACTTCTCGTGTAGATTTTTTGTATCATATTTATTTTGAGTTTGTTTTTGTAGAAGTCGATTTGTGTACTGTATGTATGAGGAAAAGCTAGAATCACTCTTAATGCAATTTCATTCGAAACGCACGCAATAATAACTAAAATCTTCACGGTGAATTTTAATTTTAATACATTGTTAAATACAATTTTGAACTTACGCCGCCTATAAGACAAGAGAGATAAGCAAGTGCGAGGCGATTAAGGGACATAAAGAGCTTTGACAGCTGAAATCATAAACAATATTCATAAAGAGGATTAACATCAGGCAGGCGGCCGATCGTAAAATCACAGTTGAGTCTTGAAAATTTAAATATTTATTTTTAACGCGGACCTTTGTTTCCAGAAACGCGCGATGTTGAGAAACCGGTTATCATAGAAGTATATCTGGACAAATTGTCCAATAATTCTGGATAGTTGTCCAGAATTAACTACTTTTAAACATTCGCGTTGGATAATTATATACTATAGAACAGGTATTAAACGCACACATACCTTTTTTATTGCCCAAAGACGTTTCGGACCTTGTTACATAGGTCAGTGAACACTGGGCGACTAAAAAAGGTATGTGACCGTTTAATACCAGTTTTTTAGTATATAATTATGCAACGCGAAAGTTTAAAAGTAGTTAATTCTGGACAAATTGTCAAATAATTGGAATTCCTCCATCGAAATCTGATCTTGAAAGTGGAATCGCATAAACATTCGTCACAAAACTTGTCCAAATAAACAGGAAACAGTAGACAATAACAGGAAAGCCCCCCTCGGCTCAGGTGGTTGTTTGCGCACGTAAAAGCCCGGGTTCGGTTCCCGTCTCGGGTTTCAGATGTTGAAACAATGGAGCTGTTTGTTTGTAGGTGAAAATGTTTGACGTCACAGATATACAGTTATTTTGTCAGCTCGACATTATATTGCGTCCAGAATGTTTACATGACGAATCTATACAAACAAATATAACTGGACTGTCTATAATTTCAAAATAATGCTATGTATTTAATAATATGTTTATGCATACAATTGCATAGTACAAAATAAATGGTTATTTGTGGGCCCTGACGAGCATAGCAATTGCCTTAGAATAGAGAAATATGTAATTGTCAATTTCTTTAATACGATTTTGTCGCCGAAGAATCAGTATTTATTTATTCTAGAAATAGATTTTTGTGTAGCTGATACTACATCCCAATTACTGCGACTACATGAGAACCAAATAAGATAATCAAAACCATCCATCAAGTATTGACGTTGACTGAGCTTCTATCATTCTCACCTAATTTATTTGTGTAATTGATTCCTGAGTATTTCTGTTCGAGTTGGCATCATTATTGCAGCAGTAACCTACTCAAAAAATAACTGTCGGACTTTTCGAATCACTCATGCTTCTGTTTTTTTCGAGTGTGTTATTACTAACACTAGTGTGAGATTTCATTCAAATCGCCTAACCTATCTGACATTACTTTTACGACCACTAAACTTTCAACTAGTTATGTTCACGTTAAAACTCTCATCTTCGCGCGTTTCCAATTCGATTCGGGACTGTGACGGCTTGTGACGGTGATCGAGGTAGAAATAAACTCTAAACTAATGAAGCATCGAATTTGATTTTATGACCGGCCGGGATAAGACTTTTAGAATAGATTTTCACCCCTCAGCCATGAGGAATATGACGAAGAAAAATTGTGTTACAAAGGTATAAATAATACCTATAAATGTACCCACAACAGTTTCTCTATAGTTCGCGCTCGATCGACACACCTCGCTTCACCTCTTTATGGCGGTCTGGCCGCCGGCCTGATAGCGACAATTACCCTGAAAGAATACGGTGGACTCACTTTCAGATCTCTTGAAAGAAACAAACGATAATAAAGACAGAGGAATTAATACTTTCTGATCCGTGGAACACCGAAGTGGTTCACCTAGGTGTTGCACCGTTAACTTTTTGTACCCCTGGTTCACCTAGGTGTTCATGGTGTTTACAAAAAGAATGGACAAGTAGAGAAAATAAATTTGGCCACCCTAATGTCCTACATATACTTAACTATATGTATGCAAAAAATGAAAAATAGGAATGGGGAGATAAAGCTTGAAGTCTCTAAGCGTTCCCGGTTACTTCCTCAGCCATTGAGCATCGGAGCATAAGATCCACTTTCCTAATTTTTCATCTCCACCTCGCACGGTCGTCGGCATCCCTAGTTGTCGGACCAAGTTGAACAGGTACCAAAATAATTATTTATTAGACAATTTAAAAAACCCCCGACTTTCAATATTCATTTCGCTACAACTTTTGAACGGCTGAACCGATTTTCATGAAACATGGCTAAGAACATTCGGGATAGAATTATCTATGACACAAAAAAGTTTAACGAAAATCAGTTCATGCGTTTGGGAGTTACGATCACATTTTTGGGAATTACATGTCACAGACCGATACACAGACAGACATGTTAAACTTATAAAACCCCTCTTTTTACGTCGGGCGTTAAAAACAAACTTTCTTTCGAATGTATAATAGTTAGGACTAGTATATCTTTGTCACATCCACACAATTGTTTCGTTCCACCGGCGATATATGGCGGCCGGTCAGTCCCTTAGACTTTGTTACCTCTGCCGGATATTGCTGCACCTATATAAGTATATGTTACTATGTCTAATGTGAAGCTGTATTCTTGTATTGGAAGGTAACTACCATAACCATTTGGGTACATTGACATAAAAAATAAGGTACATCATATACCCAAAACAGTCGAACTGTGTTTTACTATCAGTATATCTTATGAACTTATTGTTGAACATGTACAATACAATGAATTATTCATTGACTATCGCATTCTGAGCGTGCATCTTATTTTATTATCGGCTATGATTCTCCAAAAGCAGAGAGGTTGAACATTCAGGTGTGATTTTCGAGCCGCCTGGCTGGCGTAAACTTTATTTTCGGAATGCTATAGTTGTTTTTCCGCTAACAAAGATTTTTATCCTTCCGTCGCCTCTTATGACATTCACGGGAGGATTTGAGAACCCCTTATTATTTTAGGACGGGAACCACACGCAGAAAATGTAAAAGAAGATTAACTCTCTCTGAGCGTTTTCCGGTTGTTCCCTCAGCTGTTAAAAGTTCGCTTTTCTAGTTCTCCTCCACTATGCATGGTTTTCAGCATTCTTATCTCATCTGAGGATATTGCCGTTGAACTGCCCAGGGTCCGCTTTCCTGCTTCTTTGTCTACACTTCGCACGGTCGTCGGACCATCATTGGCACTCATATCATCCTTGACGACATCAAGCCAGCACGTTTCGGATTGGCCCAACTAATAGCCTCATTTTCAAGCGAGCTCTTTCACTACACCTTCGGAATTCAGTTTTCCCAGCTAACCAGCCGTGTCGCACGTGGTCGGCCGACATTACAAAGAGAAACGTCCCTCCGTTACCTCGCTAAAAGCCTACCCACGATTTGTGGCCAATTGACTCCCAATGAACACCGCCATTTATACTGGACACGGGAGAGTGGCGGCCGATTTATTTTTGGCTATTCGGTCACGAATTTAAGGTACTTACTACTTATTTACTACTTCATGTTGTGTATATGTTCGTGACATGTGAATGTTAAATTGTTATCATTGTTGTTAATCGTGAATATTAAATTATTACTATAAGTACGAAATAAATTAATTTAACAACATTATTCGTACAGCAACTGTATAAACATCTACAAAATCACTCGTTCCAGCCTGTCATTACAAAGCGAACAATAAACCGCAAAAGACAAGCATTTCAGAAGCGAGCCACGGGCGGTTACCCCCGAGAGCGACTTGCGGCAAATTGGAAACGAAACAAGGTGAAAAATATTATCAACTGGAGCACACGGGGGCCGTAAGCTGTTATAACTTCGGATTAAAATTGTTGTGCTGTAAACTGAGTGTTGCGAAAGCTTTGTGTTTACACGATTCGAATTCGGCTTAACATTTTCGTTGACGCTCGAGACACAAAAGAAGTTTAATTGTTACGATTGCTATAGCAGTCGCGAGTCCGCGACAGTGTTAACACTATTGTGGACGGATCAATGTATGTAATATGTTTTTCGTTTCGTGTGTTTGGTCTAAATTGATTGGGTAGTTGAGGTGATTCGTATTCTACCTTGTTTTATGATTAGAAAAAAATATATGTATAAAAAAAATTAAGGTAAGCCCTTCTGGAATGAAAGGTTTGAATGAATTCTTTTGACATATTTCATCAGCTACGTCGTTAATATATAATTAAAAACTGACGTGAAAAAGTGCCTGTGAAGTTCTAATTTCTGGATAAAAGCTACTAAGTAAATAAAATATACTGTACCTTATATATCTTTTCCGTTTGATTACCGCACGGCGTTTTGACAGTCAAGTCGGAAATAATTTAATATCTCTCGCATTGTCCATTTCCCTGACTCCCGCTTGACCCCACTTGCACCACTCTCATTTTGTCTCCCAAGAGTTTGGGCAAATGTTTGACAAACACACCAATACACGTAGGTAGTTACATACGTGTATTGTGATCGGGAAGAATTTAAACGAAATTGAACTTAATTATATTATTAAAAATCATTATTTTTTCAAATAAATTGCCTTCTTTGTTAATTTTAACTACTTATCTCTTATTATATTGGTAACAATATTTATATAATTCATCAATTTGTAAAATAACCATTTTCAATTAATTTCTGATAATTTTGGCAAAGAAGTTATTCATACACTCATAGCAGTAGGCACAAAATGATCATAACTCAACTAATTTATACAATATGGCCTACGATTAAGTAAAATTACATCCACATTTAACTCTGTCGTAAGTTCAGCGGGTAAAATGAAGTCTAAAGCGTTACGGTCTAGTTATGTAGAAGAAGCAATAAGCCAATACTAAATATCTATACTATACATATAGGTACTAAATATATATACTAAACTATACCAATACAAAGAAGCTGAAGAGTTGCATGTTTATTATCGACCCATTAAAAAAATATTTTAATTACAATATTGCTATATTCACGAGAAAGGAGAAAGCCATTCCAAAATCCCAAACTTCACATAAGAGCTAAGCAGCCAATAAATAAATATTCCCCCAACTATCCAAACATTGGCCCAATACTGGCCAACTGGCCATCATCACACTGCGCGTCGCGAGGGGGACAGGTAACGGGAAATCTAATTTATCAAATTGAATTACACTGTCCACTAACTTGATATCTTACGTCCGGGATAATGCAAGAATTTGTATTAATATTATTGTGACGGACTGTTATTGTGCGGATGAGCGGAAAAACTTGTGATATGTGCAATTTTAGCTCGCTGTTTTCGATAGAATAAATAAAAATTAATTATACTTTACTCTGTTAGTTAATGCTGCCAGCTTTCTAGCTACGCTTTCGTGGCACAACGATTGAGGGATATTATTTATATATAGTTATAGATTTAGTTATTTCAGTATTATTGATAAATAACTGTAAATGTATATTGTAATTATAGGTTAAAAAAATAATGTCACAATTTTTTCCACTCTGATAAAAATATGAAGATTATTTCAAGCTATATGAAACTTTCATTCTTTGTCATAAAATCATGTTGCGGAGATAGGTACGCAGATATTATTACTTGAAATATTATATTTTCCACGTGCAACGCTGTCGTTGGCGCAGTTCACGGGAAATATCTTCATGATAAATACATTAAGTCAACGATTGTTTTCGTTACAATAACACAGTTTCAGTAAATGAACAATCAAACATTAAAACTGCAAACAAAATATATATTGTTTGAACAATGTCTGCAACAAAATGTGTACTACAAAATCTATATATCTACTACATTCAAAGTAATGTGACCACAAAAAGCGACGCATTGAGGACATCCTGCGTCCAAACTACACGGATTATTGGGGACAGTCCGAGTGACACATGTCACCTTGTATTAGTGAGATGATGTGTTTAGTTTTAGTCAGTTTAGTTGCAACGTGACAGGGATTAATATGTCATGTATGTTATCTAGAGCCAACTTTTTTTGGGGACTAAGCATATTTTTTAAATTTACTTTTTCAAATTATTCTATTGTGTGAGTGATAAAAAACTTGATACTTGTTTATTTGTTGTTTGTAATATCTTTATGTACAAAGAGCACACATTAAAAGTATATATATATACTTTATTTGTATTATTATATTTACATAATAACCTCTCTCTCTAATCCTCGTGTGTTCCCGGTTTCATTCCCTTTAAGAATGATATTATTGCCTATCAGTATCCATGTAACCTTTAGCCGCTTGGTAACTGCGCCACATTATGAAGATTTGCTTAGAAAGAGCGTCCGTAGTAGTTCTGTGTAGCACCTGCTACGCTTTCGTAGCGATCAACGACTTTTCGTACGAGACTTATAAACTTTATACTCTTCTACTGGTTACTTCTCCTTCTGATGGTGTAGTGATCATAGTTCGGTTCGATTCCCAACGCGATTTGAGGACCGACATTGGAAAAATTACAGCATCCTTCCTTCTGCTGACGACCTCGGTGGCGCAGTGGTAAAGTGCTTGCCTCTGACCTGAGAGGTCCCGGGTTCGATCCCCGGTCGGGTCATGATGGAAAATTATCTTTTTCTGATTGGCCTGGGTCTTGGATGTTCATCTATATATGTATTTGTTATAAAATATACTATCGTTGAGTTAGTATCCCATAACACAAGTCTCGAACTTACTTTGGGGCTAGCTCACTCTGTGTGATATATTTATTTATGATATTTATTTATTCTGCGCCAGATGAACACAGATCTCACTCGCATTCATACTACCACTTAACAAAACGTACCGTTCCGTTAGCGACAAATAAACATTTGATTAAAAAGTATAAATTACCCGCCCCTACGGAACAATTCCAATACATTTTAAAGTTGAAACGGGACACATAGCTAAGGCAGTTCCACACGAGCGGAGCAATAAAGGCAAATCGAGGTAACACCTCCTAATAAAAATTCCTACGAATCAATACGTTCTTTTAGCTTTTTGTATTGTATTTTATTTTGTTATTCGCCTCCGCCTCGTGTTAAGGGACAATTCTGGGATATAGTGAGATTATAGCGCGAACGATTGGGTTTGATACATTAAAAAACGTACATGTTATATTTGTTATCATAAAAAAATCTGTTAATATTGTTTTATTTTTTTTTCAAATCAAATGAATAGTAAATTCTTTATTTCAAAGTGTTAAGTTCACTTTTGTGTGTTTGTCTGTGTTTGCATTATAGCTAAAGTTTATAAAAATTCATGTCATGTTTATCCAAACAAAATAAAAATATTTTGTTATGATAGTTCATCGTTTATTTTTATTTATGTGTAATGCTGTGCTAATGCTGATGAAACTCCGTGACCTTTTGACGAAGTATGTTTGTGAATACTTATTTGTGAATATTTTCTTTTAAAAAAGGTATTCAAATAAAATGTGATGAAAGGTAAAAACAAACTCAAATCCCGAAAATACTTATTTTTCACCCTCTTTTCAACAAGTATCAATCTCCCCGATCCTACTACGAAAGCAATAGTAAACAGAAGACACGTTGAATACCGTGTTCCTCTTTGCATACCGTGCACATGTGTGCACACCTATCTGTACACAACGCGTTGGTGTGCGTGTCGATTGACACAAAAGCGCTAAATGCCAAGCGTGAGCGCTATTTATTGGACGATCGGGAAAAATTCCAATAAGAGTCGCCTTTAGGAATTCGGGCGAAGAATAATGTTTAATTTGGCTGTTGAGACCGGATTCGTTTGAATTAACGTACGGCGCTAGGAAATGTGTCCAAGTATGTAAAGCTGGATAAAGCGACGATGTATTTATTTATTTATTTTATTTATACACCCTTACAACTTTCATTACAGGAAACCTTATGCGATGTGAAGTCTTAAAACTACTTTTATTAAATTATTTTAACTACTTGTATCTAATTAACATAACAAATGACAAATAGTGCCACCCTTGTGAATTCACTCAGAGTATAATAGAATATATCCACTTTATCAACAATGTGATTGATGGTGCGGAGCGCGCGCGTCAGCGGCACCTCGTTGAGGAGGTTGGTACTGCCGCGCGGCACGGCCAGCAGCGGCGGCCGCCGTCGTCTCCACACGTACCTGTCTGGTACCGCTAACCCCACTCTCTCCAGGATGCCTGCATTTCGCAGTCTCCCTCTCAGCAGTTTGAAGGTGTAGCATACTAGTGCCATCTCTCTCCTAACTCTGAGTTCGTTGAATCCAACCATCCCCAAAATGAAAATCGTTGGATACATAAAAGGGTAGTATGAGTACACCTGGTACAGCCTCATATACAAGTACCTTAGGAGCTTATTATGGACTCGTTCCAACTGGAGGCGATACTTGGATTCCTGAGGGTCCCATATTATTGAGCAGCTTTCAAGATGACTCCTATCCAAAGCATTGTACAGCATTTTGATTGCGGCTATGTTAGTAAAATTTTTAACATTGCGGAAAACAAAACCAAAATTCCTAAATGTTTTTTTACAAATGTAAAGAAAATGGCTGGCAA
Source organism: Plodia interpunctella (assembly GCF_027563975.2). NCBI lineage: Eukaryota > Metazoa > Arthropoda > Insecta > Lepidoptera > Pyralidae > Plodia > Plodia interpunctella. Next base: position 10,748,560 of record NC_071300.1, read on the forward strand.
CAACTGGATAAGGAAGGATGGCCCAGGACAGAGAAAGTTGGCGTAGAAGGTAGGAGGGCTGAACTTTAAAGTAGCTCATGGAGGCTGCAGGTGACTGTGTCTTGTCTGTCAGTCAGCTACGGACGAATTTTATATATATTAATTGACTGCTTGCAGAAATATTGTATCAAATTTTAAAGTAGGCTAATATATAATTATTAAAATGGCTGAAAAAAATTATATAATAATAATAATAGTAAATTGGATCTATATCTCCTCGCAGCCTCTCAAAGGACCGGATTGAGTGAATTTCTAAAGATATATAAAATAATAATTACGTTTACTTTCTTTCAACTTCTCATTAACTAATTATATAGTTAATTTTCATAGTAAACCATGTTAAGAGACTAGATCCCTGAAACAGATCCCATATAAGACCTGTGTCATAGTTAACTATGGGCATTCTAATATAAACAATATAACAATCAATATAAAGAAAAAGTAAATAGCGAAATATCTTTACAATACAATAAATGTCTTCAATAATACTAATATATTTTTAATAAATTGTAATCATACTAATATATTTTTAATAAATTGGGAGACTCATCATTGTAATCAAATAAAGGGCAGCTTACGCATTTCTAATCCAAATAAGTATCTTAAAATGAGTTAACCCGGCGATAGAGAATTCTTTCAACGTGCTGGCTAAAAGGAGATTATCTGATTATCCGAGGGCAGTAAAAAGTAAAGAGGCGCCTCACCTCAGCGAAATGCAATTAGATCCGTCTCGGGAGACTGACGAGACCGAATCGTAGGCTGAGAGCTTGTGGCTGAGACTATTCACTATTTCATCCAAAACTGAAATGGAAAAAATTGGTATAATATCTGCTGTAGTGAGACATATGAATGAATATAACTAGGCTGAATAAACTATAATATTATACATTAAATAAAATATTGTGTTATAATGGTAACGTACCATATTTAAATAAAGTTAAATTTTCTTGACAGACACAGTATAAAATATTTCTATCGAAAGTGAACATTTTCACTTAGTCAATTTTTCACTTTATCACTTAGCAAAAATATTAATATTCATTTATTTCATTACAATACAATTGTATTGAAAATGACATTATACCACCACCATTATCCTTACATATTTTAAAACAAAGTCCTCTGCCGGGTCTGTCTGTCTGTCTGTTAGCTTAAAAAACGACGGAACGGATTTTTAATTTTAAAATATTTTTTTAATTAAATTAAAATGTAATAAAACCCTGACATTAAGCATTGAACAAATCAACATGGGATTACCGTCACCTAGCTCCCAGACTAAGTGCTCCCACTTCTGATTTACATATAAATTGTAGCTAACTCACGTGGCGTCTCTTACTTTTAACTGCCACAACCGCACTCCTGTGGCCGACCCTCGCAACTTATTGTCGCCCAGGAATTAAGATACTGAATATTTTTCATCTGTTTACCATTTCGTGTTGTATTTTGCTTACTTTTTAAACAATATACAATTTTGAATTTGATATGATTGTTTTGTCCCTCTTCGGAAATTATTTATTTTGTACTAACAAGTGTCTACTTGGTTTATCAAATATATACTTTAAAATAAATAAATAAATAAATAAATATATTAGGACAAATCACACAGATTGAGCTAGCCCCAAAGTAAGTTCGAGACTTGTGTTATGGGATACTAACTCAACGATACTATATTTTATAAATAGATACATATATAAATAAACATCCAAGACCCGGGCCAATCAGAAAAAGATCATTTTCCATCATGACCCGACCGGGGATCGAACCCGGGACCTCTCGGTTCAGTGGCAAGAACTTTACCACTGCGCCACCGAGGTCGTCTTTAGTATAATAACAGGCTTTTGGCCCATCTGATGGTAAATGGTGACCGCAGCCTATGGACTGCCTGCAACACCCAGTGTCACACGCGCATTGTCTACTTTGTGTCCTAGGATCTTTTGCACAGTAAGTACCCTGTAATTACTGCCTCTCTCACCCTTCACACCGGAACACAACACGACCAGTGCTGTTTGGCGACTGAAATAGATGAGAGTGATGTACGTATGCAGACGACCTTTGTGTTTGTGCCTTTTATGATTTACTTGAAGCTGTGGTGGTATTGGAACGTTTAGAATCGATTGAAAGTTAAAAACATTGTTAAAGATAAAGATAAAAGGTATTTGATTTGCAAAAACACGTTATTCAAATCTTACTCATTCCAATTATGCAAAATTTAACTTTTTTTTAAGGGTATGCGTACGGTTTTTAAACATTTTTAAACAAAACACGAAACGCCCGTGTTCTGCATTTTGTTTCACCTCCGTCGACCACGTGTGGACGTGCCAATTAATCTGGATTGCGTTTTGTTCGTATTCCCGATTTTCACTGCTCATTTTTGAACATGGATTTTTTTTTATTAAATCCACGTGTGTCACTTGATTAGAGTTTTAACTTCAGGTTGAGTTTTTCAATACTATATTCTGTCTAACAATAAGCACAGTCATAGCATAGATCAATAAAAAATAGCACAGTCAATGGTATTATATTCACTGAAGTCATTTAAATTGAATTCAAGCATTAATTTCATTTTGTGACAAAGTTAGTACTATCTAACAATCTATAAACTTTGGTACCAACATGATAATTTGTGTATTTAAAAACCAAAATACTTTACGCTAGTTCAATTTGTCCAATCGTTCAAAGATTGAAATCGAACCCAAGACCTCATGTTATAAAGCATATTAACGTTTGATGTTAATTAATGCAGATCATTCATAAAACAACACAAAAGAACAAGCTACGCACAGTGTGTGTGCGCAGAGCAATCAAGGTATACGGAGATCGGTATTTTATTAAACTCTCGGATATTCAAATTAGGCGCCGGTGAAGCTCCTATGTATGGAGATGGACAATTTTTTACAATATTGTTACTTAAACTATTGACTTTTGAACTGTCTGTACAAGTTTTACAAGTTATAATTAACATATTTAATTGTCTTCTGATGAACTCTGAAATAATAACATACAGCTATGAGTTCCTCAGCTAACAGGTTCGATGATTCAGCTATCTATACTAAATATGTTTTTTATAAAGAAAAGTACCAAAAAATTGGCTGGAAGAAATTGCTTTCCACGTAAGTCCGCCTTCGCTCTTATTTATGTTTGAATACCTAGTAATAACTTCTGCCCTGGTAGAAGGCGCAAACCCAAGAAATGCTAACTTAAGGTCGTCAAGGATGATATGTGTGCCATCGGTCTAAAAACTAAGGATGCCGTCGACTGTGCGAAGTGAAGACGAAAAAGTAAGAAAGTGGGAGAAACCGGGTAATTATTCGGAACTTCTGTTTCTTTTATAAGTGGTGCAATAAAAAGTTCATCTATTTATATATATATATATATATCTATCTAGCAAATTCTATCTAATGAAAAGACAGCACAAGAGATAAAAATCGCCATCAAAATCCATCTCCACACTTCCAAACTTCAAGAATTCCACCTCAGCGTACTCACAATATTTACCCGTACTTTTGCAAATATCCGGAACACCCCGAATATAACTGGAACAAGAATATTAAGCATGTTTAATTACGTAACTTGTTTGTTCCTCCCTTGCTCTGCCACGTCGAGATTTACAACGTTTTGATTATGTACTTACGCTTTTTAACAGAATACATCTATTTTATAAGCATCTCTTTCTCAGATCAGCGCTCTCTTAATTCCATCCTCACCCAAGAAGTGTCGGAGTTTTGCATCCCCTTCTATTTTATTTACACGATCTCGGGAATTTTCAGTTGTTAACATCAAATTCTCAATCACCTCTTTAGTCCTACATTTTATATTAAAGTGTTCTTGCAATTCCATTTTCAGTTGTTTTATTTTGTAAATACCAGCATACTCGTAATTATTTGAGCATTCTCATTTATATTAATCTCCTTCAAACGTATATGCGTCAATGTTAATATTCAGTCTGTCGATTTTTTAATTTACCCGGGATTTTTATGAGCTTAATAAGTTATCTACCTATAATTTTGTACCATTCTAGTGAAATATTCACAAACGACCGCCAACTTCGGTAAATGTAAACATTTCTCGCAAAGTACACCAAAGCAAGTAAGAGTTCCATCAGATAAGCAAAATACAACGTTTATTAATTATTCACGGTCATTAATAAGTACTAGGGAAGCAGAACTCTACCGGAGCAAACTTCGTATCTGCCTAACTACTGAAAGATGGTAATGAAGCGCATGCACCTTTATACAACTATCCCTTTCTGTCGTAAAGAGTTTGGTTTTATCTGACTCGCTCTTCGCCTGTCACAGCCACGGTGACAAGGAATTAATTAGGGAACCTCGGAAATAATGGTGCGCCGTGATTTTTAAATGAAATTTATTTTCTCCACTTCATTTATTCCTCGGCGACATGACACTTCGGAAATTATTAGACTTTACTTACAACGGGCTCTTTGAGAAGCTAAAGTTTCCTTTTTACCTTTACTAATTTATTTTTGAGAGATTGTTTTTGGGAATTCGTTTTTATATATTTGTTCGGTTAACAAAAATACTAATTGAATTTTTTGATTAAAATTTTGAATTCAATTACATTGTCTGCTAACTGCTGACATTTTTTTTTTATTTACATTTTGAACAGAAAATTTTATTTTGAGGTCAAATACTTGTTATTATTTCTAGCAAAAATTTCCCAAAAACTACTCGGGTAGTTTAGAAATTGGACTTAATAGCACTATTAAATAGTGAGAGTACACGTCAAGATTAATAAGCACGTACCAAAATAAAATTTTAAAATAACATTTCATTATTATTTGAAACACTTTTCGTTGGAATATTAATACTTTGTATGACAGGTACCATCAACTCTTTCACTTAAGCGTCATGAAAATAATTTAAAAAAAAATTAAAAACACAAAATGATATTTATTGTTAAAGACATAAAGTCTATTTTAGATTTGAAACATGCGGGTGTTAGAAAAATTGTGAGCTGTCAGTATTGTGACGGTTCACCAACAAATTTTTTGGGATAATTTCCAGTTTAAACATATTTACTGACGTTATGAAAAATTATGGTGTTTCAACACCACGTCGACGGGTCTTCAGATCTTCAGGATATTTACCGCATCGGAAATATGATAGAACGCCATCTTTTAAAGTTAAGCAGACAGGTGATCTATTTCACTGTCTTCGGGTGACGTTCTGTAACTTTTTCAAAGTGGGAAATGATTTATTGAAACTTTATGCAAGGGTAGGAAATAAAGTAACTAACTAGCGAGTTTAATTTTTGTCAATTGAGAATATACTTAAAACTGAAATCTAATATATTTAGCATAGTATAAAATAAGATTAAGAAATATTATAGAAAGAAGGGTCCCAGGAAGACCAAGAGATAGTTAAACTATAGGCAAACACTAGAAAAATATAATAAAACTTGCTGCGCACCGGTGCTTCGCTCCCGTGAGTATATCGGGACAAAAAGTACCCTATGTGTTATTCCAGGTTATTGTCTACCCGTGTACCAAATTTCATAATAATCGGTCTAGTAAATAATGCGTGAAGAGGTAACAAACATACTTACACATTTATAATATTCGTTGGGAAGTTAGGATAGTTGGGATTGCCATGTAAAAATCATTTCAAAAATATTTCCGATTTAACAAAATAGAGTTTTGCTTGTATTATGGACACCTCTATCCACAATAGTATTTTAGTCTGGGCATCTAAATAAAAACATAATGTGTAAAGTTTTATATTATGGAGGAAACGAGCGGAACCAAAGCTATAAGCTAGTTCAATATAATTAAAACATGGATTTAATTGTCCTTTATCGTTACCACATCGATTATCATGAATACGATCGTTTTTGAAGCGGCAATAAAAGGCGATAATATCACAGCCAGTGAAGTGGAAAATCATTTGTTTTGACCCCGCAACAGCTGGGACATTGACTATGTATAGTTTAGACGAAAAAACTTTATTTACATACAATATCCCATTAATGTCATATTTGTATTATTATCTATATTAATGTGGCCCGCCTGATGGGAAGTGGTCACACAGTGGACAGTGTCAGAGACTAAACAGAGACAGGGGTGACAGTGTCAAAGAATATTATCACGCCCATTTGAATTAATATTGACAACAATCGATATTTATCTTGTGGATTTAAATTGTATAAAAAACAAATGCTTTTATTACTATTATGGTATTAATTTAGCAATAAACATGTCTACACCCACTATTCTATAAAAAAAAATACACACAGACAAATCGAAGGTGAGCAAAATGTAATCATGGTTAATGTTTACAAATTGTAATTACTAATCTGATACTTTCCCGACTACTTAGGGAAAAATAAAAGCAATGACTTTTTTGTGGCTGGTATTTTACACACTCGAGATTATAAATCAATAATCATTGATTTATGATTATTTTCTTCAAATCTGCGATTAATGAAGGGAAGACGAACCCAGCAGTAGCTTACAGCTTTTTGAGAAATTACTTTATAATATAAAATTTGACGTGAAGAAGTGCCTGTAAGGGTCAACATTTTCAATACATGATTCGAATTTGAGCACTTGGAACATTATTGATCATTTATTGCTTATTTATGATGAATATAAACTTTGTTCCTCTACATCCAGTATCAACTCAATGACTAAAATTAAAAGCACGAACTGATTCACTAGATATCATAATATCACCGCGTAATGAGCAGTGTCACGAATCAATATATTTGTTACTTCGTAATTTGGTCACGTAATGTCATAATGTGTGGTTTGATAGTCGTACACTCATAATTTGTAGTAACGTCAGTTTAGAAGGCCAATGTAATAAGTACTTTTAATAATTCATCTTCTGTCATAACAATTTGCCCTTTGTCTGGATAGAATTCGTTTATGGCCAATTGGTAGCGAACTTTTTAAATTACGGCATCTGAACTTAACTTTCTGTAGAAATCATTATTTTATTTTATTTTTTTATAATTTTTATTTATATAATTGTTTAATGATATAATAAATAATGTAATATTTAGACAACTTGGGTCCACAAGTTACAATTAGATTAAAAGTTGATAGTTATTTTTTTTAAATGTAATAATAATTACTTAAAATGAAATCAATTTTATACTAAATCATATCATTAAAATTTTGTTTGTTTATAATACTTTTATCCAATTCTATATACAAATATTTTTTTTTTATAAAATAAATAATTTTTTTAAGATTGAAAGGGAAGACAAGCAAGTAACTGGTCTTCATCAAAATGATTTCTGAACCACTCTACCAAACCCAGTTGATCCAACGAGATCTGCTTAAGTCATCGAAGAACTATAACGTCCACAGTGATGTCAGCAAGACCTTCTACCAAACAGTCAGGGATAAGATGGAGAGGTACCTGGTTCTGTTTCTGGAGACTTCTTCCATACACGGTCTGAATCATCTGGTTGCAATGAGGAGACATCCGTTTGAAATGTGAGTAATTTGTGTACCAGATATGTACGAGTATATATTCCATTAAATGATTATGCCGGCTCCACACCGTCGTCGAACAGTTGCCAAATTTTGATGGATTCGGTATACATTGCTGATTTTTCATCGTGATGTTGAATAAGGATTTGCACCTGAGTTTTTCTTTCTTTTGGGACGAGTTTCAACTGTCTTTAAATTCTACCATCTTCATTGTAGTGTAATGGCAATTTATTATGTCAAGATGTATTTTATTTTATTTTATTTACACACTTATAATCTAGTAAGTTTTCCTTAACATTGTTTCCTTAACATGTATATCATCATAAGTTGATTAAAGAATATTTTTAACAAAATATCATTTTTGACAGTCTCCTGTGGCTGACCACGGTGGGTCTGTCCGTGTTCGGAGCAGTATACCTCTCTCGCATGACCTGGCTGCGGTACCAGTCGTCCCCCACCGTTGTGTCCATGGACCGAGACATGTTCGCGTGGAACACCACCTTCCCGTGCGTCACCATCTGTCCGAACAAAAAGCTGGACAAGAAGAAATTGGCGGCTTATATTCAGTAAGTTAACCTTAAAATATCTAGCAACCTTGCACTCAAAAATTATATTTAATCCTTGAAGGTCGTAAATATTGAAATGGGAAGTTAAATGAATTGAAAAAACCGCTCGTTTTCATGTATTTTGATTACATTTTTGAGAGAGATTTCGTCTATTATATCATTGTAGAAATAACTCACGAAGAAAATTGGAATAAAGTTCCCATTCTTTAACCACGTTTCGGTCTTCCTTAGCATAATCTGTTTCTTCTTGAGCTTTTGCTACTCATGAGGGGTCGGCACAATATGTTGATTGTCTCCATAGACTTATACATTAACTGTGGTTGACTCCTTCGTGTGATGTAGCTCTTTCACTTGCCATTTCACATAAAACTCACTTCCATTCGTACTTTCTTTAACGCAATCCATCAACCTCTTGTTTGGTTTCTCCTGATTACAATGTCTTCCAGTTTTAGTGTCCTTTTAAGAATGTGATTTTCTTCAATCTTTCTTTGGGCTTCCAGAACAATATCTTTCTTTTTTCTTTCCACAAAGATCACAAAAATGATAAACATCTATAACAACATAACCTGGGACTGGTATTTAAGCCAGTGTTGTTTTAAATCATCCAGTTCACATTCATAATTAATAACATCTTTATACATGAAATTCACGTAACAACGATGTAATTTTTATACTTGCAATCAGATCCTCTCCGGAACCAGATAAGGTGAAACTGGAGGCTTTCATCAGAGCTCTTGCCAACGCTACCTACGAGAACTTTGACACCATACCAGAGTATGATGTCATCGACCCTAACGACTACATGGGCCTGCTCCTCAACCTCTCCGGGACTTTCAAACCGATTCTTACTATTGGAGCCTCCGGTATCAGCCTGCATATTATACCAACTATCACCGAGATGGGGTTGTGTTATGGTGTTAATTCTAAAGTTGCTATCTATAATTCTCCTTCGTAAGTATTATTATTGTCTATCTCTTTTCGCCGATTCACCATAGATTAATTATTATTCTTCGTTTTTTTTCCCCCTAGATCGTGCTAGTTCGTATTTCTAGTTTTATATGGTGTTCAGTTACAGAGCAGCAAATAGATGGGACATTGTGCACTCAAACAACAACACATTTTTCGTTCACCCTCTGGACGGAGAAGTCTTCGCTCAAGTTATAAATTTATCGACTTCATATGACGTAAGTTTAATTATTTTCCACAAGTATTTTAATATGTTGCCACGTAGTATGATTTTCTTAAGAAATTAACTGAATTGTTGTGGAAAATAAGAATGTATATTTTGTTTTATTCATTCGATAAAATGTTGAATCATACTCACACATATATAGGTACACAGAAAGGTAGAATCAAGCAGTTAGCCCATTGTAATGAGTTTCACTTATTAGGTGTATAATGACCTAATAATAAAAGCTCGCTCAATGCTGACATTCAGGATTCCAATGAACAATTACATTAATCTACTATTAGATTGACCATCATCATAAATTTTTCCCAGGCCTACATCCACGGCCCGCTGGAAGTCCCAGACGTGTCGACCAAACACCAGCACTCCGAAGAGGACTACTACATGAAGCTGTACGTCACGGCTCTCACTGTATACACCGCGCCTGAAGCAGCCAAGTTAGTAACATTTTCTATTATTAATTTTGTATTAGTGATAAATTCGAACTGTCGGTTTTCGAAAAGGGATGGCAATAACTGGCGAGAGGTGGAAGCGGCTGGAAACACGAAGGGGAGGCTTTTGCCCAGTAGGATCTTATAGCTACAAAAAAAGTGGCATAGTACATTGGTTATACTTGTCACACATATGCTTTTTAACTTATTTTTGAAAATAATAATAATAATGAGATGAAAAAATTTTGGAATCGAGCGGGAATTGAAACCGCGCCATAATAATGTCAAGTGTCATAATATTTTCAAATTACGTAGGGAACAAATGTCTGACTATTCCGTTCCCGCCTGGCCCTGGCAGAAGGGGCAAACCCAAGAAATGTTGGCTTGTGTCGTCAAGGATGATATGAGTGCCAATGGTCTCACAACTAGGGATGCCGACGACCGTGCCAAGTGGAGACGAAAAAGTAGAAAAGCGGACTATGGACTCCGACTTTCAATGGCTGCGGAAGAACCGGACAAACGTTGAGATGAGAGCTTATCAATATTATTAATTGCAGCGCATCTATTCAGCTTATTTCTATACTGTGTGTGTTGATTATTTATTTATTCACAACTTACATCTATCTTTACAGGCTAACCCTTCGAATAGTGGTGTGATAATTAATTATATATCCTATATTCTATATAATTATGTATATTTTTAATCTAAAATGTTTTCTCTAGAAAATCAACTGCAGTTCATGAGTCATATTGAGGTTGTACAGGCCAAGTCAATAATGTTATTTCAGATTAAGTGTGGCCCAAAGACGCTGCCGGTTTCTTCACGAGAATAACCTGAGGCATAATGCTGTTTACACATACACCATGTGCAGGATGGAGTGCCGCATCCGACTCTGTCTCAAATACTGCAAGTGTATCCCTCACTTTTATAGGAAAATAGGTACGTCCATTATTAATTGACAAGTTAGGTGGGAAACAAATGACAGGCTTTGCCGTTCCCGCCCGAGCCTGGCAGTAGAGAAAACCCAAGAAGTTCTAACTTGATGTTGTCAAGGAGGATATACCTGCCATGGTGTGACTACTAAGGATGCCGAAGGTCGTGGGAAGTACAGAAGAAAAATATGAGAAACGTATGATCACGAAAATTCATTGGAAACAAAAATTATGTAAAGTTTTCGCGTATTTGTGTGGAGGTTAAAAATAAAACAAAAATGCTGAGTGATACCTCTTTGCATATACTTTAAAAATACTTATACTTTAAATATATTGATGCACATTTCCTGTACATATATACACAATTTCTTCTATAATTTAAATTTTTAAAATAATTCCCTAATGAAACATTAAAGCAAGTACGCATCTACACCGTTGCTATTAATTTTTGGCAGGCGATGAGAAAGTCTGCGACGTCAAAGGATTACACTGCTTAGCAAAATATACAGGTAATTATAAATAACTGCACCGTAATGATAGTTAAATGTATATGGGTTTCTCTCCATAAAATTATTAAAGGTAACAGTTACATAAGGGTGTATTATATCGTCGTAAAAGTCATGTCACGTCACTAGAGTTATCGATAACACTCGAAAATAAGAGAAGAAGCGCTGATACATACAAACAAATACATAATTATGAAGTGCTATAGGTAAAAATTAACAAGGAAAATTTTCTAAGAGCTGGAGCATGTACTTATTCAATTAATACTTTCAGATGAGCTATATCAACTGCAAATCAAGGAAGGAACAAAGACTAAGAGATTGAACTGTGGCTGCTATCCCATTTGTGACGATGTCAACTATGTTATTCAATCTAACGTGAGTACACTCAACAGCACATCAACCTAACCAGATTCATCGCAAATTCATGTCACTATTGTTGCCGCATAAAGATCTATATACGCCGCAAATCCCGCTTTGGAAGAGAACACTCCCGTGAGTGTCGTATTTCGCGGCTCAGTAATAGCTGATAGGCAACGACAACAACATTCTCAAAGATTGACGCAAACGAGCGCCCCTGTCATCAATTAAGCTGAATCCTTTCCCCGCTTGATTACAATAGTCACCATTTTGTTATCATCTCCATAATCCATATTACTTTTATAATGATGTCACATAACCTATGATACCCTGGGTGATGAACACGAATACGTGAACTTAGGGCTTCGCGACTTCACAGCCAGTAACGACACCGGTAACAAGGGACATTAAGAGAGAGAGATGGGGTCCCGTTTTTTCGCATACTTTATTTTGTCCTACTGTGACATTCCCGTTTTAGCATAAACGGTCTAAGGCATAGTAGATTTTTGGCATACACGAGTAAATGTGGCGTAATTAAATTTAGGTAAGGTTAGGTTGGTTATGCTTGTGTTTCAAATAGTTATGCTTAAAATACGTTATTATATTATTCATAAAGTAGGGCTTACATTTTTAGGCTTATAGAAAGAATCCCGAGAGATATGCATAAATGCAAATATATTATATACTTATTATACACATAATGTATCAATTCTATTCTATTTTGCAGGTGCTGCAAGAATGGTTTTTGGGTACGAATCTACAATGGGGTATCGTGACGTACCCTAGATTGCGGTACCGGAGAGACATCATTTTCGGTTTTACTGACGTATTAGGTAAGAGATCATAATTTTTTAGCAAAAAAGAAACGTGCCGGCAGAAGTGAAAACTGGAATATTAACGTTGTGCACTTTTGACGTGTTACGAATTTTCGATCAGGGTCACGTGTCCTGACGTGAGTTAAACATTTTTTACCCATCACAAAAAGTGCACAACGCCGCTAAAGAAGTACTTGCAGCCGACAATTTCTATTCAACACCCAATCAGCCCACTCTACCGTAAGTGACGGTAGTGGTCCCCGTAACTTTCTTCTATTAATTTTAATTTCTTTTTTGCATACCATAAAGTAATTAAATTGTATATCTAATTACTTTGAAAAATGTATTTTTCAGTGGCTGTGGGCGGTATGGCCGGCTTGTTCTTGGGGTGCAGCGTGCTCAGTTTTATGGAGATCGTCTACTTCTTGACTTTACGTCTTCTATGCTACGCTCATGCTAACAGAAGGAAATAAAATGCAGTTCAACTTTTATATTGATGCACACAGAACTATTGAAAAACCTATCTAAAGTTGTTGTCATCATCTCCATCTAATTAGAAAAGATGTGACGGCTTCAAAACGGCTGAACGCACATCATCATCAAATCAAGCAAAGTTGATCATAATTGGTTCAGCCATTTGGCTGCTATGATACCACGAACAGACATACATACAGATACACAGACATGTTAAACACCCCTCCTGTCGTCGGGGGTTAAAAACTAAGTTACATTATGAAGCATGTCTGTACATTTAAATTTCCCTAATAATTTTGCCTCCTTACCAAAAATTGTTCGGCCACGCGAATGAAGTCGCGGGCATCAGCAAGAGTTACATAAATACATTATATACGAGTTAAATATGAAAAAAGAGATAGTCAAGTTAAATCATCATTTACTACTTGTAAGGGTAAAGGTCAGTCAAAAGTTACGTTAATCTTATATTGGATAAAGTTATGGGACGATTTTGTCAATAACTTTAGACTAGCACCATTATTAATAGGTGTTAATAAATGTGTGCATAAACTATGAATATAGTTTCAATTCTCAAAGCCCATTATAACCCGAATTGTTTACTAAATTGATACCAACATCGGGTCCCAATGACCCCGTAGTTTCAGGTAAATTTAATTTAGGGTTAACGTAATTGCTGGCGACATCCGCAGTATTAACACATCGTAAATTCAACCCGTAAGCACCTTGCTAATAATTAAGGTTGCATAGACCCTTTGCCTAGGAGCATAATGTCCAAGGGGCAAAATGTCAGATTATTTCAGATTGTTAGAGGAGCAGAGCTTCTCTTTCTCATCTTCCCGTGTTCCCGATTACATTTGGAGCTGTGACGCCCTAAAGCCCCAAAAGAGCATAATGTTGACAACTTGTTAAGTCACTTAATCGATAGTGCATAGTAATTTATGCTAATATAAAAAAACTCAAAATTAAACAATTATAAATATATACAGTAATTTTAAACGTGACATCCCAAATGTAGGTACATAGATAGATTCTGTAAAACTAAACTAACAATCTAATCAACTATGTCTTTTTGTTATCAATCGTTATAAACTATGTGTTTTATACACAGCCTAATAACCATCTGTTTGTGACTATTTACTATCATTTGACGTTTCACGCTCCTGACCACTTGCGACCAAACGCGGGCCCTTTTCGGCCAATTTACCAATTTACCTACAATTGTGGACGGGTTACGTTATAGGTTAGGACACGTCTGTAAAGTGATATTTTGTTAAAGGGTTAACGCAAGTACAATGGGCAAGCGGTCACAATGAAATCATTGTTTGCGGGTTGACATTCGGGTCAGGAATTTCGCTACAAAAGTTACAACCATTTAAATTACGTAGTAATAATAGTGTAAACAAATTTACAAAATTGTTGACGTAAATTCGTCTATTAAAACCTCGAGAAACAGAATTAGGTATTCAATGATTATGTCCACGACTTCTCGATTGACACGACGACGAGTGAGACATCCTGTCAGTCTCTGGCATGTGAGTGTATGTGCTGGGATGTCACTCGCATTACTCGCCTGGGTCTTGACAGAACGGCTGCATTTGGTGCAGTGTAACTGTCAGTTTGAATCACAAGTTTATATCATTATAAGTAGACTGCAAGTCTATTCAGTAGTAGAAAAAAAAATGATTTAGGAAACTTTGGGACGAGTTTCTCGAGCATGGCGTTACAAATCAAGACAACATCTTTGTATTTTACATTTTTCCTGACACAGTTTCATAAATCTTAAACTCAAGACTCCCAAAGCAAAACAAACCAAATTGCCTTAACGAAGCAACTTCACACCCTTCTAACCACAGGTAATAAAGTATAATCAGTACGAACAATACAAATCGTCGCCAACCCTACTGTCACAGATAAAACAAAGAGTTCAAAGCCGCAATTAAAATCTTAACATATAGGATTAATACACCACCTTTGATAGGGCTGGGAGTATATAGGGTAAACTTAATTAAATATATCGATAAACATTATTGGGTATATCGTCTACCATTGTTCTACATATTGTAGCATAAGTCATTGTATTCATACTTTAAAGTTTTTGCCACTGAACCGAGAGGTCCCGGGTTCGATCCCGGTCGGTTTATGATGGAAAATGATCTTTTTCTGATTGGCCCGGTATTGTTATAAAATATTGTATCGTTGAGTTAGTATCCCATAACACGAGTCTCGTACTTACTTTGGGGCTAGCTCAATCTGTGTGAATTATCCCAATATATTTATTTATTTATACTGTTCATTACCACAGCCTGATATGATTATCTAATTGCTAGTTGTGAGGTAAAAGATATCAATGACTATTTACAATTTGGAAGTGGAATCAACTGATTAATCTAAAGAAAATAGGTGGTTTCCTCTCTATTGGTTGACTGGTTAGAAAATCGTCCGTGTTTTTGTAATAAGGATACATAAATAAATTGTCAATACGGCGCCTGCGTTTAGAGGTAGAGTTGAACCTACGAAAAAAATATGACAAAACATTTCTTCCGCAAAATTTTTTAGGGAAAGGAAAAGCAAGGTCAAAACGATAACTGAACATCATCTGGGTGAAAATGTCTCTATCGACATAAACTCGAAATGAACTTTATCGACAAAAACTATCGACGTTCCCCATCACACATTATTAACACAACGGCAGTCTTACAATTAAATTACACCTTAGCTTCCCTCACTAACTCCAAACAATAATCTTTAACATCCCCCCTCACCTCGCCTCACCTCGTCATATCCGGAGTAAGCCTTTATGATGTGTTCGTAAACTGGAGATAAGTCTGTGGAAATTCTTGAATAGACGCGAAAACAATGGATACCTGAATGACACTTTGTATGAAGTTATATAATTTCCCTTGTTCCACATATTCCATCTGAGCTGTCCTTGCAGAATGAGATACTAGGATATTTTGTCTAATTTTGAATACATAAATACAGGAACCTATGTGATATAGTAAAAGTTTGTTTCAGATATTACAAGTTTTCAAGTACCTATTAAAAACGTAATTTTACTATTAATATATTTTATGAACTTAGAGAACTTAGGAATTAGCATTGAGTTGAAATATTTTGTTTTATATAAAAGAAAGTCATGTAGTTAAATTAATAAATTTTACACAAAAGAAACATTTGGGAAGAAATAAATGAATCTTTTATATCAATACGTTTGTAAATTCTGATTTCATTTCTTAATTCTGAAACTTCGCGAAAAACTGACACGCATAAAGAGGCCCAATTTTTTTTTTTAAAGAATGAAACTTAATTCGACCGCGCCCACTCACCGAATTGGTTTCGCGCCCAAACCCACAATAAATCTACCACTCGTGGCCATAAAAAGCTACCTAGTTCATTCGTCATTTCTTTATCAGCAAAAAAGCAATATCCACCTTGGAAAAATGAGGCGCACTCGCCCCCGGCCCGCGAGACAACTATTTATCACAGATGAAAATATAGGGTAGACATGGCATTTGACTGAAAAAATAAAAATATTGTAGACCACAGGGGCTAGTGGTGTTAAATACTAATAATCACTATAGAATGCAATTATATACTAATTTCTAGCTTCATAATGATGTTAAATATCTAGATAATTATATTGTAATAATAGATAATTGCAACTAGCCTACAATAGTGTCTAAAAATCTGTAGTGACTAAAGCATTCTTATTCTTAATTAAAATTTTAACAGACTAATCGAAAAGAGATATAAAATTTATTTATTAAACTTACATACTCATAAACAAATGGCAAACTTAATGCTAAAAACGTTATCTACTAGCTAACCATTTAGACAAACAGAACAAAAAAAATAACTGGGTATTCTTTTATTAAAGTTTATTTTAAGATATGAACTCATCTACTTTTCATCATAGCTATTTATCGGGATAAAACATAAATCAGTTTTTGTATCCAACAATCTTGAGGTGTGATTTAAGGTAGGCCCGTATTGTTATTAATGGTTCTTATAAATGGTCGGATGAAGCCCAAACGTAGTGGTAGCTACTTACGGTTTAATGGTACAGTCAGCTTCAAAATGCTATGAGCGTTTAGAGTAGTCAAGCTGATCTGAAAAACATTAATTTGGTCTTCTTCATAGTCGTATTCCTCATGGCTGAGGGTCGTGGTTATTACGTGGAATTAAAACACACACAACAACTTTCTTGGCCTTACTAATGGAGTGGTTTGCCATTGCCTTATCTCCATTTCACACACAAATTAATAAGAATCAACCAGTGTGCAGGTTTCCTCACGATGTTTTCCATCACCGGAAGCAAGTGGTGGACGATGTAAACATGACATGTATACATGAGTCATATTGGTATACAAACTCATGTGGCACGAGTAGGATTCGAACCTGGGACCTTTCGATCCACAGGCGTGCGTCATAACAATTACACCACCACCGCTTCATTTATCTCTATATTTTCATTAATTTGGTATACACAGTTAAAATCATCATTATAAATTTTATTTTCAAAAATTTCTATGAATAGCACTTGTCGCAAATACATTTTAGCGACAAATACCTACACCTCAAGACAACTCAGCATCTACTCCGTCATAACCAATATAAACTATACAAGCTATGGATATATATCCTCTCTAAGTTAACAATGGCACTTTGATGTCAAGTGACGGGATCACCGCGAACAAAGATTTAACTACAGACAAAACATGCTTACTTAACGTTGTTACCTTACAAAGATACAGGGTGCTACGGACGGAAATAAATCCTACTCATATTATAAATGTACACCAAATGAAAGCAATAAAGAACTTTATTGGTTTCATTTGGTGTACATTAGGTCTTATTGTAAGTAACATTTGAAGTGCACATAATTATGAGCCCTGGAAGGGCGTTGCAATTTAATTATTGTTATATAATATTAAATATTAAATTATTATTACTATTAAAGCATTATATTATTTTATATTATAGTTAATTAATTCATATAATAAAAATACAAATAAAAAAAAAACAAAATTCTAAATGATATAAAAATTACAATAATTGACTTTCAGTTAAGTACCTCGTCGTGTAAAGTATTCTTCTTTTGTATAAAAACATTTCTGAATTAAGAACTTTTTCAGTATCCTAAATAACTCATTATATTTTTCTAATATTCTCTGGCAATTTGTTGTAAGTTTCAATAGCCATATGGTGGGCACCTGACTCAACAACATGCAGGCAGGGTTACTGGCTGTGCCAATCTGTTACGCTTTCGCAGGTATCTTGACAGATATTGAGTGTCATCTGTTTGCGCATAAAGATGTTACTGTGAAGACATTAAGTTTTACAAAGTGAGGTCTACAACTTTCCATATCATTTATATTTACAATTATTCTGATGCATTTCTTTTGTAATATCAACAATTTATTAATATCTACACTATTGCCCCATATAATTATACCATAGCTTGCGAAAATGCGAAAGTTTGTCAGGATGTATGTATGATTGTGCCTCTTTTAAGCAATATCTACTGGACGGATTGAAATTTGATACACAGAATATAACCTGGAATAAAACATAGGGTACCATTTATCCCGAAATTCCCACTAGTATGTGATAAGTTTATAATTAAAACAATATATATAACCTGGAATAAAATATAGGGTATCTTTTATCCCGAAATTCCCATGGGAGCGAAGTCCCGAGGCGAAGCTAGTATGTAATAACATTATATTAATTTTTTCCCCACCCCTCCTCACGTATTACTCCTCCTCACGTAGCATTATTGAGGGTCGTGAAGTCCCCGGTGATAGTTTTCTAGTAGTAGTCTTTCCGCTTGTCCTGATCTTTAACGATCACAGCCCAGCTTGGAGGATGTAAGGGCGTCAGTGAAACAACTGTTTGGTTCGACTTTCAGTTTGTTAGTCCTTAGAATTATAACAATATTAGTATAAGGAAGAGATGTTAAGGCCGCGCTACGAGAACACACTACAAAGAATTTTCATTTGAAATGCGCATCACTTTTGTACTTGTTTTCTATTTACTATTTCTTTCTTTTTACACAAACCGTTAATGAAATAAACTAAAAATGTCTACCGTTAAAAAATCATTATACTTTTTGAAATTGTAACTACAATTTTGAATTAGAACATCCTGTATAACCCCTCTACCTCCGGAGACAGCGACTTGCGGCTCAATTGTGTAACTTTTTAACGAGCCCTCTGATTATAATACAAGTTTAGATCTCACGTCTTTCACTCTTACGAGCTAGATAGAGTCTTGCAAAGTCATTATTTACTTAGATCGGTTTCGTCATTACCGTCATCATCGGATATCATAAGTCACAAAGTCCAAGCATTTATCTAGAAATTAGCTTTTTACAGGTTCTTTTTCACGTGAAATTAAATTTGTACTTATAATATTTTTCGCTAAGTCGTAACGACTGCTACTGAGAAGTGAAATGCCAAAAGAAACTCATTTAAGCAGTATTTGAATAAGTTCTAAAATGTTAAATATCGCATAATAACATGTTCTATGCCTATTCAAAAAGAATGAAAACTTTAATTTAATTTCGGTTTCTGAGTAGGCATATTAAGAGTAGTATAGTTAGTATTGTACTTTTACGTATATAGAGTATATATAAGTATATAAAGTGTTTATATAAGTTGCATTGATGACTGAGCATACGGTGCACGTATAGATCTCACAAATATGTTTATATTAATTTAGCTTAAGGCACGTTTACATTATTTATATAAATAGTGTTATAATTTTTATTTATTTTATTCGAACGTCACATATTTTTTTTACATACATAACATTATTTTAAACTAAAATAAATTAAAGCTAATAAAAATAAATTAATAAAAAATATATAAATTATAATACAATATAAATTAATATGTAGTTTACTATAATACATAAACAAGATATATTTCTGAAAACAAAAAATTGTGTGCTACATTAGCTTTTATCATACATACAAAGAGCCGTCAATTTAAAACGGGCGTTAAAATCCACATAGAAATATCCGCGGCTCACAGTCGAATGGCCCCGCACAAATAAACGGCTGATTTGATCCGCCGATATCCGGAAAGAGGCGGATCGAACCGGATCGCGGCTGCACAGAGGTTAATGAAATGTGGACTATTAAATTTTCACTACAATTTGTTGAGAATCAGCGTGTATCAGTCAATTTTGGTGGTATTAGAGTGCTGTTTAGTTGCCTCGTGGTTAAGAAAATAAAACAAAAATTGGAGCTTTCGTTTTTCGATATTTTTATACTATCGAGCAAGCAAATAACGTAAGGCCTGACGGTAAGTGTTCACTACAGCCTATCAACACCAGCAAATTCTTACAATTGTGAATCGGGGAATTTAATCTAATTACGGTGACATTTTTCATAAGATCATAAATTTCGTAAGATCATGTAAACTATGTACTTATAGCTTTTTCATTATTGACCATTTTTGACCCGAAATCAAAGGAACTCTGTCATATTTATAGCCACAACGTTGAACTTATGGCAGATATTCCGATGTGTCGCCACGGTTATTAGCAATGGTGTTCAAATTAAAAGACGCCGGAGTCAAACAAAATAATATAATAAACATGTCGGCTTGACTGTCTGTTTGAGTGAAATAACTGAAGGAATGTCTTTAGCTGCTCGTATTGTGAACCCTAATTGAGTTTGAAATCGCCATTTTGTTTGCGACAAAGTGAGCTTAATGAAAACGCAATTTATGTCCGTGTGGATTTAACTAAAATTACTTTGAATTGATAAACATTTTATGTACATTACACTTCATATTTAAAATTAAAAGAAGAAAATTAAAAAATGCGGTAAAAAAAACAATAATAAAATGTACTGGGATTTAAAAATCGTGAAAATTTCCAGCGAATAATTTCGTTCATATCGATTTGTTGTTGACGACGATACATATATGTACCGCAAGTGACTGATAATATTCCGATGAAGAAAAACATCGTAAGAAAATGGACATCCTAGACGATGATGAAAAGGAGAAGGAGAAAGTAATCCCAAATCACTCCACACTAAGTAAGTCAATAAGTAAATATGATCAAATCCACATAATTGTGATAATTACGTCTAGAGATAAAGATATTCGATAAAGTTGCAAAAAACATATTGGGAACTGACCTGAAAAAAATTTCTGAAAACTAGGGATGACATCGACCGTGCGAAATGGAGACGAAAAAGTAGGACAGGGGATCCTGGGCTCTGACGCTCAATGGCTGAAGTAACCAGAAAAACGCTCAGTTGGAGAGAGAGATCGACAACCGAAAATAAAAGGCTTTCATTTTGAACAAAGGTAATATTTTTTGCAAATGTAAACAAACGGTTGAGATAAACTGGCCACAAAAGTTAATTTTTCACAGTCGGGAAATAATATTATTATCTAAACCACGCGATAACAATTTAGTGGAACGCCAACGTAATCCCGATCCCCAAGAGAAAGCAATACTGTGTACCTCCCGCAAAAAACTAAAAGTAGGGATTACTGGAGTTAAGGTGGGTGTACACGCGAAACCACTCAGTGGCGGCCATTAGTCGGGTGCCCGCTGTGTGCGCTAGCCTTTATAATGTGTTAAACGGACACCTTGAGGATTACATTAAAATAATGCAGGCCCTGCTGTGATTGAGATATTGTAAATCAAACACAAATATTGTTTACATCGCACTTAAAATCTATTCTTATAAAGAGGTAAGCGTTTGTGAGTTTGTGACTTTGTGACTTTGTGAGTTTGTATGTTTGAGGCAATGAAATCTCCGAAACTACCGAACCGATATCAAAAATTATTTCACCATTAGAAAGATTCATTACCCTAGATTGCTATAAGTTTTTATTTCAAAATTTCCACGGGAGCGAATCCCCGGGCAATATCTAGTATTAGATGAGGACGTACCTTGAACTCAGTGCTATTATCAACACGTTCACACTATTTCATACTTTTCATACTAATTTTATGAATGTTATGTTACGTTTGACAAAATTATCTCAGCTTACTTGTATTGTTACATAATCACCTAACAATATGGTGTTTCCAACTGCGTACAATAAACAGATTTTATGTTTTAACTATGACGCGTTTATCGATGACTTTAAAATAAAAATCACTCAATCTTCTTTGCCATGGATATATATGTCGTTCTAATTATTCAAAAAAAATCAAGTAATTACGTTCAACATCATTCACTCATTCACGTAAAGCAGTTCAGTATCAATAAGCCTGAAAACACGCAGACAAATCTCCAAACATAAAATTAATTCTAAAAGTTTTCTTTTATCTTCTAACAGCTAACAAATCATTTTTATGTCCTCCGCCGCAATCTATCTTTTTAAACGAAGCCATCATATTGTTTTGACCTTCCTAATTATGACATCGAGATGAAAGTATAACACCGACTGACACCGTGTAATTTGACGGATCGCGGCTAAAAGAAAAATAGGCTAATGAGATCGTAAAACGTGAAATTTTCATGTCGACGGTTTTCAGTTGGACTGAAAATCGGCAATAAAAATCGAACAGATTTTGTTATAAATTATTAACATTCATAAAATAAATGTATATTGGGCAATTGTTTTCAATTATGTATGTACGAGTATTATGAGTATTTAGTTAATTCACATGTACAGTCAATAGCACATCAAGCTATCAATTGTAGTAACTTCATCCTTACTTATACAATAATCGAACCTGGGATCTTTCGATCAAGTCCTAATCATCAATGTGAGAATCTGACAGTTTTAGACTAGTTTAAAATATTAGAAGTAACAGAAACGAATTAATAATAATAATAATTGCTAGAATATTGCATATTTACGTCCATCTTATCCAGATTCGTGAACCTTGGGAGAACTTATTCAGGGCACAAATAATGCGCTGGCCGTGGCAGAATTCTATTTAAAAAAAAATGTAAATTATATTGCAATTAAAACGTTGGATTCGACAAAGAGGAAACTAGTATATTGGTTACAAAAGTTGCAAGGCCATGAGTGAGAAATGAACTGCAAATGGCCCTGTATAAGCACTCTGTCACTGTTCAACACTAAACTGCATAGGGATGTACTTACCGATTACACACTGCAAGTTTATGGCGATCGCCATACATTGTTTATGGCCGTGTTTTATGGGGGAAAGGCGGTGGGTATTTACAAGGTGAAATATGAGGTGCTTTTTAATTTTGCCTTTGGAAAAATCCACACGCTTCCACGCATACCGTACAAGGGAAACGTTACATTTGTTAAATTTGTTCTTCACAGAGTTCTTTGACGTTGAGCCACTTCAATGGTTCATCGGAAGATGTCAACAAGTGAGTCCGACTACTGGAACTGCTCTTGTGTGCGTAATGCGAATTTGCTGTTTACATCTCACCGTATAGTCGATGCGCAGTGAGACGCAGCTAACCAATCACAGTGCGCCATTGTGACGCAATGACAATGTGATAGTTTTGCTTCGTCTCACTTCGAATTGATTCGAGAAATGAAAAGCAAAGGTAGGCTAACGGCCACGCGTCTGCTTAATGTGTTACAAAAAATAATTTTAATTAATTTAAGTCAATTTGGTAGTAACGTAATGAATACTAGGATTTAATGATTATTGCGAAGGTGTGAACCCAAAACTTTGAAGTTCGCAAGCCATTAAGAGTAACATCATAACAGCTTACTCGCGCCAGTCAATTAGCTTCGCGGAGTAATGAACTTACAGCTAAATATAATCAGCTGTTCTAATAGTTGGGAACTTCTGGTCGGTAGTGTGGAGACGGCTTTGTATATTTTGGTACTTAATAATAATATACATCTTAATCTCAATGTATCAAAATTTACATATAAAGTTTGGTCTATTTTTTCAATGAGAGTATCCAAGCTTTTAATGACACGCACATTAGGTTGATGTTGTCATAAAATACTTTTTAACACAACTCCAATGTGTAGAGAAGAAATGGCCATGTTAACAAGAAGTGTAATTTCTTTTGTTTATTACCTATGTATTTAATTTCAACTCCACCAACATGCCTACAGCTAAACATGGGCTTCTTCTTCTAAGGGTGAGTCTCCAACTAGTAAAGGTTGGCTATCAGTAGGTAAACCTGACCTTCGAGTTTCGCAACTCTTGTCCACACCATTCGGGATAAATATATGATATGGTATCTGTAATCAGTAGATATTAAAAAATAGTCCCTCTTCACACTAAGCAAACCATTTCCTCTCTACACATGGCGGCTAGTATTACCGCCAAGCACAACAGGGAAACCATTGTCTGTCTGTCGCAACACCTCACTAATAACCGCACTATTTATACCAGGTGTGACCTACGTACACCATTTTAGTGTCCAGTTTCAAAGCTAACTAAACATTTGTTGCTCGTTAATGGTAACGCGTAAAATATGAATTTTGCTGTATTTCAACAGACATTTCGTATGAATATTATTTTGGCAAATTGCTATTAAACATATACAGAATCACGCCTTTAGCCTTTACGGGATAGACAGAGCCAAGAGACGCGAAACTCAGATCACGTTTAGCTGGACTATTTAGTCGAATTCAGTTTCTGAAGTAACAGTGGCTAGAACATCGCCTACGAGAAGACCCGTTTATAGCCGTTTCTCTCTGATTGGCTTAAATTTCAGTGGTAGAGGAATGAGCAAATTGTGTTTATTTTTTAAA
The DNA here is from genome assembly GCF_027563975.2 of Plodia interpunctella. Taxonomy (NCBI): domain Eukaryota; kingdom Metazoa; phylum Arthropoda; class Insecta; order Lepidoptera; family Pyralidae; genus Plodia; species Plodia interpunctella. Next base: position 10,773,010 of record NC_071300.1, read on the forward strand.
GATTAAAACTGTCTTAAGAAAACTTTTTTTTATACTTCCTATATATATAAAGATGTGGCCTCTGAATGATGATGAAGATGTGGGGATGTGGATATACAACCTATATATATGTATAAACTCAAGGTTTGCAAACCTACGATCAATTTAAGCCGACATTTTCAACTGAAACTTGCTTTCAATAAACAATTTCTGTTTATATGTATATTATATCATAATCTGACAGATAAACTAACCTGCTAGATAAATCTGACTGATGTGATTAGCCAGTAAGTCAAATCCACTTGTGAAACACATTTTTTTTACGCTATCTGTTGTTTGATAGACTATCAGATATTTTATCAGCAAATGGTAAAACAGGCCCTTAATCTAGGAAATGCTTAATGTTAAACAAATATCTGTACCTGTTTCGCAAATCCGATTCGACACAAGTAACAGTTAACACGAGCATCAACCGCCATTAGTAACTATTAGAGGGAACATGGCTAATGATGAGAAATCGAGAATTAATTCAACAGGTTAGCCAGATTACGGGGTTGCTCAACCCGGTTGTATGTTTGTTTGTTTGATGACACGACGTGCTTAAGTTAGCTAAAACTATGTTCTATCTATTATAGTCCAGTCATTGCAAGTTAAATATTCGAATCCTACTCGTGCCACATGACTTTGTATCAATCTGACTTATGGATAGCAGTTTTCATATACTGTAACCACTTGCTTTTGGTGTAACACAACTATGACCTTGTTCAGTAGGGGTTTCACCGCCGTTTGAGCGTGAAGAAGTAACAAATATACTCACAAACTTTCGCCTTTATAATACTGGTGGGATTACATATTTCAATACTGTTATCCAACATTACGAGCAATGAACCGATGCACGTGACCCGGTAATAGTGTATGAACAATTTATAGTACGATCGGGCGCAGGTGCGTGCGGGGAATAGCCACATTAGCCGGCTAATTTGATAACGCGTGCGGTTAATGTCGCTATGACTCCTGTGTCGTCTGCGTTTGGGAGGATTCAGTTCTATATGATTTGAATACGCGAATAATTTAAATTTATATTTTAAGATGGAAGCAATAATGTGCAACTTTCTGAAGACAAACTAAATATAAGTGCCCTTATATTGAGTTTAGAAACCTTAGTTAGCCTTAGAAACAGTAAGGTCATGAAAGAACGATATTCGAGGACATCTAATTCATTAGAAAGGAAAAATAAAAAGTACTAACTGATAATAGGTGTTACAAAAGCTCAATCTCAACTAATTTTCCTGAAAGAGTAACTAATAACAAAAGTTTGTAGATTGTGCATTACCTTATTATCTTAATGGAAGTGCTTCCATACCACGACAGTGGACGTATTTATAACTAGCTTTTACCCGCGACTTTTCCCACGTGAATTTCCCACGGGAAGTGTACTTTGCCCGTAGTCTATGTCCTTCTCCATATTCCTAACTGTATGAGAATTTCTCTAACAAGATAAACTCAAGTTTAACTCATATCAGGGAGATTGAATTAATTTCACCTGCTCTACGCAGTTACTGTAACAAACTGTATTCAAATGCGAGCCACTTAGAATCCGCAGTTAAGGCCCTTTATGAACCGTTGATGAACAGAGGCTAGGGTTGGGGTGATATCGATAAAAATGTCACGGAGGGGCTTGTTCTTTATTTTTTCTGGAAAGAAAGTAAAAAGAAATCTCAGTCGAACTCGTCATGAGTCCCTAGTTTTATTTAGAAACTAGCTTTTGCCCGCGGCTTCTCCCGCGTGAATTTTATAGCAAAATCTCAGTAATTTTTTTATCGCGTACTCTGTAAAACTGGTATACATATATGATTCAAATTCGCATTTTTTCTCATCTTTAGAATATTGTTGTTGCCTTTTGGAAACCAGGTGAAAGTAAATTGTTTTGAATTTATAAGTCAAACAAATAAGTGGAAAATTATAGGTACCTAACCTACAAATATATTTTTTGCTATCTAAACTTAGCCCATTGTCCAAATGTTGGCGGGCGTATACAACGCTCTCATGAATTTGATAACTATATCTGATTTCATATAGTAAAATATTTCAATAAAGAATATTAATTGAGTTTTTATGTATGGAAAATATCACCTTTTTAAAATTAGATAATTATGACTTTCTTTATACAGGAAGTATTTCGATAAGCATATTGAGCATCCCTACGAAGTCATTAGGGTTGTCACAAAATTAAATTATACTACAATCTACCTACACACTGCAATAATATACTGTTTATTTAAGACATCCACGACACCGAAACACACGAAAACTAACTTTAAAACAAAGTCAAGGAGTTCGAAGTGGCTGCACGACAAAATTTGTAAGGGCTGCCGCAAATGTGTTTGTGGTAAGAAAAGCAACCTGTTTTAGTAAATCCGTTTTATCTTAAGGTGACATGCGGCGTTTTATTATTTCTGTTGAGATATGTAAGCAATTCCATACGAAGAAGACTAAGATACGCACTCGGTAAAGCATTTAATGTGGAGTTATATTTGCAAATGTTGGCCCTTTGAAGGTATGAAATGATACGTATAATTTTCTTGTTCGTGTGAGTTGCTTTCATTATCTCAACTGAGGTTTGCAGTGAATTTATTTTTGATCTTAATAATCACGAAACTTTTGACACGTGTTAGTTGTAATATTGTCACCTTAAGTTTTTTTTAGGGTTATTGTTTCCAATATTCCTACTCATTCGAGTACGTATCAGACGATGTTAGCCGTCTTCGATACAACACAAGGATCTAAGCCCAAACATAAATCGATGTTTTAAATAAAATTATTGTTATTTCAAAATGATTTGCTTGTTTCAAATATTGTTGAGTTCGTTTGGTGCTGTGTGACTTGATGTCGTCAAAGATGATATCCGTAGAAAGGGTCTCATTGATCAGGAACGCCGAAGACTATGCGAAGTGGAGAAGTTGAAGGAGCAAAGCGAATCCTGCGCTCTGAAGCCCACCAAACATACCCAGTTTCTTTCACAGTCCCAAAGCGCATGCAATTGAGAAAATTTCGACGCCCTCCGTACCCTAATGGTCATCATGCCGGACTGCTGCACTGGATGTCCCGGGTCCGATCCCCGGTCAGGTCGACATGGAAAATGAACATTTTCCCAAAAATAAAACCCTTCTTTATTGTGCCGGTTAAGTAATATAACTCAGCAGTCGACACGCGTTTGTTGGTTTGCTTCACTCAATACGTGAGGTTTCTTAATCTTTCAAGTTTCTTAATCTTCCCAATTTGCAAGTGGATTAAAATAGTTTTATCACTAACACCGAAGCCTGAAGCTAACTCGGACGTGGTTTGCGATGGATCCGCTTCCACAATAGCCTTCAATTCTTCATTATCAACTAGGGTCTCCGGCCGTCCACGGGGCTTCTTCTGCAGGTCGAAAAACGCACTGTGTTTTCTTTTGCGACACGACCGCCATACACATCATTAACCCTTCGAGCCGTTTCCGCAGCACTGGTGCCACGGTGGAACTCGTACTCGTAAATACCATTTTGTAAACTGAGTGACGCAAACAGAAAAATCAGAAGAAAAAAAACACAAATGAATGACGGTTAACGAAACACAAATACATGTGTAGCTGTATAAATTGGAATTTGGAATTCCAAACCAAAGAGGAGAAATTCGTGATTAAAGTGACCAGTATAACAAATCGCCAATTTCATGTGTAAGGACCTAATATTTATAAAATTGATTTTTAAATAACGATGGGCTTGTGTAGCCTCACTATGGTTTAAATATTTAACGTGACACACCGATGTCGTGATAATTTTGACAGACTAAAAACGTCGTGAAAAAATCACTTATTTCGGACTGGTTTAATTTTGGATTATCTTTAAAAGAAAACGTAATATATTGATGACATAAATAAAATTGATTGAAGTTAAAAAAATAATTGAAGTCACAACGTGTTTATAGCAACAAATCAAATAGTGACATTGTAACACAAAAATGACACTTAATACAACCGAATAAGATTCACAGATCTCACACAAGATCGCTCCACTGAAACAATAACACTAATATCCAACTAAATTAACCATACTCTGATTAATGTAGCGAAAGATCCGGTACATGCATCTTCGCGGTCTAAACAAGGTGTCGCGAACATTGTAACGGAAAATGTCACATACTGAAATATACTTCTGGTAAAAACAGGTGGGCTTGTTAATAAGCGTGTGAAGGTGAAACAGGGCTGTGCTTCTTGGAAGTTTCTTTGAAATTTTAAGAGAAGGAAATTAAACCGTGACTTATGGTAGTTAGGTTACAGACATCAGACATTTGTAACGTCCGATTAGTATAATTATTATTTAGTATTCGATTTTATTATATTTTCATTAATAGGGACAAAAACCCCCGAGTCTTCTTTGACAAGAAACATGTCATTTTTTTAATTTTTTTCAGATATAATTTATCGAATACAATATCTACTAATGTGTAAAATAACCTTATCCTCTATTGAAAAAAACGTGTAAGAACAAAACAATCTTAAAACAATATTTTGAAAGGCGGTCATAACAAAACGCCAAAACACAGGTGTGGAACGTCCAGATAAAAAAAATGTGAAATAATAAAACGCAATCAGGCGTCGATTTAGGCGGGCGGGGCAAATAAATAGATTTGTTACGAAAATAAACATGGCCGCTGTAAATTACCTGTTGGTTTTACTGAAACGCTTCGTGCGTTTGCGCTTGATCGATATGTATAGCGCGAATAACGTTATTTGATACTTTTAATAAAATTGCTAATTACTTTAACTTAATTCTACTCCAATTAACTTAAATCTGAAAAACTGCATATGCTATTCATAACCACCACCATCATACCACTGATTCCAATAAATGAGAGAGAGATTCTGGGAGATAAATTCTGACAAAAAGTTCTTTAGATAGCTAAAAAGCATTTCAAGAAGCTGAAAGTAATACAAACACACTTGCAATATAAGTGTATGTTTCTGTTACAATGAAAATGAATTCCATAAATAGGAAAAGGTAAGTTAAGTTAAAAGGTAAGTTGATTTTTATGTCGAAAATCATTGAAGTGAATTTTGATGCTAAAATGGCAGTAATATTTTAGGATTCCCACAATAAGTTCTCTAGCTTTCAAATGATATTCTCAAGCATCAAGATCTTTACGCGCAGTTTCCCCGGTAAACCCGGGCCATGTGTTTCGCGTCGGTTGCGCGCGCGCCGCAATCGCTGCAATCACCATTACACCTGCCCTGATATTTTTATACGCGCTATTTCTGAACGCTTTCAGCTTCTTGATAGCCGTATTTAACTTTATACGGTTTTATGAGAACGGTGATGATTGAAGACTGTTCCTGTAACGGTAGGAAAACGCAAGATGAACACAAAGGAAATATATAAGTAGTTACATCGAACAGAACTTAACAGATTTTGTTTTTAAAAATAGCCAGAAGAATTGACAAGAATGACTCACAAGACCATAGCGTTTATGTATTTGTTTTCTTGATTATATATTTTTTAAATCAAATAGATTTTCTTACTCTAAACTATATTTCCCAACCTAGAAAGTTATCACGTGGACTCTAAATATAAAATGGAAAGGATGGAACTTTAATAATAAAAATATAATTTATAAACACAAGTAAATTATAACATAAATATATCTTAAAATAATGTCGTGTATTTGTTTTTAAATTAACTTCATGGAGTTTTAACAATTGTATCTATTAATTATAAAATATTCATAGCCATTTCCTGAATTATAATCTGCGGTATTGAAACTAACATTAATAGCACACACACCGGCACACAATTCAAAATATTTTTATATTCAACCCTTGCCAAATGATTCTCCAGCTAATTTCACGCTCACCTTTACAGAACAATTTAACTGCTATAAATTGCTAGAAACGCGACCTGTCGTCGCGTGCGCATGCTCATTACGTTCCCGTCGCGCTTTCGTTGCGTTCCCGTCGCGTTTTCGTCGCATACGCGCCGCGTTCTCGTCGTTTTATCGTCGCGTTGGCGCTGCTAAAGATTCCATGCCTCAAATAACACTCAGGTATCACCTAGGTGTGAATGACAAGTGTCTAAAACAGATTTATTCGGCATCCGATGGGCACAGGTAGTGCGCAGACGGTGCCAAACATTCTTGGTCGTTACGGAGCTCTGATTGGCGTCTCAATCGCCTGATTTATATTTAAATGTAGTTAAAATGTTATCAATTACTTTTATGCCTGTCGGAGTGATTGTAGTATCAATTTACTGCACCTCTTTGCTTATTAGCTTTTAGATTACACAAATATGGTATGTGTTAGTTTACATTGGTCATACTAAGGCGAATTAAGTTCTCTTTTTTCATTAATATATTTCTTTTTGTTTGATTGTCATTCACTTCTCAAAAAACCTCGAAAATTCCATTTCCATTTTCAAAAACATGAAAGATCAGTTTCTTGTCCAAACTTTAATTTAATTAAAATTAGCACTCCGACTCCAAAAATTTTCGACGGCAAATAAAATTAGTTGCGCAAAATTGTAATAAGATGCCAATTTAGCCAAAAGCAATTACCAGCCTTATCTCAAAGAAGTTTACCTTCTATCAGTACCTTTTATCAGGTAACTTGCAAATTGAAACTCCGTAACTCTGTTATCAAATATTAATGCCCGATCTGCGGCTTAATTACTTCAATTTGAAAACTTTTGCAGTTTAATTTTGTTTCGCTATTTTTGTTTTCCACTTCTGGTTATCGATCTTTAGGAGTTCAAATTAATGAAATTAAATGTTATAAAGAATTGGGGAGATAGGGGACTTTTAGATGCAAGAATGTATTATGGCTGTGACTGTCTGTCACAGCCATAACTGCGACGACACTGGTTTACGGATTCCAAAATGTTATAAGGCGCTATGAATGAAAAACTTAGTCACTTGAAACTTCGTTGAGTAAATGACACGTACATCAGAGTTTATTTTGTGTACCCAATAGATTAATTTTCAAAACGACTTTGCGTGTACGCTACTTTCAAATTTTTTAGACCACTTAAGTATTACTAGTATTATAAACAACAACATTATTATTAACTTTGGGTTAAAAATCCAACACTGATACAAAAAGCAAACTTTACACGCAAGATATTCTAAACTAAAGTACAAGTATAGTTTTAGATAAGTACAATTTCAACCGTGTATATATCCGGCCACCCTTACACGAAATCAGATCGGAAGCTTGGAAACCAACATGGCTGTTAGTTCCAAATCACACGTTCGGCTCCATATTATTGTAACAAAAATAGCCAGGTGTGAGTCCGCTCCGGCGAGCTTAAATCAACTCGCGAAATGTTATTTTAAAATCGCTGTTTTCCAATTACGGTGTATGTGGACGGAGGTACAGTTGGGAACACAAATAAAGATGTTAAATTTAGAGTGCGGTTGCACCTGGCGCCCGGAGGCACGTGTGTGCTTGGCTGTACATGTGGAAACTAATAGAGCTGAGAATTTTGTAGATTTGATGATGATGATAATGATTATATGGCGAAGAATTTATATTGCCCTCAATCAAGTCGATGCTGCGCTGGATGTAAGATAAAGAGAGATAAATATCAGATCATCTAAAAGAAAGGGCCTTCTATTACTGCATCAAGATCTTACTTAACTGGCAATTTTAATATCCAGATTTTCTGAGCGTGGATTCAAGATTCAGATTAATTAAAATGTTCAACCAATTCTCACGCAGTCTGGCTTCACAATTTTTTTCCGATTTTTTGAAAATTTTAAGCAAATTCACTATGGAAAAACTTTGATCAATCAATGCGTTCGATTGAACTATTTCTATTGTGATTTTCTTCAAAAATTGATAATGTGTTGAAACTTTAAAAAAACTGGAGAAAATTATGAAATGAGTTTCGATTGAAAGAGAATCGGTCCCTAGCACATTTTTCATTGGTATCAACATCTCTATAGATATACCGATCAGCAATTCTAAATACACGGTGAGTATTTATTCCGGTACTTTTACCGGGAATCCAGTGGAGTTTCTTTCGGAGCCGGTAAAATGCAGATGGTTGCAAATACAAATTTGGAACCATTTTTATTTGCTTCACTGTACTTCCTGCCTCGGCCGTAGAATGAAAGTATTTATAGCTTCACTTTTAACAAAGTTTAGGAATCAATGAATTGTACAATGCAACTCTCGACCATATAATATAATATAATCGGTAATAAGATTTACCTATAAGATTATTTATTAAAACTTCATTAACGATTTTGATCACACATTAATCTTATTGCTAAAACGTAAGGCAGTTTTGTATTGGAATCTTAAATTGGTGGTTTTGTATACCTATTGCAGTAACAATATAAATAATATATCTATTATTTGAATATTTTTCGTTGTCAAAACCGAATAAAGTATCGTAATTTGTAGATATACTTAAATTTAAAAGCCCCGTTCAATAAACAGTCGGTACGTCGGCTTTCTCGATTCGGTGGTTTCGTTCGATTCGATCTATCGAACTACTCTTATGACAATCATAGAGTAGTTCGATAGATCGAATCGAACGAAACGACCGAATCGACTGAATAACTGACTTTAACTGCTTCTTATCGAATAGATCCAGAGTGAAAGGTGTTCTTATCCAAAATAGAGGTTCTTTGGAAAACCTTCATCACATGAGGAAGCTGGCAAGAAACCTGATCATATTTAATTAATTCCCGCTACAATGTGATAATCTCGATGATATACGAGCGTGTTTTGCAATACGATATCATGTCATGTTTACTAATAAAATCGAAATCGTAAAACGCTTATAGCGATGCGAGTGCTTGCCCGCGATCTGGCAAGCGTTGCCAATTATCCATATATAAGATACTTAGTTTATGCGCAGTAAACTGTGGTTAGGAATTAGGGAGAATCGATCAGGTAGGAACACGTGGCGTGTGGTCCCGCCCTAGGATAGCACTACTCCAAATCTTCCCGTGACTGTCGTAAGAGGCGGCTAAGGAGCCGATTATTTTCCACTCCAAAATTTGATGGTGATTTTTACGCAAACCTTGGGCTTCAGAGCGTCTCCGAATGTCACCGGTAACACGCGGGGGAGAGAGAGAGACACAAGGTTTGAGCTGGCTCGATGTCGCCAAGGATGATATATCCATGCAAATGGTCTGACAACTAGGGATGCCGACGACGGTGGGAAAAAGTAGTAAAGTGGACTCCGACGGTCAATGGAAAAAAAAGATAAGCGACTGACATAAACTTTTAACAAAACTTGTTTCTCTTAATGTAACCAAAAGTACAAAAGTAAAATCTATACCTTCCGCGATCCAGGAAACCATTTGGCTCCTGCCAGCCCACCTCCCAGGACAGCCGTCATAAACTGCAATTGATTTAGTGCACAATTTATGTGGCCCGTTAATTCTGTGAGAGCAGTTCATTATGTGTGGCTAACGAGTCGCCATTTGTCATTTATAGCGGTTACCTATTATTTGCGCTTGCAGGAAATACTTAAACAACTTTTATCATTTTTCTTTGCAATGTTGAAGTCACATAATCAGTTTTTGTTACACGGTGGGGTTTTTGGTACCGTTACCATGAAGGTGGTAGTGGTCTAGTGGTTAAGACGATCGCCTGTGAACCGAATACATTCAGATTCAAATCTTATTTGTCACTTATGTTTGTGTACCAATCTGACTCATGTATAGATTTAATTTATTTATCAGCAACCACGTGATATGGAGAACATTATTAGTGCTAGTCGTAGTAGTTAGTATGTGAAATTACAGGCAGTGCTATAAGATGCTTGAACCGTGAACCAATAATCTCAAACCCACGTTTTAAATTTTATAAGTCGTTGGCTTCTGACATAGTTTATCAAATGGACACTTCTGCATCTTAAGCCGGCTACAATCAATGAACTCAGATAGATGCCGACACGAATGGTACATTGCTTAGTTTGTTTGACAGCCGTTATGTGCAGCAAAGAAAACCCCAGCAATGGACGGCGAAACAGGCCAAACGTATTTTTATAGTAAGAAAATCATATGTCGATCATCCGTTGTTATTATTGTTGTTATTGCTTTTTAAATGCCTCCCATATTAACCACATTAATCAAGTCAGTCGGGTAACCAGCGGTCGTAAGCAATTTCTTACAAACACTTATTTTCATCATCTAAGAAAAATAAATCTCCGGATCTTTACTAAAAATGGGATATTGTTTGAGTATGCAAGCTCACCACCGTGTGTTGCCATAGCAGTAACGCACAATAACGATAAAACGCAGGTATTTATGAGCGTGTGCGCTATGTTCAGTATCGACCCTTCGAAATATTTTTGAAGGAAAATATACTTGTATAAAGGAGATGAATTATCTTCAAAATAATAACCTTTTCAAGTCATCACTAACGTGACAAAAGTTAGTGATGACTTGAAAAGGTTTGAATTATTTGTTGTTAAGGTCATCGTAGTGTAAAATAAGTAGATTTTGATAAATTATGTCACATTACATGAAGAATTTCCTTTGAAAGTAACTCGCTGCGCAATAAAAGAAATTTATAATATTTATTTCTTGATTTTTTGCCACTATCGTAACCTAGGCGCGCCAACCATGAACTACTGAAAATTCAAATTCAAATTCAAATCATTTATTCAGAAATTAGACCTTCACAGACACTTTTTCTCGTATATCAAAACAGGTTATGATTGTGATCCGAGTGCTGATTATAATATATATATATATATATATATATATATATATATATATATATATATATATATATATATATATATATATATATATATATATATATATATATATATATATATATATATATATCGATGTGAAACACAATTAACTTACATGAAAATATATGAGAAACGAGTTGACGCTGAGCATCTCATTGCACGTTCGTATTAAGCTAATATAATGTATTGTATATCCTAACGTATTAATTAGCCATGGTTTCACACGTGGTACCTGGCGCTGGCGTTAATGTACCCGCTATCGCTGGAGCGGAGCCAAGTGCTACATTATATTGCGTCCTTACTGTATTGTTATGTCTGGTTTATTGTATTAGCGTTAAAATAACAAACACTATAGGTTTTTTAGCTTTTAAATATAATTCCTTTTGATTTCAGCCTATACCCACTTCAATATGCTATGTGTTCACGCCTGTCACAAACCATGTTCCGTTTTATTAGCGTTACATTAGATACCTTTCCATTTTAAAATCATACTTATATGTTTTAAATGAATTCCTTGAGAAGGCATGAAAGGGTGGCTAAATAAAGAAAGAGATAAAGCACTTCACCGACAAGAACAAAGTTCGTAAATTAGATTCTACATTACGATGATAAATAATATAGGAAACATTTTTTGTTCTCCCAAGTAGGCAAACAGGCATGCGGCCCACTTTATGTTGGTGGTCACCACAGCTTTTAACGCCTGCAATATCAATGAAGTCACACGTTTTTGCGTTGCCTACTTTGTGGCCTAGGATTTTTGGGATAAAAAAAATTAAATCTGAGACTGAAGTCCAATATAAATATAGATGTTGACAAGCATAACACAATACAGCCGTTAATTAATCCAAATGAGTATGAAACAAAACAAAAGAAGTCAGAGCTTCACAAAATGCGTTTTCGTTACGTCCATCGCATTGATATAAATCGGCTCGCGTTTTCACGGTCACCACATCAAAGAGTTGGGGAGGCACCCCTGCAGAGGGGATGGCGCAGCCCGTACGAAGCAGTAGGGTGCGACAAAACATTCATATTACAGAGTCACTAGTTAGAATATTTTGACCAAGATCTGTCCATGGTAAATGAATAGTAATTTTTGACGTCAATAAGTGATGTATATCATCCTAAATTGAATAAAGAATTTTGAATTTGAACAACTTCAAAAAAAAACGAGGAAATTTTGTTATACGACTAAATAAAATCGTTTTAACAAATCTCTAAAATATGTAGATTATTTATATTATAAGATTATTTATATTATATTCGAATTTACTAGATAAATAGATAAGAGATGTGATTTATAATTCGTTGAATTAAATTTGATGAAAGAAACTAGAAATAAGATCGGAAATACAGCTTAATTCTTAGTTTATTTATTTTGTATGTTGTATTTATATTACATTATAATAAAGATCTTAGAGTTTTGATCGTTATAATGTTCGCTTCCATTCTATTTTATTTATATTTAGTATTTTTATTTTTATTTAGTAACAATATGATGGTTTATTTTGTCGAGGCCATTGTAATTAAAATAATGTTATTTTAGCAGGCTTTTAGTTTTTACTTTTCGACGAAAATGATCAAAACTTGATGTCATTAACAAATTATTTTGACACCTGTGATTTATCCCCAGTTTTACGATCTCGTTACGTGCAGTATCCTACAAAATGGTAATTACTCTATAATTCACTCTGTTTACGTCTGTTACATAATTTATCCAATATCCCAAGTTATAAATCTAGAAATAGAGCACATTTTGTATCAAATTTATGCTGCTATCAACTTCTTACTAATACAGTTGTGATGTTCAAGAGCCTGGCGTAAATTTAAGGAATATCAACAATCTGAATGGTCGCGAGAATTGGTCAATGTACGCAGAAATGGGATTAAAATTTTACGATGGATGTAACATGTAATTACGAATTTATTAGAGCCATAACAGTTAAGGAGTTCTTGGTGTAATCATATTCAGAATGTTAACACGATCTTTATAATTGTCACAAACCAGAAATTAAAATACTAATAATTGATGCTTCGTCTAAAAACCCAGAGTAGGTGAAAGGCGTGTCGAGCGGTTTGCAATGAGATGGGCCGATGGCATAATTGAAGTCGCAGGGTGTACGTGGATGAGAGAAGCACAGGGCAGGGCATAATGGCGTAAATAAGAATGCATCATGTTCGTAGTGGGCGAGAACAAAGCTGGAATAGTGATTATTAGGAACATCCAGCGATTTTCTACCTCCACACCAGTTTACTGTGTCAATATTCCAAATAGTTGCATATTATCCTAGCCAAATTAAACTTCTCTTCAGAATAATTATATATTGTAACTAATATAAATACATCGCATCCTGGTTATTCGTACGTATAATACAAGGGCCGGTGCTGCATACCTCTTGATTCGACACCTGAGTACACTGCACCCTTATGCGTCGTGTGGGGGATGAATGGTGTGATTATATGGAGACCAACTCTCAAAATATTTGCAATTATTTTCTCTAATTATGTGTAAAAACAAGTCTAATTAAAATTTACGGCCATCAACATATAAAACTTCAGACCAAACAAAAAGTTAAACTTTTCTATAGATATCCTTGAAGATTTCAAATACGTAAAAATATGCACACCTTTTTGTTTTGCTGCTTGGGTACAGGTAAGCCAATGTCACAAATATCGCGGTCTTCATCTCTTTCGAAAACCTCTTTAAAGATACCGTTGTAGATGGCCACAAAGGCCCGACGGTCATAATGCTTCAAGCAAACATTCAAACATTGCACATCAGCAAATAACAGCCAAGTGTTGTGTTTCATATTCTGTCAGTCCCTTTTCTACAATCTGTGCTTAATAAAAATATGGACAATAGACAAGTCTTCAGAAGTCACACGTCATCACTTAAATTATCTAAAGAGTCCATTGCTACATTAACCAGCAATGTTTTAAACAGTTTCGATCGCCAACCTTAGCCACCCCGGTCCAAAAAATTGTCACAGCACAATTACTGGGCATCTGTCGCTCCAGGATCGAATTTATGCTGATTGCGTTAGGTGGGGATGAATTAAACAGTGCACATGTGTTGAATTGCTTAGCGAGGTGTGTTTGTGAAGACTGCTGGTTACTATTCAACAAAAAAATTGATGTAGTCTGTATTTTTCGGATTTCACGACGTAGATAAAAATTATTATAATCTTGAGCCCTCTGATAATTGGCACGTGTATCATCCCTGACGAAATGTATCTCATCAATATTTAAAGAAAATAAACAAATGATGCAAATATTTAACCCAATTTTAGTAACTGTTATTTTTACAGTAACATTTTCATATGGAATCATCAAATACATAATGGGGTGATTGAGACAGTAAATGTAACTCTCCCTCCAGAGGTAAAACAATTTCCGAATCTTAAAAGCAATCCAAAAAGCTATTAGCTCACCTCGACGACTGCAACCACCGTGACGTCTAGCCGCATCTAAACTACGTTTTTGTACACATTTCCAGAATAATACACATTAAAATGTAAATGTTACTACCACAGGGGTATTAGACAATTACATGCAGAATACAAAGAAGTTTTTGCTACTCTAACATTTGCTACCGAACTAAAATGACGCTTAACGCTAGCAGCATTGGATTCAAGATTGATTTTGGTGATGGTAAAAGAAAGATTGTTATAGTAAGTTCAGAAAAACGCGATTGTCGAAAATCGCATCGACAAAATCGCAACACACTCGCTACTATGATTTATAAATGCAGTATTGAGGGGGTCAGTTTTATCACCGATTTAGATGCAATCGATAGAAATAGCTATCGTATGAATTAAAAGGGAGAACGCATAGATAGAAAAATGTCGTGGCAAAATCTAAATGGATGTTCCAAATGCTTTTACGGTAAAATTAGTAATGGTAAAAATATTCATGATGCAGAACTTGTTGACACTTAAATGTCCATTGCTTTGAACGGAAAACCAAGAAAATAGCTTACATAGAGAAAGTAAAGAATCTCTTTGTCCGAGGTAATTTACATATCTAAATTACTTGCTATATTATAAAACAAACCACTTTAGATAGTTGTATTTACAATATCTTTACCAAGACTACTGAATTTTCCGAAGTACCTTAGTAAAACATAATTTTACAGAGCATATTCTGATATAATTACTTAATTTGAATATTATTTTCCAATGAATAAGTAAGCATTAATTAATTTAGTCAAAACTAATAATGACTAAATCTGAAGAAATCCAATCGAATTATTTTTGAAACAGATTGAAACCGAAACGATTCATCAACTGTTCAATACAATAACTAATTCCATCTATTAACCCACATCACAAAAAGGAGCAAAGAGTCGCGACGACATACTGCCCAGAGTAGAAATAGCACTTACAAATCGATATAGCACCAATGCATGGCATTGCTTTGCCAAGATTAAGTGCGTTTGGACAGACGCGGACCAATTAGCAAGAACTCCTGAGTGGTATTACTCATCTTCTGATGTGGGCCATTCATAAACTGTGACTGATGATCAAAATATGCGTTTGTCTTTACCAGGTGGATACAGATTGAACTGGCTCCTGGGGATATTTCGTCTAAAATAACAACTTATAAAACTTTTATTCATCTTTTTATGTGCCGAGTTAATTCAAGCTTTAGAGTCAGATCGAAGTCACCTCAGATTTTTATTTAAGTCATCTTAAATCATTTGAAGACTGCCGCCATCTCATATCTGTGACAAAAATGGACTTTAGATCATGAAAATAATAAAAAAATAAAACTTTGGATATTTGGATATTATTATAAGCAGTTGTACCTTAAATGGTGAAACCTCTGGGTTTTACCCACTAATGGTAACTTAAAATTGTATGAGAATCGATTATGAAACGCTCCCCAAAGAATTTGCTAACATTTGAAGAAAACATGATTTTATATAACAAATTGGCTAAATGACGACTCAGAATAATTACGTGACCTAAAAGTTATGTTATTTTTATTAAAAAAATCGAATGACAGAATCAAGAAGTTCATTAATCATTCTCACAAGTTCAGTATAAAATTTAGGATCGTATTTATGGAAATTTTGCACACAAGGCTTTGCCTAATAATTAGAAGGTACACTCACTCTAGAAATTTCCACTTGAATAGGTCTCAGATAGTTGGGTAGTATTGCCAATGAATTCTGATTAATTGATTTCGTTTCTTCACAATCGCAACTGAATATCCCACATGGAAACCCAGACACGGTTCCCAGAAAGCGGTCCTGAGCATTGTCCTTTTGGGCAGCAATTAATATCGCGTGGTATTTGTTGGTGCTATTTGTCACTCTAATTAGATGCGGGAATCCACTCAGGCCACTTACAATAGTTACAGCCGATTAGTCTAGTGGACTACCTTTTGGTCTTGTTAGCTTATTAGCTGTGAAATATTCGTGTAAGATATTTTTTTTATTGGAATCATTAATAAATTTTTGGATGACTGTCATTTCCTATCAGATGGAATTAAAGAACGAATTTTCCTCTGTCGTCTTGTCTGTCTCTGTGAACAAGGTTAGCTAAAAACAACTGGAGATTACTCCAATATAAGACGTTCAATAAAATTCATGATAATACCACTTTAATAATATTTGACACTACTAATTACATTAAACAAAAAATAAAACATATGTATAAATAAATTGGTATCAGGGTCCTTCACGTGAACAATACATTACCCTGCTGCTACATGCATCACCACAAGACATTCTCGGACACTCGCGACTTGATTAACGAGTGCTAATTACTAGCTAATGTCTGTTTGTTTATGCCTATGCTAGCACCTAAATCTTTGGATCAAAATATGTAGAGAAAAAGTAATACATGTGATTTCGACCAGTAGTCTTAATTTGGATGAAATTTTCAATATTTATTCCAGAATTTAAATCGAATTATGCGATTTATATGCACTGAGAACTTTAGAAAATGACTGTAATTTAAAATGATGTCAATTAGGTCAGGTTAGAATCTCACATGATGCGATATATCGCTGATTTAGGAGAGATACTTCTGGTATTGAACGTCATAAAATCACTGAATGTTCTCCAATGCATGATACTGATGCTACAGCTAATACGTAATTTTAAAATATAAAATGGATATGTATTGATCTCTGTTACAGAAGTTAACAGACTGTGCAACTTACAACTGATGTCTTTAAATCACTAATTGTGCTACAGTAGACCGAAACAACCACTTATTTTCATTTGTTTTACGCAATAAATTCCCTGGGCGTTTTATTATTCTTATGATCAATTCAAACTGTTGAATTTTCTACCTTAATTTATTGGCTGTCACGCTAAAAAGATACCTATCGACTTTTGAAAGAAGAAAAATCGCTCATCAACGTCAAGCCACCTAATCCCTATTAGTAGGTGTTTACAAAAGGTATCGGATAGACAGACAAACTAGATTATGCCACCTCCATCAAAGTCCAACGTGATTGATGCGTTCTTTGGTCAAATGAGCTACTTCAGTTACCTTAGAACATTTAAAAGTGAACCTTAACACTTAGCATTAGAGACTACTAGAAATGCAAAGGTAATTTGTTTTTGCTTTTTACTTTCCACTAATCCGTCATTATTGCAAGCACCTTTATTACATTTTTTGAAGTAATTTGAACTTTAAGTGCAGGTGATAAGAGTGAGGTGAGGTAGAATGGTAAGTTGGTATTGGATACTGTACTGCTGATCAGTCATTGCCGTTTTCGCATTTGTTAGGGAGAACTTATTAACTTTCAGTCAGGTGTGATGTTATTCGTGGAACGGAAAGATAAACAATTTTAAGGCTGGCGATTTTTCGTAGGCGTGTCATTATATGACAACATTGCAAAAAAAAACCATTAATCCCGCACTTCGTTAAAAAGGTTGTATTCCGTAATATACCTACAATAACAGCAGTTCTTAAACGAACCTTTTTGGAAAAATAAGTATTTGACAGACATTAAACTAATACTTGTTATACGTGTACTTTCAATAAAGTTCATGAACTTTAAATAACGAATGGAACGAAAACGAACGAACGGAAAAAAATGTTAATTAAATCATACTAAAACTGTTTTCTTCAATTCGTTTTACATGTTACCATGCTACGGGTTGGTATTTTTTTCAACATTACAAACATTTTCGAGGATTTTTTCGAGGATCCACATTATCAACAGTTGATTTACGGACAGTTAGAACCGCTGCCACAGGTTACTCCAACCGATGCATAGCGATAGGAGACACATAATGATTTAAGTAAACCAGTATATATAGTTGAATTTATCTGTGATTCGGGTACACATGTGACGCTCTGTCAAACCAAATTCCCTAGTATTTAATAAAACAAAAAGTAATTACATGAAATTGAAATGACCTCAACCAAAAAACCTTTTTTATATATAATCAATTGAAAATTTTCCACCCGGTGGGTCGTGAAAAAGTTGGACAATCGTGCGCCGAATTTGTGTAATTAAATTGAAAATGCCAGTTAAATGGCGCTCGAGGTTTCGTGTCTGACCGATTTCAGCGTAATCTCTTGCTTTCCCAAAAACCTATACTTTAATGTTATTCAATATAGAAAATTCAGAATTACTTTCAGTTTTAGTAATGAATGCATTAGTAAAACTGAAAGTAATTCCGAATTTCACATCACTCTAAAGGAATGTTTATGTCAGAGGACGTGAAAGGAAGCGCATAACAATAAATAGATTTGGTACAATCATAACGTTGCGTGCCTTTGTACGACAACGAACTTCGTAATCTTTTAGTTAAACGTAGGACGCGAATATGATATGAAAAATAGTTTCAAAAAGAAAAAAAGACGATTATATTACTTTTGAAAAATGATTCAAAAAATGCCTGTGATAAACCAAGTACTTGCCTTCAGCCAACTAACATCCCAACTGCTGGTTGGAATGTCAGCGATACCATCAATGTGATATAGTGCTTTGCAAACAACATAAATGCTTTGCCAATCATCATTACACAAAGTCCTGTGCATAAAAAAAGTCCTAAGTTTTGTGAATTTTAAACAAAGAATAAAACTATACTTGAAATAAAAATGTAGGAACCACAGAATGCAGCATAAATTAAGTATGTCTTATGTTTAATGAATGTAACTATTTCAATTTTTAAACATTATACTCTTAAAATTACACTCTTTTTGCATGGGGGATAAATAATACTGGCCACTTAGTTTACGGTGAATCGATAAAGCTATTACTCGAGAATCGTACGGCTCGCTCTTGAACAAAAACTGGGGGAAGCCTGGGATATGAGTACACAGCTGCTTATAAAAGAATATATAAATATATAACATTTAACAAAATTATTTACCCTACCTAGACGCTACGATTACATTTTAAACTATTCATTTGCGATAAATATCATATAAAGGATTTTATTACAAAGTGTGATAGTATTTAGTGAATCATAAAAATTTAGCCCCATTATTATTGATACAAAAAGATTATTATTATTACTTTATATTTAAAAACAATATTTTTTATTTACAAGAATTATTAAAAAATGTTGAAAACTATAGAACCAATTTGGTAAGTTTAACACCCGTTTGATAGTATTAACAAAATACATTGCATAGACAATCGAGGCAGTGATGGTAATTGGCAAAATGAATCACAATTTAAGATCATTTCCAGTAGCTAATATTTACAGCCCCATCTACAATTTATTTATACATTTCTTCCAATACAATTTTCGAACAATAAACTCGACCAGTTCGACTCACTCCCCTGTCCTCACCTTTCTGGACAATAGCCCCCGATATGATTGCCGCAGGCTCCCACAGACAATATATACCGAACCCGGACAGATGTGCATCGACTACTACTTTAATTAAATTGCCAGGAAAATGACGATAAGCTCGTTCCAGTCCCACTCGTATTTCGGTAAGTGAGCAGGTTTGCAATGCGGTTTAGATATTTTTTTAATAATATGAAGTTGTTGCGCTTTGTAGCACGGAGGTATTCTAAGCCAGCAGTATATGGAAGTTATTTGAAGTGCTTTCCAAAAACCAAAAAAACTACATTTTCTATATTTTGGTTACCTACAACTTATTGTCAGAGATGATATGAGTATTTTTATTTGGATTATTGTATAGTAATCGATTGTGGAGTCTAGAATTTAGTTACAACTAAAAATACTGATTTGTTATAGGTAGCGTATTTTTAAACACACAAGATGACAAAAATGTTGATATTCCAGTTTATAGTTTGTAAAATTGATAATAGTCTTGTCTTCATCATCGTAAATGAATCTCCACAACACCGCCAAAATTTCCCAATAAATAACAATAAAACCCAACCGAGAACCTGCCAAAATTCATCTTGCGAGCCCAATTAACTCTCCCAAGAACTTCTTAATTACCTGTCTTATAATTATTTTACCAAACAGACTTATACCAAAAACTCATTAGAGCGACAATGTTCATTATTTACCTTGAGCTTTAATTAATTCCTTGTCATGGTTTTTGCTTTAACATTTGAGTTATACGAACTAAACGAGACAGATGATATTAATTTGCGCAAGATAAAAAGAGATAGGTACACGTCTGAGCTACCTGATTACCATCTTTTGGCAATTAGTAAAACACACAAAACTCCTCCCTAGCTATGTTCCCCTGGTAGGTGATGCTTTATTCCGTCGTAAATTACTTGAAACTTAGTGCCAAGGTGGCTTAGATTTAAAGTCGATACTTGCGAGCGGAAGATAAGAAACATGCATGAAACATTAAGTAGTAGTGGCAATGGTTTTATCATAAGTATATTAGGTATGATCATTTTTGTTTAAATAGTCAAGGCATGTCTCAAACGAAATATAAATCTTTGATTAGGTAATGACGATGTTGGTCAATATTTCTTAATTTTACACCTCCACCGATCTTACTGGGTTCAAGACAACTATGTAAATAAAGAAGCTATTCAATACACATAAACACATCCATCAAACTTAAAACACAATCAATATATCGCGCAGTCGAGTAAAAAAGACATTTTCTTCTCGAAAAATCCCAAATATTGACTCAAGGGTATCACAACTCCGAGGTGCCCATAATAAAGAGAGGACATTTGTCAGCGGTACCTCAAGCCTCCGAAAAACAAAATTTTACGCAACACATATCATAGTGGACTGGGGTAGCGGAGGTCTACGCACTGTACGGAAACACTGTGATTTATTTTGAACGTATTTTTATTTTAACTATGAATAACTAATAGATCTTCCAAAATTTGGCATTTAATTCTATTGTAGAAAAAAAAGATGAAAAGTTAAAACGATGTGATGATACCTTAAATATATATGTTTGAACTTGTTCAGATAAATTAAGGGCATACCATACCAAGAGTACGTGTAGCGTTCAAAGAGTTTTGCATATTAACAAAAGATCGGTAGACAATGTAACAAAATGAAAGACGTAGCCTATATCCAGATATGGGCCTTAAAATTGACCTGAATACTCACTATAACTTACACTGTGAGTGTTAACGCTGTAACAACACGTAAGAGACCTGATGAAGCAGGCGGCCATAAGCTGCGATGCTATCGCATGTCTGTTTGCCTGCTCAATGGTATATAAACAATAAATAATAATAATAAATATATTAGGACAAATCACACAGATTGAGCTAGCCCCAAAGTAAGTTCGAGACTTGTGTTATGGGATACCAACTCAACGATACTATATTTTATAATATATACATATATAGTTAAACATCCAAGACCCGGGCCAATCAGAAAAAGATCATTTTCCATCATGACCCGACCGGGAATCGAACCCGGGATCTCTTGGTTCAGAGGCGAGCACTTTATCACTGCGCCACCGAGGTCGTCTCAATAAATTATATATTAAACTTCTGAATAACAAACTTCTTATTTTATTTATTACTTACTGAATAAAACTGAGTGTACAGTGCGTACGCAGTACGGCAGTGTACGACGCGGAGGGCGCGGACACGGGCTGTGCGTCCTTTCTAAAGAAGTGAATAAATCTGCCCGACAAGGTGAATATAAATATAAAGAATCCGCGGACAAACTTCCGGACGGTATTAGGGTTGACGACAAGCTGAATATTGTGGGGGAAAATATTAACTATCGCCATGTATTTTTTTTTTATGTACTAACCGTTATTATTTTCACAATTATAGGTATAAAAACTTTTTATTATTGATTTTTTCGTCAGATCAGCGCCATGGCCATGTCTTCTTAAAGATACATGCAGGCACATTCTGTCCAACCAAACAAATATAGTTGGTTTAATTGGAACTCTTATAATGAGTTCAAATTGTATCTCAACCAAGGTCAGATTTGATTGAAAAATAAATGCTATAATAAAATATGAATAAGTTCAACCCTGCGGGAAGCGGCAGAGCGGTCAGTGAGCAACGCTAGGTGATCATAAAGCCTCGCGCATGTTCTTACATAATAATATTCTTGAAATATTCCCTTGTGTGTCCTGCGAGAGATGGCGCCGCGAACAAATATTGTTGTGGAGTAGTTATTCTAAATAATCTCAATATGCGCTATGCATATTGATATCATTACTGTCTATCTTCAGGACTTTCGAAGATTCAGGATTATTTTTATCTTCTATCAAAGTCCTGGTGCGGACCAGGGTGTATAATATTTGGACTCCAGATTTGGTATAATTTATGGAAGTCCTTGGTCGAGACCTATGTCTAACAGTGGACTTCATTTGGCTGAGATAATGATGATAAAAAATTTCTAATCACGATTGTAGCTCCACGCTTTTTCTAGTCCACACGAAGTAGGGATGTCCAGGAAATGGTCAGCAAGGAGACAAACTACTGCGACCTCCTCCCCCTCCCCCCTCGCCCCGGCCGGGACACGCGTCATAACGCATCGAGCCCAGTATCAATGCTTTGCAATGACTTAGTATGTTTATCGCTTTTTGTTGCAAATGTGATTTGTGACTTAAATGGATGACTTAAATAAGAATAATTCAAAACTAGCGACCTGTCCCGGCTTCGCATGTTATTTAAGTATGTATAAACGTACGAGCATAGTAGTGAAAATTGCATCAGAAACAGACAGACGCGAATGGCGACTTTATTTAAATTATCTTTTGGGTTTTGAAAATTGTAATTTTTCTTAGCAATTATTGTATATTATAATCAAACAATCGGATAAAAATATTGTCTAAAATATAGCACTACTTTTATTTATGTCAATTTTATTGCACATAATTCAATTTGTAAAAGTATAATAGGTGAAACAATTTGATCACAACCGAAAAAATTAATTAAAATCAATCATGACATAATTTATTTTACTCGATTTTTATCTGTAATGAAAGAGCTACAAAGACGAATATATTTTTAAAACCACATAGCGTCAATATAACTAAAAAATTGTACACTCGAAATTGGTATCAAAGCATTAACGCTAGATGGCGTGCGTGTTGACGGATCACGTGATACGATTGTTCCAATAGCTTTGAGATTTGATGAGGCGTGTCCTGAAGCTGCGTGTGTGTCTAGCTTTATTTTTGAACTATGTCTGAAAATTGATACGATAAGTAGTAGTGATATCGAGGAAAAATTATGTAAAAAATTTCAAATATAAATACAGTTATAAAGGTATTAACGGAATTTAGCCCTGCGACTGAAATCTGCACTGCATTCAGAATCGTCTTCTAACCAAAGAACTGGATATGAATTAAGTGCACCTAAATTTGAGTAACTAATGATATTACGCCAAGAATGTCAATTTTATTATTGACTAGTTTTTGCCCGCGGCTGTGAATTTCATAGCAAAATCTCAGTAAGTTTTTTAATGCGTACTCTGTAAGATTGGTAAACATATATGATTTAAATTCGCATTTTTTCTTATCTTTAGTTCAATTTTCTGTTTCCCGCTGCCTGTCTCGTCCCTTATTATTGATTAGAAAATCATCCGACTCGATTTGATAGCAACTATCTCTCAAAGAATCGCGATTTCATACCAATAAGTCATTATCCTGCGTACCGTATGTAGCATCTTTTTTCCAAATCACGCATAATAGCCCACCTCATCTCGTCCGCAGACGCATACCGCCGGGGGCCGCAATCACACACTTATTCAAACATTTCTTTTGGCGTTTTGTAGCGCCTCTGCGGCATAATAACGCGACACAATCAAAGGGTAATATTAGGGCTCGCTTCGGCGGCGGTTTTAATAAGGTGGACACCCTACCTTTTGAAATGATACATACAGATTTGATTCAATATGTCTGTAGTCAGTTATTCGTATGTCTATAGAATTATTAATTGGAATCTCTCTTTCATTGGCTAGAGAGTAACTTGT
This sequence comes from Plodia interpunctella, assembly GCF_027563975.2. Lineage (NCBI taxonomy): Eukaryota > Metazoa > Arthropoda > Insecta > Lepidoptera > Pyralidae > Plodia > Plodia interpunctella. The sequence continues at coordinate 10,797,064 of NC_071300.1, forward strand.
TCAACGTCCTGTTCTCTTATTTATGTAAGTCACCTGTGCTTTGAAAGTACTTCGGTAGTAGACCTAATTTTAATTTCCGATACAAAATGGAGACGAAAAGTAGGAAGGCTGGCCTCCGACGCTCCACGGCTAAAGATGCAACTGAAAAAGCGCTCAGACGAAAGAGAAAGAGTAAACTTTTAAGTACATTTTTGCCATAATGAGTGATGTATATAATACTACTAGTTGAATAAACAATTTTGAATTTAGAGTGTTGGTCAGCAATTTTAATGTTCCTGATGAAGGATGAAGGGTTATCCATGACGCATCATAGATGTCATTTCGATTAAATAGACGTTCCAAAAACATAAATTACTTCCAGCCATAAAAATCAATATTTAAAAAATTTGGGAACCTCTTAATTCATCATAAAATACATACAAATGTTGATAATACCTAACATGTCTAGTCTTTCATATTAATAGCAAACCACTTATATCCGAAATCGGATCATGCATCTGCCTCCCGGTCAGCATCCCCCCCCGCAACTAAATACCCCGCGCCCCTAACGCCACAGATGTAAAAGTAGGCTCATTTTAAAATAAAATTGCAAAAATTTGATGCTCTTTTCAACTGCCAAGAATAGTTGTTAACCTATAGATTTATAAAACAGTGATTAGTGATTACGTCAAATTATCATGGAGTTAATACCGTTCGTTATTCGATCAGTTGACCATCACTGTGTTTCGTCAAGCAATTTCGTTTATCAAGTACCTAGTACCTAGCATTACAAGGAAATGTTATAGATAGATAAAAAAAAAATAATTCGCAACAAAACACATATACAAAAATACAAAATGTGAATGTTGAGAAGAAAAACGTCTTCTCTTGATATTTGTGGACTCTAAAGAATAACATTTGCTTCGGTATGGTGAAACTTCTTCACACTCTATTTGCCAAATTGATCGTCGACATCAATCTGTCACCTTCATCATCGTTATTACAACTACCTACATTTTATTTTGACATTTCTTTGACAGATCTTACTCGTGCTCTCATTTTATACAATAGTTACATCTATTTACTTGAAATCCATGGCGCAGGTTCAAACATGCGTGCACGCAAAATCCCTTTAGTTCCCAGGTATTGACGCGGGATTATAGACAGTGCAGTTATGCCCGGAGCATAGGCGGGGCTATTAGCCCCATAATGAACTAGTTGGGGCCCTGGGGGCCTGCCGGGTGGGTCGCGTGACTTTTTTGTCATATGCAGGATTATACGAGCGCGCCGTGTGCGAATTTGAAATGTACGACTTACCTTGTATGTGTTATGCATATGACAATATTTTATTACAGAATTAAGTGCGTAACATAACATAACATAACGGAAACAATTTCTCATTTTTGTTATAACTTTATTAATTCCGTTCAAATAAGCCCAAATGTATTGGTTTTGCGATATTATATTACAGAACATTTTCCAACTGCAACTATTACAGCTTACTTAATTTTGCGTTAGCTCATATTAATTTTTGCGTTTTGAACAAAAACTAACAAATCAATTAGATACGGTTAATTACAAACTCATTTCAGCTCACATGTGAGTCAAATTAACACCAAAATATGTGAACACAAGAAAATATAAATATAATAGATATTCACCTACTTAAACTTCTCAAAAAATCTTATTCAATACTAGTTCAAAAAGCACACATAATAAAGTTATCGATTTTCGCTCTCACTACTCGATTCCCACTCCATACCTTTTAATACCGATGTAGATTTTAGTACTTAGCCGTGAATGGGCAGGGCGAGGGTGAATACTGAATAATTGCTACCCTTCTTTAATTCTGCGCACATGTCCGCACATAACAAACGAACGGTACCTAAAATGACCGAATGAACAGTAATATTATTTAAATCTACATAATCTATCTTTCCTGCTTAACCTTTTTCCCACTCTTGTGGCACAGTACCTATCTATCTATATCTAAACTGTAATATAATAAAGACAATTGTTGTGTATACGGTAATTTTCAAAACTACTCGATCAATTGCAGAGTCCTTCACCAGTCAAAACCTACAGTCCTTAGTGTCATAGTCTTTGGTACGATAATCCCACGGGAGCGAATCCGCGAGATGCAGCTAGTTTAATATATTTATGACAACGCGAGACACTTCACGAAAACTTGGGGAAGTCTGTACAAAGCAGTGGACTACTTCATGGATGATAATAATTTTAAAAAATATTTGAAATCAGATGAATTTCGAATTGAATTTTTATGTTTCTGTTATATAAACAAAGTATTTTGCTTATTTACTTTTAATGTTACTACATAACAAAAGTGATATTCATACAAATAAAATGGCTGATGATGATGAACTGATCCAACTTTGTTTGATAAATAAATTTTTTTTTCAGCTTGGTTTGTCTCGTTTGATTTTCATTTTCACACATTTCACTCCCACAGACAGATATTATGACAGTGGTACAAATTCCAACATCTCAATAATCTCAATATCCAATGAAAAATGAAAAACGTCATTCATGCCGACGAAACCATTAAAATAAAACTTATTTCTTTTAATAAGCTTTACTCCCTCATAAACATAACAATGGATTACTAAATTACGCCAATAATAATTAAATTTAAAATATTGAAGAAAAAAAAAAACAATTAAATAGCCCTCATATCGCAATAAAAGCAATTTCTATAGGTACCTACTCATACTGCACATCCCTCACCTTCATAGCTTTATAAGCACTGGGCAAATAAAAAATAAATAAAAGATCCTATAATGACCGTTGCGCCCGCGGCGGCGACCTAAAGAATTTATTTGCCAAATAAAATAAATACCGTCCAACCCCGTTAGTAAACCGTACTAAGTACTTAAAAACCGTTGTTCCATATTTGAGATATTTGGTAACGGCAAGGAAGTTAATTTATAACAATACTTCCAACTTTTATCATGTACAGAAGTTTGAATATAGAGTGTATAGAAATCTAACTGCGTCCCATGGAAATATTGAGATAAAAGCTACTTTATGTTACTCAAGAATATTGCCGCTTTCTACTGGTGAAAGAGTTTTATACATCTGTTGAGTAGTTTCGGATATTACTCTTTATACGCAAACTTACAAACACTTTTTCTATATAATAGTAGTGTATATTATTTACAATTATAATTGAGCATTTATAAAAAGCAAAGTTTGTTAGGTGAAAGGAAATACACGTGATATTTTAGATAAATTAATCACAACTAGATTTTAGGACTACGTTAATTGTTGTAATAAATAAATAATTTATCCAAAAATAAAGTATCTGGTAGGCCAGCCAATACTGTCGGCGTTTTAAAATTATTCCAGTTTGCCAAAGGGACAGATCAGGTGGTGAAATTAAAAAAGTACAATAGTTCGGCCACCCCTACGCCGCGGGGCGGATGACGGGTGAAGGGTGATCGAGGGAAAGAATGGTAATTATTGTAAAGACAGACTTTATCTAATTTGGTTCTCGTTCGGATGTTATATTACACTATTCACTAAGAAAAGCTATCTTAAATGTTATTATTCTTTTTATTATAGCGTGGATAGTTAGCCCCATAAATGTTACAAATATTGCCTTACTAACACTCCGAGTAAGGCTGGGATTACTTAGGTAAAACCATAACAAATTACACCTACACTATCCTTAGAAATCAGACATCGAAAAGTCCGTCCGGTAGTTTTTGAGTTTATCGCGTTCATACAGATACACATACAGACGCGATAGGGGGATTTCTTTTTGTAATATGTAAGGATTTTTTTGCTATATTGAAGCTATATGTTAGTTGCTTCAAATCAATAAGGTATTAAATAGTATTAATAAAAAGCATATACACAATTCGGGGCACATTAATAGTTATTTGTTTACATACAATTTGTAAATAGGTACATCAACTCAACAATACGATTTGTGTGATTTGACAATGTGTTATGAACGTCATACAGACTTCACTGTAAAAATAGAAGTCGTATACAAATGAAGTGTGATAGATAACACAAAAATTGTAATTCAACTTCAACACAAACCCCAAAGCTTCCGCTACTCGCCGCCACGCGCGCCACCTTCGTCGCCCCAACTGAATGAACGCATTTTGGCCGCGTTCCATTCCCCTCATGTTTTCAATATTACGATATTCATTCTGGGAATCATTGTTTTATACCTTTAATTTATGGCGCGCGACGCAGTCATAATTATCGTATTTGGCGCTCTTGTGTTTATTCCTGAACATATAAAATTATAAATATAGGTAAGTATCAAATAAGTAATAGTAAGTATAAAAGCAATTTTTTTATGTTTACGATGTGTTTTGCGAAATTATTTTTTTACTTAGGTCCCCTTTACGTGTGACCTTTGGCGCGGGCTATCGATTTAATAATACTTAAATAATTCGTTGTTACAGAAATAATTCATAGTTTATGATTTAAAATCGCAAAATCGGACTTTTTATCTACAAAAATTTGGCTTATTTATGGAAAAAGCAACATCACATGTGTGAAATTGAAATTCTTTTTTTACTGGTATAAGATTATACAAGTCGACTAAAGGCTCCTGACAGTTAATACTAATAATATTATTGGGATTAATATCCCGAAACTTTAGGTTATGATGAAGCATTTTGAAGCCTAAAATATTCAACCATCAAAAGTTTTTCCCCTGTTTACTATACAAACACAGTTCTGTCTGTCTGTTTGTAACACCTGTCACAGCTCAGTGATCTATTCATTAGCCACGGTAATTAGTGGAGTCGTTAATGCAAATATGATTAATGATTTGTACTCAAGTTTGAGAGAGAAATTTTCATTTGCTATTCTTCTACGATTAGGTACATACTGTGCAAGTTCTGTGTGGTTTTGATTCAGTTTTATTATATTAGCCCACTGATAAATCCCACTGCTAATTAAGTTGAAAAATAATAATTTGAATCCGAGGATGTAGAAAACTTGTATCAAAAATTATTATTTTGCAAAAAAATATATATTACCTGTCGCCGGTTGATTGTAAGAGATTTTTATGGGATAATTCCGCTGATTCAAATTCAAATTCAAAATTCTTTATTCAATTTAGGATGATATACATCACTTATTGACGTCAAAAAAATTACTTAAACTAAGTCTACTGCCGGCTTCCAAAGCGCAGGTGAAGAAGAAGCGGCGCAACAAACTTCACCGCAGCCTTTTCTCCAAGGACGTCAATTAACAAATATAGGTCTTATACATATATTAAAAAAAAATGATGTACATGTGTCTTTTATGTATTAGTTTTAATTTATGCACCTACCTTATTTTCATACAATAACGTTATTAAACGTTATCTTTTATACCCATAAAAACTCCATTAAAAATTTAAGAAACCGAATTTGCTGTCGTTTCCAAACATAGCTAAGAACACTCTCGATTAAATCTTTCAAATAAAACAAAAACTATATCAAAATCGTATCAGCCGTCAGCTACAATGCCACGGACAGACATACAGATACATAGACACGTTAAACTTATATCTCCATCTGTCGTCGGTGTTTAAAATAGTCAAAATGAATATATATTTTTCATAGAGAACTCGCGTGTTTTTTCGTACCCTACTTGTATAAACCTACCCTATGTCAAAGCTATTCGTACTTAAAACAAGGTATGTTTAATACATTATCGTGGGCTGTTATTGTTTCCTTCGGTGACGTCGCGGCGGATGGAGTGAAAATCTTACGAAGACAACTTGTTTACCTCTAATTAATATACTGTGTAGCACAGAGATTACGTGGAGCTGCGTTAGAACGTTTATTTATTAATTTAAGAACATTCTTGTACAAAATTATAAAAAAAAATGTACAAAAGGTGGACTTAACGCCATATGTCATTCTCTACCAGCCAACCGTCAGACCAGACAGAGAGAGCAAGGTAGTGGTTAGTAATATATAAACGTTTTTGAAAAATTAAGGCAATTAAAACCGCGTAACGCTAATCCTTTCCACATACATAGTTTTATAGATTAACACTTAGACAAATACGGTGAAGAATTCGATGTTTTCATTTTGAAAGCTATGAAAAAACAAATAAAATAGTTTATAACTTAAAATATTGTTTTGTACGTATACGAAAAATGTTAATAAAACGTGGTTTTCATGTTTCGTGTCAATAAAATTACCGTAAGGATTTCTTGCTAAGAGATAAAATGTAACTTACCTAAATTCAGCTGACATTTCACCTCAGTTATCTGTAAATACAAATACATAAAATATAGTATTAATTTATTTGTCTTTTTATTAATATGTACCTTAGTAGGTACCTCTTTGGGACACTACACGGCATTGAGTAACGTTACAACAAATTATGAAAGAAAAAAAACAGTAAAGATAAATGTTACGGCAATAATCATCTCTATCGTTTTTATGTTCCTTGTAGAGACAGAATGACATCAACCCATTAGCGCGCCCTTCCATACACGACGAGTTACCTCCTGAATACACTTCATATCGACAGACCGTGCTTAACGAATGAATATTTAAAAAAAATGCGATTTTAGGGATATCCTTTATGTTTGAAAAACCTTAGAAATTGTGAAAATCGATTGTATAGAAAAATAATAGATGCGGAGGCACATGGAGAATGAGGAGGCGCGACGGGGCGTCCGTTGTTTTGAAGTCCGTCGACGGACAATGCAGAAATTGTATGAAGATTCGGCGTACGTCAACGCACGTCAATGTCAAACCACATGGAAAACAACAGAGTAATAGAGCCAGTCTTACAGGTTAAGCTGCTATTGTAGTAACTCAATGAAACTCAAACTGCAAACGCAACAGTTTAATTACTATGTCGAAGTCGAAATCAAATCGTGTAATAATCTTGCATTGTAAATCGCTCTCGGATTTTCTCCCACGTACGTCCAGGTTGCTTCGCTTAATCAACCCTCAAGTAATAAGGGGTATCTTAGAGGGTAGAATCAATTAATGAATATTTTACTCAGCGCCTTAATAAACGTTGCGTGTCGGGATTTTTGGGGATTCTTGGGGATCCAATCCCGGCATCGCGGGTGATTGATTTAAAGTAATTTAATTATAATTGGAATTCAATTGGGCTCACCTACTTTGGTTTGGATCTATTAATTTGTGGGTGAATTGGCGGGATTTTCAGTGATGGCCTTTCACTAAGAAAGTCTAACTGCAGTATAACTTTTTTACTAAATGTGCGCACAAAAACTTCAATTTGACTATGTCGTTATAAATAGAATTGAGTCACATACACATAATGCAATGAAAATAAATAAGAGAATTAATATCACACTCGAGAAGATAAGACTTATTTTTTCACACAAGAATATTTTCTTAATAATTTCGAACACGGAAGCTATCAGAAAAACATAAATATAACAAGGAACTACAAATATAACTCTTTTAAAACAAAACAGATGATAAATCCTCCCACTCGTTATGTAAACGACACTGTCTTGACACATCCACGCCCGTGATTATAATTGGTTTACTAAAAAAATGCAATGCAGTGCAATGAAATGCAGGTCAATCTAAGAGCTATTGTACACGATCTTAGTAGCTTACATCATACGTATTCGGCGCTGCGCTGGGTCGAAATAAAATTCTTCCGGAATAATGAGTGTACCAAGGTACTAAATGTGTATGATAATATTTAACGATAACTTTGCAGTTTTTTGGGATGCAAGTAGCTTTCAATCAATGGGAACAGAAGTCTACAACCTTTTAGTAAGAAAATCTGCATTTTAGCTGTTGATTGATGCCAGTATACGGTGAAGGTGAACAACGAGTGTATTAAATTCCACGTAAGCTAAGAAGACTCGACTAATAAAAATTTTGAACATAAGAGTGAGAGCGAGTTAGTCCAGCATTAAGTGTTTTCTCGTGTGAAACGGTCATTAATTGTAACAGTTAAAACATATTGAGATGGTGAGAACTAGGATTAATGAGAACGAGCGTGGCCGTTATAAAACCACCTGTTTATTTATAAAAAGAATAGTTTTTAAACATCCACGATTGATGGCCAACGATTGGTCGACTTTCCACTGTATCTCAATTGATTTGAATTTGAATTTGATTTGATTTTGGTAGGTCGATTGCAGTCAATAGCAACGTTGACTAATGTAACTTTCCCTTAAAAATGGTACTAATACAGTCAGTGCTAATAATGACACTGCTCTGCATCCATTTTAGGTCACCAGCACCATTGATCGTAAATTTAATAAATAATAACAACAATAAAACGTTTATTCACTCTTGACAAAAATGACCTAATGAACTAATTAATTGTGTATTTGTTATAAAATATAGTATCGTTGAGTTAGTATCCCATAAGACAAGTCTCGAACTTACTTTGGGGCTAGCTCAATCTGTGTGATTTGTCCTGATATATTTAAAAATATATTAAAAGAGGCATCAAATCAAATTGATAACACATTGCAGCTACCATTGTTAATCTATGACATAAAAGACAATATATTCTTCCCGTGTCTATTCGCTAGAAATGATCTAAGTGAACATGATTTTAACCCCTGACGCAATAAGAGGGGTGTTATAAGTTTAACATGTCTGTCTGTGTTCGTTTGGGAGCTACGATACCACAGACATCGTATCGTATCGTATCTGCGGTATCGTAGCTCTCAAACGGATGAACCGATTTTCGTTTTGTTCTTTTATGTCATAGATAATTTTATCCCAAGTGTTCATAGCCATGAAAATCGGTTCAGTCGTTCAAAAGTTGTAGCAAAATGAATATTGAAAGTCGGGGGTTTTTTAATTTGTCTAATAAATGAAACAGTTCTATTAAGTTTGTGTTAGCTGGACACGGCCTACTTAGGGGGCTAATTATCTGAGTTCATATCATTTATATATATTTTCAGAGATAGATACAAAGAGATTCAGAACATCAGCTATTAAGACACTTGATCTGACTTTAAATTAAATAATCAAATAGCATTATCCCTCCGTCCCACTTTAATTGAAAGAAGCAGCCAAGAGTTTTAAAACCGCTTCAATCCGGCGGTGGCGCTGCTAATAATTCACTTTGAGCCGGTTAATTCTGGATTTAACTAGTCCGAAGTGGGTTTCGTTTTTGAAATTATCTGCCGGCAGTTCTCGACACGAGTAATATATTTAAAGTTGCTCTATGTACTGCAATTGGAGTTAATTTGGTTTGAGGATAGAATTCGAAGACTTTGTAGAACAGATAAAGTAAGAACTGTTATAGATAAACTATATTTTATAAACTGTAAAATAACTTAATAGGTAATTCCGCTTTTATGAACTAGAAAGTTAGTAATTCAGCCTACGTCAACCCACTGCTGGGCATAGGCCTCCCATTTTTCGGATTCTTCCTACGGTCCTATGTAAGTTTCATCCATCGGTTTTCCGTGACCCAAAGAAAGTCGCGGACTGGTGGTTTATATTCCGGTCTCTTCTCATGTCTCATGTCTTTATATAAAAATGTATTTTTGAGTTACATTTATTTTTTTTAATGCGATACGACTCGCAGTTATATTCATTTCAAATATGAACTGTATTAATAAAATAATCACAATATCATTTAGTTATTATAAACAAATCCTTACCTAAAAACATCAACAAACTCATCACGAATAAACAATGCTTAAAATAGTCCTGATTAATCAACTTAAAGTCCAAATGATTAACGATCGAACCATTCGCTCTTAAAAAGCTTTTAGTCAGCTACAATACATCTACGTTATAAATTAAAGTGTCTAAAAGAACTACGGTAATCATTTTAAAACGGCGAACGGAGTTCAGGTGATGTAAAATGACAAACAATTTTTTCTTTGTAATTTATAAATGACAAAAAAAAGTTTTGACATCACACATTAGAAGCTTTTATTTATTTTCACCTGTCCCGATGTTTGTTTGTTTGTCTGTAGTCAAATCTTGCAAGCTTTTCACCTATTTTAAGATGTTTGTTCTACTGTGTTGAAATTTACCACGTCGCTTCAGATTTCATGACAATGTATTATTATGGTATGCCATTATTATAGCATGACCTGATGATGCCCCCAGGATAAGCTCTCAACGAGGGAACTCCTCAAGGGTTGACTGCACGGATATGACTTGTTTTATGTCTTGTTACGCATTGAGTGTAACAGGATCTCTCTGACAACAATAAAAGCCAGTGGCAAAAGCAAAAGGTTTGGCTGTACAGTAATTTTGAAATACCACAATGATATTACATACCAAAGTATCGTACGGTACATTATATATCAAAAATACAATATATGTATATTGTAAAATATAAATCCATTATTGAATGGAAAATGTAGATCGATTTCAATTAGAAATACCCTTTGTAATGTCATTGTCTGACCACACCGCCTCCTGTAGAGCTCTTGTAGCCTCTCAGCGGTGACACACTAGCGCCAACGGACACCCGGGGCACTAATGACCACTGCTATTGTTCAGCTATAGGTTTTATTGAGTAGAATGACCCGAATTGTTAACAGTGAACATGCATTTAATTGATTGTATGTAAATTACCTACTCCATGACATAGATTAATTAAATTTTCTAACTCCTGACACAATTATTTCATTATTTTATCTCTTTCTCTCCCTGTCCATCTACATTTACATTCATCACATTAAGTTAAGTGCATCTATGCTCTTGTAAATTATTTACAATAGAAGCAATTTTCATACTTCCTCTTAAATTCTTTTGATCATAATACTATATTTACTGAACATTATAAAAATCCACCTTTGCAAAGCCTAACCAACGTCAGTAATCGTGGTGTTATGTCTACAAGGCGCCACGCAAAAGACGAAGTGAGGAAAATAGCCACTTTCTCTTTGAACCGCGCCTTGCTTCGCGTAAACATAATTGCTAATTGATTGTTATTATGATAGCGGTATGTTTGATGTATGCACTTAGCGAAGTTTATGCATTAACTTGTGTTGCGATTTCCAAACTATACATGAGTTTTTTTATACTGGTAGTAAAGTAAATAAGGTATTCCTCGAGGAATACAAAAAATATTAAAATTTCATTCTTCGAAACGCACATTTAAAAATAGCGAAGAAGAGGCTACCATAATATAGTCACACTAGCTACGTACCAGGGCTTCGCTCCTGTAGGAATATCGCAATAAAATGCACCCTATATCACACAGGAATAACGTAGCTTCCTACTGGAGATCTCGAATATTTTCGAATTTAGAAATCTATTTTATGTCTAAAGGGTATTCGGAACTTGCGAAGGTTACCATTTAGACACTAATTACTTTCTTTTTAAATTATTAGTATAGACAGAAAAAAAAACATATTATTCATCAAACATATTCTTCACTGAATCTTGTATTACAAATATATGAATGAAAGTTACAAAATTAAGAATGAAAGTGGTAATTTCTAACCTACTGACATAAAACACGACGTTATGTTTTTAGAGCAGAAAACAAGCGCATTACAAACATTGGATATAAAAAAGTATAAATATCTCGAGCACCTTCAAAAAGGTACTAATATTTTTATATTAGCAGATACTTAAAAAATGACATAGTAAATACTGGCCATTATAAAATATCAAAGAGTAAGTTTTACGACTGAGCTGAAATACGACCGAGATCATCTTAGCTGGATCGTGTATTACGAGTATTTCGTCACAGGTTAAAATTGTCATGTTTGTTTTTAAATTTAAAAGCGTTTAACTTCGAAATTTATTTAGGTACGTGATAATGTTTCAAAAAATATTTTGTATGCACATAGGTATATAATACCTACGTCTATGTATAGATGCCCTTTAAGTCTCCCGACTCTTAATTCTGTCTGTCCGGTATTAAGAAATTGTGATATATTAACCACCCCGCCAAAACGGTCTGGATTGCTTGTAATAACAATAAACACTAATGTAATCAGTAGTAGTAGATTACATTAATCATTAATTTTTGCCGAGATAATTTTTTGTCATGATTGAGGATTACGGAAACGTAGTCTTAATTCTTGGTCACCCATCTGATGACGACATGCCGGTTTGCCTGTTTTACAATAACAGCTTAAATTATACTTATGTAACCAAACTTTAAAATATGTTATAGATATATAAACTGTCGTTAAATAAACTACAACTACGTACCTATAAAGGCCAAAAAATTTAGATATTATACGTAATACCAGATAGTGTGGCAATGAAGAAAATTATACTCTGTGTCATTTTGTGACAGATAGGCACCTTATATATGTAAACTTTGACAAATGTGATGAGTTTACACATGTGATGAAACGTCACGAATAGTTGTGGCATAACACGCAAAATGGCGAATTCGCAACAAACAAATTTTAAGTGTGATCTTATTTTTTTTTTCATATATTTTTGTCAAAGGTGGTCAAAGGTTTGTTTCGTTGATACCTAAAAATTCTAATGTCTCGTTACGCTAATCTATTTGTCTATAAACACTTTTACGATTTGAGACGTTAGTAAAAGTGCTGAAATATCTAACCTAGCGACATGTTTGCGTTCACTCGAATAAAATTGCTTTGAAAGAGAAAATGAACCGAAGAGGTTTTAGTGAACATTAAATCTAAAAATAGTAACAAACATTTATTCGAAATATAATGTTGAATATAAACAATTTGAAATTCTTACATTCAGTCGCGAAAATTTAACAAAAGCCCTTCCAATTTCATGCAAAGTTACATGATATTTATTTTTATATCCAAATCTTGGCTAGCAACCTTAAAATTTTATTAAAACTTGTATACCTTTGTTATAAAACACAGTGAGGGCATCTGGCCAAACGGCCCGCCGCGCCCCCTGCCGGCAAAAATATGGAACCTATGCTGAAATACTGGCGGTCGCAAATGACCAGTCAAAATCGTTGTTTAGAGTGCTGTAAGGCGATATTTTCATGTAAATTAATGTTTCTGATTTTAATTATATGTTTCGTGCAATTTCAGGCGGTTTTATTTTAAATGTACAATTTATGAATTGGACATCACCCCTGTGCATGATTATTTTCTGAAAGTTTAAAAAATTATGATAGCAGACATATGATAAATCCCACTTCTGAAATAACATAACAACGTAAACCTCAAGATTCCCAATTTATTTATCAAACTCTGTTTATTTTTAAACATGAATTACATCAAACAAGTAAATTTCCAGCCATTTTCATCATATCGATCAATCGTGACAGCGTGATTAATCATAGACTTAACTACATTGGAATAAAGTTTATTTTAGAAAGATGATGCCGCCCACTGTACAATTTTCACACCTTGGTTTCGCCGGCGCCTTGGTAGACACAACAATACAAAAAAATAGAGGCGGCGCTTAAGGTGTAGACTCTTGCTACAGCGAAATTTGAATATTATGATACATAGCGCCGTCATTCATTGTATAACAATTATAAATGCTACACAATGCCCAACAACTGAATGCTTAAGAAGAGCCACATACCGTAATAAATGGACATATAAGAGATATCGCAAGAGCAGCATTCAAGTCCCATAATCATGATCACTCTGTCAAAAGTCAACGACTGACAAAAAAATTGTACGACATCAAAATTTATCACACACAGCCACGGCATACTAAATAGTCTTCTCCTTAAATTAAAACACTTAAATCGCAATCTATCAGTGCGGTTTTTTCGACAACGTCCAACAACAACAAAAAACGGGAATTAGAAATAGCTCATAGCTGAAAATAGACACGGCAGGATTATATTTAAAAGGGGAAGCGGATATTATAAAAATGATTCGGTGCGATAAATAAAATTGTTTTTTTTTATTTAGTGATGAATCTGGAATAAATGATTACTATTATTACCTTACCTACCGGTTGACTGATAAGAGGTTGTAATTAGCTTTTTTCTCTTTTTTTTTTTTAATTTTTTTATTTATTTATCATAGAATCAACAGCACTTGAACAAAATTACATTTTATCTTACAGTGTTAATCTTAATGCCAATTACAGATTCTTGTTTTGCAAATTAAAAAGTTATAAACAGCTTAGAACAGAAAGGAAAGAAAAACAATAGACAAACATGCATGTTGCCTAGTTAGTGTGGGACCAATTGTATAAGCAATGTAGCAAAGTTTAAACGCAAAGTTAATTTACTGTGCTTTTTTGTGTATATTGTTAAGCAATAAAAAATATTTCAAAGAAATGAACATTGTTTTAATACCACAGACCAAATTAAATAAACAGACTGACTATAAGAAAATAAACAAATATTTTTGACACACTAATTGTAATTAATAAATAATCAACAAAAGTTGAAATTGTTTAGATAGATGACAGACTCAGATTTTTGATTTCAAATTCAAATTCAAATCATTTATTCAGAAATTAGACCTTCACAGGCACTTTTTCTCGTCAATCTTTATATTTATAGTTATTTCTCACAAGCTACAAACTACTGGCATTTCGGAACGATCACTGCTGAGAAGAAATGCCGAAAGAAACTCATTTGAACAGTGTTGGTCCCTATCATGAGTGAGCATGACACACTCGATTCCCATGACTTCATAATTACAATTCTTATTCGTCGAAATAGAAGTATAATTCAGACACTTGAAGATCACAAATCACGTACATGTTTTACAAATAAAATTTAAATGCCATACGAATTATTATAACAAAAATAAAAATTATGAATAAAATAATAAAAAACAGTAAAACAAAAATTAGGAGATCATGTGTGGAGTGGCAAAGTTGTCGGGAGGATCCAAGCGTTTTTATCAGTCAAATAGGCGTTAATTGTGTAATACGCTTTATCCATTAAATTTTTCTTAACATAAGATTTAGGGCTATATACATCCTTATGAAGTTGTATAGTGATGCTAAAGTCCGAGTATCACATCCCTACGTACCTGAATTGTGGCTTCCTCCGAAGTTGCATCGTGGTTCCAATCCAACTAACAGAGCAACACATTCCGAGCCACAAACACCTCGGAGAGCGGTTGAGCTAAACAACAGCGTCAATCACTTGTCCGATTTCAAATGGCGGATGTGAATGTAAGCGGGAAACACACGTGCTACAATGACCACCAATTTGAAATTAAAATTAAATGGACAGTGGTTCTAGTAGCTTATAGCTTGAAATGTATTTTAATCTCTGGGTGTGGAAATTTAAAAAAGTAACAATCATATTTAACTTGAGTATAGCTCAATGCAATTATTTCTACCAAAATCGGTTGAACTGTTAGCTCTAAAAGCGTAACAGACAATTTAGCACATTAATAATAATGTTACTTCCATACGGAAATAACATTATTTTTTAGCTTCTCGTTCATCCTCACTATACACATCGAGATGTGTATAGTGAGTATCTATATTAACTCAAATAACACTTTGAACGACCTACATTGTTCTTATCAATCATGACAACCAATTCTCTTAAAGACTCTCTCTTTTTAACACCTGTAAAGACATGCACCTCTCTCTTTTTAACACCTGTAATTTCTCTTCCTTTATCTATTTATATAATGGCAGGAATCTCAATCTTGATAAATGCTAAAATTGTTATACAAAAACAAAATTATATAAGCCATTGGAGCACTTAATATCTCAAAATAAATAAAACGGTATATAATGAGTCCATTGTGGAAGGGTCCGACAGTGTGTATATTCGTTTATTCGCGTTACCTTCAGCTAATGAACCTTTCACACCCATGTTGTTTACACCGGCCACGACACCTGGCTTCCGATGTCTTTGATGATGGAACTCGGCATCATAAGAAATTATTTACTGCTACCATTTTTATAGTGTGTGGTGTACAATTTCTATAAATGCAAAAGTTTGAATATATGGAACTAAATCAGTCCGGCAAAATCTATTATATTAAGTAGAATGCTCAAAAACTTCTCATGGTTGAGTGAAAGTGTCAAATTTAATGTAACACATCCAACGACTCTCTTAGCAATAATAATGGTTGTTTGGCATTACTTTCTCCACGTCACATATTAGATGATAAAACTTTTTTTTTTTGATTCGGTAAATTCTGGGGCAATTGTTATTATTATTCAGCTATCAATGTTTTCATTCCTAATAGAGGGTTGTGGGTGGTCCAATTCTAGGGCGCAATCACACGCCTCTAATAAAAGAAATCTAATAAAAGTTGTTGTTTAGGATATAGTCATTTTAGTAAGTTGTCGTTCACGCCTGAGGGATAAAACGACAAAATTAAAAAAATATATTTTTTTCTTTATTATAGTATTGACGTCAAAAATTTACTTAAAACTAAGTCTACCACCGACCTCTAATGCACAGGTGAAGAAGAAGCGACGCAACAAACTTCTCCGCATAATATTAAAAGTAAGTGGACTTGAAATTGAAATTAAAACATTAATTAATTTCCTATCGTTTCAGGAAACCTAGTCAAAGGATCGGCTCTGTAAAATCTGTGGACACGCCGTAAACGTCAGTCGAATCTTTGATACAATGCACTTTACAGCCATACAATATTGTACACGTCGAATGCAGGTAATAAACGGCACATAAAACCTTGGCAACTTGTCCGATCGGTAGTAAACCCGGAATAGAATCCGGTACCTGCACCTGCCGGGGTAACCACTGATTGCTTACATCGATATAGAAAACTTTCATGTACATTTCTACTGCGAACTGCTGTGGTCCGGAATTCTCTCCCCACTTCGATTTTTCCCGAATTCTACAATTTAAGGATAAATATAAATATATTAGGACGAATCACACAGATTGAGCTAGCCCCAAAGTAAGTTCGATACTTGTGTTATGGGATACTAACTCAACGATACTATATTTTATAACAAAAACATACCTATATAGATAAACATCCAAGATCCGAGCCAATCAGAAAAAGATCATTTTCCATCGTGACCCGACCGGGGATCAAACCCGGGACCTCTCGGTTCAGAGGCAAGCACTTTACCACTGCGCCACCGGGGTCGACGGGGATATTCAAGGCAACAGTGAATAGGCATTATTTGATCTTGCGTGTAATATCTTAGACCATCAGATCTAATGCACTTAAATTTCTAATAATAATAAAAATATATATGTGCGTGCGCGCGTGTAATATAGATTTATACAGAGGATAATTAGGATATAGTTTTATAAAGAGGTTGCAAAGATCATTTTCTCTGTCTATGGTTTCAATATAAGTTAAATATTAGTCGTAAAAGTTATGTTAGATGCATTTAGGCAAGTTAAACAAAAAAAAACTCACAACAGTGTTACAATAACACATTGAAGAAGATACAGAGAATTGGATTTGCGAGATCTAGGCTCATGTTTGTCTATGGTCTAACCTATCATGCGCTGATTGACGCTTTTTACGCCACTTGTTTTGGCGGGACTTCGCTCGTAATGTGTGTAATCGGAAAACCCATTAGCAGAAATAATAACGTTAAAATCTACAATGATAATTGTTTCTATACAAAAGATATATATAAATTTAATTAATTTTATTGCGACAAATATTGTTGGTCCGTTGCTGGTTCAAACCTTGCTTGCGTTTGAAGTTTAGTAGCTTAGCATGTATTGAATTTCATGACCAGTGAAGTTTCCACCATCTTAAAGGTTTTGATCAAAGTCCGTAGGTCCACCGTAGGTAAAATGGATATGTACGGGAAGATAGTTGATATTTTTACAGTTTGGGTTATGGCACAACCAGCTTTATTAGGTGCACCCTTTATTTCCTGATTCATTCTTGACATAACAAAAGATAACAAGGATTAGCAAAGGAAGGCATTAGCAAACTTTTACTTTTGGAATAAAGTACAACATTGAAAGATGTTAATAATGTGTATCTCTTGTTTTTATTAGCCTCCTGTGTGTGTACCACTGGACAAAGGCCTTCCTTTAACTTTTCCCACAGATTTGTTTGATATCTCTTTATAATATCTTTCGCGCCTACTGCGCATCCATGGGGTAGAAAATTAGGGCTATCTCTCTCTCGGCATGCGTCAGTCCTAATACCATACTTACTAGACTTGACGACTGCCTACGTATATATAATCTGAGTTCTGGCGCTCCAGTCTAGGTATTAACAAATATTCGCATATACAATTTGTATGATTGTCACGGAGTTGATCTCGGTACGAGTCGCTGACAAACATCTCAACCAAATAAACGATTCAGCTAAAGGCGTTGATTACCAACGCTTCTAAAACCGGTCATAATTTTTATTTAGCCCGCATGGTGTAGTGTTAATTTTAGCCAGAATGTGGGTACGGTCGCGTGGTACCTGGGTTCTATTCCCGGATCACAATGCGTCGGTCGTGCCTTATTAACCGTTCTTATATTTATAGTTGAACGTGAAGTTGTTATAGGACAGAATTAAGGATTCCATAAAATTTTGAGCGAAATAGCGACCTATCACTGTTTAGTTTCGATTCCACCAATAAGGCCAAGATGTAACTAAACATGGCCTTCGAGTTTCGCAACTCTATCTACACCGCAAGAATAAAGACGTGATACGATACATGTGTTATATATCCGAGAAAAAGGAGGACTAACACAATGGCTTTTCTTACCTAGTCGCGGTTAGTAATACCATTTGGGAAAGTAAATAATGTTGTTCTTTTCACACATAGTTCTATTAACTTCCCTGTTAGAAAATACTTTCATGTCAGATTTACCAAAAGATCTAAACCAGACGAGATGTATCAAAACCATAATTTGAGCACATTTTAAAAATGCATTCGTAAAATGGCCTACTGTGTACATCTAAAACGATTCAATTTGATGATTGCGCCAAGAACGATCAATCGAAAAACGTTGATATCAGGTCATCCAATACTCTATTGTATTTTACAACCGAAGCTAAATTAGGAGCATCTGTTCCTAATACCTGTCTGGTTTCAGATATAGCGAGTGACAGACACACAGAGATCTCGTTTAGATGTCGCCGTCGGTCTGTCACAGTCGGCTTCGACTGAGATAACATCTAAAGCTGAATCTATACTTTTGGATTTGTAACTATCTACAAAGCTATTGGCGGTTTTTACAAAACTATTTATTTATCGTCATTAAAGGATGGTTTCATTACTTTCTGATAAAATATTATATTGTATTTTAACAGATAAACTATTAGATGAATCTGCCTGCTGTGATCGGCCAGTTAGCTCTGCGGTGAAACAAAAAAACAAAAGATAAAAGTCTTATAAAAAATATATTGGTTCATTAGTGTGTACCTATGCTCTCATTGGATGGCGGTATTGGTCAAAATCATGTCACATGTTTTTGGGGACTTGAATAATATCTAACACCAGTGTTAACAACGATGCACTCGATAGGAAAGGAAATAAAATGGTTAATTTAGAGGAATAAAGACTGAATATTTTATATACGGACCACCATTTCTTGATATTGGAAGTCAAATTCAAATTCAAAATTATTATTATTATTAATTGACGTCAAAAACTGACTTGAAAACTAAGTCTACCGCCGACTTCCAGAGCGCAGGTGAAGAAGAAGCAGCGCAACAAACTTCACCGATTTTTTTTACAGGAGAAATAATAATTATTATGTAATGGACATCTCAAAATGAACACAGTTCGCCCAGAACCGCAGACAAATATTTATACTCACAGGTACAAATATTTTCATGCATTTTGACTACTACGACACATACCCGGCCTAATGCAAGCTAAATAATAGTGTTCATACTATGACAATTATTGCATGTTCGTGTATATCAAATTTAATAACATCAGTCGTTAGCGTCGTAAATATATTGTCTGTGACGCCTGTCCTATATAAAAACGTATTTTAGTGTCCAACAAAGAAACACGCGAATTCGCAAGAAAAATTTAAACTTGATAAAAACAAAAGACTAAATATTTTTAAAAGGTGTTGAGAGAACAATAAATTAAAATAGTAGACTGTTTTTAAAATCGCGGCTGAAATATTCCAATAAGATAATGTTGGTACCTAATGATGAGAATGATCATCACTTATGTTTTTTTATGTAGACTTGAGACTATTTTTTAGTTTAAACGTATACTAAATATATTTCACTATAGATGACAAAAAATGTTATATATAAAACGTGCAGTATCTAAAGATAAACAAAAATAAACAAAAAATGGCAAAAACGACACGCAATCATATAGGTATATTATTTTGATAGAATACATTTTAAATGATTCGTTATTCCGATTACAATAGACTGGCAGTACAGAGAAAAAATCCCACCACAATATGTGAATTTCTAAAATTAAATCTTAACGTTCACAAAACTTTTGTTCGAGAAGTTAGGTATTTTCAAAGTTAAATATAAAAAGAACAGGTATGCGAGTTTTGACTACTTCACTAACCAATCATTTCCGGAGCACGATATGTACATTTCAAAATAGAAACTCAACGAACAGGCGTTTTCCTTCGTCTCGTCGAATTAAAAAAATACTAACACGTTACCTGTATCGAAATCTATAAACTTCCACGACACAAGCTTCCAAATCGCTAAAACATCGTCCATTGCGCGATCTTTTCGAAATGAAGAGTGAGTGAGTATATGCATGCGAGCGTTGGAAGTTCAAATGTTTCAAAGATTGAAATTTATTTGGTATTATAATACAAGTAATAGGTATTCAGTCCACGTAGCCAACTCTTTTGACTTGTTACTCTGTTTGACAGTCCGCAAAATTGGGTGAAAAGTAATTAATATGGGAGACGGTTTTAATTTTAAAATGTCTGCGTAGGATGAATGTTATGTTTTTCGACGAGCTTACAATTTTTCGGCTATCCTGCGCCAATTTCGATATCACCTTTTCATTATTTGTACATTACCCGTCGTAGAGTTTTGACAGGTGTTAATATAACATGACGTTTTTATCAAATACAGCATCACTGTCGGTCGATTTAGGTACGTGAAGCATATTAAAATAGACTGTATTTTTTAATAATACTGAACAAACAAAAGGGCATGCGGCCCACCTGATGGAAAGTGGTCACCGCAGCCTATGGACACCTGTAACACCAGGGGTGCCAATACAACCATTGCCAGCCTTGAATAAATCTTTTCACGCCCTTTAAAAGATCTCCATGCTGTAGACTCTGGGGAAAAGAATGGCATCATTCCACAACCTCAGTATTTCGTAATTTTATGGAAAAGCAAGTTACCTAGTCCACCAATAGATAAGCTCCATTCATGATAATGTTTGAGCGATGCGAGATCTAAATTTAACTACAAAATGTTTTCACTGATGACCAAATTTAAGAAAAATACATTTAATTCTGGTGACAAAATATTCTAAATTAATTTTGGAGATCTATAGATAATAAGTGATATATGTTCTTATAGTGGTGGTGGTCAGGGCTTCAAAAGATAAAATTACACATTCATGCTATTGCACAATCTAACAATATTTAAACACGTGGATAGTAAAACTGTCTAAAGGGGATCAAAAACCCGTTTCCCCGCCGCGAAGAAGTGTTGTGATTTCATTTAAGCCGGACTTTTTCTCCCATATATAACTCCCACGCGTTCAATAGATCCCTAATCTTTTGGCACAAGATCAAAATGTTAACACACCTTGCGGTTCACACTGAACGATTTCATATTGATACATCAACTTTTGTGTAGTATTAAATCTCTCTCTCAGAGCATTCCCAGTTTCTTACTCAGGAATTAAGTATCAGTACAGGATCCGCTTTCCTGTCATTCCTTCTTCACTTCGCACTGTATTCTTTAATTTATAAAACTAATATTGAACTACACGAATGGGAGTGCCTGCATCTAGATTGGTTTTAGTTTTAAATCTGCTTTGTATTACATGGATCTTGAAAACATTTAAAATTCATGTTATGAAAAGCAATCACATATTGATTGAACTTAAACAGTTATAAATGGTTGGTCAATAAAAACAACTTACATTTATACTTTGATAGAAATCAGGGTAGATATCTGAGTAACAGTGGACCATAAATAGCTAAGAAAAATTATTTGGTATACATTGTAAGAAATGCAATGTCCTCGCTAAATATCGAATGGTGTAAACGTAGGTGTACTGTTAAAAATTTCGCTAAATTGTTGTAAGTTTTTTATTATTTGTTTTGAATCTAAACTAATTTTACGAGGAATTTGGTTATTTTGACTCGCAGACAGGCTTACCGATTGTATTGATTGCAATTATTCTAAATTATAGCCGTGTTGTTTCCCAATACTGGTTTTTTATTAAGTATAAAATAAATTTGATTGCGTTTGACCTGAATCTAGTCTGATGGGAAGCAAATATGGGGTCTTGGGTGTCACATTTAAGCAAATCACTCTATTAGCCAAACGCCACAAATTAATACGGCATAACAAAACGTCCTATTGTACATGACCTAGTAATTAATATTACCTTAGAAACTTTTATTTGCAGTATAAAATTATGTAGGTATTTGCAATACTTGATTGACAAAAGTCGCAACGTAATCTTCTCATCTCCAAATAATTGAATCCACAAATGTCAAAAACACCCGAAATAAATCAAGGCTGTTTAAAATTCCGTCTCCTGAGGGAGGGCAACGAAAATAATGAGCGCAGGTCTTAACCGCGGCTTCTAGCTTTAATGGCATTTAAATTAGCTTTTTATTTACTTGTGGTTATGTTGTTTCGCGCTTCGGTTGCTACCTCCGTGGGTTTGATGACTATAGTGTTTGATCCGAGATGTACCTAAACTACATCAAGATGAAGCATTTTGTACAAGATCTCTTCAAACTTATATAAAGCTCCTTGTGAAAATTAATAACTTGCTTCCCATTTATGGATATTCACTTTTATTAACCTTGGCATGCCCTGTCCAGGTCCACTCAATCTATACAGATATCTACCTGAAATAAGTCCGCAGTATTTTTCTTATATATTATAAACAAACTTAAAGTACTTGATAAATAAAAATAAAAAACAAATATAGGTACCAATAGAAAATAACCAATACCAATAGAAAATAACAGTACAAAATCTTTAGTTTGGTTCTCATTTACTGACTGATTATTAAAATCTTACATATTGTTCTGTACTTTTATGTATAGCGAATTTCGAACTGAAATCAATGTTCAAGATCTCAAAACACATAATCCCACTAATAAACAAATATTGCTCATTGAGATCACAGAATAACCAGCTGCTATCGAAGATTGAGGACAAATATTTCACCTGAAAACATAGAAGCAGCCATAAAACCGAACATTCTGAGATCAAAGCCGACGAGCTGGGCGTATCCAATCACTGCGGTGTATCCGGCGGTATTTTTAGCGAACAGGTAACAAGAATGCCGTTGAATGCCGCTTTGAAATGCAACACTTCCGCTCGTAAATCCGATCGAGGGCATAGATCATGCGTAAAGTTTAGTACCTAACGCGTGAAGCGGTCAGAATTTATAGATCACGCTTGGTTATAAATTCGTTGTAGTCTTCTTTGGGAAGTTATTAACAATTGCGTGAGACAATCAAATTTAAACGTGTTGAGATTTCTTACTTTCATATTGTAAATCTTTATTGTGATAAATACTTTTAAAAGCATTGTTAATTTTCTGATCAGATATGTTCACAGTAATTTTCTATTAATTTTAAAGTTAGGGAGTTTATTGTTCTTTTTGATTCATCTGTGATTTTATCTGTGTCTAGTTAAAGACCCAATTATTGACCAATAGTAAGATGTTGCAATATTGTTGTATTTTGCACGTAACTTTTCTGTTTCACTTACTGTAATTTCAGTGTAATTCTTTTAGTTCTATAAATTAAATTTATAAATACTTTTTACTGTTTTGTTTTTATTACAATCTCCGAACAAAGAATAGACATCAGCAAATGGCACTTTAGAAAGATATGTTCCCTATCATCAGTATACGTAAAAGATCTGTCCTATCTGATCCAGTCTACCTCCAAAAATAAAGCAGCGTTGGGCCAATATTTTATACATTTTACTGACGGACCGTTGTGACGCCAACACGTGTTGCTGGGCGTCACGGTGACTTTTACTGTAACTCTCGAAATGATACAGTCTACTGCATATCAAATTAGTCGATATAATGTATATCAGGTAGTAACTGCATAGAATAAGGGCGCGTGGTTTCACCCTAGAGTTGGACCACTCATATACCACCATATCGTATCTTGGATTGGAAGGAGAGTTGTATTAAGACTATTTTGTTACGTTGACATGGGGCTTCAGGATATCATAGCCCCGACAGAGACTGGGAACATGTGGAGATGAGGGAGAAGGAAAGCCATCATGTTGATGTGCTTTTGAATTATAATGCAACTCACGAGATGGTACTTGATCCTACGTTTCTATCGGGTGTACAGTACAGTGAATATCATAAACCTCCGTACCCTATTTTCCAACTGTTACCTATAAGATAAATGCTGCTGAATTATTAATGAAAATATCTAAACGTTTCCAAAATAACAACAATATGTTATATCAAATTTGGCAATAAAATTATAGATTTAGTATTACGAACATATAAAAGTTTATCATAAGGATTAAATTGATCATTGGTGTACGAGAAATTTTACTGTCACTTTTATTGCATCGTATTAAAATAGTTGACAGGCAATCAACCTGATATAAGTAATATTCTCTGCATGATATAGATACGACTTTATTATGCATCCACTGGTAATCAGAATTTAGAGGAAGACCTAAAAGATGGGTATGTCATTTGGTTGGACGTTTGACGTAAAATAGACAAGTAATAGATCAAATTTTGGCATGTATAGGTATGTACAAACAAACATTCTTTGGCATTATGATGATACAAAGAGTTCTCTAACAGCAGCATTAGTAAATACTAAAGCCGTATTAAATATTGCGATTCTAGCAAATTCTAACATAACAGATACGCATTTCCACGTAACAAGATCCGGAACTGAAATCATCGTGCCGTCGCCGCCGCTGACGGATGGACGGGCGTGCGAAAATCTACACTAATGCAGCCACTCTGTACTATGAAATGTTGTCTATAAACTGTTGTATCGCTAAATACACTTCCTATTTCTGCTTCAGGAACAGTGTACAGTATTACTTAAAAAAATAATAAAAAATAACATTTAAACGTTTATTTTTGTTGTGTAATGTTGAGATATACCTACCACGAAATATAATCTATTAACAATTCAATCACATTATTAGTCAAATAATTCACCCATTAGAAAGTTTTCTATAATTACAACACAACCGACATAATATAATTTTACTTATACTACTTATATATACTTATGTAAAGGATAAATATATCAGAAAATAGATATAGATTGAAATCATGAATTAGATCATCTTCATTTCAAATATTCACATACCTCAATGGAGTGCACACCTATTGAAATTCTCGTTTACATAGTAGTTGATATGGAGAATGTCTTAGGTAATGACAGGTAGACATTTGCAATCATAGTTAACAGATAGGAAAATGTACGTGTGTAAAGCGTCAGGTTAGATCATCATTTACATATATATATATATATATATTTCCAATTATACGATTTATGAATCGAACAGAATATATTACTATGACAGGCAATTTACATTGTTGATTGGAAATCTCGTAATATTATTCCGATTTCTGTGCTCATATTTATATTTATTTTATATATAAATCAAATTGGTTAAAATAAATATATGGACAGAGTTAATTAATTAACAAATAATTTTATTACAGAGTTTTAACAACACAAATATTTGAATCCTGAAAATTTAACATACCATTTCGGGGGCATCCATAAAAACAAACACAATCTCGACCTGCTGCTCCATATATTTGACGTTCTTCCGACACAAACCTGACAAAGACTAATTGGCCACTTCTCTTTATGACGACCACCCAAACTTATAAAATGAAAGTCTGATGAGGATTCCTGGATGTTACAACCGTGGGGAAATGAAAGAGATGAGATAAATATTTGACGTGGTCCAAATCATAGACGCTTTTGATATAGACGATATTCATATATTTTTGTGAATGACGAATCTCAGTTTCAGTACGGGTAGTATTTTTTATTTCATCTTCTTTATCCAGATTTCTCTATGAGTCCGAAGCTTGCAAAGCAACCCCTTTTTTGATACATGTATGTTAAAATTTACGCCAATCGAAAAATCAAGATATTCTGAATCTCATTTTGATAAAAAGTAAAGTAAAATTTCAATATGTCGCGACGAAGTACTCCTCCTTGACTACATACAATATATTTAAGTATTAAAATATTGTCCACAGAAGCCGACTCTTTGTCGCCAAAGGTAGCAACAGCCCAAAATAGCCATGACTCAGAGGGCACCACCTGCGATCAGAAATAATCACAAAGGAGGGACAAAGAAATAACTTCGAGACGTGTGTGCGTTAGGCTGTGACTTCATTACTGTTGAGACGCGATATGCATACCGTGGGTTAGGTATGCGATATGAAATAGCAATGCAGAATTTGATTTGTGTGAGCGCTCAATAATTAAACTGTCAGAATTTATAATTTTAGTACATTTTCGTCTTTTGAACCTAACTTCAATGGCGTAGTGTCCTAAAGAGGATCTTTAATATGCGTGTGAGGGCCACCTCTTGTAATTCTATGAAAATATGCTTGGGATTTAAGAATCATCTCCTCACTCACCTCTCATAACCAATCTCAATCACCTCTGATACTATATTTTTTGTATTTTTCTCTGAAAATAATTGTGTGTGTAATTTTTTTTACTGTCTTATTTTAAAGGGGAATTTAGGTCTCTTTTAGTCAGCTATTAGTTTAAAACTAATACACAAAGATATTTCCATTTCGTATCCATAAACTAGGCCCAACCATAACACATTGATGGCGTGAATGCCTGCAATGGTAAAGATATCTAAATTGTTGTTTGAAAACTCGCTGTTCGGTTTCCAATGTAACCTCACCACAAAATGAATCACTCATCGTGTCTTCAGGTAGTCAGTTTACTCCTGTTTTGTTGGTTTGATACATACAAGTCTCTCAAATTAAACTGCTTAATGTAAAGAACTTGTACGTGTCTCGTTGATGTACACTTTGATCGAGGAATTAAAATAAACAGTCTGTGACTCTCAGACTTTAGATTGTTTCTGAATTCGATTCGTAATTTTTATTTACATTCGATTAGCATTCTATATAGTCCAGAGTTTCTATCTTTCTTTTGTCTCTTACGTAATCCAACAATTCTAAGCTTTAATCATTTCCAAAAACGAAAGACTTTTAAGAGTAATACAAGGATCTGATATGAACTAATTATCAACATCGGTCGACGAGAGTCTTTCACCACAACAATAAATTATAGGAGCGTTGCTTTTAGCTTCGTTAATAAATAGCTAACGTACAGTTTCTTCACAAAGTTTCCCTTCAATGAAAGCAGAAAGGGCTTATATACTTTGTTAAATTTTCAGATTCACTGGTACAATACACGGAGTACAGTCGACTGCCTGTTGGCCACGAGTTGCTCGGAAGAATTCTATTCCACATGCTGCAGTGATAGCGACGTTTGGCCGCCAGATAAGAACTGTATGTACACTATAAACAAACACAGAACTATATCCTGGTTAATACCAAAGACGTTGTCGATAAAATAGCATAAATTTATATTAACTAGGAGTATCAACATTGTTAACTGAATATTAATATATAGCCATCAGTGTTACGTCTCCAGGAACACCCCGCCCCATCCTGCGGTTCCTGCTTCCTGATTTATGACGCACGAGTGCCACTTGGCATTGATTCCGAGATCAACTTGAGGAAGTGTCTGTCTGTCTAGATGCTTCAAAATTTTCACATCTTTTTCTTATCGATTTCAATGCGTATTTCGAGAATTAAGTTTTTGATTACTTTTTTACTTGCCTTTTGGCGTTGTTAAATCTGTGAGTATTTGTAATTACGTAGATGATATTGTGTTTTATATCGTTTGTTCTACATCAGGTTCGAACGGATTCACGTAACATTTGTCGCTTTATAAATTAGATTAAAAGTATTTTTTATAAATAATTACGCGGGTAACACCGCGGTGTGCAGCTAGTATTAAGTATATGACGTCATATAAATAAAGGAATTAATTTTGTTTCAGTTAACTTTGTTGACATTAGTTTTTAGTTTTTAGGATTATGAGCGATACCGGCATTGTGCGATGTCGTCGTTTCCATTGAAATATATTCAGCGTTATATCGATATCCTTCTATCTTCAAAAATCTTGATGATATTGCAATAAAACGTTGATTTAAAAAATGTTTCAACAAAAACAAGACAAGCACAACATAAGCCCATTAAAAAAATAAATAAACATATCTTTCATTTGTCACAAAATCTCAACGCGGCTACTGTATCGATAAGGTAAACATCGTAACCGTATCGAGATCTCGCTCTGAGTCGATCGTTAATCGATAGTAAAGCGGACCACCCGCGCATGTTGAGACTGCCACTTCTAATGATTCGGCTGCGTCGTCTTCCGCAATTTGACGACCAAATAAAGTCGTAACAATAAGTACTTGGTTCATAAGAAGAATATTTTTCCAAAAGAGTAGATGCGATCTCGCCAATAATAGATTATAATTTAGGAGGTTCTTATCTTAAAACGATAACCTTTTATAGACCACGGTACGTTTTAATTCTGAAACACAAAATACTTTACGCCATGAGGCAAACTTGTAAACAGCTATCATGTCATGGCTACACAATCTAGCCGTATCATCAGAGTCAGCTTGAAGCATAGATAAAATGGCTTTAAGTATATTAATGAGAAATGTTTTGATTTTCATTTCAATTCAAAATGTTACGACTAAGGCGAAACTAAAACTAATTTTACATTTAAGTGAAATAACTGCAAGACTTGAAGACGGCATTAAATTTTGTAATATACCTCTAGAATATATAACTGACCAACTGTATAACGCTAAATTATAAATGGTGATAAAATACACCGGAACAGAAGAAAGTTTATGAAAGCTTATAATGGTAACATGGTAGTCCGCCTTTTTTATCAACTCTATACTCAATCCATATTAATATTATAAAGAGAAAAGATTTCTATTTTTGTAGGCAATGAATAAACTCAAACTCTTTCTTGTATGTCTGTGTACATAAGCTGTTAAATAAATAAACGATAATGCATAATACGATGGTCACAAATGCAATTTGATCATGAATGAAAATACTGATATTTGCGCACACGCAGGCCGTGTATGTTTTGCCACTCGTAAACCCAATGGCGCACCTAGCGTTTATGAACGTAAACACACTCTGTTTGCTTGTCTGGCCGCTATATCGCCGTAATACCGGCATCGTTCTACACAAACATTAACGTGATCAGGAAGCACTGTTTGATTGGTTCGAGTCAGCTCTTAAATCAGCATCCGGAGCTAAGGTTTTCTAAGAAAAATATATAATTTTGCTTTTTAGTTTTCGTACAATTCGTAAAAAATGTTGATGTGTACACCTACACTTGTTCAGTTTCATTTCAGTCGCAATATTTGAATTTCAACTTTTCGACCAATCAGCAATTTAAGGTACTGTCTACCCGGAAAATAAATAAAAGGTAAATTTGTTTACAAAAATAAATACTGATTTCTTTCTCTCATCCGCGCCTGTTTCCGATTGCATTCTAGGCTGTGATGCCCAAAGATAAAAAAACTTTTTGGATGATTTTATAACCGGCCACCAGCATGCATGTCGACCCGTGTTTGGGAATGCTGTTGTTGCCTATCAGCAGTCAAGGCGACATTCACCAGAGTTGATACGGAGACTAACCAATATATTTGGAAAATGAAATGAAGGTAACATCAAATTTAAATATTATACTAAAAATTATATGAAATGAGAATAGAAATTTCATTTCGACGCAAGTGGAACTGTTTTTTTTTTCAATAAGCAAAGCAAAGGAAACAGCATCGGGAGTATTTTGCAATAAGACCCGTGAGGAAATGTTGCAGACACTTCGACAACATATGGAATATGGAAAAACGTCGAAAGTGGTCTTATAACTCGAGATATACTTTAGATTCGATTTATTATACGCATTTTGAGTAAAGTTTTCTTTTAATTTAAATTATTTTTAATATTGCAAACATTATTCGAAGATATCTCTACCATTATCTAAAAAATTGCCTCCATAATCAACTGAATTCATGAAATGAATATCAATTAATATAACAACAAATATAATTAATATTTTGTAAAATTTACGAAAATGAACCCTAAAGTATTGGACAACACTGAACGGCCTACACTAATTACCAAATTTATGTCGCGAGACCGATAGACACAAAAAACACAGAAACCGAGAACAGACAAATGCAGAAGGGCAGTTGAAGACACCTTTCCCTTTTTCAAATAATATCTATTAGCCAATAGACAAAACATCTGATTCCCGAGTTTCCCCGCGACGGAAACGAGGGCAGTCTGTTTAGCGTTATTAAAATATTCTCTTTGTGATATTGTGACTTCCTCGGCTTCTAAATTAGTATTCCCGTTCGTTTGTGAAACACATTTTATATGAATGGCCGTGGGTTTTATTCATGCACAACACAATTAACTTTTCTCAAGATTTTTCTAATCTCATAACGATAATGGAATTTGAATGGCAGTGTCATCTTATGACGTCACGGCTTTAAAATCAAAAAGCTTATCTATAAGTCGAAAAAATTTTAAATAACTTAATTAATAAAATAATCAAAATATATAAAATAATTGTTTAATTGCTTAAATTATCAGAATTTTAGCCAATTAAAGCATTAAGTTAAATAGTAAATTTTTCAAACTGAATATTCGACTTCATACATTAATCTTTTTTTTGCAAAATTATCGAAAATATCACACGGTGATTACGTCAAGAATCACTGAAATATCCTTAACACACTCAATTTCACCATCACGAAAGGTGTCATAAGCATCGTCTACAATTTATTGGACATCAAACGAATATGTGTTTCATCGGGCATCAAGACTACACAGCACTAAAGGCTTGGCGTTATCAATAAATTGTATCGGTTATGGCCGGATGACAGAGCTCTCGCCGGTGACTGACTCGCGCGTGATATTATTTGGACACTTCACCGAAATTAATTAATTCTGGTATTATTTCAAATTTCGCTGATGATTCAGACAAAGAATGGACGAAGAAGAAATATTAAAATGACAGAAAATGAAAGAGACAGAAAATAGGCTCATAAATGTATGATGAAAAAAGAACACTGTGATAAAAAGTCACTGAAATATTCATATATTGAGTAGTATATTTCTAGTGATGAGAAGTTTGAACCGATAATAATAACTGCTAGCTGCGCCCCGAGTCTTCGCTTGCAATTTTCGAGAAAAAAGTACCCTATATTCTATTCCAGGATATATTCTACCGATTTATTAAATTTCATAGAAATCTTTGCAGTTTTTTTTCATGAGTTTCAAACATCCACACTCTGTAAATGTAGACTATCGAGAAACAGTTTTTTATGAAGTACGATATGTATAATAAGCGAAAACATTATTAAAGTCATCGCATGTAACTCCTAAACTTTGACCAAACTAAAAAAGGAGATGATTTTCAATTCTGTATCTATATAATATATTCGAAATATTAGTGATAAAATCTGTATCTATAATGTATTCGAAACATTCTTATGTGCGTGTGGTCTGAGGGCCCACTTCTTGAAATTCTATGAAATTATGCTTGGGATTTAGTGAACATTCCAAAAGAATTGTGCAAGTTAGAATTAGATTTTTTGAAAGCCAAAACCAACCAGTGTCAACTCGGAAAAGTCGGCGACTCGCCTTCGCCGTTCACTGGGTGTCGGTACATCCGCGCTAAACGATCCTAATATACAACAGTAAACAACATTACCTGTGAATTATACGCTATGGCCGAACTGTACCATTTTACGCGGGAGTAGGGTGACCATGGGGTTCTTAAGAAACAACTTTATGTTAAAAAAATTATAAATTAATATGCTGCAGCAGAGCTCTTCATTTGCGCTTTGGATTGGAGGCTCTGGCAAACTTAGTTTTATTTTAAGTAGAAATGAGTAATAATTAATCTATTGACGTTAATTAATTTGTACGACATAACATTGTGATAATTTAAAAAAGTTACGAATATTACCTATTTGAAGAAATATATTTTGAAGTGTAGGTACCATACAAAGCTTAAATTTAAATCTAGTAGCAACAATGATATTGATCTAATAACTACCGTAAATTTAAAATTACATATCATTTATTAACCTACAGAATATGAAATATGTGCACCTTTAATTGCAACTGTGTACAAGTTCATACACCGAATCCTTCCTTATACTTGGCACTTTTCTTGATTAGTTAATTTCTTCTCACCCAGTTGAGTGATGTTAATAAAGCGAAATATACTAACCACAGAAAAATCAAACAACATTTTATCGAAAGGATTCCGTTTTGGAGCACACAGCGTGGTTACCGCACCTTGGCACGGCGACTGGCCCGCCGCCAGCTTCGCTATTTGCTTATAATTCGGAATCAATATGCTAGCACACGTGCGCCCGACTATTTCCCTCGTAAACGGTGTAATCGCTGTTATTCACGCACAATTGCAGGCAACGACTGGAGGCGACATTGTATGTGGTCAGCTCAGAATGCAGATTAGGCTAATTGTTTATAGTTAGAAGGAATGGATGCAATTTGGTCACGATAACAGTCATATTAACACTATAACTGTCAAATAATAGTATAACTACAGTTATAGTGACCGAATTGCGCCGTTTCATTTTACATTTGTGTTACAATATATATGATACAAATTCTAACTATGAAAATGGAAACACGTGAAAATTAAAGAGAACAATCTCTTTAATTTTCACGTGTTTCCATTTTCGTTCGGGGCTGTGACGTCGCGGTGCCCTAGGTAAAAATAAACCTTTACATTTTGAAGATTCGGCTGTGATTTTATAACTGGCGGCCTGTCTGGCATCAGTTCTCGATGTGAAACTTATGAATGAAACATTGGAGAAGTGAACTAATAGTTGTATGGCTAAATTTTGACATAATAATACGCTATCCGTACAAATAACTACACTTAGACCTGAAATCATCGAGCGCATTGAAAAAAAGTTTTTTTCCGAAAATCTATTTTAATAATTTTATTTATATCAGAGAGATCTTATTATACTCAATGTGTAACTAAAAAATCATGTATATGCAATACTCGTAAACAGTTGTTCCTAAGTCTGAAGCCGTTCCTGTGTGCACCATCAGCATAATAAAACATTGACATCCAAACTAAACGTGAGTACAAAATTTCTGCTCAATCGTGAAAATATTTGCTTCAAAACTGAGTTGCAAGATTCCACACGAATAAACATAGGAACATATGTACATAGTTGCAAGTTACATAAAAGCTTTTAAAATTAATACTTTTACACTCGAAAATAGGATAGTATGATTTTAACTGCAAATCTAGTACATATATTATAATGGTCTCTTATATAAATACAATGTAACAGGTGCCTAACCTAAATTACTCTAATAAATACAGTCTATTGTCTACTCTATAATTACGTATCATCTATATAGAAATGAGAACTGTCGCGGGTATTAATGTGTCAATTTATTTAGTGATTTAGAGCCAAGTTTCATTAGAGGTAAGTCTATATTTAACGGTAATCTCACCGTCATATTTTCCATACATTGAACTTAAACTGTTAATCAATGTACACACAGGTTTTCTCACGACATTTTCATTCACCGTGACGTGGGTCAGATTGATATACAAACCCAAATGGCACGAGGATTCGAATCCCATGACTGTTCCCGCCAACACAATGATCTCATCTTCATAGTCGTATTCCTCATGACTGAGGGTCGTGGTCATTACATGGAATGAAAAACACGTAACAACTTTCTTGGCATTAATAATGGAGTGGTTCGCCATTGCCTTCTCCATTTCACACACAAGTTAATAATCAATAAGCGTGCAGGTTTCCTCACGATGTTTTTCCTTCACCGGAAACAAGTTATGGTCGATGTAAACTATAAATGAGTCAGATTGGTATATAAACTCATGTGGCACGAGTAGGATTTGAACCTGGGACCTTTCGATCCACAGGCGGGGGTCTTGACCATTACACCACCACCACTTTACACAATGATAACTACATATTATTTTGAAACCATGTCTTTTCTTTCCTGTATTATACTGACAGGTTAACTAATCGGCAACAGGCACGTAAGACAAAAATTTACGAAAGCGGGATAATTCGAGCTTTGTGGCTATTCTCAGCCACACCTGTCGCGCTGAAGTGACGGCGTTGAGTTGTTTATTTTTTACTAAGGTAAAGCTCGTGTAGGAATTAGTTTTAGTTTCATCACTGTTTGCTTTTTTGGTAACAGGACTGTATACTTTGAACCACAATGGGAGAAGACAGGAAGAAACTATGTTTACGTTACTATATACTTTCGTATATACTACTTACGATTTCCAGAAGAAATTAATTACTATTTATATGACTACATCTATGGGGTTGACAAACACATAATATTATAAATATATAATATCACAACAAATAGGGTTTGAACCAGGAACTTTTCAACAAGAGGCGTAGTTTGCAGTCCTACTCGTATCTAATCCGAAAATTATCAAGTCCACAATCTATGAAACGTGAAAACCGGAAATTGTGTGGAGAGGCCACTTACGGTCCGGACGCGACGCCCACGGCGCCGTATCCGGCTGCCACACGCACCTCTCCACGGCTGGTTAGGCTTCGGACATTAGCTTAATGTAGGTAGGAGTATATTGAAGCTCTGATTATCACGCAACGGGATAACTATTTACTACATAATGCACATGTCCATTTAGAAAATCTTGACATTGATCAAGAAAAAATAAAAAGGTAGTCTCGACTCGTAAAGTAAATAATCGAACGACTTTTTATAATCCTTTTACGTCTACACGTCCCTGATATCTACTAAATCGCTTATGAAATTTGAGACGCAGCTCTGCAGATAACTGACCATAGATAGCGGCGAATGACGAAAACAGAATTAATCAGAACAATTGAAAATGTTCTTTTATTATTTTTAGATGAATTCTTATTCCCAAACAAAATTAAAATAAAACATTCACACCGAAAGTACAAACTCCCTCCCAGTCCTAGCTGGTTGACAAGGAGTAGAAGCATAGAAGCTAAAAATTCCACAAAAGCACTTTACTAAAAACTGCCATCTGAAGATTAGCCAATGATCTTCGAGTTACCGTCTCTCCATCCGGTCTCTGTACTAATTTATATACAAACTTTGATCTCTCGTGAACCATAGTTTGCTTTATATATTGGGCACAAACGTCACGTATACTTACTTGTCTATATTTATGTGTGTCCTCAAATTTAACATGATAAGATTTTATCTTAATTTTGAGGACACTATATTATCAGAATTAGCTTCTAAATATCAGTGTTGTGATTTTGCATTTATTTCAACATACACAATCAATTCTCACACAATTTACACCTGACACAATTTTTGACTACTGTCTGTCATCAGACTGCATCTCAGAAACTGTGATATTTTTACAGATCACGTTCATATTTATGTTGCCTATATAACAATAAATACCAAAAAATATAATAAAATAAATATTTTCGCCGTTTTTGTAGATAATGGTACGGAACCCTTGGTGCACGAGTCTCGCCTTACTTGGCCGGTTTTATTTACTTCGATTGTTCCATTCAAAATACTAGATTTCCATTCTCAATATCGAGAACAATACGACAGTAAATACGTTAACGATGAACGTGTGTCGCACGTCACAACCGCTTTGATCTCGCACAGAGTACGACGCGTATACAGATGGTACATATCAATAATTTGGGTCAGCAGGTTGATACATGGGAATTAAAAACGTGTAATCTGAAAGGTGGATCGACCCGGTTAGGCGGTCTATTAACGTTTCAAGAATAGTTTATTTAGTGCAGAGTATTAATATGAGAACAGTGTCCAGTGCAAATCCAACCGAAATTTCCATTCCATCCGAACCTTCAGCTTCAGCCAGAATGGACCTTGAATTTACGAGCAAATAACACAACATTGTGAAGTAGATACACTACAATTATATCTATTGCCTGAAGCCCTTGCGGGACTTGGCCCTAAGTAAGTGAAAAAAAAATTTACAGGAGTCTTAATATTAAATCAATCAATAAGGAGCTAAACTCTAAATTTTTGACCTATTTTCGATTCGAAAAGAAGACAAATGTTATTAATAAACAAAAGAAAAAATATAAAAAAATGTCTAATTTAAAGAAAAACCTTAAAATATAAAACACACTACAAAGAGATCTGTCCCTCAGTACGCTACTCGGAAATCTGAACAGTAACCCACAATCCATCAACCTTGAATCGCAAGTGCATCTCAGTTTATATCTGCATTTGATATCGCTAGTTAGTACTCCGGGGGTCTATTCTAGAAACACATGACTTTGATATAAGTGATTACCAACATCTCACCGATATTCCGTTTGAAAATGTTTCGGTTCTCTTGCTCTTCGCGTGGTCTTATTTATCGAAAATAGTACCCCAGTGTATTTACTGCACTTTAGTTTATGCACGGAATGCAGTAAAATTGGTATTTTGGGCAGTTATGATAGGCAATGTTGGGTTTTACTATTAAAACTGATGATGGATCTGTAAAATAATGTTAGTATTAAATAACACATACATAAATATGTATCTTAGTTACTGAACCTTCTTTCATTTTAACTCCCCGCTACGTCATTGACAGAGAAATGTTTATATGGGTAATTGGTAAATTCGGAATAGAAACTATTAATTGTATTAAAATACCAATTTTTCTATCAGTGTACTAAAAAAAGCCGTCTAAGAGTTTTGGCATTTGATTAAAAACAAGAAATACAAACATCACACTTTTATATTTTGTTGGCAAAACATTTTCGTCTAATGACACTGCTGAAATAATAACTAACAATTTCTAAAATCTTGTTTTAACTATCGATAGGCCATATGATGGGAGTATCGATCGTTTATTGATGGTTTCGCAATAGTGGACTTATTGTAAGTTTGCTATGTTATCGATATACGGGAAAATAATCGATGGTATTGCTTCATAACCTCATTCGACGACCTCGGTGGCGCACTGGTAAAGTTCTTGCCACTGAACACTGATTGACCCGGCTCTTGGATGTTTATCTATATATGTATTTGTTATAAAATATAGTATCGTTGAGTTAGTATCCCATAACACAAGTCTCGAACTTACTTTGGGGCTAACTCAATCTGTGTGATTTGTCCTGATATATTTATTATTATTATTTATTTTGTTCTTTAGATTCTAATATAGTTTTGATGCTTTTCATAGACAGCAGCTATCGATACTGAAATTATCGATGTTTATTTTAGGCAGTTTATGTTTCCATCCGCTTCGGTCCATAGCAAAGTATTTGCTTCATTTATCAACTGAAATCAAGACACTCTACTTTCCCTTCAGACAAGAATAATAACAAATTCCGATCAACGAGCCGCAAATTTCTCAAAACCATAATAAAATCCATTGACAAATTCGCCTATTATTCCCGTCTTCCCGTGAAATTGGCAAAACAAGGGCCCAATCACTTCCTCCGCTACCTCTAATTATAAAATACTGCCCTAATTAATTCTCATCAAACCTTGTTAGAATAAAGCCAGCCATTATGACAGGAAGGGGTACGGCTGAGTTAATTACACTAAAACCTAAAATATACTTCGATCGACTTAACTGGGAGAACTGGAAAGCTCCTAATTAATAAGAATTCTATATAATAACAATTTTGGTTCAAGTTATTTGGATAAAAATATTTCCAATAATATGTGTACCGTTTGTGTACCCAGAGTCGGTGTAACACATAGATACAGTTAAGTGTTTTAGCTCCACATTACAATTACATTATTTGCAAATAAATATTGTTTGTCTTTGTATCATAACAGCCCTCAATCAGACTCATCCATACGTTTATAAATTTGAAAATATTTAAGACTAGCTTTCGCCCGGGGAGCCGCCCGCGTGTATTACTCACGGGAGTAGTATTTTTCTGGGATGAAAGGTACCCTATGTCCTTCTCCGTACTTCAAACTATATGTATGCAAATATTCAACATGTTTGGTCATATTTATGGTCTATCTATGGGGGTATTATGTAATCTGTGATCTATGTATGTTGGTAACTCATCTTTTTTAATGTAGCTAAACTTGTTTCATAATACGTAGACACGAGTACACTCTTAAACTAATTTAACAGAAGAGTATTTTATTTTAAAGACATTTACGCAGTTGCAATAAGATGTGCTAGAGATTTCACATGTCATGTAAAAATCATTGCCAGCTTATTGTATTAGTTATTTTGGAACACAAAACTAAACTACAGCATACAACGAATACAGAAAGAGAAACTGCTGTAATAAAAAAAATAACTCAGATATACTTTACAGCTTTAAAAAGTTTCTCAATTTTTCAAAGTAAATTAAAACGAAACTCTATTCCAGCTTTAAATAAAACCAAAAACAATCTCCGCTGGAATTAAAGGTTAAAACAGACAAAGAGAAAAAGATGCGCCGAAATGACATAATAGCAACCGCGGGCTTCGGGCATTCGCCGCCTCAATCTGTCATGGCGCCGGTAGCTGTCATCTGTCAACATGACACCTGTCAGGTGTCAAGAGCAGATTGCCGCGACACCTCGACACTGTTGTGGATCGCACCTGACGAGGCGAGATTAAAAATTCACGGAAACATTTGTTTTCCTGCTTGTTCTTTGTCGCTTATGTTGAAATTTTTAGGTCAGTCTTAATTACTTATTTTATTTTTTGAAATAAGAATGAAATTAATTCTTGTGAAGAGAGTATATATATGTAATATTATTAGGAAGAGTGAGCAATGAAGTTATTTAACTATAAACAGAATCCTTTCGCCATAATTTTAAATTAGCAATAAGTCTTTGACTCTTGCATTATATTCAAAGGCAAAGAAAATTTATTTATTTTATTAATTTATCTTTAGTAATGTTCTCATCTCTCTCATCTATCGCTGCCCCTGGTAAATTTCCTATTGAGCTTTCAGAGGAAAATATGTAAGTATTAAATATTACAAAAAAAGAAAAAAAAAACATTAATACAAAAATAACGAAAGTTAACCGTCTAATCTTTGCAGATACAATATTTTAGTTTTGACGCACACAACTTCAGCGTACACGTTATAAACACCTTTAGCAACCGGTGCCAACAATTTTTTGGCACAGTCATTATTTTCTTTTTTTTTTATTATGTCTCAGGTAATATGTCCAAGCAGCTGCTGTGTCGGGGAGTAATTTATATGGTCTCTCGATAATGGCATTGTTGGTATGTCGTTAGAATTCCTAGGAGCTGGTCAATCTCTTCGTTGAAGGTCGTCTGTCGACGCGTCTATTTTATTATTGCATTTATCTCCAATTTGACTTTAATGTATGATAATGAACTTGAGTAATGTTATGATTAACAATATAAAAAACAAAAAACTTAACATACTTAAATGTCTAATTCCTGAAGTGCCGCCACCAGCGGATTGTGCAAAATATATTCTAGAGCAATTTTTTGCGTATTCCTCATTATTTTTCTGACATAATTTGTTGATGTGAAACGTTGATGTTCTATTAACTGTACAAAGTGGAGAAGAAAAAGTAGAAAAAGTAAATCGGCTGAAGATACGACCAGTAGGAACCTATAAACACACAAGACACTTGGTAGTACACGGGTTCTCTTATTGTCGTATTCTTCATATCTGAGGGTCGTGGTCATTAAGTGGAATGAACGACTCTCTTGGCAATATTAATGAATTGATTTCACACACTAAATTATCAACTATAGTGCAGGTTTCCTCACGTTTTCATCACCTAAAGCAAAAGGTAGTCTATTAAAACTACTAAACTTGAGCAAGATTAGTGTAAAAATTCATGTGGTACAAGCACGAATCGAATTTGGGACCTTTCGATCCCAGACAGGCGGTTCAGTACACGGACGGGCAGGGGTAATATAAAAAAACGTGTAGTGTATGTAATGCCATACTTTTAAATTCCTAATTATGTTGTCCTTCAACCTGGCTATCGTGTTACAAATCCCCCGGAATCAAACCCGGGACGGACGGCGCCCACGGGACGAGTAGGATGCAACGCACCGTAACGAGTTTCGAATGATCATTATGTTTTCTCACCTTTCAGATACTTTCAAATACGATCGCATGAAATAGAATACATGTAGAGGAAACTAAGAATAATAATTGAGATTTTGCGGTTTAATAATATGTAATGGTCTGAAGATGGAGCTAACAGGGGCAAGTCCTGTCTATAAAATCCTAATTCAAATTTTTATAAATGTGACAGTGAGTTTGTTTATTTGTTTGTTATCTCTTCACGTTTTAACTACTAAGAACTAAACGCATCACTAGAATTTTCATAAATTATAATTTAGAAGAACGGAGAAAAATACAGGCTTCCGATCTTTTTAGAAAAAAATTTACAGTTCCCCTGGAAAATTGACGAAGTCACTCAAAAACTTGTCTGTAATAAAAAATCTAGTTTCTTGCGCCTTAAAATCATCTCTGGCAGAAATCTAGTAACGAGACCGTGTTACTGCCGCGTGTTTCTTCTTCTAACACGGTTAACGAAGGTATCAAATAATAATATGTCCTGTCATTATAAACTTTCACTGCAATTTTAAAAATATTAGTTGAATGTAGTCCTCAATCAGTGAAGTGGTGCGAGTGCCAAGTATAAAACCGTCAAACATGATGCGGGCCGCTCGTCGCCGAGTGTCTGTAGGCGACACCTTTCGTTATACGGCGGTTGTTTTGGCAAAATGGCGCCTCAGTAGTGTTGTACCACAACAAGATTTGTTTTTTACATTGTATTATTTTAAACATCCGCTGCTGGGGCACTGGCCTTCCTTAAGACCAGTACCGCAGCGGTGGGAACGTCTAAATGGCTGTTGATGATTGATGATTATTTTACAAAACTTTTTTCATTTTTCTCATCACATTTAAACATATCCACTCTGCGAACGATTATATATACCCTATTACCAATCGATGCAAATTTTTTCTAAGCAGACCCTGCATTGGAGTTGGTGTAGATAAGTATAAAGAAGTGAAACTTTATCATCGCTATCATTCTAAATTTATTGATTGATGATTGTATCATTCACAGGACCCATCCTGTGAATGACAGCAGTAGATTTAACGCCCTATTTTATTGTATGTTCTGTGACAAATAGAAAATTGTAGTTGTGTGAAAATTGTAGTGTAACTTCATTAAACACGTCAGATTTTACTGGCTTTTGATTGAAATTAAATACTGTTGCACAAACTGGCAGTTATGTAATTTATTTGTTACACTTTGTCGATATTTTCTGTCCCATCCCTATTCTCTAATGAGCTCGGCCAGGTGAAACGTCCACACTTCATTACACTCGCCGGATTTCCGCCACGTTCTCAAACACCGTGTAATATGTATACAGATAACGAAATAAAAAAAAGCAATCTTGGCAGCGAAGTAAAATTGTTTTGAGTTATGTACGCCGCTTCTAATTGGAGTAAAGAAGACACTATGGTTTAATGGTTCGTGGTAAAAAGTAACATACTGTTTTCTTAATAAAAGATAGGTTGCTTCGATACTAAACT
The DNA here is from genome assembly GCF_027563975.2 of Plodia interpunctella. Classification (NCBI taxonomy): domain Eukaryota; kingdom Metazoa; phylum Arthropoda; class Insecta; order Lepidoptera; family Pyralidae; genus Plodia; species Plodia interpunctella. The sequence continues at coordinate 10,838,645 of NC_071300.1, forward strand.
GATGTGCTCCAGAAAATTTATTTGTTTGGCATCCGTTAATAATAATTTTGCATTGACAAACTTAAGTAATAAATTAAAAAGTTACAACTTGTGTTGCCTGTGTATGGGAACATATAGTGTAAAAAGATATTCAAATGACCTCCTCCTCACAGAACTCCGCCTCTGATCGATCGCTCAGGTGCGCTCGCTCCTGATTGGCCGAGCGCTAAGGTAACACAGGTGTGGTGAGCCCGTCCAATCAGCGAGCAGTTACCTGCTGAGCGCTTTGCATTACAAATTAGGTTATATTTACACCTTTCTTGTTGAATTATAGATGGCGTCGTTGTAACAAATAGCATTGTTTTATGCTAATAACGTAAGTAAAATGTAGAAACATTATTTTATTTATTTAAATTATAATACGCTTACATTACATATAAAAATGTCACTTATCACAGTATTTAAACTTTTGATTTTCAAATTACTTTATATACCTACAGTCCTAATATGTATTTTCGGAATACAATATTCTAATGTACAAGGAAGTAGTAGGTACAATTTGCTTCCAACCCAAATATGTACGAAAATCCATCCATGTATGAATGAACCCGTTAATGCACTAGGAAACGACCGTCCGGCACTAGTGGCGTGGATCGGGGACGATTTTAATGATTCCCCGAACGGAGTCGCGGGTTTAAGTACTAAACACACTGAGGGCACTGAAAGCGGTCCACGGAACAAAAAAAGATGTTTTGAAGTGAAAACTTCTTTAGCGGCATTGTGCATTTTTTGTGATTGGTAAAAATATAAAACTCGCGTCAGGACACGCGACCTGATCGAAAATTCGTAAGACGTCAAAAATGTACAACGTTAATATTCAGGTTTTTCACTTCTGCCGGCACTCTGTTCCGTGAAGCACTTTCAGGGTACTAACGTTTGTTTAGTTTTTAATTCAATTTTTCTCCAGAAATATGAACATCAAACTCAGCTATACACCTAAGAGATGCCTAAAAGATTTTTTTATTCAACTATAAAAAAAATCTTCTCCACTTGCTCTCGCTCTCTCTCTCTCTGTGATAGACGATTAAAACCCCTCAACATAGCATAAGCACCACAATCACCTTTTATTTTTAATTGATAGCAAAATCTAAAAACTATAACAAGAGGTCTGATATGGATGGGTCTAAAATTATAGCTACAACTGTGAGCTACAATAAATATTTTTTTTTTTATTATACAGACAGTAGACAATTATCGCAATACGATTTGTAATAAGGCCACCTTTTACTTTTTAGTAAATAAAAGATCTAGTCTAAAATAGCCACCTTTTTGTACAACCCTTTTTTCGATAGCCCGATTGAGTTTCCACCTAACTGGGACATGTGGGCAGAGGGGCGTGGGTTTAATTCCCACTCAAAACCATCACTTTTTCTATCTCATAAAATATTTTCAAAATTTATTAAAAAGCACGTAAGTATGACTTATGTAACAAATTCATTTAAAATTAATTCAAAAAATGTCCACATTATAAACTCCGTAAAACAAGAGTTCTATATTTCTTACAAAAGTTGAGCTGCATTGATGTTATTTTATATAAGTATTGTAATAAAAGTACAAACTTTTAATAAAAGATAAGAAAAACATCCAAATTACCGTTACCCCTGGTGGGACTCGAACCCACAATCCCCGGCTTAGGAGGCCGATGCCTTATCCATTAGGCCACAGGGGCTACGTTCGGCTTGTCGAAATGAAGAGTGTAATTCCTTTAAAGGAATTAATTCCTTTAAAGCAATTAAACGAAACATTAGGAAAGCGGACCCTGGGCTCAATAGCTAAGGAAGAAACGTCAGATAAAAGGCTCAAGTGAAAGAGAGAGAGAGAGAGAGGACTTCCTATTTGATAATGATGATAATTTCTTCATTACTAAAATTGTATGCGAAAATGTGTGTAGGACACACACATTTTCGCGCGAAAATGAAGTAACGAATTGGCATTATTTATGTAGAGCTAAAGGAACTTAAACAATAGGGACTTAAGAATACTAATAGCTAATCTTCACCTACTAGGAGAAGCATCCTTAGGAGAAGAATGTAGGACCACAACTAGTGGAGAAATGTATTTATCACGAAAGGTGAAGTATGTACAGAATCTCCTTTTATTCATTCCTGAACACAAAGGAAAATTACAAGACATATCCTTAGATTAATAAAGGCATATCATAACCATATCGTAAAATTGACAGATAGGCGGCAAATAAGGAAATGGCTGCGACACGGCCCAGACAAGGTAAACAGTTGTCAGTCACCCCCCGGAGGCTACCCATGCTCGGAGACCCCACATTGATATGTCGTCGACATAGAGGTTCTAGATGAGGCAGTTACTCAAATATTTACTATTATAAAACATTGATTTTGATACAAGCAACTATATGAATAGGCCAAACTTCAGTATTTTAAAGATATTCCTGCAAATAATATTACATCGATACATCTATATAATATACATATGACGACCTCGGTGGCGCAGTGGTAAAGTTCTTGCCACTGAACCCAGAGGTCCCGTGTTCGATCCCCGGTCGGGTCATGATGGAAAATTATCTTTTTCTGATTGACCCGGCTCTTGGATGTTTATTTATATATTTGCATTTGTTATAAAATATAGTATCGTTGAGTTAGCATTCCATAACACAAGTCTCGAACTTACTTTAGGGCTTGCTCAATCTGTGTGATTTGTCCTAATATATTTATTATTTAAGTATATTATTTATTTATATATATATTAATTATTTATATATTTTACTCATAGCGTTTTTACTGTTTCATTTCACCCGTATAAAATTATCTATATCCTTGCTCGATTGAGTTTTTATTTACCTATTTGCCGCAAGTGGGAGCATTTGTATGATAATCGGATGGTGTTCCCCAGGGAGGCGTCCTTGGTTTTTGTGTTCCGCGGGGTTCTAATGAATTAAAATGTTTTTTGGAGGTCTCTTAAGACGGAACGTAAATACGGTTTGAAGTACCGAGGTTGGATGACGGTCTCTTTCAGTAAATGCGAAACTTTGGCTTGTTATTAATCAATCGCACTTAAAAAGACATATAGGTACATAGATTTGACCTGAAATATTTTGAGACAGACAGGATCCGTAATATGTATGTCTATTTCGATATTCCTGTGTGTGTGTGTCTATAAATAGGCATTAGGTCTGAGTGAGAAGAGAACTTTTCCCATTTTTAAGACAAAACAAAAATCAAATTGACCACCTTACATAAAAAAATAAATTGTTTTAAGTAATAACAGACAGGATGCAGGAACAGGTGAATATATCTTAATAAAAAATAAATCAAGAACATGGAGATAACTAAAAAAATCATTCGATATGTTAATTTTATTACCACATCTAAAATTTAAACAATAAATAAATATTCAACTAATACTAAGTACTTACTCAAATTTAGAAAGCAATTAAAACAATGAGCTATCCCACGTGTGTCAAATAAAAAAACAATTAATTCTCGCCTGGAGGTCCACACGTACAGACAGACAGAAATAGCAGCCGTAGACAAAACATGTGCGGGCTATATATAGCGGGCAATGACAATGGTACTCCGTAAGTACTTCATTCAATTAGGATCTAACATGCATCGCGTGTAATGGAGACGGGACACTAAAAAAAATCATTCATGCCCTTATCGAATGCCGAATTTTTTTTTTTATATAGACATAATGATGTTTTTTTTCAAACCAAATACAAAATGTATGTATGCATAAATATATCTGTTGAATGATTAAAACAAAATAGCATACACTGAGTATCTTGAAAATTGTTGATCATAAAAAAGCTGAAAAAGTAATTTTTACAAGGGTCGCTGGTTCTTCAATGAACTTTCTTGGTCACAAAAAATATCTAGTATGATTTATAAAATAAAAGTTTCAACAAAATTATGATTTACGATCGCCGATGTCAAAACATGATATAAAATATGAGCAGGCTTCAATAAATAAATCTAAAATCATAAAATTGTGACAATTTACTATTGAAATTAATGTTTTCACATAAATATATCACTGAAATCGTTTTATACAAGACAAAACGAATTTTGCTTGTTTCATAAAAACGGTAGTAGAATCTAAATATTATTTTATGAATTTACTTAGAATGAATGTTACTAACTCTAAAGTTTATAATTTCAACTCTAAACAGCAATTAAAGCGAAATGTAAACGAATTCATATATTATTTAAATCACCCATTTAAATAACATTAAAATACCACAACATGGCAATAAAATAAGAAATAAAAACATTAGATTCGATCTGTTTCGCAGCCGGTGCAGCAGCGAGTTCAGAAATAGCGGCATTTTATAAATGTCCGGTTTTCACACGTAAATTAATGATCTTTCGGATATAAATCACGTCGGCGTTCACCTGCGACAAGGTTAATATTGCAATAACTTCTTCTGGACTATTTCTAGTAGTCTCTCGGAAAAAATCTAGGCAATCAAGAATGATTCGGCTCTCCTGATTTGGTTCCGTACAATGGTTTCACGATATGGAGAAGTATCAGTCACCTGACACACTGTTCTACAGTTTAATATACTTGTAATAATTTAAATTATGATAAAAGGAAAACAAGGTCTAAAATAGAATGAGGAAAAGCCGCGCAAGGTACAGAAGGTAGACGTCGTTATTGTGAACTAAAATAAATAAGCCTGACAGAGGCATGACTTGCTTGCATGTTTAAGGAATAAACTAGGGATTGACATCAAATAATAAGAACTTTGTGCGGCGCCTGCGCGATAGGATAGGTGAGCAATCCTCCAGATGTGGTGATCAAAATTGGAAAATTAAGTTCAATTAAACGGACCAGATAAGGTGACTAGTAAATGCGGAAGGTCCAAGTGATAATACTGTACCCTAAAAGATAAACTAGTTTAGACGTGACAAATACGTGCTCGGGTAAATTGCGACGCATTCAGGTCGTTATTTATATCCAAATATCAAGCTCTATTCCGTACAAGAAAAGGTTCATAATCCCGTGGCAATCTTCCGCAGTTATCATTTGCGTATTTTGGCGTAGTTTCGATGTAGAGCGCGGCAAGAAAATGTGAAGTCATGGCGAAAATTACATTTTTTTCTGAAAATAGGTCGCCTAGATGCTGTGCGTCAAACACGTAAATTTCTACCTACCGACGTCATTGCCTGTGGATTTTAAAAGTTGAGGGACAGACAGACAGCGGGAAGCGACTATGTTTTATACTATGCACTTAATGATAATGAATTGATCGCGACAATACCGACGCCAATTTCCCGACCTGACGAAACGATCGATTTTTCCGGAAGTCTAAATCCTAAATACTAAAACTTACTTTCGCTTTTACAGTATGAGATTAGAATTATCATATTAATTGTACGTTACAACTACACCATATTATCAATACAATGAATGTAAAATTTGGCTGGCTATTCATAAATTGAGTACTTTTCATCCACCTGACTGATAAACGATTTTGTTATTACCGTGAAACCCAGGGTCAAAACCCTATTTAGTGACTAAAGTTCAAAGTGGGTGTCAGTTCTTCTGAATAGTCGCAAAACCGGCAATGTTGTTTATGCACTATTTCAGTTGGAATAAAGTACTCACAACGTCGTTCCAATGACATGATGTTTGATGAAATTTTGTCAAACATCCTATCCTACCTAATCCTGAGAAAGTTTGTGAGGATGTATGTGTGAATGTACACTGTCATTGCCGTGTAAAATTCATGCCAAATGCCTAGGCGACTTAAATAAAAACTGACTCCAGTTTTAGAAATAAGAAAAAGAGAAGTCCTTAAAAAGAAAAGGTTGAAACATCATCCAGCAATAACATTTATTTAAGTCTATGTTCTACCTGGATGACGGATGATCTTAGCTTTGACCACGGTCATAGGACTAGGTCGTGAATTTTTAAATTATTTGCTCGAAACGGTTAATGTGTTGCTGAACTATTGCCAACTTTTGTGGTTCTTTTCACATCGATGTATACCGGAACAGTTGTTTGTGTATCTATTTCTATAAGTTTATTTGCACTTCTGATTACCAGGTAAAAGATTTATCGCTTTAAAGTAAATTTATTTACATTAATTATTTTCTCATTAGATTATGATAATTTATTACAACGTGGATAATTTCACTCCTACAAAAAGATAATTGCAACAAAAATAATATTATTATGTGAATGGCGCATAGAAATCAATTCATTTATTTAACAAGTTTATTCCAGATTTCTATTATGTTTTTTTCTAGTTTTTTCACTGGGTGATTTTATTTATGAAGGTGTGCAAAACCGGTTACAGCTAATCGATTATAAAACATAATATTTAACCACTATATTCGTTACATATACAGAAGGTAGGTCAACGAAGCCGAATCTAATAAAAACTATAACCATCTTCAAATAATATTTAACCTGTTTAACAGAAGCTTAACAGAGAACTCTTTCCTCACCAAACGACCCTCATGTTTACAGTAGATATTGTAGAAACGTGTGGAATGGCCCGGGTTCGCTTCCCGGCTCGTAACTCCAGTCATTGGAGCGGATTTGTGGCCCAGATTTTTATATGTTGAGATTAGATAAGCTGTTGCAACGATTTGGAGAACATTTTCGGATAACTCCGTTTTGACTTAGGGTTAGAGATGTACCACGGGTGTAGGAAGAAATAAATGGATGTTGAAGATCGTGCCAAATGAAGAGCAAACAGGAAGAAATTTCGTATTTGCAGTATATGCCATATAAATTATCTACATCACAAATGCTAAGTACGTCACAAAAAGGCATCACTCAGCACACGCTACGTCGCAGATATTCAGTGACACCAATATCCATTATCCTCAATAATGTCCGTTACCTTTGTCGTGATTTTACGATCAATATTTCTTCATATTTAGTGGACACAGAGTATCAAAGCGACTCGTCACATCTAACTACAGACTGCTCATAAAAATGTTTGAGCGACGCAAGAGATTGTACCTCACTCCACGCTCCAAACTAATGAAAATAAACAATCGGCGCAGTATACCCACTTTGATGTTCACCTACACGAGGGAATGGGTAAATAGACAAACAAATATGGTACATTTAACCGCATGATACTAATACAGTTAATTTATATAGAATACAAAACATGAGTAGCTCACATAATGATTCAAAAAGCTACTTTAAACAGTAGATGAAAAAAAATAGGTTGTTTATTTTGTCATAGAAATATAAAAATCGTTTCATTATAATGAAAAAATAAAGCTACTCTTATTTCTATCTTCTTAGACGACCTCAGTGGCGCAGTGGCAAAGAGCTTGCCTCCCTTGAGAGGTCCCGGGTTCGATCCCCCGTCGAGTCATGATGGAAAATGATCTTTTTCTGATTGGCTCCGGTCTTGGATGTTTATCTATATATGTATTTGTTATAAAATATAGTATCGTTGAGTTAGTATCCCTTAACACATGTCTCGAACTGACTTTGGGGCTAGCTCAATCTGTGTGATTGAGGTAGCCCCAATATATTTAGTTCTATATTTAGTTATTTATTTTCTTGTTTTTTTTTATTGTTCTTTCGCATATAAAGTTTGGGGTTCGTTTCTTATAAGTAAATTTTATATTTACTCTTGCTATGTTAATTAATGTACACATCAGTGTTTATTAGAGAACAGAGAACTCTCATGAGCGAATAGAAAAATATAAATGAATAAAAATAACTTAGACCAATACCGCAATAATGAATCAATGCATGCCCGCGTGTCTCACCGTCATAACTGCACTATATCATACAGTAGGACAACGGACATGCTTTACGATGCAATAAATCTAACGCTTTTAAGAAAACTCGTGAATTAGGAATTTTACCGTTCAGGTTTCCTGAAATCTAGTAACTTTAGGTCGTCTTTTAGGATGTATGATCACGACTGGTTTTTATAGCAAGTAAATTTATGCAAAGTAGGAAAAGAAATCAGGTTTGATGGAATACATTGCAGATTGTTTTATCTAGAAACATTACAAAATATATTATAGTTTTTATTGTAATGGTACCTATTTCCTGTATTTATATATCTAAATACAGGAAATAGGCACCCAGAAGAGGAATAAAGCATTTTGTCTAAAATTTTGTTTAGAGGTCATTGCGGACTGCATTATTTTCGAATGTTGTAATTACTAACACTATTCTTCCAGAACAATCGACCGCGCCTAGCGGCCAGTAATCGCAAACACACAAGTGAACTTAAACTTTCAACAAGTGTGCGAGTTTCGTCACATGTTTTTATTCACTTGCGGTGAAAAAAAGCATCAAGCAAGTGGTGGTATATGAAAACTACTATCACATTGATATACAAACTCGTGTGGCATGAGTAGAATTCGAACCTTCAATTACAAGCGGACGGCTTTAACCACTTGGCCATCATCTCTTCAATTATGTATATTAAAATTAAAAAGGCTTCAAATTCCTAGAATTTGACTGAACGAATATTTTGGTCGGATCCTTTACCAATTTCTACAAATTGCGTAATTCTCAGTTTATCTCCAGCTAAATCTTCCATCTGTATTGTTTTATTGTCGCTTGTAAATCAAACGTTTTGTCGCAGCCACGACAGCGCGACATTGTCGCGACAGCCGACAGCACGACAGGAATAGACATGATTTAGAGCCACCAGGTTAATTGGCACACGACTGCGGACGTCTATTCCCGCTGGACCCCACCTTCTGGTACCATTAGGAAAAAATACATGTTCACCTGCTCCCACATTGCCAATGCTAATTCTTGTTAGGTCCCTCAATAATGTTGGAAAAAATTTCGTACTTATAAAGAAAATATTACTCATTTTCTGGTTTTGCTTCATCTGATAGATAGCGAGAAACATTATCAATACACAATCACAATAGTGATCGACTCAACTGGAGGTCAAGACTAGTTATTCTGTCCAATTACTATAGGGAGACAACGGGAAGAAACGTCATCATCACCTACCAAAAAATTAGAAATAAGGATAATTAAGATTATTTGATACATTTCTGATGTCATAAATCTATGTGAGAATAAAAATATAAATATATTTGAGAGTATTATTTATTAACTTGGCTATACATTTATAAGATTAATTTCTACGGGTATTCTTATCAATTTAATTTGTTTGTTCAACTTTTCTTTTATACCCTCTATATATTTTATGCTTTTGATATCAAAAACCGTAACAGAAACTCCAAACCCATTAACTCTAGTGTCTAAATAATGGTAAAACATTAACCTGCTTCTAGTATTACAATTTACTTGATGATGTCACCACCTGCTCTGAAGTAATACTAAATCAATCCGTAGTAAACATTGTTGCAGAAACTGAAATAGATGATTTATATAGATCAGGTTAATTGCTGCAAGAGTACATAAGGTGCGTGGAGTTATAATGGAACAATTAGAGGTACTTTCAAAGAATTTTGGACTTTGATTTCATCGATGTTTTTTAACAACAACAATTTTAATTTCGAATTTATCTTTAACCTTAGGATTTACATCGATCACTTCGTCGACACTTAAACGAGAAGAATTTGTGATAAGATCTTGCTAACTAAAATTATCCCCAACATGAGACAAATTTATATATCCGTTTGCACCTGTACAAGAAACGGAGTAGGTTGCATACGGCGTCACTTCTAATATAAACACTGAATGTCTCATTAAATTTATGTGTAGCAGGCGCCAGGTAATTGGCGCACCTACACAAAGAATAAATATTACTATCGTACTATAGAAGGTACACTATCAAACAAACTTTACAAGAAATTGGCGATGGCCACATTGACTTAAAACCTCATTCAGTTTTGACGTTTTTTAAAGAAAAAACTGTATTGACTGTGTCATTCAAAATAAATTTTGGAAAAATAAATGTTGCTAAAAACTGCTGCATCGTTTAACTCACACAATTGAAATATAATTTGAACCAGCTGACGCTGTCGTCTACATTTGTTGGTCCTTCGAGCCGTATCTACAGGAACTTATTGCGTAGCATGAGCATTTCTTTTAGATTGGCGCGACATTTATGATGTTAGCCTATTGTCTTAAATTATTTTATGATTATACTTCGATATTCCTATAAAATTTAATTTTCTTTTTACTCTGGGATCTTGACGTTTACCTCAACAGACGACGGTGAAAGTCTGTTTCAATTAGTAATTAGAATTCGATTCAGTTTCTTTCTTTCTTGTTGAGTGTTATTGGTAACAATTGTGTCAGATTTTATTCAAGTAGCCTAAAAACATCTCACTTGACTTTTACGACTATCTACCGCCATCTAGTGAACAAAACTTCAGATTCAGCTGATTTGTCCGGGATGGAAACAAAAACACCACTCGTGAGATACGATGATAACCGTACCTAACTTCGAAGATCTCCTGATCAGTTGCAACATAAATCCTCGCAGATATAATTATGGTGATGGAACTATTAGTGCATTGGCAGCGACGCGTGGAAATGGTGTAATTGCCGCTACTGGATTTAGAGGGCCGAGTGTGGCGGAACAGGTGCGACGTGGTGGAGGATATGATTCAGTTAGTGTTAAATTTTCTACCAAGGAACCAGTGAATTGGCGATGATTCATTTAAGCGGTTACCGCGGCTCTTGAACTTATGAGAAATATTATTGTGTGGAAGAAACCAAAAAGAGATATTGCAAGAGTTAGTATCCACCTGGTAGGTATGGATCACTTAATAATATAATAACGATATAATAGCAATAGTATTCCATTCTCAACTAAGAGAAACAAATTTTAGTGGACACATTTCAGATGCAAATTAAAGCCCTTTCTTGTTATTTATTTTTATTTATAACACACTTGTTTTTGTTTTCTTTTAACATTGAAACATATTTTTTGTTATGTTTTTCTTTATACTGATTTGTTCATTTAGTAAAATATTGTATCGCATTCAAGCAATCCTAATGAATCAGGAGGCTAAACGTGCGAAATCAATGCTGCACCCAATCTCCATCCGTCGGCCACGTCGGTCACCGTCGGTCAATTTGTCATCTGTCAACCTGTACGTTAATTACAACCGCCTCTCCCCCCCGTCGCCGCCGCAGACCCCTCAAACACCTTGATTAAACGGTAACTATTTATAGCGTACGGGGAATTAGAGTACCTATGCGTCTCTGCGACTGTTATGTTTACTTTGCTGTTACGATTTAAGTCTAGAATGCCCGAAACAAATGAAAATGTTTCTGTTTCTAATCTTGATAAAGAATGACTGATTATGCAACTGAAAATCCTGCGTCTTAGTGGGGCTAAATTTGTTTAGTGAAAACCTAATGCTGCGAATAGTATATTATAGTGATGCTGTTATTTTTTGTAAAATGTATTCAGCAACATTGTCGATATCAGCTGAGGTATCAACTTTTTACAAGGTTTTATTTAACTTGCAACGTAACTACGTTTGTCGCTGATATGTCATAATAACTCTGTACCGTCTCGGTTGGAATCTCGTCGTAAACTCAAATTTGAAGCAAATATCTTCAAGCAATTGAGCTGAGATTACTCGTTTAATTTGGATGGCAATGCACGAGGGCTGAAACGGCTCCAGACGTGGGAAATCCTCAACGGTTTACTGCACATACATGATTTTTATGTCACACATAGAATACAATAAGATCTCTCTAACAACATAAGAGCTTGTGTCAAAAATGATATTTTTGTAAACAACTTAAAAAACAACAACGACCTGGCCCGATTTGACATGGGGTTATTTATGTATATAAACCTTCGGGATTTATTTATCTAAATAAAAGGGAAAATTTTATCAAAATCCGCTATGTCGTTTAAAAGACGAAAGCCTTGTTTTATACCTACTAGGTAGTAGTGTGATAGTAAGTATATAATGTGTGTCACATCCAAATCCACAAACACGCTATATAATGGAGTGTGTCGTTATCTGATGTATCCCTGTCCATCTGAAAACACCGGTCTATTTACCAAAACGTGCCACAGAGCTGCCATTCATATTTTTACCGGACATTACTCTCTGGACCGACGGACATATAAACCATATGTTGTAATTGGTTCTTTGATGTCCCCAACATCGCTTACCAACTTCTACAATCACTTGATTCACTCCTTATGACAATACCGATTAGGTTGAATTTGAACTTTGTAAGTCTCAAAATAAATTTGCAAGACATTAGCTTACGATCTTTCACAGACATATGAAAATTCTTTATTCATATACAAATAAGGTTGATATTGTACTTTTGAATGTTTGTAGTAGTTTTGTATGTAGTATGAAGATGTAAGAAGCCGGGTTTGTATGATTTATGGCAGTTTACGATAAACAAGTTTTGAGTGATGTGTGTCAACTTGTGCATCTGTTGGAGCCAGCCGGAAAATTTTCATTTCCAGATTGAATCGGATAAATAAATTATTTTAGTTAGAACAATTCTATTGGTCAACATAAGTCTGACCAAGGCTCTGACGTTCAGTGGCTAAGGAAGAAACAGGGGAAATGGTCAAATGAGTGAGACAATGAAAGATTCTTCTCATAGGCTACAGGCTAGCGACCTATTATTACAAGTGCAGCCTTATTATAACGTGCTACACTATTCAATCTCAATTAAATAGTGTAGCACGACCACCAAGCCCACGATCACAACAGACAAATTAAAGTGGGATAAACATATTGAAATCACGGTCAAAACTGTTGTATCTCAGTATATCTTTGATGTGCTAATTTTTGTCAAATCAAATTTACATTTAAATAAAAAATTAAACGAAGTAAATTGTGTAAACACTCGAAATAAGCACAAACTTTGTATAAACAGATTCAGGCTTAAAAAGGTTCGGCGGTCTTTCGTGGGTCAAAGTGTAAAATTATTCAATAAACTCCTTGCAGAGGCTATTATCATGTCATGTCTATTAATCATATCATGTCTATTAATCAATCAAAACTTATGTTAAGAAAAATTTAATGGATAAAGCGTATTACACAATTAACGCCTATTTGACTGATAAAAACGCATGGATCCTCCCGACAAATTTGCCACTCCACACATGATCTCCTAATTTTTATTTTACTGTTTTTTATTTTATCTTTTATTTATAATTTTTATTTTCATTTAAATTTTAATTAATAAGTATTTAAATTTTATTTGTAAAACATGAACGTGATTTGTAATCTTCAAGTGTCTGAATTATACTTCTATTTCGACGAATAAGATTTGTAATTATGAAGTCATGGGAATCGAGAGTCATGTTCACTCAAATGGTCAATCTGGTAGTGGCGTTGTGGGCCGGGTCGTGAGGTTCCCTCTATTGGGAGGGAACTTACATAATTACTATAATATAATAGTAATTATGTAATTTTATATATTATTAGAAAAAAACATTGGGACCAACACTGTTCAAATGAGTTTCTTTCGGCATTTCTTCTCAGTAGTGGTCGTTCCGAAATGCCAGTAGTTTGTAGCTTGTGAGAAATAACTATAAATATAAAATTGACGAAAAAAAGTGCCTGTGAAGGTCTAATTTCTGAATAAATGATTTGAATTACATATGAATTAGTACAGCTAAATGTGGCCTTCGGTTTTCGCAACTCTTGGCTCTGTGTATTCCGTGAGGGGGTAAATGATAATTTTAACTTTAGAAAAAGTCCTAAACCATTCCATTATTTGGAGGACAAATTAAGTTAAGCAGGATATGGAAATGTGTCAATGGAAATGTGTTGCGTGTGAACGCTACTTTTTCTACATGCCTTCGACTATCATTTAAATTGACTCGACTATCTATTATCTTCGTCATCTGCCAGTACATTCCAAACCATTTAATATATAGCAGCTGCGACTCTCTCATATTTGATATCAAAGGTGACTTTAAATTTACATCTAGATTTAATACCTTTTTCTGACTACTTCGTATGATAAAGCGCACGTCTTCCATTCATCATACGCTAACTCCCGCGTCAGCTGACATCTAAACAGGGGTTTGCGAAGATGCATGGCACCTTCCTGGAAGTCTCACCTCATACGGATTAGCGCTTCAGCGCAGCAAGATAAAGTGGTGGGCATGTAGCTCTTATTGTTGGCTAGGAAGTATTAACATTGAATCAGTTATTTTATTCTGAATATCAGCATCACCATTTCTTTTTCATGTGACCATTTTCCTTTCTTCTTCATATGTAAAGCGTCGTAGCTCAGGGCCTGCTACCGATTTTTTTTTCTCCACGATTTCGCACGATTGTCGGCATTATTAGTTATCAGACCATTAGTACGCATAGCCTTGTAAAATAAAAGTACACCTTAGTACCTTGTAAAATAAAGCGAGCATTTTTTAGGTTTCCCCTTTCGCTACGACTAAACGGAACAAATATCAAGTTTCTAACGTTAACTCATTAACTATGTACTTAACAACTTTTAACTTTGATACTTGCAATAAATAAATCTGAATCTCTACCTTAAACCTACACACGACAATAATATAAAGCCAGAACTGTAATGTAAACAATAAAAAGCAAACAGAAAAAGGTTGAGCGGTCTGATCTAACCCACATAAGTCATATCAACCGTAACACATCCAATAACGCCAAAGCAAAGAATAAAAACTTTACACTTTATGACGTCATGAAAGGCATCCCTCAAATCACGGGCTGTCCGGTGTAGGAGATTGTCAGTAACAATAGAGGGGGAGGACAATGCGAGCGAGCGGTGGTCGAAACAAACAGACTTTTGTTGGCCAAATATGGACATAGACTTGGGATTGCGCAGACGAGATCAAGATCATAAGAAAGTAAATTTCACAATGCAGTTTAGTTCATAACTTTTTAATAGATACATACTTTAATAGATAAGTTTTGTAACTTATCTATTAAAGTATGTATCTATAAGATAATTAAAATCATCATCAGATTAAACTATACTCAGACTGCATAAAACTTGCATAACAAAACCAATCTCAGTACAGTTTTTCTGATATAGCTGAGACCTCTTGTAGCTGATGTTATTATAAGAGATTGTTTAGGACTTATATTTTCGCAGTTTATTCCCAAAAAAACTGGCACAAACCCATCTCTACTCCTACATATAACGTTTTATATGATTACTGCAAACTATGCCTTTATAACAAGTTAAGCATAATCTAACCTCTCAACATCATCATCATCCAGAACTCTGAACGAGAGAAATAGGAGAAGGGAATGCAAGTTTTACGACCATTAGTCAACGTTCTCAGTTAACTGAAATTTCTCAAAAACATTCATGGTTATAAATCCTAATAACCCAGTCTTTCTGTACAAATATAATGTATTCTATGCTTTTAACGTGTCGGTATGGAAGGTGCGCTGAATACCTTCTCTCAGACGGACAATGGTCGGTTAAATGTGGCGATTTACCTAAACAACGCACCCATTGTGTTTTATTTTATTGAATCTCTTTGTAATTGTTTGCTTATGCTCACACTTCAGGAAAAGGGATCAAAGTTGAGGGAATTAGATAGTACAAAAAGCCAGGAACTAATATTACATAGATGATACAGAGTTGAATAAATAGCACTAACTTCACATTTCGTCAGCGAGGCAACTACTAATTATGAAAGATCCAAACTATATTCTGTAGCATCAAACTTGTATTACTTTTTATAATGAAACCTGTTGAAATATAACTGGTCAGTAATCTTAAAACAAATATGTATATGGAGAAATCACACAAATTACAATTACACTAATTCCCGGTACTGACTGACTTTTGTTATGGGATTCTCACGATGTATCAATATACTAGTCTCATAATATGGCATAATATGGCATATAAGCATTAGCAATGCTACCTATGGACAAGACTAGTCTTGTCCAATAAATCAATCATTACTTTGAACTAAAACTGATTATATTCGCAGTGTTAAATAAGCAAAGCAGATCTAGCTCACTAATATGATTATAAAAATATTCGCGTAACGGATCTCCTTCGCGCCACACGTGTGCGAAATGAAAATAAAATATATGTTAAGAAAGCAAATAAGAGCGAGTTTGTTTACAATACGTCGAATATGCGGGTAATATTACCGCATGTGTTGTACGTGAGAATCTGATATGAAATCAGACAGGGTTCAGTACCAATATACTCACTTCTCTAAGGAAATCCAGTTTCAATAATTAAAAAAATATAAGTATACTTACAGTCTAATTTTTATAATAGTTAGTCAACATACTAGCAAATTTTATAGTGGTAGTGATAGATAGGTTATGGCCATAGAGCATTAGCGTTACCATTTTTTTTTTGCATCGCAATACGTAATAGTACAATTTTGAGCAATAAGAACTCGTATGAGTACGACCTCTACCATCCAACTACCAATCAGATACCTTCCACAAAATAACTTTGGCGTAAAAATTTCTTAACCAATAACAAAGCTTAATAAAATACAAATCGGTATTTGTAATGATGCGTTAAATGTTTGGAATAGAAAAACAACTGAAACACTTACCAAATATGGCTTTGATAACTGACGCGAGAACCCTGAAACAAACGAAAGCACCTTGTCTATAAATCAAAAGATTTCCCGTAATAAAAACATTGCGCTCCACGCTCACCTACATTATTTGGCTGCTAATATTAATAAACAGAGCATGCAATTAACGTTGATGTAAACTTACGAAACGGAATATCTACACATTTGATACGGTTTTAGAATGCAGAAAAATATTACTCAAACTAGCCAATGGCTTATTGAAAATACAAACAATTTTCATGTACGGTGCAGCTGGTCTCTTAGAGTTACACACGCTAACCTCCTGAACGACTGGACATATTTTGATGAAACATTGTCATTGTAGGATCTGGAACATCTAATGTGGAACTTTAACAGGCCACCTGCACAATAGCATATTCTGAAGTGGCACCTTGGCAAAAGCTGCAGCCTGTTAAGCATTATCAAATAGCTTTTTTTTAATTCCTATTTTAATTTTCAAAAAATAATAATTTAGGGCAACTAATTTTTTTTTAAATATTATATAATATAGGGTGCTGCAAGTAGAAATAAGTAATATCAGAAATGATATCGAGAAATTATTGGTACTAGATCTCTGTGATGTGTGTGATATAATAATATCTCCTGCCTGTAGAATCAGTGATATAAATTCACATATTTGAATGATCGACTCTTTTGATCCCGCCAGTACCGGTGAGAAGTGAAAGCACAAGTGGCCGGCTGGCGGGAGGCAGTAAATTGGCGCTGATTGTCAACAATTGTCGCAATGAGGACCGTGCACCTCGTGATCTCTCATGTAACTGGAGTAATGCTTGTGTTATCATTCAAGAAAGGGATGTATAGGTTGCAGTACCTAAAGTTGTAAACCATATAGGTTTATTTAAAAGTGAACATCGAATTGGAAATTATTGGTCTCTTTTGTAAACCGTGCATGCAAATTGTGTAATACGAGACTGGAACAAGTTCAATGGTGCACTTTCAGTCAATAGTTTCAAGAATAGATTAGATAAAATATTCAAGTCACACACGCATCAGCTCAATTAGCTGCAAGTGCGTTATAAAATTAATAAAATCAAATAAACCAGAAGGCTGTTTTTGGAGTATGGAATCTTTCTAACTAGAAAACTCCATGCAAAATGACCTTCGATCATTCAAAGCAGTAGTAGAAGATTAATATAAAAAATTAAAAACTCAAGTTAGTTTTGTTTAGTGCACAATTCTAATAAAAGTCCATCTATAGCTACCTACTTTGGATTTTTTCGACTTTGCCAGATCATTCTGTGTTCTGATACAAATGGAAGATAGTAACGATGATCATCTCAAAAGACACTAAACATTTATATATGCCCTTTAAATTAATCCCTAGCAGCCATAACAAAGCTACCTTAATTGTTGGTACTCTACTTAAAATCAACTCAAATCTCGACCATAACTGGACACATTTAACGTTATTTTCCTTCATCGTTGTTTGGAGATGCAACCGTCCAGTTCTGAGCAAGCAATTGTCTCGCGGATGGCAACCGGACACCGGGTGATATGAAAGCAACAATAAAAGGTGGTGGACCTGCGATGTTGATTGGTACATGTAGACGCGGAAGTGATTCAAGTTTTTTCCAGTTTTTCGTATTATAATAGTGAGGAAATCTTTACGAATAAATGTAGCGTTAGATTCTTATAACGGCGCAAATCTTGATGTAGTCTTAATGTACTTTACGTAATAGATTTTTCGTTGAAGAAAAATTTCTTTATAAATGTTTTTATTCTTTGCCTTTTCACCACTAAGTCTTTCTTGTTTCTTATGGAATCCCCTATTTCCTGAGGTGGACTATACTGAAGAATTAAAGGTACATAGATGTAATCTCTGGAGATTCTGAATAAAGTAATCAGAAAAAATAATGTAACAAAATTCAAAGGAGAGAAGTAACGCATGTAAGAATCACCTATCTCTTTTTATTGTTCCTTTACTGCTGAAGCCCTAATAGCATTTCGTTTGAGACAAAGATATATCAGCAGCAGCCAGCCCTACATGAGATACAAAGTTCAAGGCGGGTGAGAGGTAAACGCACCTTTATGACCACAATTGAGCGTATCCTGGGGTCCACGACCGGCTGCGCTGACGATAAAGGTAGACATGCGTGCGTTGTAATGCAGTGTGTCTCTTGTAAGTGGACCATCTTGGTCAATGAAGGTTGTTCGTCTTGAGAACGCTCAAAAACTTTCATTTACAGAAAATATAATCTCAACTACTAAGGCCACCTGGATTGTAGTAATGTTGTATTCTTACAAATGATTTTGAATTTTTGGAAGCACTTATATAATTAAATAATTTAATATTGGGAAATACCTATCCCACGTAACACACTTGTAATTAGAACATAATCGATGAATTTCGCATTACATAGGTTTTGTCGATATTTCCAGATGCCGCACTTATTCCACCATTATCAATCAAACTACTGTAAAAAATAAGGGAAACCTGTTATTGGCGTTATAATTGTTATATAAGACTGTCATTTTTGTATTGCAACACTGTTGGTTTTCTAAATAAACAAATAAATAAAATAATTAATTATAACAATTTATGCTATCACATTATTTCAGTGTTAATCATTATGTTTATCTTATCTTTATCTTTTAATACAGAGCCAATTTGGAAGAAGAGAAGGACACAAGGTGTTACAATAAACAATATCGTGGAACTTGTCGGCTAGTATTCTTGCTGATAGACCTATAACGACCTCAGGGGCGTAGTGGTCACCACGCCTGTCATCTGGAGATCCTGGATTCAATTTCCAACGCAGGAAAATCGATTTACTTGTTTCCACAGATGTGTCTGTGTTTGCTCACTAGTGTGCGCCCTTGATCGTTGTCCGTTTTAAGACATAAAATAAAGATGAGATGTTTTCAGCACACCTCTGATAGCAAGGTCAGTGACCCGCGACGGATGCTTCAATGAATGAGTTGACCGCTCTTGAACCCGCCGTAGGTATTACCGCTGATAATGTAACGCACCGATGGATTTTGGTGCGATGCACTGGTTATGTACGTTTAAAATGGTTCTATCCTTCGAAGTCAAAGCTAGACTAAAGCTATTACATAGATATTCAAAAATTAGATCTTCACAGGCACTTTTTCTTGTCATATCTAATTTCACAAAGAGTATAGAGTAGAATAGCGTGCATTTAGGCAGCAATGTTTAATTTTCTCGTGCTGAAGTTTCTCGAGATCCGAGAGATGGTATGGAGGATGATGCAATGATATTGAGTGCGGGTGGCGTGATGTGAGGTTCCGCTGTAGAATAGGACCACTACATTCCCTCCCGTAGATGTCGAACAAAGCTAAAATATACACATAGCCTTGTCAGCAAACGGCAACACTAGCATTGTCAAGAGCATATTAGGGTTGACGTAAGGCAAGTGGCTAGTTGTAATGATAGGTGATTTTTCAAAACTTAAAGATTATATTTTTACGCTGACCTTCTTCGTTACATTTACGCTGACCGGGCTTCATGGCGTCACAGTCCCGAAAGGAATTAGGAACACACGTATTTGAGAAAGATGGAGGTGAAAAATGTTTTGGAAAAAGTTAAAAATAAATTTCTCATGTTTCTCGATCCGTAAATTTATGACGAGTAAATATACGTTAACATCATAAAAAAGTTGTTTACCAACAGCGCTGTAGATCAGATTATCGACAACATGATGTTATCATAACTTTTATCAATCACAATGTCGATGGCCTCTTCTCACGACAACATCAATTCAGTGGCAAAACAAAATTTTGGTAAACATCCCTTCTTTATGAAGAAAAAATACTGGAATAACAATATGAACAAAATAATAACGACAAATAACAAAGGTTAGCAAATAATAAATTATTACATAACAGCTAATTACTATTTTAAAATTAAGGATAGTTGGCATGGTAGATAAGCACCTTATTTACTTATTTATTTACAAGTATATGTTCACAAAATATGACACAGGATAATATAAATGGACACCTTATTAGTTCATATTAACATGAGTTCTTTAAAATGGTTGTCATCGTTCGTTTAAAATAATTGAGTATTTGTGTGTCAGAATAGAACCACTGCATATAGTTCCGTGAGTGTCGTAAGAGGTGACTAAGGCATATAGCGGTATAACAGTTCTTAGACATCAACACATTCCAAAGACACATTCTAAAGAGAGTCACGCGGGCTGTTAACGACTGCAAAATCTGATTAACGAAATTTAATACTTCCCTTTTTATGCAGACCCTAGGTAATGAAACCTAGATCACGCAACGGTGTGAAAGAAAGATCTGATCAATGAAAACAGATAATGCTCTTTAATCTTAAACATGGATCCTAAAGCGATCTCTGCGAACTGAAACTTTATACACCTACTTAAACCTAAAACAGACGTCACTTTTATATCAGATTTATGGCACCTATCCCGGGATAAAAGTGGGCATAATCGTAAGGATCTGTGACCGGAAATTAAGAAGGGGTGGGGGTCGCGCCCTCGCCCTTCCGTTTCCGGCTGGACTTCACCTCGGCCGTGGGCTAGGTTGAGGAGTAATCATTATCATATATCAACAGACAGACGGAAATGCGAGCCCCGATGGAACCCGTCAAACTGATTTGCGGAGATTGAAAGGTGGTTTTCTTTTTGAGCTAGTAGCGGTCGACCTTTATTTTATCTATACCATACGGCAAATCACAGACTGGAATTAAATATCCCTTTAAACGCAACGTTAGTAACCATGCAGGCATGTAAATATTCACTAATCAAAAATAGAATATCCATTAAGTATTATTTGAGTATAGTGTGAGCAAAACCGTGTACCTGTACTTAGATTAATTTTTGAGTGTTTTAAGATATATATCAAAAATTGTACCTTATCCTTACATATTATAAAAAGTCTCCACCGCGTCTGTCTGTCTGTTCGGATGATCATGAGGTTTTCACCAACAGATAGAGTGATTCCTGAGGAAGGTTTAGGGATATAATTTAAGGGACGGGCCGCTAGTTACTAAATATATCGGTTTTCACCAATACCGACAGTATCACTGAAATTCATAACTATGATAACTACAAAACAGAATAATCTAGTCGAAATAAGATTACAATACATATAAACATATGAAAATTCGTTTATCCAACTTTCAACCAAAAGAAATATCCAATATTAGATGTACCTTTGGAAATATTAAAGAAAAACATAACTCGACCCTCGAATAAAAAGCCATCTTGTGGCGATCACCTTATTTTTCTGGATGTCCGAAGGGGGGTTGGGGGCGTAGAGGGGAGGGAACGATATTGGAATATTTTTCATACAAACACGTCTCTACGTGGACACTTCAACTTGATACAATATTGCTAGTGCAAAGGTTGGGTCACATGTTGTTGCACTTGATATATTTTGCTTGGGCATTAGACATACTTGTTTTAAAATACTCCATCGGCATAAAATCCAAACTAATATTATTTATGTAAAACTATGTATATTATTTGTGTAAAAGTGTGTTTGTTTATTCATTCCCATCAAAACGGAGCATTGGATTATATTCATATAAAAGAGTAAAATACTTAAATGAAACAAAGCGAATCACCATGTACCTATCTTTATCACATAATCTGTAGAGAAAGTAAAAAAATCTTTTTTAACCCGTTGTCATCCAGACCTTTTTTAAAGGTGAAAATTATACCTAATATAGAGTTAGAAAGCAAATCTTATTACTCAAAGTGAAAAATGTAGGATATTTCTAGGATATATATAATAAAACTCTGTGATTCAAGATGACAACTTAGGGGAAAAGTTCATGCTCCATGTGAACCCATATTTATATAGGTGGTAGCAGGGCGCACGGTCAAACTTTATATATTTTATGTTCTCCGTCCGGCGCTTGTTATTCAGAATTGAGAGGCTCCTTGTGCCATTCAAGGACGCAAATAACTCCTCTCGAGATGCTCTGCTTGCTGGAAAATATAGTCTCATATAACATTCCACTATAAGTAAATTCTATATACATATACTATGCGCAAACATACAACCCCATCATGGGTTAGTCCGTCAAGTTTGACTTTTAGTTACGGTGTAAGGGTGTATTTATTTCTCATAAACAAATACAAGGCATTTCACTTACTGGGAAACATAAAATTTAACAATAAACAGTAATTATCTCGACGAGCACAAATAATAAAAACTTATTACTTATCTATATTACATATAATATTTATATTAGGTACATGCCACAAACAATGCATTAACTCACAAAAAAAATATTAAAAATATGGAATCTATTAAAAACAATACTGTCTCAAAAGTTTAATTTCTTTGATACTGCTCATTTGTCACTTCTTAGAATCGAACACAAATACGAGTATGTGTGTGTAGTTAAAATAACACTAGATGTTACCCGGGGCTTGGCTTCCGTGGGAATTATGAGATAAAACATAGCCTATAGCAATCTTAGATAATGTACCTATATGAAAGAATTTTTGAAATCGGTTCGGTAGTCACGGTGATTACCCGCCTCTAACATACAAACTCACAAATGCTTACCTCTTTATAATAATAGTATAGATTACGAGATACATTATTTGCTGTCAAAACATAAAAAAAAAATTCAAACCTAACGAACAAATATACTTGGTTCTCACAAATTTAAATACCAGAGCGAACGCTATAAAGAAGATTTCAATTCAATGTTTTTACTACATATATACAAAATATTATTCAAAAAACTGAACAGATCTCATCTTATATTGCAGATATTTTTACGAGTGTCCACGTGACGTCCTGATAGAAGGTGCAATTTCACTATGTCGTAAAAAGGTCGCCCACTGTGACGACCTCCGCTTTATGAAGCTGCTTGGATGACCGGACAGGTGTCGGCAATGACTTTGTTTCAACGAAATGCTCTTTTCTCTTTCTTACTATAGAAAAATGAGCAATATGACAGGATAATATGATCGTCCATTGGTCACACGACCTGTGTTGATCGAAATATTAGAAATGCGAAAGTCTGTCTGCCTGTCTGTTCCACTTCCGATTTTGATGAGATCTAATATGCATGTAGTTGAAGACCCTTATTAACATATTTTCATGAATCAACCAAGCGGGTGAAGCCGCGGGCTAAACTTAGTTTGAACATAAATTCTTACACATTTTATAAATTACTGGCCCTTCGTAACAAGTTAAAAATATCTCACTATAAAAGCTGAAAATCAGACGGTGTCCATACGCTCACCGTGGGAGACTAGGGGACATCCTCACATCTAATTGCCACTGCCTTAAGTCAAGGGAATAGGGTTCAAAGTCTCACGGAGGTTACTCCTGAGGTGGTTGATTTTAAGAAGTACGGCCAAGTATTTTTCACATTGTGCGATAGAACACTATACTATGTGAAGAATAGAGAATGCAAAAAAAAAACAAGTAATTCACAATTGGCACTTCAATGTTCCAACCAAAGATACTCGGTTTTAGAAATTTCGTAGTTTAAAAACCATAATATGATTCCTAGCGTAGTTAACAAGAAGCCTTATAATACAATTCTAGTGATCTTAATTCATATGAATGATTTATGCTCATTTAACGACTTGTTTTGGGATCAAAACGATGAAAATCTGATCACTAATCAATACATTTTTCTGTTAGATTTTATGCCTTGAGAAGAATGTAGAATAAAAATATAAGTATTCTTAAATGTTTATTATTTAACTGAGACACTAATTAACGTAATGTAACTTCCCACGTATATCCACCATGACAGTTTTTGAAAGAGAGAGAGAGAGTACAAATTGAAGCATTTTTGACTCATCTTTGACTCATCTGTGATATTTGTAAGTACGTTCCATTGCATTCAACACCTTGCACTCGCTCCAATACTCCGCCACCATACTCGCCTAATCTGAACGACCCATTCTGGACGTAGCATTACTGACAGACGTGTGAACACAGCACCGCAGCTTTCACAGTGTCATTGTCGTTTTAATTCGGAGATCAACAGTGTGGGACCGCTTCTGATACTGTAGGTAGTAATTAATGGCGTCTGTGATGACAGATAAACATACTATATAGTCATTACAATTTTTGACCGAGCGAGCGAGGTCTACAAATCAACTTACAAGCAAAAATACATTGTTTGTATGTTTGTAACGCGATAACTTTCGGACTGTTTTGTCTAATTTTATTATTGTCCTATTTTATCTGTCAATAGAATTTTTAAGTTTGTGGGACATCAAAATAGTTTAAGTCGTTTTTGAAATATTCACAATTTTGTAAAATTGTGAATATTTCAAAAACTCAACAATGTTTTCGCGAGGTCTAAGTTCGTGGCGAACAACTAGTAGGGTTAAAAATAAAATATTAAACCATTTTCGTAATATTGAATTGCCGTATAGTGTGGCTTGATGGACTAACTCTAATAGGTGACGATGTCAAATCTTCGCAAAAATCGTCAACCAAAAGATTATTTTAGAAATAAATATGATTTATCAATTGATTTTCTTTTGTGGTAGCTTCCATTTTATTACCCATTTGATATATTGACTTTAGCAAGCGTATGAATACAAAAAGTGAAAGATTATATCATAAGTTTCTAAATAAATAAATCCTTATAAAAATCAATTTCCTCGTCCACCATTTCCAGAAGCAGTCCACCCTACAAATGCAATTTCATTAAACCAAACAAGCCAAAGAGTTTATACCGCAATATTGTTTAAAACGTCTAGGGTCCGGCATGCAAATTTTATTTTTAAAAAATGCTAGTGGCCAGCCACATGTCGCTTTTATTGCACCTTCCCGGCTGATTGCCTCTTTATGCGGGATTTGATGGTCTATGGAATTGGACGTGTTGTTGTTATTTTTATAAGAAAGTGGTCAACTTTTAATATAGAACTGAATTTGTTTTTCAATGTGCGTGGACGTTGAAGTATGTTTTTCAGTTTTTACATCTGTGAATGACCATTGTGTTTGAATCCACATCGTTATATCCACATTTGTTAATTGAGATCTTTGAACAAAACGCTTTGGAGTTCGGAAGTAGACTTATTTTTAAGTAAACTTTTGACATAACGATGTTCATCATCCTAATTTAAAAAATATATATTCTGAATTTGAAACTAGTCTTGTGGAGTGGAAAATACCTACCTATATGTTGTTAATAAAAATACAAATTATATTTTGTTAGACAAAGGTGTATTCAAGAAAAGTGAACGTAAACCAAATTTTGATAAAGGACGTAACTACTATCTACACGAGCAAATAAAGGGAATCAGAAAATTGAATATATCAACACTCTGTCACCAAACGCCCCTGCACTGTAAAGCGGACTACTTACGAAACGCTGAAAAAAAAGTTGTTTACAATACCGTCAGAGCCATCGATACGTCTGTCGGTGGGTGGAAGCGATTCCTGAGTGATCCTCATCACGTTGGGTTTGATTAATGCACCGGCGCTGGAAGTGAGCCAGACTGTTGCGTGCTCCAACCAGAGGTAAAGCGGATAATGTTTAAAAAAAAAATTAAAAATGCTTGTGTTGTATATATGAAACAAATAAGTTACAAATAACAAATCAGATCAAGGTAGGTAAAATTTATATGGTAAAACTGCATATAATCATGGTCTCAGAATACACCAAGGTAAAAACTTCACATCCTGGAACACATCTAGAACTTGGGTTATTCGCATTTTTAATCTAGTTTGTTATTTGTTACATATTTGTATTATATATGACAAGCATTATATTATTATTATTATTTATTTTAATTATGTATTAAAACTTTAGATAGTAGTTCATGCTATGTTGTCATGCTGAGATTCTGATAATATACAATAATAGTCCACTTTACTAAGGGGTTTCATCGGCAACCAAACTTTTATAACTATCATAAGAAAAACAATCGATTTCGGTAAACGAGAGTAATATCGAATGAAATAATAAATAGGAGTTTTATTTTTGTTTTAGTTTACGTATTAATCTGTACTTAGACAAATTTGAATTGTACGTGACTGAGATCACACATGATATTTCATTTACAAGTCTTGGTGAATATGTTCTGTGTCTTACTTAACGTTGGCTTTACTATCTCTTTATGCGGTCCAGTTTAGGACGTCACAGGACGGACGACAAATTGGCACATTAGTACTCAGTTCTTACTTGTTCGGCGTGATATTAGACGAAGTATCAAACAGCGTCAGGGAGATACAAGAGCAGCCGCCTTGGTTGCTCATTCGTGGTTACGAGCTTCGTCTCTTGTGAATGGTTTCTTCCTCACAAATGTTGTTATCATATAAAGAAAGACTCTCCAATACAAATTCTTCGGCTATACTAGGATAGATTACAACGCACTTAAACTACACTTTTGGTTTTATTTCTATTTTTAACATCACTGAAATACCGACAACGGGAGAGGTGAAAATGAATTGATTTTTGAAAAAATCACTGGCAACACCCGGCGCCGGCCGCTCCACCTGTCGCCTCTTACAACCTGTCCGGGTATTTTCGTAATCCGACGATTTTTAACACATAAATCTCTGACAGCCTATTACTTTGAACTATTCGATTCGGCTTTTTTATCCGAGCGGAAAATCCAAGGCGAGACATTTCTATGTAGCGAGAACATACAAATTATGTGTAACTGTTTGACAGACACAATGGATTTTGATTATAATGTTTTTCTTTTCTTCAAATATTTTTTCTTGAATATCTCCTAGAATTTATTAACGTAGGCAATTCATACTGCAAATATAGAATATATTTAGATAGGCAATTTATATTTAGACTCCAATAACGAATCTATGTTAACGATGATCTACTTAGCAAATGGTTTTATATTTAGATTTTTATTAAATGTGAACTTGATTGCAAGGTAAAAATACTTTTAAAATACAATTAATATACAATGAGCGACTTTTTGTATCAACAACACATGATCAACAATAGATTTGCCGTGTCAATTGCAATGTTTTGTTTCAAATATAGGATTGCAAACATTGCTGAGATTGTGACAAGTATACATATGGAAGCTACCTATTTTTTATTATTATTACTACCTGTGTATTTATATTTTTTGTTTCACGGCTAATGGCCGCATATCTACAGAAGAAAAAACATACAATTCCCATGTAAGTGTCCGTCATCAATTAATCAGTGTCGTCTAGCTGATGACAGCCGCTAACGAGGGCAGCAGACATTGAAAACAGAACTAACACACGTGCGTAAATATATCGGATGTGTGAGATTAAAGTCACCTAGGATTCTTTTTGTTATAGATAGATAGAGTTAATTAGAGCCAAGATAACATACCCGGACACTAACTATATTCTTTATTCAAACTAAAACACGATTCGACAGAAGCGACTCTCTTCCGTCATGTGTGCACGTATTTTAAATTTGAAACATTATCAGTGATTTTACAATACGCTTCCTTACGTCAACCCTCTATAGGAAAACTGTTGGTGTAGAAGCTATACACACACACAGCTATACATGCAGTTATATAACTGTAAGGATTGTTACGGGAAAATCTAATTGTAAAATCGTTGGAGAGCGTCGACACGCTAAGAAGAAGAATTGTTATTCGCCTCGTAACTACGGTATGCACGGAAAGATATGGAACGGTTCTATTCAAAGGCAGTAATTCGATAAAATACTTTATTATGCTTATGTTTCACTACAAAACCGTAAAATTAACTAAAAGCTGCAGACACGTTTACGACAAGGAACACACCTGGCCGGTTGGTTTCGAAGAAATGGACTCTGACGAAAGGAAACCGTTGTGCGTTTGTTTACATTCGATTTTATGTTGATTGCTTTAGTTCCAGTCTTTGTTTTCAGGTACAGGAACATAATATGGCCCGGCGCAGATACCGCTATACTTGACATCAAAATGGTTCCTTAATTACATTTATGAGTTTTCAATTTTAGTCGAAAAGTTAAAAGTACTCACTTCATATTTGCAGCTAGCATTTTTTGTGGAAATTTCGGCAAGAAAATCGTAATTTTAATCATTTACAATTTGTCGTACTCAATTTTTCGTGTAAGTCTACTTTGATTCAATTTAATTTCGATCATACGGCACATCTTCTATTTATTACGTATGCAACACATTTATGAAAAATTGAACCCTAATGAACGAAGCTTATTCAATTTAGCTTCCACGTGGCGACAAAAAGGGTGGGTAAGAACACACGTGGTGCGAATCGAAATAAAAAAAATGAGGTGAATGCTCCCAATGATATACGATTGCTTGGTGAGGAGTGATATAGGTACTTACGTGTGGGAAATGTTCTCAGACGTTAGAAAAAGTTATCAGACACATACTTTGGTTAAATGTCATATTTAGGAGATAAATATTACATAAATTTTGTCGATAGACGTCCAACTAAAACATAAGAGGGAATGGAATGTTAACGATTTCACACACACCTTCGGCTATTAATTAGTCTATATAAAAACAAATGTTTATCGAGTCTAGAGTCCATCTTCAATTCATCATGTAATGGTCTTGATACTTGTCAAATATGTCAATGAAACTCATTAGTGACATATCCATACATCCATACAAATATTATAACCGTGACCGTTGTTTGTTCGTCTTTCACAGCAAAACGGAGCAACGGTGATTTTTGATGTTGATAGTTGAAGAGCTGGACGTCTTATGCTACTTTTTGCTGCAGACGGAGCCGAGGGCAACAGCTAGTGTTTAAATACATACAATGTGAGCGGATGGTAGTGTCTCAGCATGAGTTATGTTAATAAAAACATTAATAATATTATTATGAATTACGGATATATTTTTGAAATAAATTATTATATATTTCGATTAACATTAATATTCCTCAAGTAGCTTTAATGAAATAGTAAAAAATATGTCTTCTCTCTCTAGGATAGCGAATACAATACACGACACTTGACTGCATGTTATCCTGCATAGACCTTAATGGTCTATGGCGGCGATAGCGGCGATTTTGCAATGAATTTGGATAGTTTAATGGGCTATAGACCGTACAATAGGAATACCACATAAACAAAGTCAGTTCGCGCGTAAAGTCAGTGGCGTGCATTAGTCTGTCGTCACTCTGACTCGCCTGATCAGTGATCACTTGTGCATCAGTTTGTATGCATGTTTCGATGATGGACCGCTGTTTACGAGGTTTTGATTGCAGGGACTGAGGCCAACACCGCTTCCACTCTGGTATAACGAAAATTCACATTCAAACATAAAGAAAATTTAAATTTTTACAATTTAATATCTTTAATTGCACAAGAAACAAAATATTCAGTTATTATTTTTTCCCAGGCTACCTTTAAGAAAATAACTAGAAAAGAATAAAATTTGAGTTAAAATCAAGTATCTAAAGATAAATAATTCCTTCTATTTTCTTTAGAAGAGAAAAATTACAATGTTGTAATTCCCCAAATAATTGCAGTTTTTGCAAATAACCTCTATGAAAAATTGACAATTTTTTTTCCTCTTCACTATTTTATTTTTTTATTGTTAAGATATTTTAGTGATTAGTGTTTTATTTATTCGCAATTGATTCTTATGTAAACAAAACTAAATAAAATCGTATATAAGTACTCGTATGTGGCTTCCCCTCCCCAGCATTGTCATGCGCCATATTGGAAATTGCTTCACTGCGGCGTTCATGATATATTTTTACATATAACCTATAATAACACGCGCTCGTACATTATCTACTGTAAATATTAACTAAACAATCCCATCCGCAATATTTCATGAAAACAAATGTATTTGCCCCTGGCTTTGCCTATATTTTTGTACGCGCCGCGATTCGCTGCCACAGTGTAATGTACGATCGGTTTACCAGTAATGCTCGATACAGAAAAATATCTACTAGTAGCTACGCCTGGGGCTGCGTTCCTAAGTAGTTTCGGGATAAAAAAGTACCTATCCAATGTGCCATTCTAAGGTATTCATTTATCATATATTTAGATTTAATCATCGAAATCAGAATTGAATGAATGAATAACGACTTATTGAAAAAAACGCTATAAATGCGATAATAAATAATATTATGTAAATATAAATTAATGCGCTCGAATTTTGAATTGTAATTAGATCCAACTTAGCAAAATAATTATTTACTTTGATCGATTAGTAATAAACATCTTCACACATTCACGATTACAAATTAAAACCTTAGTGTAACGTTTGAAATCATAGGTAAGATTAGTAGGCTATCAAACTTAACATGAATCACGTAATATATAGCAAAATAAAAAAAAAACATTATTATAATTATCATAATTTCGTTGAGCTTCTTTACTTTTGTCTATTTTTTAGGCAACTGCTAGCTCCCAGACTGTGGCGTCGCTATCAGCCGCTAAAGAGATTTATCGCTTCTTAGCGTTTATTAGCAGAGATATTTATCAGACATACTTAAAGATATTGCTAAGATAACCCGCTCTGTGAAAAAGCGCGGCCCTCATAAATCAGAAGGTGTTAATCTGCTAAATAGGCTCAGTCCTAGCACGAAGAAGCATGGGAATATATCCATTGGCTAGTGATGCCAAAGTGTTGAAAGTGTTTAAAAATACTTTAGTTCAAATAAGCGTAATGCGCAGAATTGACTTTACAGACAACATTTACTCTAAATGTCGGCATTTATTTGGTATTCGTATTTTTTAAATGTCTTTGTTACTTTAAAAACGAGTTCAAAATCAAACTCAGTAAAAATATAATATTCAATAGTACTGGCCACTAACACGTTTCACAAGTATTGCAGGTTGGCTTCTTAGAAAACTTTTTTGCTCAAAATTACTTTTGAACAATCAGCCATTACTTTTACATGTTCCAAATTGAAAAACAGAATAGAAAACGCAATAAAAACAAATGACGACAATAAAAGTTTCCCGTTCAGCCGGTGTTTAGGAATTGGCACGCTCTATCTCAATAAATTAAGGTGTTACCTTTGATAAGTTTTATTTAGAAGTCGCATTCCTTCACGGTCGATGCGCTTGATTGAGACGTTGGCGGATTTTTTAAAGATAATTTTAAACGATGTGATGGCACCTGGGTGTGGAATTTTAATATGAATAAAATTTTCATATTAAATAAAAATTTAGAAAATAAAAATGTTTGAGTTAACTCTTTTAAAAATAGAAAATTTGCTACATTAAAATCACGAAAAGTTATTGAGGATTGATAAATATTAAAATTAATTATTGACGCAAAATTTACCATGCCTAAGCCGCCTTCTTAATGTGAGCTAATTGAATGAGCCTGTCATTGGCCTTTGACTGAGGCTACTTACTGATCTAAATTAATGTGTGTGTCTACTATTATACCTCGAAAAAGAGACCAAAACATGATCTATATATTCAAATTCAATCGGCCGTGTACCTGTCTCAAAAATAATAACTCCCAACACTTCACGGCTGCGATCAGATGTGTTAGTCATTTATATCTCGAGATTAAAATAAATTAAAAATTCGCCGCGTCCGGTCCAAGTAGGCATAACAAATGGTGTTAGCATCTCAATGACTAACATTTAATTTTGTTTCATTTACTTTTCAACACTATGGTGAAGGAATACATTTCATTAAGCACTATTTTTCTTATATGTATGGCACTGGTAAATTTAGATCGTTCTTTTGTATTTCGGCGAATCTATTGACAATTTCATCTGAGCAACTGGTTACATGCTATAAACCGTCGGAGTACGCTAACCAATTTGAGGAAAACGTTTATGAAATGGAGAAAATAATGACAATCCACTATAGTATGCATAAATGTTACAATAACTTTTAATACTCAAACTACCTCACCGGAATAAAATATTCTTCAGTTTTTAGCTCATTTCCAGGATTGCCCTTTACAATCAGCGCGGGAGAAGCCGCTGGTTAATTCTATATTTTTCTTTCCCTCCAAAGTAAGATTGATTTTCGAATGTATAAAATCAGGACAAATTTATTTGACCACTACAAAAAATTGTTTCATTAATGTATTCCATTAATTCCCCATGTCACCTCATTTGTAAACACCATAACATATGTCCGAAGCTTGTCACCAATGTCACCAAACCCGCCAAAATAACTTGCAAAACCCACCAATACCTAGCCGGAAATATCTAATAAATTTTAGAATGTCCCTTTAATTGATAGGAAAAAAATGTTAGTACATTTGCCAAGATATCATTCGTTCAATCAGTGTCGACGAGTGATGTTTTAAGGCCGGTGAATGTCTATAAAAATTTAAGAAAAACTGTTGTTTAGTTCATGGAATGTGGTTTACATTTATCTACTGTTATTGTCAAAATGTCCGCTTACAAGCACGTCGACAAGCAATTTTTTACATTAAATAAGTAAATAAATATAAATATATTAGGACAAATCACACAGATTGAGCTAGCCCCAAAGTAAGTTCGAGACTGTTATGGGATACTAACTCAACGATACCATATTTTATAACAAATAAAGATAAACATCCAAGACCCGGATCAATCATTTTCCATCATGACCCGACCGGGGATCGAACCCAGGACCTCTCGGTTCAGTGACAAGAACTTTACCACTGCGCCACCGAGGTCGTCAAATTATTATTATCATTGTAGACACATTTCAGATGCATTATCTCCTATTTATATCATATTGTGTAATTATAATTTCATAGTACATAATTTCATAGTATCAGAATATGATTTTTTTTTTGTTTACGTAGTTATGTGTCATCATCTATATGATAATTTATCCACTATCGAGAGATGATTTGATAAATTTTGTGCTTATAAATTAAAAAGGTAATTATTTACTTACAAGGTGATCCTGGTCACAAATATGTAAACACTAAGGTACAGAAATGAAGATTTTTTTATTGTAATTTGAATTTGATAAATTAATTAAATAAAAAAAAATAGAAAGCAATGTGACAGAGAGTCAGTCTTTTTTTCAGTCAAGTACTCATGAATTTCTAGATAGTACATAGAGTCAGCAGCTCTAGTTAGCGTATACTATTCGCATTTTATATCATAGTATATATACTCTTACTCCTTCGATGACGATGATCATAAAATACTTGTTTTATAGAAAATCAACATGATTGATTTATACTTTTTGTTACTACGCGCGTACACTTCCCTCGTACATGAGTAATCTACACGCATATTATATGTAATAGCAAGGAAACTGAAGCCCAAATCACGTGTCTGTCTGTCCACCTCAATCGATCTCATTAAGCAGCTAATCTCCGCACAAAGCTGCCTTCATCACGTCCGCCGGACGTGCATCCTGACACGACCTCGGCTTGTGTTACCAGCTCTTGTTTTAGGTAACTTTGACGTCACTATTTGTATGCCTTGGTTAAATTTCAATCTGGATTTAACTTGTAAGTTTACGAGGACGTAAAGTCACAGCTATGTTCGAAATTATACTATTTATTTTATACGCGGATCTCGGACTACGCGGCGTTACAGCCCCGAAATCCGGGAACACGCGAAGATTGGAGAGACTGGCGTAAATTACAATATAGACATAATTTATCCTTTTGTTCATAGCAAACTTAGTCTATTTTAGATAAAAAATATATCATAAGACAAAACGAGATAAAATATATTTTAATTTGATTTAAAAGAGGCTTTTACTTTGAAGAAAATCTTATTCATAAGTTAGAAGTTAGCAAACAAGTGATATTGTCAGTACTTATTCAAAAAATATTTATCGTCGTGTTTACGGAAGAAATTTTCCTCTATAAAAAAAATTTATCCATTAAAAAAGTCAATAAAAATATATTTATCTAAAAAGTAGGTAGCTGAATACATATCTCAGGTCATCGACATTACATCAATGCGTCAATACAGTACTAATTACCATCTAATCACATACTAGCACAGTAAGAGAATCTGTGCCATATAGTGTCTACTTATAAACGTAAACTATTGTAAATAATACTATACTAGCTGCTCCCCGGGGCTTCGATGCCGTGGGAATTTCGGGCTCTATGTGTTATTGCAAGTTATATTCTACCCGTGTACCAAATTTCATTTTTTATCAGAACGCCAAGTATTACTTTATTACAATCCTAATAAAAAACTTACAGACATGTACAACAAATATCATGTACAAATGAGTCTGTCTATACTTTATTTTCACTGGTCAGGCAAACAAACCCGACATCGCTACCAAAACAAAACAATGAATTTCACAAACACAACAAACTTAGTGATTCTACTTGACGCTAGATGGCGCTACGAGTACCTCATATTCCACCGTTGTTCTACATTTTCATGAAATGAAATATAATATTATTTTAAAAATACCAGGGTAGTGTTTTCTTTCTATTTTACATTCTTTTAAGTAAGTACCTTCAATATTTATGTAAATGTGGATGTGGCGTGCCCACATATATTATCTATCTATAAGTACATATAAATTCTTTATTTATATATATACCGGCAATATCTAAGATATATATTATAAATTATATATTTTTTAGCTATATTCTTGTAGTTAATGTTTGTAGTTGTTTTAATGTTATGTTAATCATAATAGTTGTGAATTAATAAACAATAGTCCTATTTTTGAATAATTGGATTTGCTTTTCACAATCTGATAGACAAACTAAATCGACAGTACATTCAGTTTAAAAGTTTACTTTTCTGTTTCTCTTAGATAACTTTTAACAAAATTCGATTGCAGGCAGTTTTAAAACCTCAATTCTATATACCTAATACTCAACTAAAATTATATATAGTACCTAGGTATATGATGAAATTACTTCCCAGAATGGTCTGCATTCGATCACTAATTACGATATTCCCCGAATACCACATGTGGAACAAAAACAACGGTCGATTTTTACTCACTTTTTGTGGGAACCTACCTATACGACCTAACTTCTATCAAAATTCTACCTTATCGCTTAACAATAGAGTTCTATTCACCTTAGACGATACTTTCAAGACGGTTACCTGGGAAGGTGTAGCCGACCATATGTGGCCATTGGATTCTGTTACTGTCAAAATAATGGCAGCTTGTTCCTTACTTGTAAAAACTGATATTCCACCTTATAATAACTGAAATAAAATTGAATTTGCAACGTACTTATTAAAGCAATATTTCATTACTACGATAATAAATCTAGATTCATTTTATACTTTATTAAAATGTATTTAAAGACGATTTTAGTTTGAAGTGAAGATGAAAAAAGGTGTAATATTTCAACACATGTTTTTCCGTGCAGGTATAGAGGTTTTTGTCGGCTTCGGCTACCTTTGACGGTGAGGAAGGTCCCGAATATTGTAAAAAATGGTTAAATAAACTGTGGCTTGATATGATGGCAGCATTCGGTGGACATGAGTGTGCCCAAAATGGCGGTCTATAATTATTGATGTTGTAATTTAAAGATTTTATATTGTAACTAGTGATCTAGCCGCATGTGATAGCATATGTTTGACTTCGAGTCACTTGTGTATATATATTTTAAATGTCATCAAAATCACCCCAAAGTAAGTGGAGAAAGCCTATCAGACAAGTTTGGACATAGTTTAGAAGATAGCCAAGTTTTATCAAATTTAGTCTAGTAGTTTTTGAGATTTGTCTTCGTCATTTATTGTTTTATTTAAGTATACATATAAATGACTGTCCTTCTGTCCTCATTGACGTGTTAAGTTTTGGCGTGGAATTAGTTGGACAGCTGCAGAGTGATATAGGTTATTTTATCCGCGCGGGTGGAGCTGCGGGCAATAGCTAGTAACAAATAAACCTCCCCAATTATTTAGTAAAGATAAGTATTTAAAATCCAGTATCAACCTCTTTAAAACTATGAATGAATGATTTACACCGCACGTCGTAAACAAAAGGCGATAAGATGACCCGCACGACCCAGCTTCCCTGAACCGCTATCTTCTCCCTGTATCGGCCTTATCTCCTTACCTACGTGCGTATCGCACAGGAACTGTCAGATATTTTAGGTAACGTGTTTAATTATTTTAAGAGCCATCATAATTAGGTCTTAAATATCATAGTATTTGAAGTGTCGACCCCTTCATAATGCCTACAGAGTTATTTTGTGTTTTAATGCGTGTCCATGATGCTCAGAAGGAGGTATTAAATTAAATATGATTTCACAGTTGGAGAATTTTAGCAGACTCTCCCTCTCGTCTGAACGTTTTCCTGGTTTCTACCTCAACCATTGAGGGTCGGCCGGAGCCAGGCATACTGGCAAACAGACACCAGGGTCATATTCCTAAGGTTTTACGAGTACTATTTGAATATGGACTCCTAAAACGTGAAAATATACTTATATCTAATTGGGAACATCAATGCTTTAAAAGCTGGTGTTTTAGCCACCAGGAAATGGCGCGGCCGCAGTGGTTGAAACGCTCTGAGAAACACCTCTCAGAGCGTTTCGACGACTGCGGCCGCGTTATCATTACAATTTTTCAAATTCTAACAAAGAAGATTTAGTTTTACTGTCTGACTTTAAAATAATGAATATCTGTACTGTGGTAATGCCAACTTTTTGGAATTTATCGGACCGTAATGACAGCTCGGCCGCATCGGTCTAAACGCTATGAACATATATTTCTATGATATAATTACGGGACAATAAAACCTCGTATCGAATCAGAAAAGGATGTAACGATTAGACCATAACCGTGTAAAACAAAAAAGTATGTACTTATCTCCATAACAAACATATTTTAATACCTTATCGGGGTGTTTATAGGTACGATACGGTAGGTTCAGTAACCATCGGATATTTTTTGTAGTCGATAACTGCCAGATAACAGGACTAAGCGGTGTTTATCGCTCAACAACAAATAAAGTTAGAATATAACTAGAGCTCGTACATATTTTACCAACTATACCTAGTAATAATTCCTAGAGAAAATAAAAACTAAATTAAAAACTTAAGAAGCCCCTGACTCATCATCTCATCTGCAAGAAAATAGCTGACGGTTTCCAAACGACTGTACGCGAATTTCCCGAACATAGCTAAATAAGACTCGATTTAATTCTCTTTCAAATAGTAAAAACTAGATAAAAAATCGGTTCAGCCATTTAACTGCTAATTCTTGTCCATAATAGTTAACATAACTCGCGTACAATCTGAAAAGTTTGTTTCGGTAATACTTCTCTTCATTAAATATTTTTGGCATAAAGTTGGTCGTTTGACCTCCGATAGCGAGATGATAAAGCACCTTTATGGCTCCGAGATACATTTTAACGAGGAATTTTTTTTTTTTGTAGGCAAGTTCTGTGTATGTATATGTAATACATTGATATAGAGTAACTTCTGGTTAGAAGTCACATACCTATAATATTCTTTGTAGGTCTTCTCCTACGGTAAATAAAACGTTGCCTACCTATGTTAATTTTATTTTGTCTGTGCCACACATCAAAATCGGTTTAGTAGTTTTTGAGTTTAGTCATTACAAACAAAGAAGAAGAATAAAAATATTTTCTCTTCATTATTATTTTAGTAGGGATAGAGTAGTTATCTTAGGGCAGTAGTTATTTACCCACTTCTTCACATATATTGATAAAATTAAATCGTTACAACTTTTAATGAAAAATTTACATACTTGGCAGCTAAACGTGTACATAATACAAATTGATATAAGTAACCCAACACATATCACACCTACCCATTATCTGCCCTGATTGCACTGACGTTAGTAACCTGACCCTACCTATCACATACACCCACACAGACATACACACACGTATCGCACACGTGTAGCGATGACGTCACGCGACAACCTGTCGCCCGCGCCTGTAATTAAACCCGTCCGAGGGTGATAAGGCTGGACAATGTCGATAAAAATTATCGACATTGTCCGATCATTGTGTATTGATATTATTATTATAGTGTTATTGCAATTGTTCCATTATTTGTTGAAAAAATGATACCAAAAAAGGATTATTTTAGATTTCTTTTGAAATAGATATATTTATACCAAACAAACATATTCTGTCTCACTTATGTCCTGAAGCCCAGGGTTCTATTATAAGTTAAAGGCCTTTAAATTTTTTACTTAAACAATAAAATATCTAATATGTTTATTAAAAAAAGACGTAGAATTCATGATACTATGAACTTCGCTCTATGATTATAAAAACTTCACAGACATTCATGTTTTTATAAGTATTTAAATTTCACTTTATTGTAATTTTAACATAATCATATTTTTGCATTTAGCACGTTAGTGGGCACGATCAAATCATCGTTAAAAACGTTTAAATTGTAAATTAAAGTATAAATATAATTTGCAAATATATATATTTATACCATTATTTGATAATATCGATAAGCCTGTCCCATCCCTAGCGACCCCCAGGCACCTCGTTTTATTAAGGCGCGTTTTTTGTGCGGATACACGTGCGGCCCAGCCGATGTCTTGTCGAACAATATCTGCTGTGTTCTAGGTATATAGTTACCTACGTGTGAGGTACCTTTGTTCTTAATGTGTACAAGTAATACCTCTCCTTTGTTGTAGCCGGTTGACACAGCTGAGAACAAAGTTTGCCATTGCCGGGCTTGCACAAGACGGCGTGTTCAGCTCAGTCGAGGTTTCGTCGAGTATTTGATAGACCTTCGTTATTTGGTGGATGGAGTTTGCCATTTCTTGTTTTAATAATTTGCCTTGCTGTCTCTCTCTCATCTCTGCAAGTTCCCGGTTGAGTTTAGGTTAGTGAAGCCCCGAAGCCAGGGGTAAAAAAGCATAAAAAAATCCTAAAAATTTTGAAGATTCGGCTGTGATTTTACAACCGGCCGTCTGTTTTTCGTCAACCCTCCTTGGGAATACTATTGTTTGCATATCAGCTGCCTAGGCTGTGCGCCTTAGTCACCTCGTACGACATCCACGGGATAACCACACGCCAAAAAAAAGCCTTGCTCTGTAATCCATATGTTGACACATAAAAATATATTTGTGTGTCCTTCTTTCATGACAAAACGGTGCAGCGTGAAGATAGTGTGAGCGCTTGACTGACGAAGGTCACTTTTGCAGTAACCGAAGCTGCGGGTAACAGTATAAGGAAATCCTTAAAACTGCTAAAACATAAAATCCCTGTGACTAGAGTTACGATCATTGGCCGCAAGGTAGCGCCACTGCAAACTGAACGTCAAATACCGACCGTAAAACCCAAGTTTTCCAATCGCCCAAGGATTGGAAACTATTTCTCTGCAGACTTGAGATATATGGTGACAATGTTGGAGGGAATATTGAAAGGCTGCAGTTTTGCAAGCATATTTTATAATGCAGTTGATTTGAGTTTAACAGTAAATAGTTATCTAAACTATTTACTGTTAAACATCAGTCAACATTTTGAGGTACTTACAATGAACCGCACATGACGAATTTCAATGTTATATTCGTTTAAGATCCTCATATATCTTGTTTGGTTCGTATTACATATCAATACAATTTTTTTATTTACTTTTTTAATGTTAAAAATAATTATATAAAACTAATAAAAACATATTATTAAAAAGAATCTATTTTCTTGTCAGCATTCGATCACTAACATGTTTTGTATACTTCTTGATTATATTCTCTATGTGCACTGTTATAATCCTAGAAATATATATATAAAACAGAATAATGGTAAGCCATGGTAAGATAACATTCACGACACTCATTAAATGACTTTCTATCGGCAATTCTTCCTAATAGTACCAAAATGCTAGTAGTTTGTAGCTTTCAGAAAAACTATTAAATTAATTTCAATTTTGACGTGTAAAATTAGCTGTGAATTCTTATATCTTAATGCTTTCGGCCATTCTTCTCAGAGGTGATATGCTAAAAGACTATGCTAAACGCCGCGCCATACAGCCAAACGTGTCATTAAGTTTCACAACTCGTGACTTACCCCGTAAGGAATATAGACGCAATAATTAAATACAATAAACCATTCATAAACATAAAGTTATTTAAATTGACAATACGGTCACATATTTTATTTGCTTTTTATTTATGGACGTAATGCAGTTCAGTGCACTTTTCTCATAGTATTTTCCCGTAGGTGAGCGGGGAGCTCCGCTAGTCCAGGAGCTAGTATTATGAAAATTTGTAAATCATCTGGTTGGTATCATGGTCACTGGCTGGCTGCATCGCCAAAATAAATTAACGTAAAAAAATGCAATTGTACCAAATAAAGTCCACAAAATATCCACAATTTTGCATATAGAGATGATTTTTAAGCAACTGTTGAATTTCTACATCAAAGTTGGTAAAGGAAGAAAACAACATGTCATTGTCAATAGGTTTTTAAAATTCACTGGATAACATTATAACATAAGCAAATTATTTTAACCTGATTTTAACGCAGCCACATTGAAAATTTTACTACTCACGTAAATTACAGTAATTCCAAAAACTTTTACTTTTACGTAAATATATTTTGTAAAACCAACAAAATATTTTTGCACAATACCTTACTTAGAAAACTCGATGCTCCTGGCCTACATCGTCCCGCGAGCGCAACGCAATCTACGCGAGCAAAACCGGAAAATTAGACATTGCTCACCGTCCCCCCCTGCCGCGCCTCCTCACCCCCCGCTTCCGTCCTGACATGTTTTAATAAGCTGCCCGTTGCAAGCTGCATGGGTGCACCAAATCGTGTAATTACCTACAACTAAAGACAGTGAATAAATACGAGAATACCAGATGGAAAAACTTTTTAAACGACGCGCGACGTAAAGAAAGATATTCATTAGGTATTACATATTGATATAGATACGAGTGCCGAAGATCGTGCGAAGTGGAGAAGAAAAATTTGGAACGTGGACGCTAGGCTCCGATGCTTAACAACTGAGGAAGGAACCGGGAAAGTGCTTAGATACAAGAGATAAGAGATATTAAGCCATCTGACCTATAAGTAAGTATCTATTATAGGTACTTAGGTTTCTTGTCGATCTTAATATATATTTCATAGTCAAATGTAGGTGCTCGGTCACGGGCTATTACCGCGGGGGACACGTCGTTTGGTCGGTCACGCCGACTTTACCGTCAAAGGACGAATTTGCTAGTGATGTCTTATACAAGTATAATATAAGAAACAATTTATATACGTCAAGACGTATATAAATTGTTTCTTATATGATTAAGAAACAATTTATTTCTTTTTAAAATCTAAAAAATTTTTTTTGATTATTTAATTTAAAAACTAATACGCATATGTTTTTTTTTTACTTTCGAAAATCTCTAAAAACTATCAAAATCCCTAGCAAGAACTGCTAAATAGGATCTTCCTGCTATCTGTTTATTTCCAGCCTGGTAGTAAGAAAAATATTTCAAATGCAATATTTTACGGGCTTGCAATGATTCTGAACCGATAGTTATCATCGAGAAAAGAGTTAAATGGGGTGTGTCCATAATGCTTTGTGTGGATGTGACTGTGGAGCGGTTTAATCCATGGCTCATATGTTGTCTTGCTCTGTCTCTACTCCTGGTGTGCTCCATAGAATACCTGAATGAGGCCAATGACAAGACAAACTGGACTTCATTAAACATAATTTGTCTGCTATTTGTACTTGAAAACAAAACGAAGAAGATCATCCAAAATCATGCCATAATAATTTATGAATTTTTGATTCGGTTTAACAGACACATACAGAGCGAAAATTCATAAAAATTGTTCCATATTTTCGTACCCTAAAAACTATACCTACCTAAATTGAAATTACCTTAATCATCCATATCACTGTCAGGCCCTATAAATGATCTCAACACATCAAAAAAATCAAATTTTATTATTTAGAAATTATGAATCAAATTGTATAAATTCGCTATAATATCCCTGCAAGAAGATGTCCACATCACTATCAGTCCACAAATCAGGTCACACTAGGTCCCCGGGCTCGTTCCGCCCGATGCACCTACTTCCATCACGAGTGGTGCACCTAAGTGCCCCTAAACATTTCTCTTTGATCCCGACATTATTACTCATTAGCACTCAAATGTTAATAGTTCTGCTAAACATTGAAGAGAGTCGTTCTCCATGTCATTTGCGCGGCAGTTCGTAAACTGCTTAGTATTTATTAGTTATCAATATTTAGTGAGATTTCAACAAAGGTACTGCGGTCTGTTTACGAGAAATAGTTGACATTTGAACGGATGGTGCATTCAAAATGTAGGAAATAAAAGAAAGTAGGTTTATTAAAATGAAAACCACTAACAAGTAAATCGTACCTATTATATACTACGCGTTACTGCTTACCGATAGCTTGCATATGACTTCCACTACATACTCTTCTAATCTGACATAATGAATTCGAAATTAACGAACGCTTTTATTACGATTTTTATCACAATTTCATACTGTTCTGTCTTTAACACGTCACAGCTAAACCGCTTTCGGTAAAATTTGCTATGCATATAGATAAAGACTTGAGTTCTATGTAGGCTGCTGTTTCATCAAATTTCTATTCACAAATTCAGAAACGGGGGTGAAAGTTTGAATGACAAACGCACCCGATACATATTGCCACTGGCGGAGCCGCGGAAACAGTAAATAATAAGATAAAGAGACGAAAAACAAGGACATATTTAGAAAACCCTAAAGAAAATCTTCATCTAGTACGCAAAAACACAAAGCAAATTCCCAGGTCGTAAGATATTCAGCTGAATCCAATGCTGGAGGTGGAAAAACAGAACAATAATGTGCTATAGGTGTCGTTGGGAGGCGCCAACGAGGCGGCTAACTGCAGTTTACATGAGGCGAGCCCCTGAACTGAAAAGAAGTAGTATGTTTAGTGATAACTAGCGATACAGCCCAGCTTCATGTGAGAAATGTATAAACCTCCGGAAATTAAGGGAAAAAAAATCCGCTGCGTGGTTTAAAAGAAGAAAGTTTACAAACAGAAGCGGAGGGCGACTTTGTTTTAAACCATGAAATGGTTCGTGAGACGAGCCATGGTGATATAAAGTTTGTATTTTAAAGAGAAATCACTGTGCTGAACATGCCTGGAAATGTTCTATTTGATGAAAATGATCTAGAAAATGCGCCGAATTGAAGTTATTAAGTGTATTTCGACTTAGTATTTCGAAAGTATTTAAATAAGATATATGGAATTGAACTAACTAGATTCCATTACATTTTCAATTATTTTCTCTCAAATCTTTAACATCACCTACTCTATTCTAATAATAATTTTACACAAAGGAAAATTTAATTAAACAAAGACTACACTACTAACTATACGACTTAAACTGTCAATCAGAGTGCAGGTTTCATCGCGACGTTTTCCTTCACCGGAAGCAAGTGGTGGTCTATGAAAACTACTATAACTACTGTACATGGGTCAGATTGGTATACAAACGTATATGGTACGAGTAGGACTCGAA
This sequence comes from Plodia interpunctella, assembly GCF_027563975.2. Classification (NCBI taxonomy): domain Eukaryota; kingdom Metazoa; phylum Arthropoda; class Insecta; order Lepidoptera; family Pyralidae; genus Plodia; species Plodia interpunctella. The sequence goes on from NC_071300.1 coordinate 10,882,416, forward strand.
CCTGGGACTTTTCGATCAAAGGCAGGCGGACTTAACCACTTGACCACCACAGCTTCAAATAATAGGGATTTAACTTGCCCAATGTGAAACCCGTAGGAACTATTTGCATGAAACAATTTATTGGAAGTACTATTTATGTACTAGAGTAAGTGTTTGTACCTAAGTGTTTTCTTTCGTGTCTGAGAAGATTGGTATTGATAGGTAGGTACAGTTTTCACGACACAGCTATGTAGAATTATTTATTAAATTATTATTTTAATTAACTGATTGCTACCGAACTAACCGAAGTGGTAGATGATTATACATTTTTTTAATCCATTACAATACATTACAAATATGCTTTATTGCCACAAGAGAGTCATATAAAAAAAGGATTACATGTATAAGGCTGACTATAACGTCCGCTGCTAGGATATGATCTCTCGCGACTCTTTCTAAGTAATTCTATTCGATTCTAAAAGCAATCTTCACTTCTCTTCTCTCAATATTACAAAATAATTAAAAAATTTTATTCAATAAAATGTTAAGTGAAAATTACAAATAAAGATACTTTGATGTCTATTACGGTGAGATTTCTTTTGCATTTGATATGAAATGAATGACCGACTTGATATTTGTAAAAAACCAGTTTAGATAATAAAAAAAAGGAAATGGATAATCGACTAATTCGCGTCGAATTCAACTACAACAGTTTTGACATCATAAATAGGTGAATGTCATGTTAAATACACGAAATTACATACAAAGCAAGTACATATTAAAAGTCATACACTAACGTTAATAAGTAACAGGTATTAATAATTTAATAAATGTTGTTTAGTATATAGTAATTATGCAACGTGAAAGTTTAAAACTAGTTACATTAAAAATCAATAAACATGAAGTCAATTTACAGATTTCAAAATTAATAAACTAGGACACTTAAAAAAAATTAAAAACCAAAAGCTAAGCCGTAGCAGACCTGTGCGAGCAAACCGTATGTTCCCGTAACTTTCCGTGTCCGGATCCCGTATTCAGTCGCCAAAAAATCTGTTGGCGAAGTTGAAATGAATTCAGCCGCGGCCGCCGCGCAAATTGTTACTTTTTCGCACCCGTTTCTATGAAAAAAAACGTCATATGACGGGTGGTAAATAAAGGATTTCTCACATTGACAACTCTGCTCGCTTTTATGTAGAGTTGTTTAGGCTGGAATTAATGCTATGTTAAACTATGCAATGTATAATAATTCGTTGAAATGCGAAACTATGTTTTATTACGTGAGATTTCGTGTGTAATGCATGTTGTCCGTGTTACAGAAATATTGTAATTCAATATTAGCACATAGGGGCCTGTCAAATCTCTATTAGACGATCGGTATTCTAGCCATTAAGACAAAACCTTCTTCAAAATTAGAAGCAATCTCAAGTTGCAAATTTTATATGTATACCAAATTTTGTCTATATTTTTTCTTTATTAAACACTTACTGAACATTTTTGAAAGAAATAAATTAAATTGCTTATGTGCGTCAACGTGCCAAAAACGCTGGCATCAATCCCTCATTGTGTAGTGAGGCAAAAAATTGCAAGCTCTTTTGTCACCTGATGAAGATCAGGTGTGAAGATTTATTTCAAGAAACCTCTCTCACTGGGTCACAAATGCTCAAACGTCACAAGGACCTTAATCATAAGAAGTGGCTCCGATGCTCTATGGCTGCGGAAACAACTGGTAAAATGCCCAGATGAAAGAGAATACATTTTCTCGTGCAAGCTAAAATAGGTTAAACCACATAGGTAACCAAACGTATCGCAGCCGAAGTTATAACGAGCGGGGTATCTACTGAAGTCGAAGTTGCGGGGTGGTTATGTAAAGGGGAGGGGGGCCCACCTAGATGTTGGAAAAAACCTGATCCCCGCGTATTTTTACAGGCTCTAAATGCAAGCCTAGTTGCTTTGTGTAAATCATAATTTAATTTGCCTAAAGATGTAGACCTCCCTGTTAGGTACTCTTGCACCTAACAGGGAGGTACCTACCTACAACTAGATGTTGTTAAAAAGAAAAACCTCCGATGAATTTCGTAAGATTATATATTTTTTATACTGCCAAACAGATAAACAAACCTGTGGCTCACAATGGTGGTCATCCAAATTTCAATGGATTTTTTACGCTGACCGGGAATATGAACAATGAGAATGGAGATGAGAAAGAACCAAGTTCAGGTTCACCTAAAGCTTCAGCTTTATCCAGATGGTGATTATATAAAACCTACATCTAGATAATCCAAAAACATGTTATAAACCTTTACTGTATCATTTTATAACAAACCTGTTGAGTCGCATCTAGTTTTCATCGAAGAAAGTCGGCGCCATTTTTCTCCCCGCCGCCTACCGACCTGACCCCCTCCCCCTGTAATCAGAGCTCGCTTATATTGTGCTTATATACAGCCTTAGGTGTTGGAGATGCCTGGTAATATTTATGGACGGAGTTCTACGGGGGATGATCAGGAGCAAAAAAGTACGATAATTACTATGTAAGTTAGTTTAGATTAAAGTCAAGATATCTAGGGATGAGTAGTTGGTTGGTTGGATGGGTTTTCCCCAGAAGACACAAAAAGCCAGAAAAAAATAGAGCAGACTCTAGGTGTCATGTCAACAAAATCAAAATTTTGTTTTCCCATATAAGTATATTGGGCTTATCTTCATGGTTAGATGTTATTAAGAATTAAAAAGCACGTATACTTTATCTTTGACTTTTTCGAAGTCATGAAGTTGAAATATGTGATTTAACCCAATTACTTTAATGAGAGTACTTTAATTTTCAAACAAATCAAGTGGATTGATTCAAGTACGTCATAAAGATCTTTATAATCTAGTGAATAATGCATTTAAAATATAAACAGGCACAGATAAACATACACTTAACGACCATACTCAATACAAAAGTACAGGCACAAACACCAATAAATAATGCGCGCCACAGAAGTCATCATAAAACAAACGTTGGCAGCATTCACTAAATAAAATAACTCGTTGCTTCAAAATACGTGGCCGGATGTACCGTACATTAATCTAGTAAATAAACATAACGCTCCGTATGACCTATATACTGCGACCTACTTTCCGACCAATACCTGACGCGCTTCGCACCTGTTACCTAACTAGTACAGGTATCAGGTATTCAACAGCCAATAGTCAAGCAGAATCTTGTGACGTGTCTGCGCCAGGTGCGCACAGGTAATACGTCTCACCGCCTACACTCCTACCACGCCCCTTTTTATCGAGCTGCGCAGGTAAGCTGCGCGCTGATTGGTCGCCGCAAGGTAACGACAGGTATACCTGTGAATACAGGTGTTGTGTTCCAAATTTGTATTTGAAGGCAGTCGGTGCGTGGTTGTGAAGGTGTTTACACGTTTTTTTGCGTACAGGTGTGTTGTGGAGGTGGTGAAAAGTGCGCATGTGTTGGTGCGATTGATGTTTCCTTGAGGTGTGCTAAATTTAGGTTGGAGGTGGGCGCGGCGCGTCCTTGAGAGGTCACGGCTGGGCTGTATTTTATGACCTAGGATTTGCCTCCTTACTTATTGGTAAGTATCGATATCATATTAATTTATTAGAAAAATTGTGTTCAGTATAAAAATTACATAATAAAATACAGGGTTTTAAAATCATGACTGCCCAGATTTTTAGATTAGGATTTTGTTCAACGTAGGGATGATCTGAAAACTAATTGTATAGGTTTATTACTGGTATTGTAATTCATAAATAGATATTGAAATACAGACTGGCTGCTAGCTCATTGTCTATGAGAATTCCCCTTTTTAAAACATTGTTCCTTGATTGAGTCGCATTTACGCAATATGTATTTTTTCTTGGTTCTCAGAACAGCTTGGTAGATATATTGAAATACTTATATTGCCACGAATCACCCAGCAAACATTCGTCGAAAAACAAATTACACTCTGATTCACAAAGGAAGCCATATCAATTACCAACCACACTGAAGCCAGACTACAGATAATTCTAGGCACCTAATTAAAGCACTAAAACCTCCAAGTCCTAGGTAATGAGCCGCTCAAAGGGCGGGCGGGGACCGGGGGTGGTCCCAGACGCGGAGGGGGGCGAGGTAAAAGCCACTCTAATTATGAAAGAAGATTGAGTGGTAATATAATACTTGTGTTGGTACATAGCAGTTTAAAAGGTTAGTTTTCTCAAATTTGTTTCTATGAAATAACCTTTATTTAACTGATAAAAATTAATGCCTATTTACTAAGGAATATTGAGAACTATGATGTTTTAAAAATTACCACTAGAATGGTTAGTTCAGATATTAAAATCTTAGTAAAGACGTAGCGCGTGAAAAACACGGAATTTTACTTAGAAATAAAATCGGGTTATCGAGATACTCTTCTTGCTAACTATATTAGTACAGTGCAATGTAAACATTTATAGCAAAATCAATTACTCAATTTCCTTAAGTGGCATTTTCCACTGAAAACAAGTACCATTTTACCGACCACAGATCCAATCCAAGATGAGATATAAAAAATAAATTATTCCTACAATGTAACAAATGACAGAGTTGCCGCTATAAAAATGCGGTAAGTTAATACCGCACCTCGAGAACTTTCTAGAATCTTTCTTCCGCCATCTTTTACTAGGGCCGCCATGTTGTAAAGGCTGTTCTGGAGCAGGTACTTTATTGTAAGTTTATTTGATGTTGCTTTTACATTTGGAAAATTTTGCAGATGTAGGCTTTTCGAGGATTACAGTTGATTCTAAACATTTCATACCTTGAGATTTTCAGATGCATTTAGAAGTATTATTTACGTCATCAGGTATTGTTTGTGAATCAATCACTCCGAATCACTCAAGCCAATATTTAATATTCAGTTGTGAATTTAAAAAGTATCATCAATTTTCTATTCATCGTCATATTAACGCATACTCAATAGACATTACAAGAATAAGAAGTTCAAACTCCGCACTTTTTCTACAAGAAAACCTATACAGCTCTATACAATAGCTTAGGTATTAATGCGAAATGATTTAACCTGCTTTGTATGCAAAGAATCTCTCGCTCGGACCGTTACTCGTACAACAACGTATTTGTTGGCTCTGCGTGTTTTATTGTTATTCAAGTATACAAAACCAGTACTTAACAGTGTAATTACAATCAAAGTGAAGTAGAATTGCTGGACTATTTATGGTTGAAAACTGTATTCAATGGGACTTTTCATAGTGCTGTAGTGACAAAAAACATTTTGCAAGAAATTGCGAACCTGACCTACCTCACATAAAGAATCTGCAGCTGGACTCGCATCGATATCGCTGCTGACGGACCTTGCCGAGCGCTACCGGAAAGTACCGAACACTACGCCGCGCGGCCCCCGCTTACCCCTGCCGCGTCCTGCGCCTGCGGCGCATCGGAGGATACTGCGCTTGCGCGCGCCGCCCGCTTTCCGCTCTCGCTCCATCATATCGTGTCTGCCGGTGTTAGCTCGCTTGCATTGTTTCGTCATAGATCGCCCGCACTACCTACCTACGCCGCCGGCCGCCGCGCTCTTGACTGTGCGCTCATCATCGTATGTCTACACGCGAACACGGATAGCTTGCTGCTTGCGCGTTTTGAATTATTACTTAATTATTGTCTTGATACTTATATTTTGTGTGGATAAATAGCATAAAATGAGCTGCAAAGCTTGCAACACGCCAGTCTCTAGAGACGAATTAATAAGATGTAAGCCATGTAATGGCTTATTTCATTATAAATGCCTAAATATGTCGCAGTCATACTACCGGGAAAATAAAGCAAAGCTTGTGCAGAGCTGGTACTGTCCATCGTGTGCTAACGTCACTCGTCGTAAGGCTCCGGATACTCCTGTGCGAAGTAGTTTCGTGCACGGCTTGAATGACTCAACGATGTCGTGTGATGAACCACTGGAGGCATCAAAGTCAGGTGCCGTTTTTGGTCCCACTTCTTCAGAGGTCAATAGCTCCGTGGTTCCTCAAAGTGGTGGAATGTCATATGAAAAATTCCTTGAATTGTTTGATGCCAGACTTGACACCAAATTGAATAGTTTCAAAGCTTCAATCAGCCAAATAATTAAAAGTGAAATTGCATCTAGTATTGATAATCTAAAAGCTGATTTCTCTCGTACCACTGACTTCTTGGAGGCCGAACAAAAGGATCTCAGAGCCGAACTAAGCACAGCAAATGATAATATATCCCGCATGGAGTCCGATAAACTCAAACTTCAATCGGATATTAATACTTTGGAGCGTCGATTAGCTGTAATGGAAAAGTCATCTAGAAGCTGCAATCTAGAAGTGCAAGCAGTCCCAGACAAAAAAAACGAGAATATAGCAGCCATCTGCAAGAAAATCTTTGACGTGATTGGTGTTCCCATTCAGGATTCTGAAATTTGTGCTGCCCGCAGAGTTGCTAAGCTGGATCCTAAGTCTGACAGACCCCGTAATATTATTATTACTCTGCCATCGGAGCGCCACCGTGATTCTATTCTATCTGCGTATAAGAGATTTAATAAGGACAGAAAATCTGAGCCCCTTAACTCTTCACTTATAGGAATACAAGGAGAAAGGAGTAACATCTACTTGGCTGAACATCTGTCATCAGAGGCTAAAGAATTATATGCAGCTGCAAGAAAATTCAAAAGGGACAACCAATATCAATTTGTCTGGGTTAAATATGGTCGCGTTTATTTGCGCAAGAGTGAAGAGTGTCCTGCAATTTATGTAAAAAATTTAGATTTTTTAAACAAGTTAAAAAAGTAACAACATTCTTTTGGTTACGATAACTGCATTCATTATGTCTAACCTAGTCTTTAATATGGATCAAAGTCTAACAATATTTTATCAAAATGTTAATAGAATTAGAACAAAAACAACGGAAGTTTACTTAAATATATTGGCATGTAATTATGATGTTGTCTGTTTCACTGAAAGTAATCTGAATGATAGTGTATTTGATGGAGAAATATTTGATGGCAGGTATAACGTTTTTAGGAGAGACCGTGAGACTAGTTTGTCAAAGAAATCTGACGGAGGCGGTGTCATCGTAGCTATAAAAAAAGATATTGATGTCGTTAGGCATTTTGATTGGGATAGTGGTGCCGAGGATCTTTGGATCACATTGTTTCCGTCTCATGCTTGCAGAATTCAGTTATGCGTTTGCTATTTACCCCCTGATATTAATTCTGACTTACTAACTGACTTCTATAATAATACACAATCAGTAGTGTTGAATTTCGATCCAGATGATATTCCTTTGCTGGTGGGAGACTTCAACATCCCGAGTCTGCAATGGTCGCAGTCGGGCTCTATACTTGTTCCCGGATGTTTTTCGGATCTTAAATCGAGGCTCCTCCTTGAAACCATATCATTATGTAACCTTTCTCAATTTAGTAATAAATATAATGTAAATAATCGTCTTTTGGACCTAGTACTTTCGTCTTACAACAAAATAAAGGTTCTGGATGCGGAATCGGTTGTAAAGATAGAAGGTCACCATCCGCCTCTACTTGTTGAAATACCTATTACGCAGCCTGTTAAAGCCCTAAAACACAATTCTCAAATTCGCCGTAATTTTAATAAATGTTGCTATGAGGAAATAAAACGAGAGCTCAAAATCATTGACTGGGTAAATTTATTTGACGAGGGTGATATTAACAAATCGGTAGACTCTTTCTATTTAGTCGTAAATGACCTTATTGATAAATACACACCTCTGCAAAGAAATAATCGCTCTAGATTTCCTGTGTGGTTCTCCTCGGCTCTTATAAAGTGTTTACAGGAAAAAAACAAACACCATAGGCGGTACAAAAAATACCACAATCCCAGAGACTACGATACATTTTCATATTTAAGAAGACGAGCTAAGCGGTTAATGGAGGGATGCTATGCTAATTTTGTATCCTCTACGGAAGAGTCTCTGGGATCTAACGTTAAACAGTTCTGGACATATGTCAATAGTAAGAGAGGTAGCTCCTCTATACCCTCTACCATGACGCTAGACGGAGTATCCTGTTCGGATGGATTGGGCATTTGCGAACTCTTCTCCCAGTACTTCGGCTCTGTGTTCGAGGGTGCAAGTTCCCAATCCTCCGGCTTAGACGAAGAGGTTTCTCAGCATTGCAATACGTTGTCTGAAATCGCTATAGACAGGGATGTAGTTCTTCGCAAACTTAGGCAACTTGATGTTAACAAGGGAGCTGGTCCCGATGGTATCCCGGCCAAATTCTTAAAACAATGTGCTGAAGAGTTGAGTCTGCCACTTTCTTTATTGTTTAACATCTCATTGCGGCTTGGCGTGTTTCCCTCATATTGGAAAAATGCGCATGTGATTCCAGTTCATAAATCTGGGGACGTTTCTGATTGCAAGAATTACAGGCAGATTAGTATCCTATCCCAACCGGCTAAAATATTTGAATCCGTTGTGTATGATCATATTTACCATCAAGTAAGACCTTTGCTTTCAGATAAGCAGCATGGATTTATTAAACACAAATCTACTATCAGTAATTTGTTAGAATATAAACAATATCTTTGTGAAGTTTTTGATAGGGGGGGGCAAGTGGATAGTATATATACGGATTATAGCAAGGCTTTTGACAAGGTTGACCATAGTTTGCTATGCCAAAAAATTGCAAAGTTTGGTATCCATGGCTCAGTGCTAAGATGGGTTAAATCTTATCTTGCCAACAGGAGCCAACTCGTGGCTCTCAGAGGTTATGTCTCAAGTCCCATTGATATTACTTCAGGTGTCCCTCAAGGCTCCCACTTGGGCCCACTGTTCTTCCTAATCTTCATCAACGATCTGGTTGATAGGCTCTCTTGTAATTGCTTATTGTATGCGGATGATCTTAAAGTTTTCCGTAACGTTAACAACATCCAAGATTGTGAGCTGCTTCAACGGGATCTTGATGAAATTGTAAGTTGGTGCAGAGTCAACAAAATGTTCTTGAACATCGAAAAATGTTGTGTAATCTCTTTCACCAACAAACACAATAAAATTGATTTCTGCTACCAACTGGAGGGACAAACGCTTTGCCGCAAGAATATGGTTAAGGACCTCGGAGTCTTTTTTGACGACAAACTAACCTTTAGAGGACATTACGACTATATGGTCAAAAAATCTATGAAGGCCTTAGGCTTCCTTGGTAGGATAACTAAAGATTTTAAAAATATCAAAAGCCTCTTTCTTCTTTTTAATTCTCTAGTGAGGAGCAATTTGGAGTATGGATCAGTTATTTGGTCGCCCTTTTACGCAAACCATACCGAGCATATTGAGAGTGTCCAGAAAAAATTCCTTCGTTTGCTTAGCTTTAGACTTAAACCCGGCCGTAATCGTTCTTCATACCAGGAAAAACTTAAAACTTTTCACGTTTCGGATCTTAGTACCCGCCGTCACCAACAAGGTCTCATAACTTTATTTAAATTACTACATTCTGTCATTGAATCCCCGACATTGCTCTCTCAATTGAATATCAATATAAGATATAATCCCCGTCGCACCCTACCCATCTTTGTACTGCCCGTTTATAAAAATAATACGTCGTTCTCGAACCCATTGGCTAGGATGTGCCGGAAATACAATGAGATCTCTTGTAATGTGGACATAGACATTGATATATTTAATTGCAGATTGCGTAAATTTAAAAATGATACGTCCAGAATTCTCGGTACCACATCTAATACATAGTCTGGCATAATTATTTCTGTAACTGTTTGTAATTAACTGTATGTAATTGTAAATGTTTGTAATTTTAGTACATCAATATTGTAAATACTTGCTCATAACAAGTTTTATTTTTATATTAATTAATAAGCTTATGCAACTGAGCATACACGCTTAGGATGCTAAGTTGGAACATTTTTAGTTAGTAAGAAACTTTGTATCTTATCACTTAGTGTCTGTTGTGTTGCCTTATGAATAAATAAATAAATAAAAAGAATCAGAATACGGAATGATTATTAAATATATTTATTTGCGAATATTTTGATAGCAGTTTCATACATTTATGCATAACCAGTCGAGCTCGGAAATAATAAATACAATTGAACAGCGATAGGATCGCAGTCCGATCGGGCCGCGCGAGAGCTGAGGAGTCAATACAGGTTTAAAGATATAATTCACTTATTGACACAATCAAATAGCTTATCTGCAATGCTCGATACATGAGGTACCTAATCGATAGATTTTCCGTTAAAACACAATCTGGATTGACAAGTCTACCTCAAACAAGTTCGCCGTAATAGTCGGTTTATCGCGGTTTATCGCAAACGTGCTCTTTGGCCGTGATTGTTTGCTCGGCGCTCGTAGCCGGCCCCTGCGAGCCTTACGAATCATAGCTTGTGGACTCTAGTCAGGTTTAATTTACAGGATTTCGACTAAAATTGAGGTTTCTTTTCGCCGAAAAAATATCATAGTGTGCAAATTGGCGAAGATACTCGTATATTAAAAATATCATCCACTAAAATTGCCAAGAGTCATCCACGTAATGACCCGACAAAATTTATAGACAAATAAAGCTAAAAAATGCACACAACGATACCAATTACCAAAATAGTGTAGTTACCATAAACCTAGAAAATGTTGAAAAGATCACCGCAGAAATTAATACTGATAATTGAATGAAAGAATTGAGTGGACCTGGCGATAAATAGATAAAGAATTTCAGTCACTAAGAATTGATTAGGAGATTATAGAATCTCCTAATCAATCCTTAGTGACTTTTGGATAGCCAAACGAAACTAGGAGACAGAAGAGGAGAGACAGAAGATTGAATAGCATGTAAAAAGCACTGAAGTCAATACATATAAGACGTTTTTTAATGAACTGCTATTGAATATTCAGGCTCAAATACGTGCTCTCTTGTTGCCTCTTGTTCTCCTGACTTACACCAAGGCGCTATCGAGCAACAAACATGTCGGGGTAATGAGTGAGGTGTCTGGTGTCGTACACCTGATGGAACACGCTCCTAGGTGCTCCATTATATTTGCCTCAGACTTGTTCGGACTAGGGGAGTGAGTCAAATACGAGTATTTACTAGATGATGTTGTTTATAGTTAATGTTAAGGAGATCCATAAAATTTGATGTTGTTATAAATTAGGACTTTTTTAAATTTCCTAATGAATTTCTCAAATTATTTACTTTATAATATTATAAGTGCTCTTTTTTGTAATCCTTTTATTATTTCTTAATATTTTTATTGTTTTGACTGGCAGGATTAGATTTTTTTTCATAGATTTCTTGCAAGAATACATATATATATTAAGCTAGTTGACTTTGCCCCGGGACTTTGCTCTGGTGGGAATTTTGGGATAAAATCACCCTATATGTTATATTACTAGTGTACCAAATTTCATAACAGTCTAGTAAATTTTGAGTGAAAGATAACAAACGTACGCAGATACATCTATAATATTAATAGGATAGGATATTCTTCATTTCTTGTAGGTACGTATTTCCATTTTGTCAATATTTTTTTTATATCTAACTTATCAATGAATGGTTCATTTGTGTCGTTTACAAATAACCAAAAGTCAGTGGTAAGTCAACCCCTGTCAATCGATCCGCGCGCGCTGGTGTTTGCAGCGGTTGTTTGCGGCGTTAAAATGTTTGCTCGCCCGAGAGCTGTTGACCCTCAAGTGGACACCTATTTTATACTTTTTAAACGACATTACGGTTTGTTTGTACGGAGTCTTTAAATTTTGGGGAACTTCACTTGTACATTTAAACCATAAACATGGCTAGTGTCGAAACTATCCTGTTTCGTCACTAGCCAACTTTTTGCAGCAGATTTTGACGGTCATATAGGATAAGTACCCTCAAAGAAATCTATAGCAAAAGCTGACAATATGTTTTTGCTCTTACCTATACAAATTAACTGATAAGCTGGTCGGGCTTAGTATGGAAAGCCGATTTATGTTCTTATTCCACTTTTTTTTAGGTTAATGTGGTGCATGTTGTAGCGCTCTACTGTGATTGGAAAATCCAGCCTGTATAAAAGTTCTTTAATTTTAAAAAAATATTATAAAATACATTAGATATCTCATTTTGTAACTATGTAAGTAAATAAACGAGATCTTTCTAATATCTTTCAAACCTGTAGCAGTTACAGAACTGATAGAATAATTACTGGCAAAAACTTAAATATATTGACCTCGACACTCAGAGAATGTGAAGAAAGACTGAGTGAACTGACTGAGAAAACCAGTGTTATATACTTACAATATGGGACTTGCTAATGATAACTGTTTATGTTCGCACTGTGATCAACACAATGGTTGTTCCTACAAGTTTTTGTACCTATAAACGAGGTGGAGTTCTACTGACAGCGGGATTGATTTTTCTAAACATTATTTTTATTTCTTGCTGTAGACGAAATGATCATTTGTCAAAAAATAAGGTTAAAAATCATCCTAAAAAGAGAGAATGAGCTTTTATGATTGATTTTAGATTTTTTCCAATCAAGCTTTTCCCAAAAAAAATATTTGTTACTTAAAATTTAATTTGTGAAATTATTCTTCTTTAATTTTGCAGATAACAATTGTTATCCTTTCTTCTTGCACATAGCGCATATTAGTTTTGTAGCTAACAACGGAGCCACACTTATGCTAATCCGAAACACATTAGCCCTAGCTGGAAGACGCCATTATAGCTTTATTATACGCCGCAATTAGAGCCTCAATTGTCCGCTTACAGATGGCACTTACAGCTGCGATGTGTCGGAATGATGCACTTTTTCTGATCTTTTTCGTGGTTTAGTGCCTGGTAATTTTTCGTGTCATGTTTCATTATTATAGCCATATAATTGACTGTATCTATGTCTCTTGCAAATAAATCAAATTAGTGCTGTAGAAGTGAAACAACTATGTTCAAAATATTTTAGGACTCACATAAGTTTACTTTAAATTAAAGTTTTCTGCTATAGAACCATACCTTTCTTTTTGGTGCCCATAGACAACAATACGAGAACAAAAGATGCGCTTATAAAGCAGAATCCTTTTGTGTCTTTGTTCTAGCGACGTATCTAAAACAGTGTTCTTTCAGCTTTTACTTAACTAGCATGGTTCCTATGGCTTTATGTTCACGGTATATTCAGCACAGGACTCTTGATAAATGAGAAAATATTTTAATTGGATAAAAAAGAAAGTAACAACTTTTTAGATAACTGTGCACAAAATTTATTTTATTGCTTTTAGAATTAATATTTATATGCATTATAATTATGGCAGGTTCTATCCATGTTGTAGCAAAGGAAATTGACCTTGCATTTAAAACAGTAAAACAATTTTACAAGAATCACTTATAACAAAATAGATAAATAAAGGTTGCGACGAATTTTTGTTCTTCTGTGCTGTGCTATTCGGTCGGGCGTGTGGTTTCCGCACTACAATATACTCCATATTCTCTAAGGCGACTAATGGATATGGCTACATTATGATTGTTTGTGAATTAGAAGATATGTATATGACCGCAGATAGATAAACTACCTGATTGGACACGCTCGACCATGTTTACTTTATTTTCTAGTTTTTACCAGTTATTTCGATCTGAATGTTATAAATGAAAGGTGTTCAGAAATAGGTTATGATAAATGAATGAACCTAATTTCTAACTGTAGCAAAACATCCCGGTACAAGGTTAACAGTTTCAGTCGTTTGCGACAGGGCTGGCAAATTTAAATATTTACAAATTGGGACGAAGGCACTTACAAAGTGTGATTCTTAGTTCATACTATCTATATAATATATATAAAATTATACTGCTTTGATTTCTATTCTGAAGGTTTACGTAAACATACGCTATTCGTACATAATATCTGTACATTATTCAAAGCAGATTAATATAATCAAATATAATACACTACACGGTTTGTGGTATATGAAAGAAAAAAAGACAAATTTTATAATTTTTGTCATGTACAACAAACAGACATATGTTTGTATGGAATCGCGCCCAAACTACTGAATGGTTGGTATTCACATTTGTATTATGTGCCTATAATCCTATAATATCCTATAAGCCTATCATCAACAATTTGCGTTTAATTTAGGAACCTGAAATTTGAACCTGAATCTTAAAAAATAACTTGGTATAATTTTGCAGATCAGCCGAAGAGATGATAATAAGCCCATTGAAGATCTACCTAAAACTGCCATAAGTAGTAAATTATGTGCGGACGAAATCACACGCAAACATAGCAAAACTATAAAAAGACAGCCCTGGTTTCCTATAACCTGTCCGGCGTAAAATATAATATCCGCCACTTTGAACATCGCGACATCAAACAGAAGCACTAATAGGAATTTATCGAATCACATTTTTTTTTTCAAATTATTTTGCATATTTCTTTGATACCCGTATTCATTTTCTTTGTCCACTTTTTATGTTCTTTTGCACAGCAATATGTTACTACGGTTATTGACTAGTTTTAAATTGAATCGCATTTCGTTCGACCGATATTCGACTTGGGTTACGTTCAAAACTTTCAACCCGTCGTAACTAGTTTTGCTAATAAAATGAGAATAAAAAAGTTTTCGTTTTTAATAAAAAATATTACTAACCGAAACATTCTGAGTTATTTTATATTATTTGAATTTCCCGTAATTTATGTCGGACACCAAAAATCAAATAAAATAGTTGGGCTTAAGGCTTATAACATTTTTAATTGACTATTATTTACACTTACATACACTAAGTTTAGTAAAATAAATATGAATTTATTGTAAAAAGTTTATACATCTATTTAAAACTTAGTGAATAACTAAAAAAGGTCCCACGTTGGGCGCCAAAATTGGTTAAAAATTTAAACTTTGAAAACCAAACGAATTCCTACATCTACTTCACATGTACGTACGTACTGTTGCATCTGGGGAATTAAGATGCACCACGTATGCGGTTCATTGTACCTCAACATATTAATTGAATACATAATTTTGTTACAGGGTTAAGTTATTATAACCGTGTAACTTAAGTGATAAATATACTCGATTTATCACTTAAGTTACACGGTTTATCAAATAATAATTAGGATATATTTGAACTGGAGAATTCAAAATATAATTCTGTTCATCTTGTTTGATCATTTTGAACACAACATCTTGAGTTTTTAGGCATAAGGAATTATATTTAAAGAATATATATTTGTTCCAATGTTATCAGATTGACGCATTATAAATAATAAAGCGGATGTATCCGCTAATGAAATGAAGAGCAACAGGTCAAAAATAAACACACATTTGTCGAGACGTAAAATTTCGTGTTGATGTCCACTTTTCACTCACATACTAACGTTTTTATTATTTATGTAAGTCATTGACTGTCTGATGACCGACATAAATTATTGTGATCGTCAAGGTTTATCAACTGCGGAGTGTTTTACTAATAGGTACGAATAAATCTCGTGCTGTATCTAAATTAATGAAATCATAGTGCGAGACATATCAACAAACATAACACTCTTACGAGAGAGAAGAAGGAAAATCTTATTGAATCTCGAAGGTTAGAATGTTAACTCTGTAGTTTGAACTTATAATGTTCTTTAATTGAGGTTTTATTCAATGGAATATATTGAGTTTAATGCAGTTTAGTTTCTCTCCTACGTTTCCTACGATTTATAAAACAAGTGACATTAAAATCAAGCATTAATTTTACTAGCAATTAATTTTTATTAGTAATTAATGTCATCATTCCTATAAATTAAACATATGCACAATTAACATTTAAGTACATCATGTTGCTACATTGAGCAAACTGTTTGAAGCTTAAATTTGAACACTACCTTTTCCAACCAGCATTATATCAAATACGAGGATTTCCACAACTTTAATAACATGAACAAAAGTGTCACCGCGAAAAATCCTTAATCTCACATCTGCGTCAAACCTCCGTCAAACCTCAAAGGTTTCTTTATTCATTCAATATCCGTGGGTTCAATTAACGAAGCACCCTGTATGGTTAATAAAGAGGCACGTTTAGGGCCTTTCATTACACCCTGTATAATGGCGCGTACAAATATTTTTAATCCGCTCGCTCATACATCTTCCGCAGTTCATTTCGCTGGTCTGCGCTTTTAATACGTGTCCACTTTCAACTGTTTTCCATTAAAATATAAACCTTGTTCAAACTGCTTAAAATTCATTTTTCGATGGCGTGTTTTATCAGCAGTACAGATATTTATATCTGAACAAATTTGAATCTTGTATGTTATGAAATAAGGTTGGGAATTCGTTATGGGTTCAGGTGATATATCAAGCCTGGATAGGTGGGTTCGATGATGGAGATTCCTTTTTTAATGTGTGGATATTGCGTCGGACGTGTCCTGCTTTTATGGACAGGTAAATATTTGGCAATATGGCAGTGAATACAAATACTCCAGACTGATGATTTGAAAACGTTTTTTCAACTTTAGTATAGAGCAAAATGTCTAATTTGGGGTTTTTATAATTCAAGCTGCGCTGAATACTCGTGTAACTAAATATTGTGACGGACTGAAGCATATTCAAGACACCAGCAGGCATGTATATCTATTATTCGAACGTAATGCAAAGCAACACTCTTGTTATAGAAAACATAAATGATTATTTATGAATTAAGGCTAAATGGAACAACTCATAACTTCTCTCATATTACGTGCAAAGTTCATGATAGCCAAACCCGCATTACAAATTTAAGTTTGAGACTGGGCTGTGGAATTGTGTTTATTTCAATTTCGCTAACTACTAACCAATTTGACATAAAACCAATTAGCCAACATAGTCTGAAATTCCGTATAATATAAATTTACGAATTATTGGTGACTCTGTTATCATTACAAATTTTCTCTCAGCATTTCCTTGACTCCATATAATCAAAGGGCGACCCCATCCAGATCGCATTATTTTCAATAAGACAATAATTAAAGGGAACGTCTTTCATGTTGCAATAACTTCAATTCAAACCCATTCAAACGTTTCAAAGATCGTGCTTACATTCATTTGTCACAGTTTCCTACTCCCACTAAAATATGAATGATCGTAATTCCAGCAAGTACACCATACTAATCTCAATTTTAACTGTATGAGAACAAAGCCCAAAATTGACCGATGTTAGGCTATGATAAGATGTAAAATAGTAGAATTAAGGATAGTGCACACTGCAGGTCGCGTGGCGAACGATAGTCACAATTAGGGCCGTCATTCACGATAACGGAAGGTGAGCGCGTGGCGGCGGCCATTTTGAAAACGCCATTTCGAAATGCATGAGTGCGATCGAATTGGATGAATTAATTGTCCAAATAGCTCTCTGAGATTTTGGGGGGATTTTAATAGTAACAATTGAAAAAAGTCAGATTCATCGCTTTACTATCAATCTTAAGAAAATGTTGTCGCATTTTTTGACAATTTTACTTAAATGGATACAGCAGCATTGTTAGAGTCTTTGGATTATCAAAATGGTCTTAAATACATCTATTTTATCTAGAGCATACAATATTTTTCTAAAATATTTTTAAAAAATATTGTTTCGAAAATGAACAGAATAAAACATCAAGGAAATATATAAAAGGAGAAGTTTCATACCTACACGAAAATATATTTTTTCTTTAGTACTATAACTTCCAGTGATTTATTGAGACACGCCAAATGAAAACCACACCGCTTTCAGCTAGTTGTTTCAACAGAGTTAAGTACAAATAAATACGGGTTTTAATGAGGCATTCACGCTATATGGTCTCATATCTTATTCCGAAACAAAACCTACTAGTATAAATATGTACAATAAAATCTTTGGCAGATCCTCTTGTGAAATATTGCGAAAACAAATCTATAGGAAAGTAATGACGCGAGATCGCTATGAATCTGGTTGATGTATAAATCACGTTTGTGTATGTTTATTATGTATGTTTATGCATGTGTGTGTATAGTTTGTGTAGTAATGTGTGCGAGGGGCATCACAATAAATATTCATCAAGTTATTAATGCCTATAAAACAGATGGACTGGACGTGTTGTATTTTTATTATTTGAATGCACGGTTATGAGTTTTAAGTTGCGTTGGAAAAAAATATAAATATGTCGATGCTAGATATAATATTTAAAATATAATGCACAGGTTTCATAAGGAAGCTCAGAATCGCCCAACGAGTTAACGAGAAGGCTATACTTGATGTTTCTCTGCGAAATAGAATCAGAAACTAGTAACCCGTAAGAGAACGAATGTCACCAAGCGACTAGCCTAGGGAATTAGCTCACTGAAGTGGCAGTGGGCTGGACAGTACACGAAACGAGCCATCGTTTCGTGTACCCTTCTACCTCAACGTAGCCGTTGGGGCAGAAGGGTTCTGGAGCGGCGGCCACGTACCGACAAGCGCAGTGCAGCATCCAACAACTAGGTGCCCTGACGATACGTCAAATTCATACGAAAACTCTGGTATATGTGAAAGTCTTTAGTAGAGGCTTAGGTCCAGTATTAGTAAATTTGATGATGTTCTACGTTGTAAGTGGATTTATATAAGTACATTTTTCCCAAGATATATAATTATCACGTATAGTCATATCAATAAACACCACCCCACTAATAAAATTAAAAATTTAAGAAACCCCCGACATCAAAGTTGCATTTTCTCACCTGCTAGGAAAAAACTTTGTTTTCAAACGACTAAACGCACATTTTCGCACTCAGAACACTAAAAAACAAAATAAGTACAAACAATCATTTTGTAAGAGCACATTAGTAACATCTACCCAGTCATAATTAAAACTGACGACACAACTCCCGCTAAGTGAATTCGTGTGTCCTGCCACCTTCAATAAACAGCTGAAGACCAATCATCATTACAAAAGGGTCACCATAAAAAGAAATCAAGCCCACCTTTGGAAAGAGACGAACGTACAGAAAAACAAAATGTTAGAGCAAGAGGTAACAATGCGAGGGATACTGGCCATAAACAATCCGGCAAATGAAAGATTATGTTTATCGAATTAAGGTGTTCCCAAATAAAATTTGCTCTTTATCCAAGGGATTGGCGTAACTTCTACTTTTCTGGAGTTTTCTTAGGTGCCGTGGAATGAAATGGTCCGTCTGTAAGTGTGCTTCATTTTCAAAGATGACATTTTTAAATTCGGTTGAATAATCTTGAACAATAGAATAAATTTCATTTTAAATAATAATGTTGACTTATTCATATCAAGTTAACATATTGATTCAATTATAATTACTTGAATGCAGCGGAAAATTAAAAAGACAATACTGAGAAAAACATTTTTGTAAGAGAGTAGGTAGATTAGAGATTTGGTTACGATCAAGACATTTAGGATTATTTTTAACAAATATATAATATTCTATTACTCTCTTTCCCATTTTAAAATGTTTCCAGTTGCATTCAGGCTGTGACGGCACGAAGCCTGGAGTCAGCAGCATAAAGCATAAAAAAGAAACTTTTAAAGTTTAAAGATTTGGCTGTGATTTTACAACCGGCCGCCTGTCTGACGTCTTCAGGAATGCTATTAACCTATCAGCTGCCAAGGCTGTGTCCTTCAGTCACATACGACATCCATGCGATAATGTGAAGTGGTCTTATGTTAGGTCGGAACCACACGCACATATATTGATTATATACACTGTAACTGTAAAAAATTAAATTCTTGTACATAAAAATACAATAGAAGCTCTTTTGCCTAACTTTTAAATTCCATAATAGTTTGGAAAATCACTTTTAATGCTAAATTCAGTGGAAAAAGATTCAATTCAATATTTTTATCCACAAGCTTTAATTTTGCAAAAAAAAATAATTTGTTGCAAGTAAAGTGACCTTTTGCCACGTGACGTCGCTCATCTCGAACGAGCCTAACTGTAACAGTAGATTGGACGAAATTGGACTATAAAATTGCTGCACTTAAGTTTACATTCCAATGCTTCAAGTTTATTATCTTATCCCGGAATGATTTACGCGAGAAGACAATGCAATCTATTCTGAAATGTAAGGCCACGTTGAAAAAGGAATTCTAGCTTTTAGGTTTAAAGTTGAATTTCGCCTGTCGTTTGTTAAAAGAAACTAAAGGAGTTCTCACATTTTACTGAAAAATGTGTAAGAAGTAAGGCAGGGAAAGCCGTGGGATCCGTTATAAAGACATATTATTCTTTTGAGCGAAGTGGTATTGTGCGCAATAAGACGAGTAATCCTGGAAGGTAGTCCCGCCATCCAATTGTCATTGTTTGTATTCTCTAATGAAAAACATTTTGTTTTCTTTACGCTTCTGCGAGAGGTGGAGATTAAAATGTCTCTTGGGCAGTGCTCGTGTTCTATTTGAATAAAGGATGACCTCGACGCTGTAACGGTGAGGTTTAAAAGGATTTTTAGTAAGACATATAGGTAGACTTTAGTTCTATATTATTGTAGTTGATGGTAGGAAGATGTCTTGTTTGATAGTCAATCTCGCGTCAACTGTTATTATTTATTTTACATTTCATTTTATAAGTTATTGACAAATAACAATCGATGTTCTCGTTATAAAAACCATTGAGGTTTTACTACAAAATTATTACTAAAGTGGAAATCTAGTACTCCAATAGATAATCGTAATTGTAAAATTAGAACTAATAAAAATATCCTTATCAATTTTAATAATACCCAATTTTTTTTATTGAAAAATGCTTATTCAAATAAAGGAACCCGTTTCAAATTTACCTTTTGATTCTATACCCCTACCTCCATATGAGTATTAACAATCGGCTCACAGCCGCGGGGCAGCAGGATCGATGCCCGACACGTGGGGAAGCACCCCTGGTCCACTCTTCACTACTTCAATAGTTTCTATAATTTTTCGGGTTTGAATCGGTATGTCAAATGATTATTTTGTTTTAAAATCATTTATCTTTTTCAAAAATCAAATTTAAAATTGAAAAAATCTCCGACTCCAATGTTGCTCTTATCCTTTCACCTGCTAGAAAAGAGTTAATGGTTTCCAAACGTCTGATCATACATTTTCCAAACATTGCTAAGAACACTCTCGTTTAAAATATCTTATAAATAAAAAAATAGAACTAGATCTCTTACGAACGAAGTCTTAAGTTATTTTTTGCAGTTTCTGTATCAATGTGGTTAGATTTTATGGATTTTTGATACCATGGATATCTTTGTAATGAAAATATTCAAATTCTAAATGCATTCAACGTTCTTTACAATATTAATAATTGCTATATAAAAATACCGAAACGGCATGAACCCTAGCCCTTTCATTGCAATCGTCAGCCGGTGAAAAGGATATCGGACCAACTTTGATTTTTTACCGTAACGGTGACACGCGCGGGTGGTTCGATATTGTTTAGTTTGAGTCGCGCGCGGGACAGCTGCTGAGGATGGGTCCTCGGTCAGATTGGAGGCAGAAGTGGGGATATTTCAGTAATCTTTAAAAAAATTATAGTACGTTAACATAAAATGCACCAAGCAAGCTTTATATATAGAAAAATCATAAGAAAATCTTGGCAAGTACATAAATAGCATTTTAATTATTAGAAGCATTTACATTATGAATATTTTTGGTGGCATCACAATATTGTGATATTATTAATCATATATTCACTATTCACATATTAAAGATTTAAGAATTCCAATCGATCTCCAAGTATTGAATTTTATTATTACCTCAGCAATTCTCACAGATGTTTAATGAAAATTTTATCAAAGCATTCGATTGTGTGCACCCGCACTCTCACCTCACTTACCCTAGGGGAAGTGAACAAAGGCAAGGTGCACACCGTGCGACCCACGCGTCAACTCTCGCGGCGACTCCCGCTTCACAAATATTATTATTACCAAATTTATCGCGTGGAAAATTGCACGCATTGTCGCTGCGACGCCGATATATCATCTGATTATGAATTATTTTTATGTTAATTACATGTAGGGGACGTAACGGTCGTCAGTTTTTGTGCACCTATTCTCATGGCTATGTATTCCCAATGGCATAGACGGTCTGTATTTTAAGGTCAATTATTACGTGAAAATGAATGGGAATTAAACTTCTAACTATAGCGTTTAGAGGCGAAGTGTGCTATAAGGTTAATACGTGACACACATGTCACTTCATGAAAACAAACAAAATTAATGCAAGAGTTTATTTTGTAGATTATTATAATTACTTTTATAGCCGTACTTTTAAATCGCAAAGCTTTTAAAATAACGGCCATATTAAAAACAATATAAGCAATTACGTACCTTCCCCCACGTAACCCTTTTATCAACAAACAATCTTTTTTAATCGCCTCAATTCCGCGAAAGCTGACGCAAAGCCGTCCCTCAGTGCATTAGCTAAATATCTCCGACAATGGTGGACGGCGTCATACGCGCAGATTCGCACGCACGGCCAGCTCGCGACAGTGTGTCCCCCGCCTTACGAGCCAGTGGACCGGTAAACTTTGTAAATGACTTGTGTCACTTTGAAATAATATTGTGTTTGATCGAATATAAAAAATGTTATTGATTCATGTGAGTTAAGTCTAAATCTGACTAGCTTTTTTCTGCTGTATTACAAGTGAAAATACGAATTTGGGTTCCTATCACATTAAGCCAAAGAATGAGACAGTAATAAATGAAAATTTTACTTTCTACCGAGATGTCATCATTACTAAAGCCGAGGTTGTCATTTTAAACTAAACTTATAAGATAATTATGCCTTATTTAATATTGAATACAATGTTGTATTATGTTTGTTCGTAAATTAGCAGCAAACATAAGCAGCAGGGAATTGCTCATGCTTCAAAGAAAATTAGACCAATCAAATTTTTCTCACAAAGACTAATATAACTGTGTCTAAATAAAACGAATCCGGATATTAGAATAACGATGAACAATCGTAGGTAACAAAACAAGGGAGGGTGGGGCGGCCGCGCACGTTGCCGTGCGATTAGTCGCTGCGACCGAACAGTCGATTATGCACGCTTATATTAATCTTCTGTGTGCAGTTTTCACACGGCTGCCTGGGAGTCATCTCGTGGGGTTGATTAATAGTTAGTCTTGTTAATTTTATGAAATTTTTATAAATAAAATTAAAAACTCAATACTTTTCGAAACACGAAAAATATTGTAAGGTTTAAAAAGATTTTCTTCTTTACGGTCTTGTACTTTCTAGCGAATAAGTTTTTGGAACACTTTGAAAAGGAAATGTTTAGGTTACCTACCATAGTCGGAGCAAAGTCGCGGGCAAAAGTTAATAGATTTACCACCAAATAATCACACAAGTTTCTATGAATATTTAATTCCAATTTCGAAGCCAAATCGTCATTATCATTACCCAATCAAACCTAGGGGATCCATCCAGCTCCCAATTACAGCACAATCAGTCGGCCGTGTCTCTCGTATGTCAATCGAAATCAGTTATCTGATACGGGGATCTTTTCATTAAGGTTATCTGGAATCTGTCCGTATGTCCATTCAGATACTTTGATAAGCTTGAGAGTTTGAAGAGACCTGCTTTATAGGCTGATGTTGTCTATTTTCAGTCGTTTAACTCACCAAATTATCTCTTTAAATATTACTCGAGATTTTTATTAGCAAATATCCCATAATTACACTACGAAGTAAGTTAATTAGCCAAAGGATGTCGTCAAGGATGATATGCGCGCCATTGGTTTGATAACTTGGGATACCGACGACCGCGCGAAGTGGAGCCAAAAAGTAGGAAAACGAAAGAAGAAACCGGAAAAACGCTCAGATGATAAAGAAAGAGTTATCTAGCCAAAGATTCTGCAAATTATGAGCAAGCAATCGCGGCTTCCTTTACAACTCCCAAGTTTTAAAATGTAGCCCGTCGTCGGGGGCGAACCAGGGACTTCGTAAATTGAGATAGTTATAAGACCTATGCGATTGCTTTTATTAACTTCTCAACTTTTACTGCATACCTATAATTTCAGTCGTTAAAAACTTATTTCCAGTTGATTCCCAATTGTTTGTGAGATTTTAATTATTTTTGGTGATTATGAACGGTTTATCGCGCATTTTTATAGGTTAAGGTGTTTTACTCTTTTATAAAACTTTGACACTGAGCCGAGTGGAAATAAATATGAACTAAAAAATAAAAATGAGTAACTATTTTAATTCAAATATAAATCAATATTTGAGAATGTTTTAAAGAATTTAGCGTGGAATATATTTTTAGCCAGAAACCGCAAATAGGCGAAAATAAATTATTTATTAATTATTTTATGTCTTGTTTTTAACGATGATTAAAATAGTCAGTTTAAGTTTAAGAAAAGTATTGACGGCATACAGCGATGTATTATGTAAGTGATATTACTGTGTAATCGTCCAAATTTAAAGATTCATTTTTACGCGGTTTTTAGGCTTCCGTCCATCGTCACAGCCAAAAAACATGTGACGATGAGAGAGACAGAGTATAATTATTAGATTAAATTAATAAAATCAGCATAGAATGCGCATTAATTGCGAGTGTTTCTCACGGTTAAGGGCGTCCACACACTCGGCGACTAACAATCGCCGGCGACGCGACGGTGAGTTTCAATTTGCGGCACACGTGCGCGACGAATGTTGCCGCGTGTGCGCAGGCTTTGTTCCCTATCTGTTTACGATGGCGATTAAAAATGATGTGGACTTGTTGATTGTAGTTAAATTAGTGAAGTTTGAGCGAGTGCTCGAGTGTGGAGTATTAGTTGATTTTGGTTATGCGATTAGCTTCTTGTTTAGATATCAAATATGCAATATCTTTTTATATTTAACTAACAAACGAGAGCTCTGACACGATATCAATGTCAATGTTCGAAAAAGGCATCAAATTTGTTTGTGTTTCAGCACTCGTATCGTGTAGATTTCTCGTTCCAGTTTCTCTAATAAAGTACATTTGAATAAACATGACAATTTTATAAAAATCTATAAAATAACTACACAGCATCACCGTGTCACCCCGAAACATACCGAAAATTCCGTTCAAAAGTTCACACTCAGCAAATCCGAATAAAACACAAACGTCCACAAAACAGTTGTACAGCACGCGGGACTGACCATGGGTTTCCGCCAACAGCACAGTTTCCACCGGAACTAGTCCGGTTCTCGGCCGGCCCACATCAGGAGCGCTTACCTTAGTTTTTTTTTTGTCCGCTGATTTATGGTTGTTTTGAATTTGTTAGCTGTCGACAGTTCGCTGGGCTTTGAAATAAGCGGAAATAGGAGGATGCTCGACTTTCCATTCAATGGATGGTTTATTTCTTATAGGAGTTCGGACACGAGAAACTCTGTCGTAAGTATATACATAGCATACATTGTACTGGATGAAATCTATTTGAAATTTTGGTTTTAGCTTTTGCCGCTAGTAGAACTGACAATTTCTATATAAAATAAAATAAGTTAAATGGTAAGTAAGTAAGTAAGTAGTTCACGTATATGTGATGGAAGATTTGGCTTTTTGTCAATTGAAATATAGTAAAAATTAACAAATTCAAGAAACAGTTTGTTTTTATCTACGCCATTCTAGTAAGTCTTACCAAATAAATCGACGCACTGAAACACGTAGTTCAGTTTTGATAAGTAGCTACTATTATTTTATGAGGTAGGTCCAAAGTTCGGTGCAGACCGCGTAAAACTACGCATCTACCTACACACCTAGCAAGAATCCGGATGTTTATCTATATTATGTATAAATAAATAAGTAAATGTGATAAAATATAGTGTCCTTAAGGTAAATGTCCATAAGATACCTTTAACGTTACGTCACATTTATTTATTTATTTATTTCATACAATAATCGGGCACCGCTACGCGTTCGGTCTGCACCGGCCTTAAATCAGGCTAACCAAGTCTCCAAACTAGTTAGCATCCCGTGAGAAGTTCGACGATCGATACAAACTGCATCAAGTGCATGTTGCAACACACAACGCCACTGATTTGATTACCGACGCGTTACGATTCATTATAGTCGGTGAGATGTCACAATTTATGATCATGTTCATTTCTATTTATTTAATTATGTGATAATAAAGATATATTACGCGGGGAGAAAAATATTATATCTACTTAAATATTTTATATTTGTACGTAACTTCTTATACCAGGGGTTTCTTGTATTTATCAAATATTTAACTTTACATATTGTTTATTTTTTTTAGTAATTTACGACTAAAATATACACTGTAATATTATACAGTCTTTATACTTTATTTAGAAAGAAAGAATACATTTATTTGCCAAAAATATGAGTACAAATATACAAATTGATGTCAAAATGAATTAAACCTACATGTTTTATTTTTATACCGAATCGCAACAAAAAAAAGAATTATAATGTATACTAGCACTAAATTCTATCTGAGTCTGTCATTAAAGAAATCATTTAAAGTATCATCATATACATATAGTACATTTATCAGTTAATAAAGACTTAAGGTGCTTTTTAAATAGATTTAAATTTAAGCTTTTATATTGATTTGGAATGTTGTAAATTTTCGGTGTCACACATACTATACTATTACCAAGTAAAGCAGTTTTTGACGGGTGTATGCATAATCGATAGATATCTCGATGATTCCTCAATACAACATCAGCTAGACGAGGGAATAAATGAGCATTGGTTTTAACTATTCTAAAATTCCCAAGGAACTAGGGCCTTGGGGGCAGTTAATCGAAGGGCTTATTTGTAACGAATCCGAGCACGAATGTTCGTGAGGTATGCAAATGAGAATGTTTTGCGATATCACGCTCCAGTAGTTTTGGCAATCGTCTACACTTGACGGAGCGCGGAGGTGTTTTATAGGATGTATATGTTGTGGGTTGCTTAGGGGGAAAATTCACTTTACATGGCATAGTACACGCAAGTCATAAAAACGGATAGGAGTGTAGGACATCCGGCAGCTAGATGAGTCGATGATGTAAAGGATGTTCCTGGATGGGGATGGCCCAGGACAGAGATGGATGGCGGAGACGGAAGGAGGCCTATGCCCAGCAGTGGGTCACGACGGAGGGCTGCAGATGATGATGATGATGATGAAGTCTTTAAAAAGTATTTCTGGTTAAACTACTGGACTATAAATTAAATATTATCAAATAAAAAATGCCTGTCACTGTAAATAACAAACTGTTATATCGTAATTGTCCATTGATATTACTAACAAATGATTTTTGGAGATTGAATGGGATTTGATTTAAATTGTATCATATTATTCGTAGTGCGACGCAAATATGATTTCTGGTAAATATAAGATAAATATCTTTCTTGCTATTATACTTCAAAAATCACAAATGCACGTCACCCCAATCAACACCTCGAATTGATGGAATATTTCCTTTGGAGTCGGCATAAAGGTTTCTGACACACTTAGACTGCTTTCAACATCTTCAACCCCTGCTATGGAGTCAGGGGGGCTCCTTAGAGTAACTTTAGTAAGCAGAAGTGGCGTCGTAAGATGAACCAAGCGTTCTCGACGTATGGTTACGACGTCGTTTGAAAATGATTATAAGAAACCATGTCGAAATTATTTCTTTTTTGAATTAGACAGCAAATAAATTTGTCATTAATCTTCTTAATCAAGCAAAATAATTTTGCTGTATATATGTCATATTATTAGGCGTCGTTGAGATTATACTGTCTTGATTATGTACTGAATGTCGAGGCTGTAACAGGGTCAGAAAAGTAATGAGTATTTTTTCTTCCACGGCTATCATTCTGTTATAGACACCGTGACCAATAAAATCCATGATTGACAAGTTCGCACCTTCTATTGCTTCATGCAAAATAAATCGCTGTCTCTATAGGGGCCCCAAATTAACGGTTTCCAAAAGATAGACCTGTCTTCTCGATTTGACTCGCGATTCTCGTGTTTATGTTAATTTAATATTCGGGGGAGAGTGGGTTAACGATTCGATACGTGGGGAAGCTCAAAAATGTCAGGAATAATAGTCGAGTTTGGGAATAATAACAGCATAACAGAGTGTTGTATTGGGGTAAGAGAATCTGGTTTGGTTTTAGCTTGGGGTCGAAAGTGGAATCGATATCTTCTTTGATACACGTTCAGTCACACTTTATTTGGGAAAAAATTCGTCATATTAAATGAAAGTTACTAAGCACTAGGCTATAACAAAGATGGACTTCAAATGAGAAGCAGAATGACGAGCACAGTTTAAAAAAAATATAAAAATATGTGTACACTTCTGACACTTTAAAACTGTCATGTGATTCCTCAAATTTTTCGTTTTTCTCATTTCATTTTGATTTAATTTTTTACTAAATTTTAAAGTTTCACTCAATCTTCCACTAATTAGTCAATACACAACCACCGACATTGGAATTTCATCATTAGATTTACCTATCAATTCAATCAGCCGTCGTTGCGTGTCCCAATTTTTTTGTGTCAATTATCACCGCGCGTCTGGCGAGCTCATTGCCGGCAATTGGTGATGCGGGCGCCCTGTCCTGGTGTAGGCTCACGGATTGGTACTGCCGGATTGACTTTTTTTTACCTTTTTAAAATCAATTTTTTTCAACTTAGGATGATTCAACAGAAGCTGGACGGATTCTTGGTTTGATCACCTCATGCTACGTAATTTTTTTTTTATGTTCTACTCTAAATAAATCGATCATTGATGCATCAGTATCTGATGAAAAATGGTACCTAATGGTACATAACAATCGTGGACCAGTTCAACGTTTATCATACCGAATTGCTCAAGCAACTCACGCATTCCAATCAGTCAGCTCTAAATTAGGTAATGGACCACAATTGTGGGCGGGACCCAGATGGTCAATTCGAAGAGGTATCGCTCGCCAGGTGGCCTGTGACTCAACCGAACAATTTAGTTAATAGAAGATACGGCGGCACAAGAACGCTATAGAGAGGACGTTATAATTTTTCTTTTTTAATTTCGTATTATGATTGCTTAACATTTTACGTCAAATAAAAGGTTTACTATTTGATTTTAATTTTTATTCTATTTATGAATCTAATCGATTCTAGCTTCTTCTTGAATCACATTTGATCTTGATATAATAGGCCTGCCGCTAAGTTGTCTATTCTCATATTCTTGCTCCACTCATCATCCGTCTATAAAAAACTTTCGATCGGTTTAGAATGTTCACGTTTCAATGTCTTCTCCACACATTTCCCAGTGCGTGTGACCCACATCGCTACCAATTGAGGCAGTTTAGGTGATCGTGCAGGTACAAGGTGCCGCACTTATAACAATTGCTTCTTGTTGCCGACGAAGTTGTTTCAATTATGTGCTTTGTCTATATTGTCTATTGTTTGAACTAGTTAAAGGTCCTACTGTTTGGTGTGAACATTTGTGTCGATATATATATATACATTTCACCATTGACATCTATACTACCTAACTAGTGTGGAGTATTTGTTCATAAACCATTAATTTTACATATAAGTTATATCAATAAAAAGCAAGGGAAATCTTTACTGTAAGTTACTTTTAGCTTTAATGCAGTATTTTATTTGCAATACGAGTGTATCCCCCAAAACTATCAACGACAACCATATTTTCTCTCTATAGGTATGCTAATAAAAAGTATTTACATAATAATCATGTCATCCAAGTAAGTAAAAATTTTTAATTTCTGAATCTGACCTATCGTTATCTGTAAAGATACAAGAGAATAAAGCCAGAATCAGAGCAGCTGTTACTCGGGTCGAGGTTACCTACGAGCAGAGATAAGATACACATCGGATTTAAAACATGACCGCAGGAAGGGCAGCCGAGTGAAAACTGAAAACTAGCCCTTTCCTTTGTGTCGGAGCTCTGAATGTATCGTAAAATTACATAAAACGCTTTGTAAAGGTGTCGCCCGCACTGTTGCCTCGCTCCTAATAGTTGCTGCTTAGGGTTGCCACTTAACAAATTGTTTTTTTTTTAATATTTTTTTTCTATGGTTAACTACAAGATAGCCCTAAAACCGACTACGCAGGTAAGTTCTTCAGCAAATTGTACATTTTAAGATCTTTTTAAAGTCTGTTTTGATTTTTACTAGAGTTGTAGCATAACGAGCTAATGAATTTGATTAAATAACGCTAATAATAATAAGAGAAGAACTACGTAAAAAATTTAAGGTTTGTGTACAATTTGAAACATTTATACTTTTACATTGATCCGAATTGCCACTAGGCGTAGGTATTACTATCATAATTCGTTTAAAAAATTGTTTTGAAGAGATATTACATTAGTACGAGTACAATATTATTCAGTAACTACAGTCTGTTTTCCGAGTGCTTTAACAAACACAAAAATTACCATATTTAAATAAAAAACTTAATTACATTTAAAACTAGAGATAACCCTAGATCGAGTCATAGTGCGCCCGCATCTCGGAGAAGCTTGAAATGTTATACGTTATACACCGTTACCCTAACTTATGCCATTTTGTGTTTTTAAGTGGACACGGGTTCGTGTGCTGCGGAGATTGATGGCGGAGTTTGAATTCTGTTTGCGTTATTTATTGTACGGGTATTATTAATGTGAACATTCACGTAGTGATGCTTAACTAAAAATGTGAGAGGAGTGCAGTTTGTTTAGACTCTAAATGGACTGATTAAATATATTGTAATTAGTAAGGGTAGCAGATTTCAGAGGAGTTGAGACGTTGGAGTATGATGGATACATATCAGTGTACATACAATATATTTTGAAATCACAAAACATTTTCATCCTTGAAGTTTCGTTTAGTAGTATCTTTTCGATTCATTTTAAACACGTTTAAAGATTCATAGGCCTGTTTAATTTTCATTTTAATGACACATCTTCTTTCTTTTACTCTTTCTATACTTTGATAATACTTAATTATATTTTTTCAAGAACATTTTAGATCTTCCCCTCCAAGGTGGGCCAGTAATTACAAACTACCCGCATCGGATCTCCGATGCGAGCCCTTTGTACACCCATTTTGTTTCACTTATGCCGGAATTTTTAGCATCAATTATAATTCTACCACACGGTAGTCGGGGAGCTAAATACCCGTATTGCGTGTTGAAATTAACTCGTCATGACTGCTGATGGAAATCTAAATGGCTATATCCTTTTGAGGGGTACAATTGCAAAGGAATGTTTATTTTTTGTTCCAAATAATAATTAACAATTATTACACACCAGAGATATTATACTGAACTCTGTGGCTGGATTACACTTGATTCGATACCGTGGAATTAGTGGGTACTCCCTACAACGAAGTACTTACTAAATCCATATTCGATACCGTCGCTCGTTCATCGCACGGTCTATTGACATAAAAAATGATTGAGATTGACATTTGAATTTGGCATTGAACGATCGTACTGGTGATGTTCAAAAACAGTAATTCTAACTTATTTTATATTTGCGCGTGAAAATATAACTTTATTCCAATAGAACGTCTTCATAGGAACTCACTTCATATTCTAGGAAGCACCCAAATCGCAAAAGTCTTGCACATTAGTGTCTACGTCAATGTGGGCAGAACGATTGCGATATCTAAGGCTATATTTTCCGGTCTTCTAAAACCCAACTGCTTATATACCCGACAATATTCATATAAACGAACGAAGAAGAAATCAGTGCCACTTACGTTGCAATTCCGTGGGATTAGTAGGGTGACCACGTGGGCCTCGGGGGACACAGCGACAGAGGCGCGTGGCGTGGGGGGGTTGGTGAAGGGCAGAGGGGGGAATAATGCAATATTTGTTCGGCGACACACGGCGACACGCGGCGGTGCCATTGTGCACCTAGACAGAGGTTGTCAACTTTTTCTGCCATTTTAGCATTTTGATCGAATTAATTTGTTTCACCAAAATCAGATCAACGATTCGAAAGTTATCGCGTTACAAACAATGTATTTTTGCCCCAATTTGATATGTAGACCTTAGTAGACCGCTTCGCTTGTTGGGTCAATTTAATTAAAATTTTATAGACAAAAAAAGTTAATTGTTACTATAAAAATAACAAAACCAACCTGAACAAAAGATAAGACAATGAAATATCTAGCATGACATTATAAAAGATTCACGTGATATTAAAAATACCGGTACAGTAGAATCACACTACATATATATTAGCTACCATCTAAAAGCGTACACATTCGGCATCTATTGCTCTAAAGCTTTTTAGTTATTCGAATATGCTATATACACCTTTGGCAAACTAACCGGTTGACAACCTCTGCCACACTAATCCGCACAGGCACATGGGGTGCGACGATAAAAAGATAATGCGGGCGAAGTCGCGTGCGCATCAAAAAAGTCGCTTTAATGACGCACCTATACAGCGCTTATACAGACTTATCGCGCCTGCGCGCCGCACTGCAGCTAAAATAACAAATGAGCTTAATTATAATACCTTTCGAAGGGTGCCTCACGGCGTAGGGGACAATAAGCGTCCTAGCAGGAGGTCTGACGTGTTTTTATTGGCGAGCGTGCTGAGCAGTCAATGTCGCGAGAATAATGACGCGAATGGATTTCGGATACCCTTTAAGCTTGACAGTTACATTTTGTGAATAATACATCAGCCGTGAGAAATGGCCTTTATTTGTCGGTACGGGATTCGGCTGCATTTTTTAACCATTTTCCATATACACTGTTGTTGGAGAATGAGATAAATGTAGAGTATATTATGATATAAAAGCAAAATTCATACGGGCTTCAAATATCTACTCGATACTCGAATGTGTTGATGCTAGACAAGATAGATTTTATAAAGTAAAACTTTCAATGTAAACGGCAGTCTCAAGACAAATTGATGCGATAGTAAAATATTACTTCATCACCCAAAAAAACACGCGTCTCAAAAACCAAAGCAAAATCTTGCCTTCGGTCTACATAGTTATTTTCGTTCAAATTCTATTAACGTGTTGTTTGATTAAACAGACAAACCAGAAGGATCAAAGCCACTATCCAGCAGTGGGACAAAAATGCAAGGAAATAAATTAAATATATTCAAATTAGATTTAAATACATTACAAAACTTAAAAAATAACCGGCGCGGCTCGTGTAGGGCGACAACAATGGCGCTTGTGCCCGGACCGTTACAATAGTTGACAAAAAGTCGCCCTCACCTCGCTATACATAACGCGGTGATTTTTACTCGCACTCGCACTGTGATTTATGACACGGGCACAATACGACGTCACGGTTATGAAATCGGAACGAGGGCGGCGTGAAAGCCGTTGTTTTGTACTAGTAATTATTGCTGCACATGCCGTGCAGTTCAGTTTTCAATTGAAATTGTGTCAACTACGAGTATGTTTTCTATGGTTGAGGTGAGCTGCGGTCTGTAAACAAATTTCATATTTTTATGTCTACCATTAGTGTAGGACAATTCTACGCGATTATATAAATCTACTAGCTTTTGCCCGCGGCTTCCCCACGTGAATTTCATAGCAAAATCTCAGTAATTTTTTTATCGCGTACTCTGTAAGACTGGTAAACAAATATGATTCAAATTCGCATTTTTTCTCGTCTTTTTCATAGCATTTCTTCAATTTTCTGTTTCCCGCTGCATGTCTCGTACTGCAAACTTGTCCAATCCCGCTTCCTGCTATATAATATAAAGTAGATATCCCGTACTGTTTCCTACCTGTTCCTGTTTTTTGCAATGTGTCCCGTCCTGTTTCCCACTAAGTGTCTCCTTCCCATTTCCCGCACCTACACCCACTCCCGCTTTCTGCAACGCGTGCCGTCCCATTTTCCATGACGTTATACGTCCCGGTATTTTATTAACCACAAACATAAATTAATCATTTTTTGTATTTACTATTACTATTATTTATTACAAAAAGTGTGCCAATTTTCAGCTTTTTATCTTGAAAATGGTATTAAGTCCCATACAATCTTTCACCCTTATCCTACGGGAACCTGACCATTTACCGGGATAAAATGTATCTAATTTTCCTACAGGACCCTCCTCATTTTTCTGGATGAAATGTCTACAAGATGTTAACCCGGGATTCTGAGGCATTTTTGATTCTTAATTAGTTTTTCAATTATCCTACGGGAACCTGACTATTTACCGGGATGAAATGTTTCTAATATGTTAACCCGGTATATAAGGTACATACGTATCAAATTTCAAGAAAATCGGTCCAGTAGATTTCGCTTAGACTGTCTTGCGCTTCACTCGAAATCTGTCCAGTAGACTGTCTTGCGCTTCACTCGAAATCTGTCTAGACAAACAGACAGACAGACAGACAGACAGACAGACAGACAGACAGACAGACAGACAGACAGACAGACAGACAGACAGACAGACAAACAGACAGACAGACAAAAATTTCCAAAACTATATTTTCGTCATCTATATCAGTAACTAAGTATATTCCATGAAGAATTAAAAAAATATATCCAATGTACAAATTTGGCCTTTCTTAAATTTTATTGTATGTATTGATTATTAAATGAAAATACAAATGAGTCGGTCAGTTTCATAATATTATTACTATGTCTTTGACATAGCATGCTCCTCATTTACGGATTTTTGTACACCCGATAGAACATGCACGCTTGGCTTGCATGTTCTGCAAATACTTAATCCTAATCAAATTTCATGTTTTTAGTATGCCATATTCATCTAAATCAACTTTTTTGTCTAATTAATATGACTGGACCGTACCTATATGTATATCTAATATAACCACTAGCATGACAACTATTAATAATGGAACACACGACGTGTTACATTTCACATAATAGTCATGTGGCTTTTATGTGGAATGTAACACACAATTTGATGTTTATACCTCAACCCTGAGGACGACGACTTTAAGAATTCTATATAGTATAACAACTGAAAATTGGTCACGTGATTTAGAATCCCTAACATCAACAACCCACTAGACGACCGAGAAAGTTACTCTTTTCCTTAAAAATCTAAAATATATTTACAGAAATCCTATCTTGTGTCATAAAATCACATATATTATCGGCAACTTCATCATAATAACTCGATTAACACAAATAAAATTACATTTAAAATTAAATTTGTCTGCATTCTTCATTACTTTTCGCAATGTCTGACAGGTTAGGGTGACAATCTAATAAACTGGCCGCGTCCCGCTGAGGCTGTCCGATTATGTGCCCAAATCTTGTTACCCTACACTGATTAATATCACTGGCGTTTTCATTCTGCGTGGCCATCCCTTGCTGGAAATTGAAAATTATTACAAGGTGGTTTTCACATAACGTAAATATTACTGTTAAGTCCGCTCTTTGTACCAAATTACATAAATAAGTCTTAGACTGAATAACACGTAAACTATAAGACCACTAAAACTAGAACAGTGTAAACTTATGATGTTAGTATCATCATTACCATACATACATAATACAAAGTTGTCCCTCTATCCACGCAATAAAAACCAATCAAAGTGCAGAAGCTGTAAAGAATCAATAAGTTGCAAATCTCTTCTATACGGGCGATAAAAAGGTCGTATAATGGTCGTATATGAGAATTTACATGACACCTCGGAGGTGCGAGGCGCCCTGAACCCCAAGACATTAGCATTAGGAGTTTTTATAGGTAAGCTTACAATGTTGACAAATTACGCGGCCGACTGTATGGCGTACGAAACTACTCATTTGAATAGGTGCTTAGATATAGTGATGGGGCTGACACAAGATAATGTTTATCGATAAATGTATAAATAATATTACATCTCGCAATTTCTCAAAAAGTTACCGAACTTATGGAATCACGATTCCGTAAATTTATTTGGCATAATATGGGCAAAAAGTGTCGAGACACAGAATCATGAAACATAGTAAAAATAGACGTACTTCATAAAGTTACCAGTGAGATCAGAATACACAGATTTTTTGTAAGGAAGTATTATTATTAGTATTACTAACAAAAATAAATAATAATTAAAATTGAATTCAAATATATATTTGAATTCAATTTTAATTATGTATATACATATGTACTTTAAACATGCTGAACGTGAAAAAATATAGCAAACAGCACTTTTTAATAAAGGTCACCTAATCAAAATAATACTACTACACTATAATAAATATTTTTTTATCATTTACTCAAGTCGCAAATTTCCTCCCAGGTCTTGAGACATTCACAGGCTCTTTTTCACGTCATATTCTAAGTATAAACTACTAGCATTTAGGAACGACCAGTACGATGTCTACGGAGAAGAAACGCTGAAACGCTCAGTCATTTAAAAGCATTGATCCCATGTCAGAAATCCATAGTCGCTATTTGGGAAATACAGTTTGAATAAAGCAGCAGCAACTTATCGACAGGAGCTCATCCCTAGCCTAGTAAAGGAGTGCGTCTGTGGCTGAGCCGTTCCACGGATTTAGCATAAAATCTCCATTTGTCAGTAACTGCAGGCATCCCGTCCGCGCCAGAGCTGTTGATGCCGAGATGTTATGATGGACTGGTAATGATAATGATAGCCTTTATTAACTATAACTTTGACATTTTACAATGAATCTTACTAATCTACTTTATTATATAATAGACAGATGCGGATAAGATAAAATTTAAAATGAAAAGTTATATCCTTACTAATTTAGTGCAGTTTTCCCTTAATAAAAACCGCACACTATGCTATATCTATTCATTCATCCCCTACTAATATTTTACTTATAAACGTACTTAGTTTATTTATAAAACTGTAAAAGTTTATTTGTAGTGAATTTTAAAAATATTAGTTTTACGTTTACATACTTTTTCTTTCTTTTCGAGTGTATTATAGCTAATTCTGGTGTCAGATTTTATTCAAGTCGCCTAAAGGCATCAGACATGACTTTAATTATTACATGCTGCAAAACCAAATATTCTAGTTGTTTTTCCTACTCAATGATCTCAATAAATAAAAATAATTGTAATATTTTATATCTTTATTCAATAAAACCGAGACACAAATTCATCTCGAAGTCATTAAACAAATGCCCCCTCGACTTTGTGCAGACCTACACATAAACACTTCAATAAATGCACATTAAAAGATATGTCTCTAATTTAACTTGAATTTATGGTCACCATAACCCGTAAACATGTCATCGACGTAGAATATTCCATTAGCGTACATCGACCGTTTTGCACGTGGTAATAGAGACGTTAAAATATCAATAAAGAGCAATGTATTTAGTTTTATCGTTGGAGTCGTAAATATTAGATTGTTAGGTAAAGTGTGGTTTAGGTTTAGGTGCGGCCCCTCGAGTACTTGCCACATAAACTTTTAGAAATGCCGTTTATACTTCATAAAATTTATATGCACTTTTATACGTCAATAAAGTTCGATTTGACTATGTTGTCTGCGTACGTGGTGACGTCACCCAAGATAATTAAAGGGCTCTCGATAGAGTGGTTTCGCGAAAGAATTCCATCCAAAAAATAAGATGATACATATTGTGGTCCCTGAACTACAAACGTGAGGAAGTAACCTACAAAAGATGAGAAAGAGTGAGTGAGGAGGAAATTATACATGCCAAGGAGTTTGTATTTAATTTAAATAAATGATTTGATTTGAATTAAAATAATTTATACAATTAATTAATTACCAGCAGTTATTATGAGAATATCAAAATTTACAATTGCCAACAATATTCGAATGAACTTATAAGGAAATACGAAAAATTCCCCTTAGAAGATAAGATGGAGTATGGAGTCTAAAAATAAATACAGTTTGTTGTCTGAACGTTGTCCTGGCACAAAGCAAAAACGTGAAAATATATAGTGGAAAAATTTGTTTCAATAAACACGGGATGGCTCGTCTTATGCACCATATAATTATATGTGCGATTAATAAAAACTTGAGTGGTCTCTAAACCAGCGTTTCGGGGCTAAGTCGAAACGTGTGTATGTTTACTATCGCATACCTCGTAAACTTTACGCGGCGCAATAAAGAATCACTAGGAGAATTATGTCCTCCTATGATTTCAAGGTGTGTTTTGGCTTTGAATAGGTTGTGGTAAATTATGGAATATTTTTTGGGATGTTAGAGATAAAATATCGTTATATACCTTATATTTTATCTCCAACATATAATTAATGTATGATATACAGCCAAGACTTGCTTGGGAACAATAAC
This sequence comes from Plodia interpunctella, assembly GCF_027563975.2. Lineage (NCBI taxonomy): Eukaryota > Metazoa > Arthropoda > Insecta > Lepidoptera > Pyralidae > Plodia > Plodia interpunctella. Next base: position 10,920,408 of record NC_071300.1, read on the forward strand.
TTCAAGCGGCGAAGACTTGTCATCATTAATGAGAGAGAAATATAATCTAATAATAATGTTATTTCTAAAATAAAATAATAAATAACTTGCCTAGATTTTCTGCTTGTTGCGTGTCTGAAAAGTCAAACCAAATTATATCAAAGAAATTATTATATTCCCATTTTTTTAAACTACTGAGCACCACTGTAACACCAGACTTTTAAAAATTGTTTTTTAAAAGAAAACTTCTACAATTAATGCCTTATTGGCGGGGAAATATTTTTTTCAGCATTTGGTTGATAAGAAGCCGAAACTGCCAGCAAAAGCTGCTGTATTATGAGAGTATCTGACTAAAGTACACCTAAGACCTGCGCGTGCTCTTTTGCCCACTATACTGTAAAAAAAGTATTGCTTTGTTGTTTAGTTTAGACGCTGATTTAAATACATGGAATTTACCGACTGACCGAAAGTCATGTGATATCTAACAATCAAGCGATCACCCCAGAAAAGTTCATCGACCGTTGGTCTCAGCTGCATCAGTAACACTATCCTCCCCAGGTGTCACCCCAACGAACAGCAAACTGCATGACAGCCTACCGTACGCCTTTATGTGGTAGTGATAAAGGGGATTATGCTATAATATTGAAAGTTGGTGTGCCAGTGATAAAGTCACCTAAGAACACAATACTTTTGCTAATCGATTAAACACGTGGGGACACTGATTGACATTAAATATGGTTTTCAATTGACATAATCTAATGGAATAACTTTTGAAAAGTAATGTGGATAGAGTTGACTATAGTATTAACTTTGATTTGCTTACTTAATAAGTGTTATTAAAAGAATTCAAAAATATAAAATGTACTAAAAACAACGTGTAAAACGAAAATGTAGAAAATAATAACAGCGAAATGGTAAGCGATAGAAGGAAACTAACTTTATGAACAAATATTACAAAATTATTAGGAAATCCATTTGAAGAACAATTTAAAAAAATACAAAAACGATACCGAAAATTAGGTTTGAACGGTTGCCCAAAACACGAAAATGTATTCCTCAAATACGACGTCAAATATATTCCTAACAGCCACAACGCAATTTTACATCAGACTAATACCTCGTAAATATAACAATTACAGGGCGTATGTAAATTAGTAGAACCTTTTAATAACCATCGAGAGCGGTAATCCCGGATAACTCGCTTCATCTACCTCGCCTAGTCAAACACCGGCCTATGCAATGATATAAGCAACTGGATATGTCATAGTGTCAGTCGAAATTCGATTCTAAATTAGTACAACCTTTTAATAAGCATTAATAATTGCTATCGGTGGGGACATCGACGTCTCGAAGAAATGGCGGACATAATACATAACATGTATAAATATTGAAGTAAGGCAACCAACATTTGAAGTCGCAGCCGACACTCAGAAAATGCTTCTTTAGGTGTTTATCGGGTCAGAGAAAAATCTCGCTCTATCAATATTGGTTTTCATGGGATAGGATTTGGGTGATCTTTAGAGAATTGTTCTGCTTGTCTGTCTGTATTGTACTTCGCTGTATCTCTCGTTCGGAGTGCTAACTGCTATTCGCAGAGCGACTCGACGCGGAGGGAATAAACGCCGAGCAAATCCAAATGGGCAGAAAAAATCGTTTGGTTGAATCGAGATGTCAGCTATTCAACTACGGACACGATTAAATTGATTGCAAAATCACTTCCAGCAAACTAAGTCGACGTTCTAAAACATCGACGGGCCTTCCATCCCGGCAAGGCTTAAGCAATTAACGTCATGTCCGGATGTTTTAATAACCCCACAATGCCGCAGTGTGTGCGCACCTCATGAACCTCGACCTAGGTATATCCGCGCCCTTATCTGTAATTAAAATTGGTATCGATGTTTCGGTGTTTATGGGCGGTTGCAAATTAAGGCATGTGTTATTGTATCGCTTAAAGTGTTATTTCGATAACATGGAGTTTAACGGCGATGGGATTTCGGCTTTTGTTAATGATATCGAGTGTGAAATTGGGTACTTACAACTAACGGTAAATTTTATGTCGGTTGTTGCAAATTATTTTTTCGAGTAATGCAATCAAAAAAGGATAGCATACAATGAATTACAATGTTATCATATTATTGCCAAAAAAGAAGTATTGAGTATTTACCTACATTTACGCCTATCAGGCACAACATTTGCAGACAAGACTATTATTACTCTTCAATAAGTACCTAGATCATGGACGTCTGGTAAACATAATCGAAGACACAACACTACATAACAATGTAAACACATTTTGGAAAGCGCTCATAACTCCAACTATTGTTTGAGAAGCAAACACCGACCCCTCAGGTGAAACTAATATCGTGCCCCGGCGCTCCCCGGGCGGTAATATCCAAAGTTATAATGTTGATAAATAGAAGAGGTAATATGCAGTGATTACCTTGGAAGTTCTTGTTTCGGTGATAGATTAATCAAGACAATATGTCAGTAGCTTTCTCGTCATGATAACTAATAGTTGCATAAAATTAAATAGCTCTCACAATTTTCGATTGATATTTTTAAATATTCTAATAATGACGAAATGAAGTCGCTTTAGAGATATCTCATACGTTCTTATTCTGTAAATATCGGTGTTTTAGATTAGATAGGACTCGGCTTTCTTGAAATTATAGTTGCTAGCAGTTAGCTTTCAAAGGATTATTTTTATTTTTCAAACAGCGGCACTTACTGGTAAGAAATCATTAAAATTAGAGAATGAGAGAACTAAATGTCATCACTATATTAACAAATATTTCATCTGAACCCTAAAGCTATTATTGTTCGATCAGTATTCATTACTTTGTTCACAATAACTGACAGATATAACCCAATCAGCGCCCTCCGGCCCACACACCATTGTTTTCCGTCACGGCGAGATTTTTCCAAGACGCGGTTAATTGAATGCGTGAAGGGTTGGCCCTTACAGGAATGATGCACTATTCTGCAAAACATTTTTGATTTAAGTTTTATTAATTTCTAGTTTGTTATTTCTTTATTTCAGTTAAATATACGGCCATGTAAATAAATTTTAGAAGATTATTAATATTGCTACCGATAAGATGTATTTTTTTATATTGATATTGCTAACGAAAAATTATATTCCAAGATTGCAAAAGTTGTCTACTAGTTAACTATTATCACGAATGATTACTAGAATGTTAGTTATTTTTAATACAAAATATATAGAAAGGATTTCTATAAAATTACCGATTACACCGGGAGTATCCAGAAATAGAGAAATAGTTCATAAAAACCAGCACACAGTTGCTGTTCAATCATCGTCGTACTGACACATGTAACATAAACTTAAAACGAGTCCCCTGCCACTTATTGTAATCAGTGTAAATTGTTCAATAAAAATCATCTTAATTTTTCATCATATTTCATCTTTTGAATGATAAACTATTTAAAGTAAATTTTATTTTCTCTCAACGATCCATAATATTCCCGTTTCCGAACTAACCTTGTCCCTGAGGACTACGCTCAATCAATGGCGGTAGACAAAGGCTGAGTATAATGTGTGAGAGGTATGCTGCTCGTGGAGGTAATGAATACTTTACGAGAGAACTGAGTAACTTTCCTTAAGAATTCTTCTTCTTTGCGTGTCGACGCATTATTTTCAATTTACATGATTACTCCATTACCTAAATAGACCACAGTTTGTTTTGGAATATCCTACTTTACTATCCGTTTGTGACGTCACACATAGTTTCGTGCAAATAATTAAATTCGTAATGACGTCATTCCATCGCACCGGGACCACTATTCATACCACACGTGCCGCGTGTGCGCAAGGTACCTGTATGGTAACGAGACAATGGCATACCTGCATTAATAAAAGCTCGTTGATATTAAACTCGAACGCTCGCACGTGGCGACAGTTATCGGGCTTGTCGGAACAGTGGCAAACCTGGGGCATTTTCATTTTGGCTGGTTGTTTATTGTGATAACATTTCAATTTGTTTTCGTAATATTTAGTGGTAAAACCTTTATAAATTGCAATATTTGTTAAATGTAATGTCTCATTTATTCCCACGCCTTAGTGATGTTAAGAAATCATCGGAATAATTATAGACTATGTTTACACCCTTCTAAACCGGCATTACTCAGCGTAAGTATTGTATGTATGGCACCTAAAATTTATAACAAAATTCCACAACAAATTAAAGATCAGAATTTAAATTTATTTAAAAAGCACCTCAGGCACCTCACCTTGCTGATTGATAAATGTTATCATAATTTGAACGATTTTTTAAATGATAGATTTAGATAAAAATTTAGTTACTTTTATTTATTCGATTTTGTTTTGTGGGATGACAGCATGCTCTGCATTTAAATTTGCATACCCGTGGACGGTGAAACATGTAGGATTAAGCTTTTCTTTTAACAATGTAAAAAAATGTAAACTCATGTTTTTGCAAATAAATAATCTTTGTCTTTGATACTCTATCGTTTTTTAAATATTATTCATAAATTTCAAAATTCGGCTGTTCTATGTACCTTTAGATAAATCAGCCGAATTTTTGAAATTTAAAGGTTCTGCCGACCTCTAGCTTCGAAGCGTCATAGCCAGAAATCACAAAAACAAAACACGTTCCAATTAATGTAGGAGAAAATGTATGTGGAAAAAATTTCAATGATATTTTAATTTTCCTCAAATTGAAAAGCGTGCACTTTTTGACCTATGCTTGGATGTTAGGTTTCTATTATTTTTTTCTTAAAATTACTTACAAGCTCTTAATATACACACATAAAATGCTAACATAAAACTGACTTACAATTATGCTAAAAAGGATCAGCCAAATTGCCAGGTTACTAAACTAACTTTCAAGACTTCAGAAAATACAAAAGTAAATGATATATGTACGTAACATACCAAACAAGAATAGATAATTCCAAACTACATAACTCCAAACAAGACAACAAGTTTCCCACCTTACTCCGAGAACTTTGCGCGCATCAGGAGGAGCGGAGTGTATCTCCATTCGTAACATTACGTCGAACCCTTGGGGCCTATTCGAATACCTTGACAAAAGTTAATATCCGCCGAAGGCCTGAGAGTGTGGATATGAAAACAGCGATTAATCCAATTTTACCGAACTGAAGAAAGAACTTCTTCTTTTTGAACTTATACAAGACTAGCTTTTGCCCGCGGCTTCGGCTGCATATTTTCCGTAACGTGTCCCGTCTCATGTCACGGAACGTGTCTCGTCACATTTCCTTGTGTTATGCTTAGAGGGATGCAATTTAAAACTAAATTTTCATGTGTTTTTGGATTAGCAAACGGTCGTCTGGTAATACGAGTAATAGCCTCTCTAGTGGCCACGGAGTAAGGTTGCGCTCCGTTCGCATAGTTGGCAATTCGGCCGATGTTTAATCGTTGCGAACTTTACACCCGCGGCCTAGATTTACGACCACGGCTGTATTACGTCAAAGAATTTCTTTAAGATTTTCATTGCATGTATAATCTGCGCTTTGAAAGTCTGAAGTGGACTTCGTTTTAAGTTAATTTTTCACGTCTACAACCTGACGTATATCATCCTAAGTTGAATAAAGGATTTGAATTTTAATTTGACATCACCGGGCTATATGGAAAATTTGAAGAAGACCAGCAATGGAACACTAGTATTTGGAAGTATATTTTGGCCTGTAATAAGTTAAGACAACAAATTAATCAATACACCTGCTCGTCTCCAACTAATTTGTATCACAGTCTCGTCAGCATCCGGCATTGCCTGCTACCTCCAGCGACCGGAGATTGTGAGAAGTTAGTTTCACGAATCGGGAGTTAAACGTGTATTCGGTTGGTGCTCGACGCTTCAGCCGAAAGTTAGACACTAAATAATAATAATAATGTAAATGCGAAAGAGTATTTATTCATTCACATTCATTCACACACACATGTCAAAACTGGGCAAATTAAGTACAGTATTTTTTTTGTGTGAAGATAGATATTCAGTATAAGTTCGGTGGGTGATTTAGAGCCCATGCAGCCATAACGGTCCGTCAACGTATGTCAATGACAAACCTATGTAAAACAGCGGAGCGGCAATGGGGTCGCAATGAAAGACGACGTGGGCCGCGTTCATACTACTTTTCAACGCGGGCAGAGCCGCTGCTAATAACTAGTGTGTATTAACTCATCATATAGCCAAACTATAACTAGCGACGAGTCATGAATGCAAAAATCAACTCGATATATAATATATCCAAATTTTGAACGTAACTTCGACTAAACAGGACATAATATTGTCTGAAAAACCCTCGTCACAATTTCTTAGCAAAATTTTATTCAAAAACATCAATGATTATTTCTAGCATATTCCAAACATCAAACCGCAGTGAATGAGGTATTAGTCCTCAAACATTCGAACGCCAGAGTCGGCACCCTAAGAAGTAGAACAATAAACCCTTGAAGTAACGAAACTACTTAGCTACTGGCAACTGGCTTACATCAGCTACAAGACAGCGGGTTGGCGGTGACAACGTGACGGAGCGACTGGCGACGGGACAATAAACACGTCTCGCCAATCGTTAATCACGACCGAGCTCACCTTGCACAGCCGGTGTCGCCACTGAGGGTTAACGTTTTAGTTTGGGTTTAAATTTAGCTCTAAATTCCTTATCCATCGATAAGGAAGGCCAGTGCAGTGGATAATAATGCGTTTGATTAAATGCTATGTCAGTAAACTATAATAATGAACTACACAGTATGCATAGATTGGGGGATACCATAGAAATATTTAATGGTTGAATGGCCATGTTCCTAAATGTAGTAAATTATAATTGGGTACGGTATTTGGCCTTTATGGTAATTCTAGAATTAGATAAACATACATATAAAAGGACTACAAACAACCACTTCAATTAAAAATTAAATAAAATATAGACGAATTTCTTCACATAACATAAGCATAATTTCTTAAGTTTAACTCGCGGCAGCTAAAGTCAATGGTCCAACCGTTCCTCGCAAAACAATAGGTTCACCTTGACACAACAAGGTGGGGTGTTTGGGGGGCGGGGGGGTGTAATTAATGATTGCGTGGCAGGTGCACAATGACTGCATGACGCGGCCAGTTTTTGTCTTCCTCAACCATGAGTTTCCTTTAAATTTTCACGGTGAACGTCGGAGTGGTGAGACTGTAGGTAATTGATGATTTGAAAATGCTATATAGGGTTACAATATGATATCAACAGGAGTAGACTAAAATCTATGTACAGTACAGGTACGTGTCCGTATATTTTACAAACATTTCTGAAAATAATAATTTGTGAAAAAAAGACAGGAGAAAATTCAGGCTTATTTGCGTAAAACACATTTCTTCAGATAATTTTAAACAGTGCATAAAGCGAAAGAAGAGAGACAAAAGACGTGGTTAAGATAATTTCATCATTGACTTCTTTTTAATTAGATTTAGGGCTTCTTGCTACATAACTTCTTGGTCAGATGTGGTTATGTTAAAAGCTAGATAGTAGAATAAATGTAAACTTTAATAATTAAATTCAGTTAGCATAAAAATTTAGATATTTTAGTTAAAGCTCATTTATAAACCTTTAAACGAAATACATAAATAAATCATAAAGAAATTGGATTATAAAGCACAAATTAATTAAGAATGGCCCTGGAAATGGTCCTCGGTCATAATGCAGCATCCTTCCTATTGAGCATTAAACTCCCGTCATAAATCCAAACGCATGAGCGTCAGAACAAAGCGATCGTATCAGCAGAATGGCGCAATCTGGTCGGCCGTTACCTGAAAATTCGCGGCTGCTCCTCTTGTAACTCAAATCCTTTGAACCCAGTGAAAATATATTTATAAAAGTAGCGATGACGTTCATCAATTATTACACTATAATAAAATAACACAAAGATTTGAAGTTTTCTGTTTCGCACAATTAACTCTCTTCCTCATCTCGTTTATATTATTATCTATTTGAACTGGAGTCGGTTTGCTCAGAGTTATTTTCTAGGTAATTCGGTTCCATTATTGGTTCTTTTAGCCGTCTCTATTGCAATAACAAAATTGAACCATCAATTAGTGGATATGAAAAAGGCCTTTGTCCAACACTAACACAGGCTAACACAAAAAAAAAATAAAAATGTATTTAGATTTTATGAGGGACAAAGGGAATAGACGGAAAATTCGAAATGCGGAATTAATACCGCACCGCGAAAACAATAGTCCGCTGCGGAAACCTGTCCGCGGTCTCACATGCGGATTTTACACGCAGATTTACACCTCCAACATCCGCATACAAAACTAAACGTTATCACAAACAGATAGAGTTGACTTTTCAAACATCTGCAGTTAAATTCAGTCTGGACAACGAGATGATCTGTTTCAACTGTTTTGCAAATGGAACACGATTTGAATTGTCACCTGAATTATTGACCGAACAACTTTGCACTCAATAGTTCAACAATTAAAGTTCAATTTACAATGTCCACTTTGAAATAATGAATTGAAAATTTATTGATGGTTGCTATTGAAATGTAGACCTTATCTCCTTTAAATTGGGTTTATCATGCGTTGTTTTGGGGCATATCATGTTGAGGATGTGCCCAGGTGCAGCAGTGCGGAAGGCTCGACAAGCTGATTTCATACAATATGGCGGACTTTCCGTTTCCGGGAGCGATTACGAGGTGACGTGCAGTTATTTGTGGTGCAGATAACGCTGGCTTGATGAACATATCAATACTGTTGTTTGTCTGTTGTATTCTGATGATAATAATAGTTAAACATAATGTATAACATTTTTTATATACCCGATAAAAAAGCAACTACTTATTTCGGCTACTACTTGAACAATTAAGTTTCTAAAGCTCTGCTGTGGCAACGTTAATTTTAATCACCGCTGTTATCGCCAGTCTGCTGTTTCTGAGAAACGGTGCACTGACAGGATCGCAGACGGATTTCAAAGAAACAGACCGGTTTAATAGCGCCAGATCATTTTGTCCTAAGTGTACGTAACGGTTGATTAAAAAGGTTAACTCGAGCAATTTAGGGACATAGTATATTACCATTAAATAATGTTTTTACTTCGTTAATCTTTTTAGCTCCTGAAAATGAAGAAATGAATGCTTCAATGAGTGTATGAATGAATGCTTTAGAATGAGGAGAACTCATGCCAAGATATTTATAGATCTCTTAACTTCCTCTACTCCTATCGCTATTCTCATACACATTTTTAAGTACTGCTAGTCGCAATATTTTAGGAGCGTTAATTTGTTAAGGTCGACTCTTACCATGAACTATTTATTTTCAAATTGCATTAACTTTATTACAATTTATTATATTTTTCTTTCGCTTTTCTACAAGAAATTTCTATAGAAATAGGAAGCACCTTTAGTTTCCTATTTGCCAGTTTTATATTTTGTACTGTGTTGTAATGTTGTGTACATAAATAAATAAATATGTAGATATCATGTAATGTAGGCACAACAGCCCCCGATTCAAGCTCAGAGCGCCTCCATCCACAGTGTCGCTACGCTGCGGAGGTATCTGAAAGCAAAGACACTATTCCGCGAAGGACTTATTCACACTTCCTTTGTTCTCTCCAGATGACCAATATATATGTAATGGGTATAATATAATTGGTATATATCTTCCAAACAAAATCACGGCGAGCTGTCAAAACAAGCGATGCATCCCGGCTTCCGACGTCCCCCATATCAATTAGACACGACACCCACTGACTTGGAAACTGCAGGAATTGAAATGGGCAACTGTGTTGGTCATCAGTAACAGTTATAGAATTATGGTTCTTGGTAGAATAATATTAAGTGATAGTTTGGCGTAGGAGTTAGTTCAAGGGCATGATGTGACGGCTTGGGTACATGGAAGTTAGAAATAAATGGAGATTAGGCATGTATGAACTTGATGTCAGACACATTTTTAAAAGAATCTATAATAAATAATGCCCAAAAAATCTTCACCAAATAGTTTATGCCTACCATAAACTATATAATTTATTACGGGTTTACCGAGCGAAGCCGGGACGGGTTTTATTATTATGACCAATTGTTAGACTTCTAATATCATTAAATGAGCATAGATTTACAAATATAATCAACGCTAACTCTACATGTTTAGCTCATCTGTGCACATCGCGTAGATGTGCCTAGTCATTGTCACAGGCAAGGGTGCGGGTTGATCTTTATGCTTCCTGACTTCGTCTGCCGTATTCGGCCGTGCCGACGTCACGCTTAATGTCACCACGCTCGATTACGTTATGATGCCAATAAATAATATTTTATTTCTAGCTACGCAATAAGTTTTATTTTCCCGAGTTCTGAGAATGTCTAAAACGACCAATTAGAATTGGCGAATCGAAGATTTTGATGACATTGACAAGTGAGTACTTGTAAACGAATATGATGAATGTCTGAATCTGTCGCTTGACTGGTAGAAAAGTCGTAGGCTTTAAGTCCGCTGTTAACATTTTTTGTAATAAAGTTAAATGAAAATACTTAAATGAATGAATTAAGGAAAATTAAGAGTGGTACGGTAACTTGCCATAAACACGATCAATAAATTTTGTTTGTTTTTTTTTTGCTTTTGGGTTGCATAAGACTGGCAATATTCCCACGTAGAAAAAAAACTATAATAATATATCATGCAGATCTTGCGCGGGGCGGGGGCAAGGCCGCGCGGCGGGCGGCGGAAGGAAGCGCACATAAGTCAGGCAGAGTGGCGTGTCCGGCGAGACACGTGACCGCGTCAATTAGCTTGGAAAACGGACAAGAACGAGTCGCCTTTAGGTATAACTTTTTTTTTAGGCCTTTAGGTAGGTAGGAGGGTACGTTTTGAAGTTGTTATTATATAAGGTATTATTTGTATCGAGAGATAGACAAATCAAAATTTAGCTCTTTTCTAGCGGCCCTAAAACTATAATAAATTATACACCTAGACCTCGGAAATCACACAAATCCGTTGCGTAGTTACGCGGGTGTAAGCATACACAGGCATAGATAACGGAAAGTTACTTTGTTTTATGCTGTGTAGAAGTGATAGAGAAGTGATGTACTCAGCTTCACTCGTACAATGGCGTAGGTATTTTTACACTTATATCGTTAAATTTCAATTTCGTCTCTATTTTTTCGTAATTTAAAATTTTCATTCCATTACACAAATTCTATATATATTTTTAAAATAAATGAGTATCACTTTTAAGTGTCTTCCGACCTACCGCAACGTATTTAGTTTTATATTTTATTTTCCCATGAAAGAACATTTTTTTCTTTCACCCATGCACTCCGTTGCATCGTACATTTCAACGCATAACTAAATTCACTTGTTAAATTTTTATTGCACCATAAAAATATTCTCTATTCGCAGCACGGAATTCAACGTTAAAATTTAGAGGATAGAGTTCATATTTCATTTTAAGTTTTGTATTTTAAGTAAACAAAGTAATCATTAGTGACATTAATCAGGTCGTGCTTGTTTCAATTCACATAAGAAGTTAATGATATATAATTTAGGGATCCTCACAAATAAAAAATAAATTGCTTTGTGTACAGAATATTCATAAAAACTATTTTTATATATTATATGATATAAGATTTGCACGTCTAGGTGACAAAAAACTACAAATTTATCTTTCAATTGGTGTTGATAATTGAAGGTTGATTTATTTCATTTTGGTAAATAAACTTTGAATAAATTAATAAAAGCTAACTCAATCAGAATCAAGAAAGAATACAAATTTGAAATATTTTAAGTACTTATCGGTCCGCAAAACATATGAAATCAAACAAAAGTATCTGAATATAATGAAACACAACAAATTGAGAGAATACCTTTCCATAGAGTTGTGAAACCACCGCCGATATACATGCTTTTAAAACGGTGATGGCATATATAAATAAGATGTACATATAAATCAGCTACGGAACCTTCTACAGCTATATTATTTTCTCCAAAATGGCCGCATGGGCCCCGTCACTTGCGACAGGTTATAGCGAGCTGATTTACGAACAATTAAATTTTTACTGTCAATTTGATTGCTTCCTCCGATCCCTCGTAATGGCCGCCTTGACAAGATGGCCGATTGAGATGCCAGCTTATAAACAAACCATTAAAGTTGCACGTGGAGTGCTTTAAGTGGTGGTTTTAATTTCATCAAAAATATTAAATTGAGTGAAATTCTTTCAGAGAGGCCTTTGCCCCATACTGGACTCAAATGGGCATAAATTATTTCACTTATTTGTAGACAATTGATTGTACAAACATTTTAAGTGTGAGTCGGGTGACTCACATTTACTGTATTAAGATATTTCGTACAAGAAATTGATTTCTTATCGATTTCGCAAAGGAATTGAACAGGCAACATCAAAATAGGTAAACATTTTTTGTTATGTTGATTAAAGTTAAGTTTATATAGTGCAAAGTTATCAATCATGTCGACAAAGCTGTTGGTTACCTACATACCTTATATTTAATTTATAAAAAGTAATTTTTAACAGATCAGAAGTTGAATAATAAGAAGTCTAATTAAACTTGATTTTGATTCAAAATTAATTAAACCTTGTTATTTAACTTCTAATCTATAATAAATAACTGTTCATGTTATTTCTCCCCTCGCCTCGTCTCCACTCATCTCCGCTTAAAATATTAACTTTATGGTGAATCAGATAAATGCAAAAAAACTAACCTTTTTAATAAAAATTAATCTAATTTCCATTGTAACGTAGCTACAAGTAGAGCGTCAGCCACACGCGGCGCGCAGCGTGCCGCGCCGCGGGACGCCGCGCCACTCGCGTATCCGCACTTTATCCTTAAGAATGCTTTTTATACCTATGGTTAGATGTAATGTTATTTAGAATATTTTAAATGACTATACAGAATAAATTGCAGATTTTCATAAAACGTAAATACAATCCTACTATACCACTTGTATATGTTTTTTGAAGTTTTAATGTGAGGATGTTTGCTACGCAATACGACAAAACTGCTAATCGGGATTTCTATGAGATGCGGTATACGGGTAGAATGTAACCTAGACAAAGACTAATTTTTATCCCAAAATTCTCAAGGGAGCGAAGCCCTTATGCGCTGCTTACTTATCTATAACATGGACAGTACAATAAAATTAACAATGAATTTAGAAACAATTTCAATACAGTAAGTATCCAATGTTTTATCTTAAGTTTACCAACTTAATTGCTATTAAGTTAGCACAGCTTCGTTCGAAACAACGGCAGCCATCTAGGTAAACCTCGAATTTAAAGATCTTTCGCTTTGTTCCCAAGAAAACCGATTAATTTTATTGCTCCGGCTAATTCTATCAAAGACTCCTTCGCTTTAATAGCGTACAACAAAATAAGACCCTTAAAAACTAATGTTCGGCCTTAAGGCCGCAAATACCTCTTTGCGACTCGAGCAATACCGCCTTCAACTTATACCCGAACCAGGTTTCCTAGAATTCTCTCCAGAGATTTGTTCCACATTCTGATTTCAACTTTAAAATTTAATCATAGAGTTGAGATTTGATTGTTGAAACTTTAACACTTAAGACGAGGGAAGTTTCTAAGATTAAAAAGTTGGAGTCGGTCGCACGATGTCATTGTAAGTAGAAAATGAGTTAAATAAGGCAATACATTTTAATTAGGAAGAAGGGAAGCCCTTTATTCCCCGCGCGATAACTCGCGGTGCTGTATTAATTGAATTTCATGTTTAATTAACTCGCAGATAATCCTGATCCAAAGCTTCAAGCTCCAATTTAAGTTCGTCGTTTTTGAGAGCAGTTTTTAGAAATCGTTTTCACGATTTGCTCATGAATTCTAAAATGTTGCCGCAATACGTAAATTTTATATATAAAATACATATATATAAAATAACTTTAAACGTTTGTTTGATAGATGTAAAAATAATAAAATACTTACGATTATGAGTACGTATAGATTTCAAATATGCTCTTTAAAATACGTACATTATTTTCGTGTGCTCAATTACAGCTCCAAAGTCAAATCTATACCTATGCCACAGAAAAAATATTATCCTATTAAAAATTCAAAACTCTATAAGATTGAACTTATTGTTTACTCATTTATTTTTTTATTTTCTATGAATTAAAGAAGAAATTCGAAAAGGTAAATAAATTTACAGAAAAACAATATATTAGATTGCTAGAAATTCTGACCTAATAAACATAAATACTAAACCATATCTACACGCAAATGTTAATGCAAATGCATACAACATTGTTAACAAAATGGCGGCATTACATGAATACCAATCGGCCAACCGACACAATAATACTCCACCACAAAACAAAATGCCATCGGATTTTAATGAAAACATAGTCCGGACAGTTCGATGTTTGAAATCGGTACGGCTAGTGCGATTCAAAATGATCCTTGTTAACTCGAACTGCTGAACGTTGCTGTGATATCATTAGCTGTATGAAGTCAAAGTTGCATTGTGTCACACTTCGTTTTTGTGTAAAAGCTTTGTTCTTCATAATCTTATATATCACAAAACCTTAATATATCAAAACCTTGCTTAAATAAAAGTTATCTTCATATTAAGTACATGACTTATTATTGTTGTATAATTAATATTTATTTAAAAAATACCATTTCATAACATTTTTAACTAGCTGGCAAGCTGAACTTATATATGAAGCATTTTCTTGCTTTTACACTTTTTTGCACATAATCATGCTCATCACATTTACCATAAACATCACAACAACAATTTAACAAAAAGCAACTTCCTTTTTCTAATATCCTAAAATATTTTTTAATTTTCAATGTTAGTAAGAAGTAAGATACGAGACTAAGGAATATCAATATTGGCTATAATTCCAAATGTCAAACAGTTGACCCCAATTTGAATAGTAATAACTGAATTGGTCAGCAAGATTTAGGAATGGTCACCTAACCTTCCAAGGTTGCGTTATCTACGCCCCGGCCGATCTTAAGGGGCTAATTGCATCCCCTGTCCGAAGACGCCGTAAATATTAGTTATGGTCCGTATCTACATCCACACTAATCATGGGTTTCGGACACTTATTTCAGTTATTAATGTAATGGGACAGATTATAGCGAAATATTATCTAAAGTGACATTGTCATTTAGTGATATCTTTACGGCTTATATAAATAGTTTATGATTATACCATTGCTTTTGTTTATTTTTATTAATCATCTAAATGAAGAATGGATCTATTGTTTATGAGTTTTGTGCTTTTATGAATACATAGTATAAAACTTTCCGTCTGTCTATATTTCTAAACTTTCTCCTTTTGAACTATGCAACGGATTCTGATGCAGTTTTCACTGTTGTTTAGACAATTATAATAATTTATGCTTGTGTTCTATATGACCACAAGATGAAAAAAATCATACAAAAAGAAAATTAACCGAAAATATACTTCAACGAAAATAGTTTTACATATTGAGAAATAAAACATATAGTAACAAACAACAAGTATAAATAGACTACGTGGACGGTTTCAGCTCCGTTCAATGTCGCATTTCACGGCTTGCAATAAACTACGTATTCGTATTTTGGATTGTTGAAATTACCCCATAAATAGATGTAAACAATTCGTACAAAGCGACTCTTTACAGCGATAAATCCGCTGCACAAGAATAACTTTCACGGCTGAAAATATCAAATGTAAAATGTAAATTTAAGTACCTAATACGGCTCAAGCCGCTTTAAAGCGCTGTTTATTTGAAATTTGAGTGGTGTTTTTATGTTTGTCGCTGCGAAATAAAAACGTCTGCGTGGTGCGAGCATAGAGTTACGAATGGTCTAGAGTGCTTGCAGAACCGTTGTCTCTCAGAAGGAAAATAAAATAAGTGTTTTTCAAGGACGATAATTTTTTGATGAAGAATATTGTATCCAAAGATCAAAGTGAAAAATAGTTATCTACTCTTCCGACTAGATTAACTACGATATTAGGAAATTTGATGTAATTATTTTCTCTGCCATTTTCCATGGCATATGTACTACTAATTTAAAATTTATTCATTTTCGAAATATAATAAAAAGTAAAGAGTAGATTAGATGTTAGTTGTTGGTTAACCATATTTCATCAGATAGAAACACATCAACTTTCGACATTCCTGTTTCGTGATATTAAAACTATTGTCCCATCTACAAACCATTTAGTCTACAGCATCACTAGGTGGCGTAGCATCGCAAGCAGTTTGCTTGATATAATGCACGTCGCGTTATTGTTGCAACCTACTTATTTATAATTGTTACTGTCTCCACCAGCCGACTCTGACCCTTAATCCGCGCACCGACCAATCTTTTTGACCTTCTGCGTTAAGCTGTTTTAAGTAATCTACGGTTGAAGTTATAGTGGTGGGTGTTCAGCCAAGGTTTGCGAGGAGAAGTAGCCAGTTAGGTCGGCATGGGCTATTTAGTTTTCTTCCATGGGGCCTGTTAGACCTTTATTGCGTTTAGCATGTACTGCCGGTCGTTTCGATGATGCATTGCGATGGTAGATACAGCTCCGTTGTTCAGAATGCTCTTAATGTGAAGTGGAAGGTATTGTATGCATGTTTATATTTTATGGACTGGAGGACTTCTATTTTGCTAGTTTGTTTGTTATAGGAATTGAAATTGTAAATACATTTAATTGTAAATACATTTAGAAGATATTAGACTAATGTAATTGTGGTTGGGGGCTGCTTATGAACAACTATATGGTTTAAGCGATTGTTATTCATGAATCTAGCCATCGTAGTCAATATCCATACTAATATTATACGTGTGACAGAAGGACAAACGAACAATCCGCGAACGGTCGAAACGGAGGAATGGAGTGAGGTGATTGTGTCGCGAAAATCAAAAGGGAGAAGAGTGTCTTAGGTTACTTTTTGCCACTGGCGAAGCCGTAGACAATATTCAGCTGATGATTATTTTCTCAATTTGCAATTCTAGACATTAACACATTATTCAGCGTTGTTACACACATCGGTCTTGTTGGAAATATAAATATTTATTTGCAGTAACATGGTATAATCATGAAACGATGTTACAGTGATTTGACTACACAACATTAGGACCAAATGTCAATTACGTGTTAGACACAATTGCTTGATACACATCTCTCCGAGGTTTAACCCTCAAGACGGCGCAGATAAAGCGCGGTCACCCACTACCCGCTATCGGTCCCTAGGGCCCCTTGACCGGCCGATGTTGAACATTAGCCAATGTTACTCATTCGACACGTACATCTCAGATTGCGTTTATTTTGTGTAAACTGAATCGTAATTAGCAGTGTTTTGAGATCGTTTTGTGAAGTTATTACTCTCTAGAGTGTAGTTGTGTTTTGGACACTAGAGTTTTGTCAAAAAATATTGAACGTTCGTTAGGCTCAAGTTACAGTGCTGTTGTATTTACGGTCATAACAGAATTAATTTGAGATATGATCATAATGTTAATTAGTAAGTGCGAATATTCAACATTTGATGTGTTT
Organism: Plodia interpunctella; assembly: GCF_027563975.2. Lineage (NCBI taxonomy): Eukaryota > Metazoa > Arthropoda > Insecta > Lepidoptera > Pyralidae > Plodia > Plodia interpunctella. The sequence continues at coordinate 10,937,870 of NC_071300.1, forward strand.
ATTCTCGTTATTTAAGTACCTATCGCCAAAAGAAGTTTCTCTTAAAAGCAATTTTATGATAATTAAAATGTTTGATTTGCAACAAAATAAGAAAACTGCATCAGAAACCGTAATGACTGAAACCTTCCGATATTTCATTGACAACACAAAATCGGTTTCTACCATCAATCTGATCAGAAGTAAACACACAATAAATCGCATCTGTTTATGGTCCCAATCGACTTGGCCGCTGCGAATAAATCAGTCGATAGAATCTGCATCGATGCTCTTACTGATAGTATCGAACACGCGTACCACATGTTATAGTTTCTGTTCCCGGTCACTTCGACCGAAGGGTCGAAATTCACGTAAGAGGATAGTTAACGATCATGGTCAAAATATTTTAGATTTGCAATAGGTAATTTACTTGAGTTCTTAGGGTAAATTAGATAGACTCATTCTAATATAAAGTAACGTAGCACTATAAATCAGATTATGAGAATATAAAGAAGACAATTTTTACCAGATTTAAATACCTCCAAGATAACGTCTAGCTCGTTGATACATTCTATGCGAATAAAGCAAAAGATCTCTGGAACTGCCGATCTAATTTGGAAAAGTTATTTAGTAAATTATATCGAATTAATGAAGAAGGTGACTGGCTATCCAAAAGTTTAATTGAAGCAAAGCCGCGGAGCTCAGCTATTCTGTACAGTATCGTATTTGCATCAATGGGCTAATGCAACTGCACAAGTCACCCATCGCGAACAGGCCTCTACAGATCACTGCACCGGAGTTAGGTATCTCACTACCATAGATATAATAACCAATAGACATGCCTATAAATATTTTACACAATATTGTTTGGAGACGAAAATAAATGGAAAAATATTCTTGTTCAATTCTGCCCTGTGCAGACAGTTTGACAAGAAGGGAGTGATGATATCGCTAAAGTTGTAGTCACGATGTTTGAAATAGCTAGAGTGTATTAGAAGGGGCTTATTTGCTGCAGAGGATGTAATTAGCTGTAAAAAGTAGAAGAAGAAATCCGCACCGCCAGACGTTTCTTCGTAGGGCACACAGACGCAATCGACAATCAAGAAGTAAAGAAAACTAAATAATGGTACGTCCTACACTCTAAGAGTAATAGTTGTGATGTTATTGTGGCTACAAACATATTTAAGCTTAATAGCTTATATAATTATAATATTTAAACAAAAGCGTTACTCCGTCTAGCACACCAAACTTGATTTTCCAGTTCTACAAAGTTACAAGCCGCGGTAGTAGGCAGTTTTGATGACGCGTCATAGACACGACGCGATGGACGCGAGCTGCGCTGTGTAGGTGGACAGTTGCTGCGTTATTTACTACTATTTGTTTGTTGAATCGTTGTGTTTCTCGGAAAAGAAAGTGACATAAAGATTATCAAATTTGTTAAACAATGATGTATACACTTATTTGAAATTGCCCTTCTAAAATTTGCAAATGCCGTAAATAATAAACTCAATTTTATGTGATGATGGTGATAATGATATGAGAATAGACAAGCTCTAGGAGAAATTTTCAATATAAAACTCTAAAAAATGAGTAATCATTCATCATTCAATAATAAGTCTATTAAAGCTTTAAAAACTATCAAAGATTTGCATTAAGGTATCTTACACATATACCAGACAGATAACTTTAACATTTACTTCAGCGTAAACCTCAATACTTTTCAACAAAACTCCAAGTAAAACAAAAAGTTAAATCTCCATTGCAACTCGATATATTGTCCGTATCGTCACCGTGTAGTCCGTGCTAGACACCCGGGTGTTACCGGGACACCCGGATAAAAGTCCCGCGCCCGGACAGGTAGCGATTGTATTGTCACGTGCCGCGAGTTTATGGAGGAAAATACGAGTTTATTTGCAAAACGATTTGAGAAAAGTACTTCAAGCGATGCCTTAAAGATTTCAAATATGTTCAACTGACAACTTGTCCCGGTTTTTAGGTTTAATATAATATCGTAAAATCATAAAAGCTATAAGAATTGTATATAAGAAAAAAAATATGAAGATTTACAATATATATATTAAGGAACTATAAATAAATTAACTGCACTAGTATACAATGTAATTAGGTTTATTTAAAGTAGGTTTTAAAAAATACAATAAAGTCATGTGTATAACATCCAAAATCCCAAAAAGACAACTGTTTGATAGGTAATGCTATCTTGTTCATTCACATATTGTGCTAAATAAATAATTGTTGGTGGATTTTGCCAAAACAACAAGACATTTTGAACGTGCTTTATATCATTACGTGCTTCCCGATTACGATTATTTTAAAATCACAACCGACTCGCACACTCGAGAACAACGAACAAAATTAAAAATAAATGAGTCAGAAAAATACGGGAGTCCATGATTTGATGAAATCACCAGGAAAATACCTCGCAATGGGGGGACCTTTGTTATTAAAAGGCTTTTTGTAGGAAAACGGGCCATTCCACGAATTCGACTGTTTGCATGAAATTATTTCGGCCGAATGATCAAGTATACAATACCTTGTCTGCTGTTATATTAAACATTCAATGGAGTCTGTGAAATGAGTTTTTGTATCATCACACCAGCGAAACCTTTTTTACAAAAAATAATCTCACTCATCAACGCAAGGCCAAAAACACAGAGTTTTTATTCTAGATAATATTTTCTAGTATCTATATAACCCACAGTTATACTACAAAATGATTAGTAAATATTAGCTTTTTAATTTTTTTTTCAATTAGCTAGCCAAATTTTCACATAAGACTTTCCATACATTCATCATCATTTGATCAGTCAATTTGTATGAGAGCTTCCGGTGTAGGAAAATATCACGAGGAAACTTGCACACTAACCAGTGTGTAAGTTTCCTCGTGGTGTTTTGCAGTGTGTTTCGAAGTTAATAATCAACCGATTATTAACTTGTGTCTAGTGCCAAAAAAGTTGTTGTGTCTGTTTCATTCCATGTAATGACCACGACCTTGAAGAGCATGCCATGAGCAAATACGACTGTGAAGAGAGTACCATACACGCAAACACATAATTATCTTACTGCAATCACACTCCAAAGGTAATCCAACTTGGCAACTGCTAATAATGTATCAGACTATAAAGCATCATTAGGTCAGCCCCCTCTCCCCCCACTCCCGAGATAATTGACCCTAACGAGCTTGAGTCTTGAAGTGTTTGATTACAAGCGGGTGATAGTGAAGCGTATGCGGAATTACTGGGTGTAAAATTATCATACATAATATTAAGATAAAGCAAATTGATGAAAATAAAATCTAACGAATTTATCTAAATCCATAGAAGAAATTATATTTTATGATATCAATCTAGTTCAACTGTGTGATAGAGAAGTGTTATTTTTAACGCTAACTCCAAGCTTCGCGGTGTCACAAGCCCGAATGCAACCAGAAATACGCGAGTATGAGGCAAACTCACGAAAAATAAGAGCTTATCAATATAACACGTACGCGTCACCTATTTGTTCGAATCGCAGCCATCAGCATGCCAAGCCGGATTAATATCCGTCCGGTGCTGTTGCGTCCCGCGGCGTGACGGACGGTCGTCACGCTGCGGGACCCGAATACACCTTATCCGGACATTTCTTTTGCTGTTCTGACCGACTGTCCTAAAAATAGCCATCTTTATTATCAAATGTAATATTTTTGTTGATCTATCGAATGTAATAGGTTGGATTGTGTTCTCAGCTAAGTTTAGAATTTAAATACGAGTATAGTCAATGTTTATTTTATCAATTATGTTATTGCTAACTATGGTTTTAATTTTCAAATCGCCTAAAGTCATGTGACATGGCTTTTACAGAGTTTGATATAAAAACTAATTCGGCAATAATAGGATTGGAACTTGGACTATTCTGTCGTAAGCGGGCGTCCACTCGACTGCTAGCGCTTCAGCAGTACTTCCTCACCTTGACTGTCAGCGTCAAAACATCCAATTGGTTTATTACCCTCTTCTTTAAAGAGCTTCTTCACGGCCCTTTTTCTCCACGGCCCTTCCCGATTACTGCACTTTACTACTTTACCAAATTACATGTAAATCGGTCCAGTCCTCCTTAATCTATAAATTGTGTAAGATTTATGTGTGTGTGTGTGTGTGTAGAATGAACATTCTTAATACATGGCTATAGTATATTATATTCGGCTCCAACGCTCTATTGTTGAAGAAGAATCCAGAAATGCGCTCATATTCTCATATGATATCAGAGATTGTTACAAAGATTACGATAAAATATTTTGGGTAAAGCACATACCCATCAAAAGCATAACCAACCATTATAATACCAAAAAAATATATTGGTATGCGTCCAAAAATTTAATGACATAATCCGCAACATTGCCTCTGGCGTTGTGCTTTACATTTATCGCGATTCTGTCTTTGCCGCCCGCCCGCCGTTAGGGCGGCCGAGTGCTTGCGAGACGTGTCCTGCCTACTGCCGCCCTTTTTAGCAAAGCCAAGGACTGGATGTGCAGGGACGTACTTGAGTAAATTTTGAAAATAAAAAATCCATATTGATATTAAAAATGTGAAAGTGTGTTTGTTTGTTCTTCTTTTACGTAAATACTTTACATGGGATTGATGTGATTTTTGGTGTAGTTAGAGAACTAAAAAGTGACAGCGCTTCTTTTTACCGCAGGCGTGGTCGCGGCTATATAAATAAAAGGTATCGAATGCGTATTTCGGTACGTCTAGCAACGAACCAAAGCCACTATATGACAAAAAACTACGATAACGGAATATATTTTAAGTCACATAATAATATAACTAAAAGGAAAAGCATTTATTCAAACAAAGGACCTTATAAGCACCTTTTAACATTGAAATTATTATAATAAGCCTCAATAAATGCAGTACTAAACAAAAGCCTATATACATATAATTAATCATTTGTAGCGAAAAGCATATTTATAACATATAACATTTTAAAACGTTGTGTAAAAAGTACATTATTTTGATATAGCCCAAATCCGTCCCTGTCTCCGCTTCATTCCATTCATTCCAGCGGATAAACCCTAATGAATATGTTCGAATCTAATACAATAGTTTTTCCCCTCTATGCGTATGACAAGATTGCCGAGAGTGCAGTAAACAACGTAGGATTTACATGACGATGCTGGAGGCTGCTGGATTTCAGATCCATTCGTGTATTAGTGGTATTGTAATATTGCAATAGTCTCGAAACATGAACATTTGCGAGAAATAGCGGCATTCATGAATACACCGCATGTCCAAGAAAAATGTAAGAACTTTAAAGAAATATATAAATGTAAATTCAAATGGATATTAAAGTGGCGGCTGATAATGATCTCTTAAAAGTAAAACATTTTTCAAAGTTGTATTTATCAATGTAAAGTAACTTATTAGCTGCGAGTCAATACTGTTTAGAGCACGAAAGTATCACTCTATTCCCCGTACCACCCACCTGCACAATCAAGGGTTAATATCCGTTATTGCCCTGTATCCGTTCAGAAACAGTTCGAATCTGCATGCAAATGCTGACAAACTGCCGACGGTCTCCAAACGCACAATATACTTTTATGGTTCACGAAAATCTGAACGCGCACCACGTTACTATTTCAGCGAGGCGATTTAAATGTCGACTTAGTGGGGATGACATAGAATCCAGCCGCGTTCGCTTACTTCGTACTGTGTTTTGGATGGTACAAGATATTGTTTTACGTGTTTTATGAGGTGGGCGAGATTTTGAACACGGACGAGTGCTCTGGTAGGTTCTGTACAACACCCGCTGAGTGCAACTATTTATGTAACGCAACTTTTTATTTATTGACAATTTAGAAATGTATGATTTGCGAGTGCGAGTTTTCGTAGGGGACGAATGTTCAATTTATGCAAAATTTATTTTACGACTTGGAATTGGGACTCACATGATGAATATATTCAGGATTGCTACCAGTAGATCAAGAATTTAAAGAAACTTTTCGCTATAGATGAAGAGGTACGTAAATCAGAAATATAAATATCAGTACAATGTAAAAAAAGGGAATTGTTTATGCATATAGCTTGAGCAATGCACAGTTGCATTGCTAGACTAATTGCAGGACAAGACAGGAAACTACATATATATAATATACTTTTATTTTTAACCTTAATGTATAGCCATTAAGGTTAAAATTAAAATTCATTCGGTCCATTCTGATAATAAATGATTTCAGTATTAGCATTAACATAGTATACACAAATAGTATTGATATATCACGGAAATGCTAGAGAATAGTTTATAATTCGGCCCCGTCCGTCGCTCGCCTACAGGGGGCGTAGAATAAACAAAGTGTTATTGTAGCTTATTTTCATAAGTTAATAGTCTGAAACTCCGATAGCAGGAAGACCAACGCATTTAGGGTTCCGTTTTCAAAGGGTTTTATTAAGCACAAGAGAATGGCATTCGTTCTCCTGTACAATATATTTCTCTCAATTGAGCGTTTTCGCGGTTTTTCTCAGCCCAAGACGTCGGAACCTCTTACTTACACATATTATTTTCAGTTCTTTTCATCCCAAATGTCCTTGGAGAAAAAATATTTACACTGGTCATGAGTAAAAAATAGTCTAACATTGATCAATTATTAATTATCACAGCTAAATTTACTTATAACAGCCTAGCTTTCAAATGATACTGCTGTGGCTACCACAACATTACCACCACCATTACCATACCGAAGCGTTACCTTCACCATATAACCAAAACCAAGCTGTGGCTACCACAACATTACCACCACCATTACCATACCGAACCGTTACCTTCACCATATAACCAAAACCAAGGATTTACCGCTGACGTGACGTATGTCATTGGTAAATCCTTGGTTTTGGTTATATGGTGAAGGTAACGGTTCGGTATGGTAATGGTGGTGGTAATGTTGTGGTAGCCACACTGCTAATATAACTGAAATCACTAAACTGAACCCTAGACACGCAGGTCAGGCGCGCTTGTCCAGTTTTTTATTATTCATATAAATACATCGCAGATTCCTTGAGTGACCAGTCGTGTTGCGAAAACACGAATGTTTTGATACCGCTCCTTTTATTAATGTACCTATGTGGACGGCCGGTTTTCCTTATGGGAAAATATTTTCCTTTAGATGGCCGGAGTATAAAATAATGTCTATGATTTACTGTCACAAGCCTGAGCGTTTATAAGTTGTAACTACTATAGATCGTAGCTTTGTGTGCTATATCGCAGCTTGTTCAGATGCATCAGGTATTTGTAAACCTGTTAAGCGCGGCTATCAGATTCAATAGTGACAAGAAGTCCATAATTCCGTAGGGACAATTTGGCCTCCGTCTTTAGAACAACCTTCTGAAGACATTGACCTATATGTTTACCCGACTACGGTGATACAAAAAGGAAGGTTGTGATTTTTTTAATAGTTTTATGGTAGATATATACCTATTAGATGAATCACTGATAACTAAACCGTGGATTCAAATGATATATTAAAGGAACTTTTTTTTTAAATTACAACGTGATTGAAGCTGGAAAAGCAACAAAACACATCTGGTTTTTATATTTACAAAAACTTCGTTCGTCTTAAAAACACACTCGAAATCCATTTACGAAAGACTTTGCCAGAGTCGGGTTGGTAAACAGCAATAATCTTGTTAGAACTTGAACCTTCAACTAACCTCACTTTTAAACTGGTAAAAAGTGAGACGTGCCGTATATGATAAGTTGGGTGGTGGACCGTCTGGTGGCCTTACTGTGAAATAGAAACGTCAATCTTGCTTAACTTAAAGCGAAATTGACCTTTATGAGTTAGGTTTGAAAGTACAATCTTGTATGTGGCTATAGCTTCGCAGGAAAGTGTATGAAACTTTAGAGTGAAGTCCATGGTCGTCGTATATGAATACAAACGGCGAATTAAGACGCACAAGGGTGCTGTAGAGAAAACTCAGATATTTTAAATTCAGTGTGACGGTATAGTCTACTAGGCTTTGCTTTATGACCGACAGGATGTCGCGGCTTCTAAGCCGAAAACGAGCAAATAGTAATATTTGCTTCTTTTAAAAACTTTGACAAAATGTTTAATATATGTATATAAATAAATATATACATATATTTAAGATTTTGTCACAGAAACTAATAAAGATTCCTTATTTAAGGAACTTTAAATATAAGTAAAATATTTTATTTCAACCTAGTTGTGATCTACCAGACACCATTGAAAAAGACAAAGAACACGCCCGGTATCGGGAAATTTCTAAGCTGAAAAGAAAATAAGAGGACATCACGATTTTGTCTAAACAAATTATCAAATAATTCAATGGACACTCCAATACTTTTTGAAACTTTCTTAAGTGAGGAGTCACATGTATCGATAGCGACAAAATACAAAATAGGGCCGCTCCACGCTGCGCCACACACCGCCACACCGCCAAATATTCTATGCCCATATTTCTCGCTTGATTTGTTGAGCGATGGATCCAGTCAATTGCACTCACTGAATATTTTATGGCACCAATGAATGTGTGACTGCTTTATGTGACGGAAAATGCAGTCAAAGAAGTTTATATTCCTTTTGCATACCATATGAATCAGATTTTTTATAGTGGTGTAACTATTTTACATTGTATTTAATTTGACATGGAAAACAAACTATTTATTGATGGTTTAACATGAATTGGCAAATTTCACGCCGATTCAATTACTTTTTAAACTAATTAAATGTTTGTAATTTAAGAATGATCTACTGTTACAATGGGCTATTTCTCGTAAATGAAAGTCACTTATTGCATAAAATGCCTTAATTACCTATAAACCGCCACTCGGCACGTAGAAAAAATACTATGCTTTTATTGGGCCTTTAAGGTGGATGAATATAAAGTGGATTTATAGGATTATGTGGAATGCTGGGGAGTTTGGGGGGAGCCTTAATCTTTGCGGACTGTAAAGGTGCCGATCCATAACTGAGCTCCGGAAACTATACTGATTTGCTGACTAGCTGTCAGTTAGGTTCAAAAGAAATAAATCACAAAACCTTTGTTAAAAATGGCACAAGGAAACGTGTTGTCATTGTAATTAGAAAAGAAGTGGGATAGTACAACTTATACCCCGCTACATTCGTCACAGAACTAGATATTTGGGGACACGTGACTAACGAGAGACGATGTTGGAAAATTGTGGAAACAATTGCAATAATACCTTGCAACAGCCTATATTGAGTAGGTATTTTGAGTAACTTAAAAACAGTCCATGATAGAGACCGCGCGGTAGTTTCTCTCGAGGATCTTAGATGTTGCCATGCTATACGGTTAGAACGTAGATATATTATATGCTATGGAATGGCAGCTTTAATCTATAGAACCGTGAGGCCGATTGGATTGGATCGTATGTAAATTGGCGTGCGAGTAAATAAATACGAGCCTGATTTAGAAGCGAGGATCAGCGGAATTGATACCTTAGTTGCGGGGTTTTTTGAGCGAATTTGGGCTAAATGGCGAATAGTACGCTTTCGCGAAATAGTATTGCTCGGCTTGTGTCATATTTTCAGATTGCTTTTCCTTGCCGCTGCTGTTAAAGAAGTTATTTAAGGATAAGCTTCATTTGCATAAGTACTCAGATTTGGTTTGGTCTACGAGGAAAAGTCAATGCATTTCTTTAAAATTCTTACATTTTATTGGAACACGACATGCGTGTTCAAATTGCTATAAAATGAAATATGTTTCCCTAAAAAACAGACAAATAAAATTTCATAGGTATGAAAAATGTATTAAAATTTATAAAAACATTTACTGTCAACACCTTTATTTTACTACAAAATTCAAATACAATATCACTCGCGACATTTATTATATCAATAACATGAAACTTCTATAAAAGCGATAAATAAAACCTTGTGAATGGCTAATAGGCGTCTTAATGTGCTATTAAGGCGCGTCGCACACTCTGCGACACATTACGAGCGGCGATAGTCGCGATGTTTACGACAATCGCAGATACGTGCGATTTTTATTGGCAATAATCATTTTACATTTCTTCCGTTGGAGTGGTGACTGTGGTGGTAATGATGATTGATTTGTCGCATTTGAACATTTACGAATGTCATTTACGTAACATTTCATTGCGAAATTGGTAGGTAGGATGTCTTTCATCGAAAAACGTGATACATTTATTTTTTATCATTATTTTGTTATTTTAAATTATAGATACACTCTAAAAACAGAAAAAGTAAGGAATTAAAAAAAGTGTTCCTATTAAATAAAGTGCCAAAAGCTATATATTTAGATATTGAAGACTACAATGGTAAAACTACTCCATTAACAAGCATATACACCTTTCATATCGTTCATAAAAACAAACATCGCAATTCTAATCACTCCACAGATGGCGCCACTTCGTCGCCTCTATTTTTATACGATTGTAAACGGCCGCATCGCATCGCACGAAATAAGCAGATCGCCATAACCGCCGCTAAGCCTCACTATTCCGGCCATCGCAGAATCCCATCTAGCTTAGCGGAGCCCGATTTATGACGGCGCGGCGGTTTGCGGAGCGATAAAGTGCGTGGATAAATTGAAAAAATATATATTGACGTGTTTGGATGCAGGTGTGTGTGAGTGTATCCAAACCTGTATCCAAACCCGTCTACAACAAAATTAATAATGACACTTAATATTTTACCAAAATAGGAAGAATAGATATAGTTGCATGTATTGGTGATTTTTGAAAAGTGTGAGAGATGAGGCCCAGTAGTGCCGGGCTACGTATTCATATGGATTCGAATGACTGAAGGAGGGGGGGAGAGTACGTTTGAAGACACCAAAATAACCACATTCTGAAAACCAATCACTCATCGTACACATAAAGTCATCGATAGGCATAAAGGCGCACACACTGTTGTAAAAAGTTACTGTCCGCTATTACTGCTCCATTACCGTAATGAATTATGTGTAGGCAGTCCGCGGCATCACGCCTCATCCCGCCGCCAATTAGAACTAATTGAATATTAAGACGTGGACGATTGCTTATAAAACGGAAATTACCGTCAGTATGGGTGCCGCTTTATGTTTGGTACTTTTAGGAGTACCATTTATCTCAAATGGTGAGATTGTTATAAAAAAAAAACTTATCATATAATCTTTACTATAAAACAGTAGCAGTCAAAGGCAAAGTAAGTACATATATATATACGTACGTCGTACATGCTTTATGACTGCTACAAGATCAACATTACCTTTGTCAAATTCACACTTGAGCTCGGACGATAATGGGATTGTATCGAGCTATAATATAACTTTGCCAAGCTGAGCTAACTTAGTCTGAGATCCACACCGCAAGACGACACAAAGTAATATTAATATGGATGAATCCATTTTATCAGTTTACCAACAATTCACGCAGGTAAAAATACATTCAGTTTTCCTCTACTCTTGGGCAAATGGGAGAAAACCTAAAAAGTGTTAGCATAAAGTCTTCAAGGAACATAATATGCATGCCGATAGTCTACCAAAGATGCCGAAGACTGAAGTAGATTGTTATAAAACTTTTTAGTGTTGTATAGCTTTTGAATAATGAAAAAGAATACTAAGACACTTCAAAAATAAACTCTGTCATACAAACATTTTAATTTCTTTTAATATCTTAATATTCGTTATCAGCACGAAGAGCTCTAGAATTTAAAGGAATTTAAGCAGATATATTTTTGTTGTCACTATCGCTGTGTATTTTGTAAAGATTTTGTGGTTTTCTTTCGAATAAACTCGGAGTTCGAGACTAAACAAAAAGGACTCGAAGATGTCATCTGGAGATCAGTCAAATGGATCAAGTCTACATTCTCTCGCGGGGATCACTCCACTAAAAGGGCGAGATGGATATGCGATTTGGAAATTCCGAATGAGCATGTATTTAAAACATGAAAATCTGTGGAATTGTATAAGGGGTTATCCAGAAGGTGACAGTACTCCAGTAAATGTGAAAGAAAGAGATAATGAGATCACTTTGGCCAAGATATGCTTGACTTTGGATGGCCCAGCCATCACAAACGTCAGGAAATGTAAGAGTGCTCAAGAAGCATGGAGTGCTTTAGCAGCGGCTTACGAGGATAAATCCTTGGGACGTAGGTTAGCATTGGAGCGGAAGTTGTACAGGTACAATTTAAGTGATTTTGATTGTATGGAAATGTACATAAATGCCGTGATGTCTACTTGTCAGGATTTAGCAGATATAGGCAAAGAGATTGAGGATACATCTTTAGCAGCGATACTACTAGGAGGTTTGACAGCCAGATATGACCCTCTAGTAATGGCACTCGAGAATACTACGATTCAGATTACGAGCGAATATGTCAGAGGGAAATTGTTAACAGAATTTTCAAGGACATCTGTAACTGAAATGATAGAACCTGATACTGCTATGAGTGTTCAATGTAAGAAGCGCAATAAGAAAAAGGAGATAATTTGCTTTAACTGCAAGAAGCCAGGTCATAAGAAACCAGACTGTCCAATTTTGAAAAAGAAACGGGAAGGAGAAGAAAAAGGCAGATCTTCGAATTTACTTTGTGCTTTGAATGGACATACAGTAGGGGAAATCAACAAAGATAAATGGTATGTAGATTCTGGAGCGAGTGCGCATATGTCCGGTCGGTCAGATTGGATGGAAAATATTAGAGATTTTCCAATAACTGAAATAACCATTGCAAATGGAGAGACTTTATTGAGTGCCGGAGTAGGTAATGTTCCTATTACCACTAATTCTAACTCAAGACGTGGTATTAAAGAAGTAAAGAACATTTCTAATGTAGTATTAGTTCCTAACTTAGCTACTAATTTAATTTCCGTTAAGAAAGCAGTCGAAAACGGATTTACTGTTCTTTTTAATCAAAAAGGTTGTACATTTTTTGATGCTCTTACTTTTTCTTACACAGGTGATGCTATGTTGCATGGGTCCTGTAATGGTGGATTGTACTCCTTAGATTGTACTGTAAGTCTTCCCAAACAGTTATCAGCGTTCGAAGTACAGTGTGATGTATCAAATTTTCGTTTATGGCACAAACGACTTGGTCACTTATGCCGAATAGGATTACATACATTAAAAGGTAGTAATGTTGGCGTAGAGTATAAAAACGTTGATAAAGAGCCCTGCATAGCGTGTATACAAGGTAAACAGGCTAGGAAACCTTTTAAACCCATAAAATACCGCAAAGCAACATCTAAGTTAGAATTAATTTTTTCCGACCTCATGGGACCTTTCCAGGTAGAGTCATTTCAGGGTAATAAATATACTCTAACTTTTATTGACGATTTTACACGTATGGTTTTTATTTATTTTATTTCTTCGAAAAGTGAGGTGAAAAATAAATTTTGCGCTTTTAAGGCCATGATAGAACGTGTGACAGGGATGAAAGTCAAAACTTTACGGACTGATAACGGTACTGAATACGTTAATAAAGAGTTATCAGACTATTTAGAAAAGGAGGGAATTAGACACCAAACTACGGTTGTATTCAGCCCACAACAAAACGGTGTTTCTGAGAGAACAAATAGAAGTATAGTAGAAAAGGCACGTTGTATGCTTTCAGATAGTTCTTTGCCTAAAAGTTATTGGCAAGATGCTGTACAGGCTGCGGTTTATTTGAAAAATCGTTGTCCGCATGCAAAGCTGGACGGCAAAACGCCTTTTGAGGCTTGGTATGGTAATAGTCCTAATTTATCTCATTTGAAGATATTCGGTTGCCGAGCAATGGTGAAGGTTCCAGATTTTCATAGAAAGAAATTGGATCCTAAGGCGCAGGAATGCATTTTTGTTGGATATTCAGAAGATCCACGAAGTTATTATTTTCGGAAACCAAGTTGTCCTAGAAAGTTAATAAAAGCTAGAGACATCGTTTTCTTTGAAAATGTGTTCTCAGACTTGGAAGTTCAAGAGACAGAATCCCATCCTTCAACATCAGTTGATGTATTTTTTTTAGATACGCCGAGTAGTCACACAAGAAGTCGAATTTCATCAGAAGAAAATTCTGTGGGTGTTATACCTTCGCGACAGGAGCCTGAAGTGGATCTTCATCAAGTAAATGATCCAAATACTTCAGAATTTTTTACTGCTGATGATATTTCTGATGAAGATGATTCATGAAATCAGACAGTAATTTCTCCTGAAGAACGATATCCACTCAGAAATCGTTTGGCTAGACGTGATGATGCTCATATTGTCAGCCATACAGGTGACATTGATGAACCCCAGAGTTTCAAGGAGGCTATAGAGTCTGGAGATAATTTTCAGTGGCGATCAGCAATGGAGACTGAGTACAACTCACTGATTAAAAACAAAACCTGGACATTAGTAGAAAGACCAAATAAAAGGGTTGTGCCTTGCAAGTGGGTGTTCAAGATCAAAAGAGATTCGGATGGAGCAATTGTCAAATATAAAGCAAGACTAGTTGCAAAAGGTTTCAGTCAAGTTTGTGGTATTGACTACAATGAAACTTTTTCGCCAGTAGTACGCAATTCATCTCTCCGTACGCTGATAGCATTGGCGGCAGAAATGGATTTGAAGATGCATCATTTAGATGTAGATACTGCGTTTCTAAATGGTGATTTGGAAGAAGAAGTATACATGCAGCAGCCTGAGGGATTTTCTGAACAAGGGGCAGAAGGGAAAGTATGTCTGCTCAGAAAATCGATTTACGGATTGAAGCAGGCGGCTCGTGCTTGGAACATAAAATTGCATCAAACTTTATCTTCTGTAGGTTTTACACAGACTTCTTCGGAACCTTGTATTTATTTGAAAAAGGTTGGTAATGAAACCATAATTATTGCGGTCTACGTTGATGACATAATTATTTTTTATAAAGAAAATATATCATTAGACAAAGTCAAAAGTGACTTAATGAAGTATTTTTCATTGAAAGACTTAGGCCCATTATCTTATTGTTTAGGTTTAAATATAAATAAATCCATTCAAGGGGAAATATATTTAAATCAGAAAACGTATATTGAAAATGTGTTGAGTCGATTTAACATGACGCAATGCAAAGCAGTTTCAACACCTTTGAATAACAACAAATTAGAGAAGAGTAAAGGTAATAGCGATTCTTCTTATCCTTACCAAAACTTAATTGGTTGTTTAATGTACCTCGCGGTTAATACTAGACCTGATATTGCGTATGCAATTAGTTATCTTAGCCAGTTTAACAACTGTTTTGATAAATCGCACTGGTTGGCAGCTAAAAGGGTTTTACAGTACTTGAGAGGTACATCGGATTTCTGTATTGTTTACAGAAAAACTGGTAAATATTTGGTAGGTTTAACGGATGCAGATTGGGCAAATTGCATAAGTGACCGGAAGTCATACACTGGATACTATTTTGTACTTGCAGGGGGTCCAATTAGTTGGGAATGCAAAAAACAACCAACGGTTGCTCTCTCTTCGACAGAGGCAGAGTACATGGCTTTATGTAGTGCTGCAAAGGAAGGCGTATTCTTACGCAGGTTAGTGTGTGACATAACTGGTAGGTTTGATACATTGACACTGTACAACGATAGTCAGAGCGCTCAAAAGATTGTGCACAATCCCGTCCATCATAGCAGGACAAAACATATCGATACAAAGTATCATTTTATCCGTGAAAAGATTTCTGAAGGAATAATAGATGTAAAATTTCTAGCTTCGGATAAAATGAGTGCCGACATTCTGACTAAGCCTTTGAGGCGAATAGCACATGTCAGGTGTATAAAGGATATGGGTTTGATAAATAGATTTTAATTTCTATTTATATTTCTTTATATTCTTTATATAGCTATATCGGTTATTTTGTATCATTTTTCAGATTTTTTTTGTACGTTTTGATTCTTTTTCATTAAAGGGGAAATATGTTATAAAACTTTTTAGTGTTGTATAGCTTTTGAATAATGAAAAAGAATACTAAGACACTTCAAAAATAAACTCTGTCATACAAACATTTTAATTTCTTTTAATATTTTAATATAGATAAAGTAGAAAAACGGATTCTGGGCTCCGAAGCTTACAGGCTGAAATCCTACTAGACCATTTATGAATCCACTAACTGAAACAATAACACAAAAACCATCCTATACATAAATATTGCTATGTAACACGGTGTATTACGCATCAGTTAGGTACATCTGTCTAATCATTCCCTAATCTCTAGTGTTTCACACTTGCACATAAGCCAATCGATTAACAACGGCTACGTTACAATAACAATCGCATACAGGATTAGATTAGCAACCGAACAGTGCACTACTGTGTAATCCCATAAACCAATCAGCGAGACTCAAGTCAGTCGCACACGTGGCAACCTCTTCCTGCCCACTACACTGTCTCACTAATGACTAATTACGCTTGCACAATCCCGCCCGAGCGTACTACCACTTGCATACTCCAATAGTTGATTTGAGCAAGCGAATATAGACTTTAAAGCTTGTAGTTTCAGTTTGAATGGAATTGAGACGTTTGGGCTTACTTTGGTCGAAGCCGGCTCATTAGGTATTTAGAGTCATTGTGTTCTAAATTCGAAACGATTTTGGACTAAAACGGTCTAGTTTTAAAGTCTAATTTTGGTTGTAGTTGACGTATTACTTAGGTCCTGAATTTTACATGGTGAGGTAGGACTTGTTTCTGAGGAAAGACATCGCCGTAATGAGTTGAGTGCTTCAAAACGTCATTATCTCGGCCTCGTCGTCATGCTGCTTGATTTTCGTTTGATCTCGACGAAGTCGGACCGAGTGTACTTACCTAATTGTCAATAATATCAGTGAAGGAGTTATTTGATAAAAGATTTTGTGGATTTATAGTTATTTCCGCAAGTGTCCAGTTTGACCTAGATATAACGTCTAACCACAAATAACATAAACCAAGATTTAAAAGAATAGTTAATGTAGATTTTTAAAACGTCAAGCTAAAACTTCCAAACAGCCAATATCATCAGATAGGGCAACTATGTTCAATAGGAAAGCCTTAACTTAAAGCCACTTGCTATTAACGCAATGTTATGTGTTTTAGTACTTATGTATCAATCGATAGCCATTACCAGCAAACCAAACTAATTAGCGCAATGAACAGAGGACAAATCACCTGCACTTGTGTCGGATATGTTGCGGTTTGTGCTATTGACTGTAAATTACTGGAGTTGGGGATTTGATTCCATTAAAACGGAGACGAGAGAAGAGATATCTGATTTAAAAAATTGATTTTATTTTTTGCTAATTTCCTTTTTAGTTTCAGTAGGAATGGTTGACCAGAAGAATAAAATACTTTAATATGTTTCTACATTCAATTCTAAAAAAAATTCATATTTCATACAGTTTTTTGTTGAAGGAAGAAAGTCATTTTCTGAGTCATGGAAAACAATTGCCAATATACCCCTACATTTATATTTTATAGATTAGACTATATTAAGTATAAGTCACGTTGAATTTATTAAAAGTTATACCAACCTTCCAAAATTTGTTTACTATCACATGCGAAGATTGTTCTCAAAATGGACTATAGGTGAATGTGGATACACCTTTATAATGGCTGCACACATGCGTGAAGCTGCTCCACATGGATACGTACGATCAAGTTAACTAACACGCTACGCTGGTCTGAAGTTACCAAGAGTTAGCTTGATAGATTAGCTTTAGAGTGAACTGATACAACGCTAATTTCTTGGTAACCAGCTTTTGCTCACAGCTCTGTTTCCATTGGTACTTATGACAACGAAAAAAGATAAATAATTTGGTTCAATCGAAAGTGAAATTTGATGAAAGTATTGTATTAAAAAAGTTTTATTGGAGGTTCTAGCAACCCATATAAAGACAAAACATTTTCATAAATAATTATTAATACTATTATGATACCATTAATTTATAAATAAATATATTGAATAATAGAAATGAAAAAAAAAAAATTAGCCTCCCCATTATACTCGTACCTACTAATTAAACTGGAAAATTTATTTTTGTTGTTATTTACTAAAACAAGCCCTTTTCAATTTTTTGCATTGATAACCCGTAGAAAACTCAACTCCCAAAAAGTCGTAATGTACTTCATTCGTGTTCCAAAAGTTGTATAAACATTATTTGCAGGTCATCTTAACGTCAGATATAACCCACAAGTTTCTCTCCCCTCTGTCGATCAAACGAACATCGATATCAATAAAAGTAAGTTTTTATTCGAGTCATAACACCGAGTTCGCTGACGAATAGTCTCGCTAATTGATTAAATAAATTATTGTTATGGAGATGGACTTTTGGTCACCATTTTGGTAATAAATTTCTGTTACAGTCCAATAGCGCGTTAAAATTGGACGATTATATTGTCAAGCAATTATCCTCCTCTGTCATTCTTCTGGTGCAAATATGGATCAAGAAAATATTATCATTTCACTTACATACTGAACATGCAATAATATACCTATAATAGATAAAAACCTTTCCTGTTGACTGACTAGATTTAGAATGAGACAGGTATGTACAATGTATGGTTCTTTATTCTCCGATTGACTACTCAATGAAAAACGCGAAAGAGAGAAATTATGCCAAAAACATGAAAAAAGAAAACACAAATAAAAACTAGTAGATACATCTTTATTTAATGATGAAATACCGTCATATTGAAGAAGTTATCATTAAATACAGGCATCTTTAATCAATTAAAATCAGCGAAAATTCGCTAAAAATATGTCTGATCTGGGCAAGTTTTTATAGGCCCATTTTGTCCGTAGGTCGGGAATAAATGGCGTTTTTAGTGCGTCAGCGGGCACTCGAGACATTACGAAGTTTCGGCGATCGGGCCATAAAAACAAATCAATCAATATCCCCGTGACACAGGAGACTGTCATAAACGGGCCTGATGATGTCGTAAATGAGAGGATGGGGCTAGTTACACCGTTATCTTAAGGTGTGTTTGTCACAGACTATCTTTGAACGATCCCATCTTCCAACCATAGAATTTTTAAACTCAGCTATCCAATCCAGGTTGGATATTGGGAATTCACAATGCTATTTTCCAAATCATAATGGATTGGATAATAGGAACATAACTACTTAATAATATTTCTTCCCATCTTGCAACCCATGGCAGGTTGAAAGATAGCACTACGAAGGTTGCTATATTGTTATAGCTAGATTACAAGTGGTAGAAGATGAGATCACTCCTTTTGCGTGTACGCTACGATTTAGTATTTATTGTAAGGCTAAATCTCCAAAATTAAGTAAATTAATATTTAAGTAATACGTAAGATTTCCAAAATAACGAATATCTGAAAATATGATTTACGAGGATAAATAATTTTATCAGATATCACATCTATTTTTAAAACTTATTTAGGTATATCTAGACTGTAGCAATATTTTTATCGATAATACAATAAACATTTTAATTGCACCCACATTGTTACAGTAGCTAATCTAAAAGAGTTACGAAATCGTAATCTTCAACTGGATTTGCTTTTGCCAGGTCACGTGTCAGACGGCCGGTATCTGGGTCACGCGCGGAGCGATAAAGAAACCCGTCTATACTTTCGTCACCGTTGTCGTCGGTTTCCGTGGTGTAGCGGTTATCACATCTGCCTAACACGCAGAAGGCCCCCGGTTCGATCCCGGGCGGAAACATTATTTTGTTTTGCTTATTTACTTATTTTTTTATATCGGTATCTGTACTTAACAAGTATAACTTATTTGTTTTAATTTCATGTATTTATTTTTTGTCAGTTAAAATGTTATTATTGTCTTTTCAAATCATATACTGGGTACTTTAAAGTACTTACAATAAAATATTAGACTATAACTTATTTGTTTTAATTTCATGTATTTATTTTTTGTCAGTTAAAATGTTATTATTGTCTTTTCTAGTAGTACTTATAATAAAATATTAGATATATTAATAATTATTATTATTTCTTAATATTATAGAATAAGTACTTCATTAGTTTTTGACACTTTCATATTTAATTATTACATTTTTAGAAGATTACACAATTTTTTTCCCTTCTTGGATGTTTACTTTAAGACTGTTCCAAGAAACACGAATCTACTGAAACCCTGGTACGTCACGTATATTGAAAAATGTATCCGATTTATCCTAGACCACACTTTAATTCTGTAAATCTAACACGTCCATAAAATTATTTAATTTAAACTGAGAAGTAGAAACATTTAACCCCTCGGATAAGTTTAGCGGAGTCAGGTGGAGAAACAAGTGATATATCAAAGTTGCAGTCGCCGAGGTGCTATGAGTTACGTCGACCGCACGTCTGACCCAAGTGCGGTACAAGTCATTAACTTATAGCTAGCTTAGCGTAGCTTTGGTCTGAAACTAACTTAGGCTATATTTCACTGATTTTCATTTCAGCCTTAAACACAAACGAGGAATTATTCGATTTTTTTTGTAATCGGGCAATTGAAATACATCTGCCTTCATTTCATATTACTTTTTAGTGACTAATAATAAATAATAAGTGACTTTAGCAATGTTACAATAAGATTTTTATTTTTCCTGAGTGTGACTACGTCAACAGCTCGTTATCATTGTCAAATTAAAATATGTCTATGTCCCCGTCTTTAGCATTTTGTATACAAAATTATACATACGGTTCGGTCATGAACAACCATCATGTCACTCTTTATGTATCGCCACCACTTGTAACTTGTCCTGTTCAACGCACCACATTTATCGCGCCGACCTGTCGCGTATAATTGAGTTAGCGCAAGAAACCGCCGCGCCCGGGGATATGTAACTTACCTACAGTATTCCAGAATATTCCATCCATTTTGGCTCAGGAAATACTTGTCACTTCTAATGCGGATTGTGTTGTACCTTTCACCGAATAAATCACTGCACTAGCAAGATATACTGAGCTTTTATTTCCACATTTTAGTCCATTTTAAATACATAGAATACAGTGATTGAACGACCATTGAAACATATATCCCACACGTTCACGACCCCAAAGTGGAAAAAGGGGTGAACGAAGAAAAAGGAGACGAATAAATTAATTTTACCCACCCTTATACTTTGACTTATAGATAAATATATAAAAATAAAATATTAACTTGAAATGTTTACATAAAAATTCAAAGATACGAAATCAAATAAGCTCGTAGTTGTTTTTGATAGTCAATGTAGACAATGAGGCGATTTATATTCAGCTGAGAGCCGTTAAAATGTTTTATCACGACCACTCCACTCCAATGATCCTGGCCACGGCCACTCCCGTGGCCAGGATCATTGGACTTTTAATTATTTAAAAAAAAAAAATATTTACTAGCTAGAAACATACCCTTTGACATATTCTCACATCCTTACCTACCCCCATATCACAAGCCCACGTGAAATTAGTCTGAACTCTGGAGTTAAGCTTCAGCTCAACACAATATTATTTTCCCAATTTTATCAGTAGATCCTAACTAATACTATAAATGTGAAAGTAAGTTTGTTCGTTCGTTCGTCTGTTTGTCCGTCCGTCCGTTCGTTCGTACGATTGTTCGTTCGTTCGTTTGTTCGTCCGTCCGTTCGTTCGTTCGTCTATTCGTTCCTCTGTTCGTCCGGCCGTTCGTTAATTCGTTCGAACGATCGTTCGTGCCGCTGTTCGTCCGTTCGGTCGTTCATTCGTACGATCGTTCGTCTGTTCGTCCCTCCGCCTGTCCGTTTGTTCGTTCGTCTGTTCGTGCCTCTGTTCGTCCGTCCGTTCATTTGTGTATATTATCTACCTTTGATCTTCAATGTCATCTTCGTGATCATCCATCCCTGATTATATACCGTAATATAACGATGTCCATTAGCCCCTCAGATTTGTTTGTTGCTTATGAATGCTATGATTTATTTTATCTCCGTCGGTAACAGCGGCCGTATATCGTAAACTTTATGTTGACTGTAATGTGGCCGCAGTCAGGATATCACTTAGCATAAGTGGCGAGTTCACCTGACCGGTGGACGTAAGAATGGCAGATGTGAATCCTTTAAAAATATCTATTTTTCTATTCTACAAGAGTTGAGTTAGATTTTTTTAGCTTAATTTAGTATTTGTAAAAGATTTGTATATTTGCAACGTGAACTTAAAAACTAAAGGACAGAACAAAGATAAACTCGTGGACAATAAAATAAAGAAAAATAAGGCGCGTATTGTATCAGATGAAAGGATTAACAACAGTGAGAGACAATATAGAAGCTATGACATGTTTTGGTGATTGTGAAAAGTCAAATAGAATGTGCATGTGGTCTGAGGGCCCACTGATGAAAACAATCATAGTTTTCATTTAATTCGCACCAGGAAATCAATTATCACAATATTAAATTGTCGTGTTCATTAATTTAAATACCTTAATTTTACCCAAAAAAATGGTATATTAATTAATTCACCGCCGTCATAAAATTGTTACAATATCCAATATTCATGCTTCCATGTCGTCAACAAAACAAGAGTCGTTACATAAATAATAACCGACAAAACACGGTGTTTACCTCGCCGAGCCGCGGGATAAAAATATAGGGGGCGGTACTACAACTATCATTCTCTCCTATGAGTTCGTAACCACTTGACAAACTTTGTCACGATTACTTTTTAACTAAAACGATGAATGTTTTTGCAGTTTTTGCAAACAAAACAATCCATATAATAAAAAAATATTCCTCTAACACTTGTTTAAAATTTAAATGATGAGAGCTTCATGACAGGTCCTTTATGGACTTTGCTAGCCTCATTACTTTTATATGTTTAGCGATAAATACCTTTTCCTTTCTTCTACATACCTCTTACTTACTTATTTATTTCAAATTGAACGGCATAAGATAATGCTATACGGGTGTAAAAAAAAATACAGGAATATACTCAAATCACTTCAATACATATATTATTATATATGTATTGAAGTATATATGTATTCCTTATCCTTAGTAGATTTATCTCTTAAAATCATCTCGTCCTATTGGACGAGATGATTTTAAGAGATAAATCTTCACAAATGAACACGTCTATTTGGTTGAAATTCAAACCACACTAATATCATCTAATCCTCAACCTGTCTACACTACAAACAAATATTTACCTCCCTTAGCATTTCAACGCGAAAGTATTTGAAGTAATCCCCCAATCTTGTTATTCTCCTTAAGCGTGTAATTCTACTAGAGTTGAGATAATCTTGAGATATTCTTGTAGAAATATTTTCCCTTGTGGGGAGGTCAACAATCTGCATGAGCGGAGCGGAGGCGGGAGCGGGCATACCGTACGAACTATGCGGAATATTTTTAATCAATACAAATTAGGTTGAGGCACGACGTGGCCTCGGGCGGACCGATGTTAGCACAGTGGGGTTGTTGAAGACAGTTATAGATCAAATTTGAATATTTATGTTTAAACGGAAGTACATAAGTTCAAGAAGTTGCCTGATTCTTGCTTGCAGATAAAATAACAGTCGCATCTCGTATATATTCGTCAACGATAGTGACAAATTAATAAAGTAGAAGCATGTATTTGATCCATCATTATTTACTAGCATAGGAGTTTCAGCAACTTCGCGCATTTTCTGTTTAAATTATATTCCAGACGGAGCGTTCTTCCTTTAAACACCTAGTAGTGCATGTAAAATTTTACTACGATCGGTTCACTAATGAAGCACTACTTTTAATTCGATTTTTTGTACTCTTTATTTAACTACGCAATATGAGCAAGAGACATTGTATTGTATCGGATTGGAATGAAAAATGATTATTAGTAAATTATAACAGTAAGTTAATCTTTTATCTATAAAAGGTAAACTGACCACTGTGCAAGGGATGTGCATACGGCTGGCATCTTGTAAGATATTGATCGCAGTGGCCAGGTGCCTTCGAAGTTTCAACAACTTTCTGCCGTCAAATTATTGTTTAAAATGGTTTTGGCAGTTGAATAGAACTTGAGCGATCAAACAGTATTTTATTTTTCACGAATTGGTCTGCAAGCGTAAAAGTATGAATGTTTTAAATATTCTTTCAATGAACATTTTCTTCAAAATAAAATAAATAGAATCCTAACTAATATTATAAATTCGAAAGTAGTTTGTTTGTTACCTCTTCACGCTTTACCTACTCAACCTATCTTCTTGAAATTTTGCATACATATAGTTTGAACTATAGAAAAGGACAGAGGGTACCTTTCATCCCGGAAAATTAACGCCGACCAAGCCACAGGCAAAAACTAGTAGATGATATATCTAGATACAAACTGTTATATATTCAAACATTTGTTCATAAAATTCTTCGTAGTTTACAACTAGACATCGATCAACTTTATTTATTCTATTAATATTTTCCTCATAGTTCGACTCAGTATTCGAACCAATAGGAAAAAGTTCTCGTCAAAAGGCATCACTAATTTGTACTCTGTAAAAATTACCCTTTACATTCCATCAATGTACAGTCAACCGTATGTCAAGTTACCCTGGACATCTATACCACGGTAATAGTGTCGAAATTGCAATGAATTTGGATAAGTTGATGTGCTGTCAACTTTACTAGGTACACTTTTGCGGGTAAATGCGTCGAAGTTGAATCCTGCGGTAGACAACTAAATGGCCGTCTTATGTCGCAGTGTGCGAGTCTCGGTAAAAAATAAAAGGCAACGGGAGGCCGAGGCTCCTACGTGAAGTTTTCCGTGGTCAGCGAGGAAACTTGGTGCTCGTAAAAATAGCCTGAAGATCAAATTACTAATATGTAACTTAGTGTTGCTATTTGGTGTGGGTCACCTATTTTGTCAATATCCAGGTTCAACAAGTTCCAGGAGCAATATTTCAGCCACATGATGAAAACATGGAGCTGACTTTTCCGTCGTGAGAGTACAAGAATAAAAAAAGAAGAAAGACAAATCTATTTTATCAAAAAATGCATTTATATATTTTATGTCGATGCTTTTTGTTACTGATATCATATTAGCACGAAAGACTTTTTCGCGGCATAACTTCAGAGCTACACCAAATATAAAATTAGATTTTATTTTACTTATCACACAGAATGATCGTATTGTTATTTCTGTAGCTCTTATGTTTGGATACCTAGATTAATAATTAATAAGGTTATTATTTATAGAAAAACGCCTTCTGTAGTTCAGTGCCGTCAATATATAATATTAACCTTCCCAAATAGTGTTCCAAGCAGGATGCTTTGACATGCGGTTACCTGTACTTTACCTACCAAACATACTTATTAAACGATATCAAGAAAATTGCGTGACATGCCTACTAATTGATAAGATATTTAGGTTAGTTGTCAACAAATTAATGACCCACATGCAAAAACGTAAACACATACAATTATATCACCTATTATTGTGGTTACGTTCTGAAGTTAGTATTCATCGGCTATTGTTATACCGAAACCGCAGATATTTACAATAATCCGCTAGTTTTTTATATATTACATTAATAATAATGACGCAATAATAATTATTATTATTAGGCATAGGCCTACGTAGTGGCCAAATGACGGCAGAGCTCAGTTTTATTAAGTGGGTAGAGGCAGTTAAGCTACGTGACATGTGACATGAATAGTGGATCGGTTGGTACCAACGTTGGCCTAATTTGTAGAACGAACTATGGTATTCTCAATAGAATTTATAAAAAATACCTATGTCTTTTATATCTATGGCATAGATCATTGCATGCTCCGGCCGCTAGGCGAATGCTTTATGAATCTATATAGTTCGAAACGCAGTATATTCCTGTGTTTACATTTCCCATGGCAAAAAATATATAAACTAAAATTCAAAGTGTGACTAAAATAAAATCCGTGTAGCGCCAAAATCCCAAACTGTCAAGTTGCGCCCGAGGCGGACACAGCCCTCACTTAGCCGAACTTAGGGAACTTAAACTCGACCTCTTCAGGAACCGTATGTGAACAGTCTCTAATAAACTTCGTCTAACAAACAAGTAAGTGCGTTATTTAAGAGACTTTGATTTTAGCCTTTGATTACATAAGTTTCCCACAATGAGCGAGTCAGGTCACAACGCAAACTGGCCCGAAATAAACGGTCCTTGAAATCTCGAAAAATTAACGTTACACCTTTCATGTTAATCAGGAGTTCTGTGATATAAACTTAATTTATTTCACTGTTAATAAAACTACACGTGTTATAGATATTTCAACTAAAAAGAGACCCATTATAATCGTCAGGCATTGGGCAGTGCGGCCAGAGTATGTAGTTATTTTAGATTGTACTTCTTTTTAACTATATTTTTCAACAAAAACTGCGACTTGTGTTTTGAACGAATTATGTTGAAAAAAATTGCAATCGATTGTGTGCTTGTATCACAACGGTCTAATTCGATATCGAAATATTATAAAATTATATGAAGTACATACCACATAAAGAAGGAAATGATTTGCAGAACAGAAATAAGTCAAGTAAATAGTTTCTTGTAATGTATCCTTATAAAAAGGGGGTTATTTTTCAGAGCGCCTATTGTCAGCCCCGTGTAATAAATTCTTTAGAGGGTGAAAAGCGCTTGTCATTATGATGTACTCGTGTAGACACAGCTTTATCGCCCTCGCCAAATAAATTGTTACAACGCCACTGTTGGAAAGTGAAATATTCATTAAAATCAATTTCTTTTCTAATGTAGTTAAATTGTATAGATATAAATACACAGTATGTCAGCTTTCTTATTATCTTAAACTAAATCTTAATCTTAAGGAAATCCTTAAGATAATAGTCAAATAGTTTCAGCCCATTATGGTACCCGGATAGGTGGTACCTAGTAATCAGTCCCCGGATGTTGGGGGGGATTCACCGGAAACACACGAACGTGGCTTGTTCGTGTTGGAAACAAAGGAAAAGGGGAGGAAACTTGTGTCTTCACACCTCACAGTGTTGCAGTGTGGTAGTATTTTAATGACTTGCTTTTTGTTTTGTATTTAGTAAGTTCGTGTGTAGTTTTAATAAATTGTGGGTATAAGATAAAGAACGAACATACCTAAATGTACCTTACGGGGTAAACAGAGCCAAGAGTTACAAAACCTAAAGGCCGTGCTTTTTGGCGGAAGTGAGATTGAATGATGATAAGTTAGTGTATGAGAAGAGTTTACTTATACAGTTTTATTTATAGTCCTTTCCCTTGATTGACTTTTACTATCTACGCGTGAAGAGAATCAAGAAGGAAACATACTCGTAGAACGTGCAATTATGTTTTCCCTTGATTCCCAGATCAACATGAAATCAATAAGAGTTACAGAATGAAAGTATTTTCTGCTATCTTCATATCAATTACCTATCTTTTTTGTTAAAATATTTAAAAAAATCACACACATTATGACTGTACAATCTTATATTAAAGCATAAACGTTATATTAAACCAGCCAGGTTAAAGCTTAACTTGAGAATATAGTTTTAAACTGTAGTTTACGCTATCTCACCTCGTCGGTTATCTGTTACTGCGAGGTGCTAACTGCCAGTTATAGTCCAACTTGCACAGTTTCGTTAACTGCGTGTTAACGTGTTCTATGTTGTTTATTTTAAGACAGCTTTAAAGTGACTAGTCTAAGTAGGAGATGTTCAGTTGTTCAAATGAGTTTCTTTTGGTGTTTATTTTCAACAGTGGCCGGTAATTGTTACGATGTAGTAGAAAAGTCGTTGAATAACAACGAAAGTATAAAGATTAAATACTAATAAATTAATTACTTTACTGTAGACTGTGTGACTGTATTGTGTAGACTGTAGAGTAGCTACGATCTTTCACATTTGTAGCAGCTAAGACACTAACTAAATAGATAATACTTCATCTCGTGTTAATGATCTTTGATAATGACAAAGTTCACCCTTGAATCACCAAGACAAAAGAAATACTTTATTATAAACACTATAAAACTGAATAATAATTTCAAAATTCTAATTAATGAAGATGAATTGCAACACTTATAAGATGTGGAAATTAAGAACCCCAAATTTAATGATAGCGATTAGCCAATCAGAGGGCGTTTTTTGCGAGTGTTTGTTTCTTGTTTGCGAAATCCTTTTTCATCCGAACACAGCCGAAGATTAGCGAGGTGGCGACATTTCTCAAAAGATATCGACGACAATGCCCGCGATGTTTCACCGCAATAAAAAAAGCAATTAGTTTTACCAGGCTCCACACCCATTTGTTTAATGTATTTTCCATATTTATCGTTATGTACTCGTCTAAAATTTAAAATATAGCTTCGATATTGACATATTTAAACGCAAAAGTTAAAACTCACAATTTTATAATTTTTTATCGTAGTTTAAAGTATGAATACTAGCTAATCAATGTCTAAGCTTGAATTTAGATCCAATTAGTTGACTTAATTTTTAGCAAATATATATATATATATATTTAATGACATGATAGATGTGGTGTTGAAATAATATTTGATAGTGCTATCAAATGTTATTTCAAGACACTGAGCATCAAAAAATCCAATATTGGCCATAACAGTATAACGTCTTGGGTAAAAAATATCATTGTATGCATTCCAGCACGTATTAAAAGACGAGAC
This sequence comes from Plodia interpunctella, assembly GCF_027563975.2. Lineage (NCBI taxonomy): Eukaryota > Metazoa > Arthropoda > Insecta > Lepidoptera > Pyralidae > Plodia > Plodia interpunctella. Next base: position 10,966,337 of record NC_071300.1, read on the forward strand.
TTAAAAGCTGCATGGGTCCGTCGCTTCCTATTAGCTAGGCGCTCAATTTTTCAACCTTAATTGTTTATATCATTCTGTCATCGTTATCGCCTTTACGGTCCGCGGAAACTGAAAGGGCGTTTTGTTTCTTCTTGTTTGCTCTACGACAAATAAGGGGATTAAAAATTGGCCTAAGAAACGCTTGTTTACCCCTCACTTTTATTTTTGTTCAAGTTTTGTTACGGCGAAGAATAGTTGTCATTGTTTTGATGAATCTTGTAAAAGTTGCGTTTAGTTTTTGCGAAAGTATTTTTTTTTCTTCATGTTACAAGCTTTGTAAACATGCTACGTAGATTGTGTTGACTGTAGAGTAGCTACGATCTTTCACATTTGTAGCAGCTAAGACACTTGCACATAATAAATCACATTTATGTGATTACGATTATGTTAATACTATATAAGTCTTTGGACTTATATACTTAGTAGCGACCCGGCCCGACTTCGCATGAGGTAAATCTTCGGGAATAAACTGTTAAAATAATTCGTTGCGTGGTAAAAAAGAAGAAAGCATAGAAACATTCCCCCGCAACGGATTTTGATGCAAGAGTGGTACTGTACGTTACAGGAGTTATGTTTTATACTATTTGCTCATTTAAAAATCAAGTACTTAATTATGATTAAAAATTAACAATCTTATTTTAAGATTACAAATTACTGATTACTGCATCAACTCCAAGGGGCCTTAATCCCAAGACACAAGTACCATCTGTACCAACCTTGTTTGCGATGTGTAACCCTACGTAAGGCTACTGATATAGTTTCATATTAATCTTAGGCGGGCCAAGACAAATATGGCCGCCTGGCTAAACGCTTGAGAATTATTAAATTAAGGAGATTAAAGACTCTAAACCGCGAGTTGTGAATTCATTTGTTTGCTTGAAGCCGGTTGACGTAACACAATATGGTGCTGTTTAAACAATAGTAATACTTAATTAATTCGTGCAATAAAATTATACAACAACAACAAATTATATCAAAATATGATAATTTAGATGACAATAAAATAATTAAAATCATATCATTTCATTGGCTGCAAAAGTGGTAACATAAAATAAAATAAACAGTAAATACAATAAATCATTTCAAAATTGTAGATATGTGCATTCTGAATGAAATTGACGCTATAATCTTTCGCTGTAGTTTTGTATTTTGAAAAAGTAGAAGTTCACTTATATTATTGTTACTACAACCTTTGAGTAGATTAGAGGGATGAAAAAGGATGCAAACGTTCGAATATTCCTGTTAGAACGACTTGTTCCCAAGACTGTTTTAAAATAAACAGCAAAACATTAAGAACAGAATATTCAGAAGGGTCCAAGATCCCGGACAATTTACATGTTGTAATTTTAATTACGGGCCCTGCAGCCGGCACAATGGCCGCATAGTTACCTAATGTTAATTTAATCCAAGACGGACAATCCTTCGAGGGCGAAAAGTTGTGACTTGGCGACTTCTGTTGTGCGTGTTCACATTGGGGCTACAGGACCATTCGATTATTTACATTAAATAATCCTATTCCACTCATATTATAAATGCGAATCTAAAATAAGCGAACTAAGGGCTCCAACGCTTTATGACTGAGGAACTAACTTTGTAAGTAAAGAAAAGGTAGGTATATTATTTTTTTTATTTTTTCCCACAAACATAGGTCTATCCCACTCGGAATACAAATTAAAATCGTACAAACACACCTTAGTCGCAATTTCCTTATTATTACCTTTAACTGTGTGTTATTCCGGAAACATTATCATACAAATTCCCCAGTGAGGTAAAACACAGTCTATAAATATACGGTGTAATTATTTGTATGTTTATCAATAATTCATTAGAAACCTTTGTAATCTGCGAGATTTATAACGAATAAGTTAAAAATAACTACTTAATTACAATTTTGACCATAATCTGTTAAAATATTATTTAAGTTTTCGTCAAGAAATTAATAAAAATGTGAGGTGGCGCTCGTGTGCGACGAGTAAATTTAGAATTTTTAATATTTGTATGTCTCTTTATTTATATTACTTTTTCGTGTCCACTTCGCTCGGTTGTCGGCATCCCTAGTTGTCAGACCATTGTCAGACTTTGACGACATCAAGCCAGTTGACTATTGACAATGGCTTTGGCTTGATGTCGTCAAAGCGCGGCGTAATTGTATACTGTATAGTAGCTCATATTGTATAACAGCTATTCATGTCTCGCCACTAAAGTCACAAGCCAGTGTATCGCAATGTGAACGATCATTAACTGACCACGTGTTAAGACCACGGTGCACAATGAAGGAAATAATTCTCGGACCTTCAGACCTGGCGCTTGGACTCGTCTTAGACGAGGGTGGACCAAATTGTTTGTTAATTTAATTCAACAGTAAGGTACAATGTGGCTCTTGTTTTCAGATTGTACACTGTGGTTTTGGGTATCTAAATTTAAATTCTATAATAATTATTCCTCCCTCTCTTTCACCCTCGCGTTTCCTATTTTATTAGTGACCGTGATTCCTCGAAGACCGGATCATAGGAAAAATAGGTTATATAAATTTCGAACTTTGGCTTTGATTTTACAATCAACCGCCTGCCGGACGACAACCATAGTTGCTGCCTATTAGCTTTCAGGGCTTTTAACTCGTAGTCGTACGACATCTATGTGTAGATACCTATATGTATTGGTCCAATTCTAAAGCCATCATTCTAGAACCACACGCCTCAAATAAAACAGGTGTTCTAATTTCTGCCTATTTAATCTGTTTAATCAAGCAGAATTAATAAAAAATCAAGTGTTTTTACGGTTACCGCACTGTTACCCAGGTTATCCATCTTTCTTAAAAACTAAAAAAAATGTAAAATTTTATAACTTTTATAATTATTAAAAATAAAATGAAATCAAATAAGATGAGAGAGTCCAATGGCATGAAACAAAAATAAAATCTTATTACAATTTTACAAAAATAAATTATAATTTCTGCCATACGTTGGAGCCCAAACAATGTCACGCCTGCGAAAATTGCGAAGATCGTCGCCCTAACGTAAGCGTTTTTAAAAAAGAGTAGACACACGAAATATGTTTATAAGAAGCAACGTGCTTTGATTTATAACGATCCGCGGATATAACACGGCGTATGCGGCGGCGGACAAGGAATGAGCGGACGCGGGAGTTGCAAAAAAATTATAATAATATTTCAGTTAAAATATTGCACAGATTAAAATGTATTGGATTAACTGATTGGTATTGTAAAGAGAACTGAGACATCGCAATAGAAAAAGTAAGGTAGAGTTAATCACTTTGAGCATCTCAGTATTATTTATTTTTTTATCCTAAAAGTTGACTGATATTATATGATATTGAGTGTATCAGCAGACTTTAGTACGTATTTTGTACCATATTGTTATTTTAGAAAATATGATACAAAATACATACTAAACCGTTGTTATTTTAGAAATATGTATTCTATGCTCCAAAAATAAACACATGACTCTAATTTGTAGTTTCGCTTATGCCTTGGCCTCCGCACCTCTGGTTTGGAGTCACAAAACTGCAAGATTTATCCCCGGCCGGCTCAAACTCATTAGGCGGGAACTCGCGGGATCTCCGCAATCTGCTTTGTTCTTCTAAACTCTAAATAAAGTAGATCAAACGCCTCACGCCCTGAATAAACTATGACGTAGACGTTTTTATTGTGAGGTGAATATAGATCCATGTGTTTAGGGGAAATTGTTTCAGAAGTTATGTTGTTACCAATGCCTATTTTGGTACACATGCAACGCCGACTTTGAGGCCTATATAGGGTCATTTGTCACAGTGGGTGCACTGTCTCTTTCACCTTATAAACCGGAACACCACAACGATTTTTTTGTTTTCCTAAATCCATGCAAACAATGCAAATATTCAATTTACTTTGCTCACGTGTGAAGATCGCCTTTAATTTACAAGCACTCCGGATTCGAACCCTAACCATTAATTACCTTTTAAAAGAAGCCCCTGTTAACCTTTTCTGGTCGGGTTGGGGTCCAAAGAGCCATAACTCAGGGTTTGCATCTATCTTACCTTTTATTTATGGCCGAGTGCAGCGGACGGCGGATTCGAACCCGGTACCTTCGAGGAATTAAGAAACGCTTAGCAAAGGGTGATGTCATATGCATTCGCGGTGGAAACTAATGGGTAGGTAATGACCTCAGTGGTGATTAATGTGATTTTTGAAATCTCATTGTTTTGTGGTGTAGATTTCCACTTAGAAAATAGTTTTATGATATACCTTAAAATATCATATTTTATTCTCCTACTTTGATAAAAATTTGAAGATATTGCACATACCTATCATCAGATTTTAATCAAAATAATAATTGTCATAAAATAGGGTTTAGGAATTGGAAATCTTTTCGTTACTTTCCGGGACATACATAGCTGTTCCCATTGACCACGTATATAACCATAATCGATTCAGTAAGATAAATTACCCCAATATTTTAATGATATAGACGATTAAAAAGCATACAGATTTCAAAAAAGTTACGCCGCGATCTACGGATGAAAAATTACAGAATACAACATCCCACTCACATAATATTTACGAGCTTATTCATATCTTTAAAAACGACATCGTTAACGTACCGAGCGTTGTATTTAAGGAGTTTTCTCATGAACATCGCCACATAAAAATGCAAAGCTGTAGGCGTCTAAAGGCAACAATAGTCGAGTAATATTCGCAAGAAAAACGCAATCCGCAAGTGTTATTATTTTTTTATTTTTAACTTTCTTTTATTAAGAGGACCACTAATATGCAAATACGCGACGTTACTTCTTACTCTGCCATTAAACATTATTTGTTGGTGAAATTAAAACACGAGCGAAGCATGGCGCAGACAATTGTCATGCAAATCGGGACACCGCGAGCCAAGAGGGGCGAAAATTGACGCGCGAAATTATAATATACTTTTTTATTTGGAGTTAAGTGTTGTGGTAGAGGCCGGTGTTCCTTGGATCAGTAAGATGTAGCGCTAAGTATAACGAAATATTTACGACACGGAAGATTATTAGGTACTGACAAATGGAATTCACTCAACTTTTATTTATATTCAAGCCTGGCATCACTTCACTTAGGCACAAGTCGTAGGCACTGGCACAGTGTCAATTAGGACATGCGCTTCGAAAGACTACACCGAACACTTTTAAGTACTTATATAAAAATGACGTATTTATATAGCAGATAAAAGATACTCAACAAAGATTTCTATGAAGTTAAGAATACAAAAGGCATATCCGTGAAAAAATCGCGTATGGATATGGAGTGGCGTCTTGAAAATAAACTTTTTTTATATTTGGAGTTAAGTGTTCTGGCAATAAAGGGCACGGGGAATGACTCGGACGGGGGGCGCGGAGTGTGCGGGAGCGGTGAGAAATGACGTTATTATTTATGTTAATTCTAAACGGTAAATGACGACTAACGTGTTCGCGGCACCTTTTTACTTATGGCTTTTAGGGTTGGCGAAGAAAATTTAGTAACAGTGGCTTGCGGCATGGATGCTTTATGAAAGTATATCCTATATACTGTTTGGTTTATCGGTGTTTGATGTAATTGCTAAAATGTAAGATAAAGTAAATTCTATTTATGTAACATAGAAAACTATTCATTATGGAATTCTAACTACTAATAAAACCTATAGCTTATAGGTCGGTCGCATCTAGTTTTTATTTTATTTTATAGTTATCTTACCTAAAGTATATCAAAATAAACCATAATGATGACTCGCAAATACTACACCACAATAGGACTTAACAGGTCACAGACATAGAGTAAGCTCCACCTCACCTCACAACCCTAGAACTATCCAGCAAGTCACCGCGCTGATTGTGCCACTTTACATAATGTCTATTTTAGTACCCGGGCATTTTTCACAACGCCCTAATGAGTCGTGTCGTTGCTTCTGATGGTGGAAGGTGCTCCAGATTGATGGTGATGGTAAGTGAACGCGATCGTCTTCCACTTTCAGTTTAACAGCACTTTAGATGCGATGGGCTGTGGTGGATGAAAGACAGGGCGCTTGGCTAAGGGGGCATCAATGTGATTTCTTTATTGATTAGTTTTAAAGTTTTGTTCAGTATTTGTTTTTTATTCTAGACAGATTGGATACTCTCGATCAATGCACCCTGGCATAAAAGTTTCTAAAGCACTTAGTAGCATCTGGCATCATAATGAACAAAATTGTGTATGTGAAACACGAGTATCTGGCACTCAGTTACACCTTCTAGATAGATTTGGATCCTGTTTACATAATGTTAGTTGATATTTTAAAAATCTACGCTTCCTGTTAGTAGTATATTGATCTAAATGTAAATTTTCCACACTTTGTAAGAAATAAAACACGTGAAACTATCTTACTACCCGGATAGCAGCTGATGATAGGCACCTCTTCAGTATTAGCACGTAGAGGCTCCGGGATGTTATTAGTGGGTCCAAGTCCCACATATCGCTTCGCTGCCCGTCGCTTACGGGAAACGACGAATGCGACAATAAGGCAATTTAACCTCGATAAACAAAACGTCTAGATGGTCTAGACGGATGAGCTAAGACTAGCTACGTCATTCGCCAGGACCTGGATGATAAAGACCAAAGCCAATCTTATGGAGAGAAAGTGGAGAGGTTTTTACATAGCTTCTTAAAATAGATATAAAAATCCCGACTTTAGCCCACGCTTAGCAATTTTCCCAGGGCATTTGCCACATAAGATCCACCGCTCCGTGCCCTCCCGCCCCGGTGTAACGACTACATTTAGTTCCCCGATTGTGACGTTAACAAATAACCAATTGTAATGTAAAATCTCAGCTACGAGTAAGTGGAAGATTTTGTACTTTTCAGCAGCAGGAGAGACATATTTCTAAAGCTTTATCACCTTCAAGTAGCTTTAAGAAAAACATTTGTATTTTATACTGTTTACGACAAACAAAATTCTATCTATACCCATTAAGCTAAAGATGATACTGGAACCACCACAGATAAGAACTTTTTGATGCAAGGTACTAGAAGCGCGTTGATGTGTCTTTCCTATGCAGCGTGCCCGCAATCAATTCCAGTTAGGCTCAGCCGCGAGCGGAGCCGCGTGAGACGGCATGCAAACGTCTTATTTTGACTGCCGGAGATATATCGCAGGCTTGACACCTTCTTTAATTTTGAGGCTCAATATTTTACAACACGTCTCAAATCATAGATCTAAAACGTCTTTGTAGCCTGTCTTTGTAGAAATATCTGCTAATTTAAGAGTAGTAATATAAGTAGTAGAGCAGTCTGTATAGATGAACCTGTGATATTGCTTTAGAGGGAAAAAACTCTAGAATATCTTTTGTAAACGTATAATTATGGCTTAATTTGACACAGATAATATTGTCTCTTCAAACTGGTCTAGGTAGATATTGCATCACTTGAAGCTGAGAAGGTGCCGACAACGCCTTTGATCTAAATGACCTCGACCTTTCAACCAGTGAGATCGTTAAAAACATGTTTACCTTTAAACTAGTGAGCAATTAAACCCAGCCCTCTCAGCATCCGCTGTGGACAAGGTGGGCTCTTTCTTCCGCCGCCAAAGCCGCGATTACAAGGGAGCATTTTCATTTACTAAATATCACTAAAATACAATTCCATACTAATATTTTAAATGCGAGATTCTGTCTGCCACGCTTTCTCGGCCAAAACCGTTGAGCCGATTCTTGATGAAATTTGAAACAAATATAGTTAATGACCCAAAGGATATAAATAAACTACCGCGGGCAGAATTGCGAGCAACACTGCGAAGTGGAGAATAAAGTTTAAGAAACCAGATCCTGAGATGGAAAAGTCAGATATTGAATATATTACATACTTTCAAAAATTTCAAAATCAATGTAAAATGTTGAATTGTAAATTTCAACATTATACATTTGAACAGAAATAAAACATATTTTAAGACAATGAAGCGCATGTGAAGTGTTCCCATCCTCAGGAGACCGGTGGTAATAAACCAACAGTAAACATCGCCGGTTGGGAACACCTGTTCTGATGTTTACAGCACAGGAAGGGCGCTGAGGGACCGACATGTTGCACTACATATTGTGCCTAAGTAAAAGATCCAAAAAAAAAATTATTGGCGTTGAGATAGAGGTTACGGAATCACCCAAAGGACTCATAAAGAGTTAGATAAGAGAAACAAAAGAATCTTACATCATAAGACTATACTTATTGTCTCCTACCATAAGAGTATCCGTTCTTGCAATACAAATAATCATAATATTATATTAATTTATGTAATTCAGGTATATACCAATAGGTGAGAAACTTTATCCATACATTGTATTGTGTATCTAATATAAGTTTTTCAGTATAATTTGTTTTAGTGTGGATATATAAAGTAATTCACACCAATGCCATGTTTGTCCCGTTTTACGACATCATTCTTGATTATGCATTCGCACGCGTACGGATTAAATAAAACGTAATGTCTCTCCGCTCTATGTTGACATTTATTTGATTTAATTTTCCTTATCATTTGATAATACTATATTATAATAATTATTGTCATATATTGTGATTTGATCCCCACTCCTGTAGCTGTATTATAAAACTTTAGATGTCAGTTACATTTTGTACTAGGTTACATTTTGTATAGCTGACCCGCCCGTGACGTCCAAATCTAAAAAACGATTGAGATCGAGTATCAAATTCTATAAACATTGCCAGTTTAATTTATATATTAAAAAAATAATGAATTTTTTTTTTAAATTTAATTTATACATATTAGTGACAATCTTCTCACTAATATAAATTTTAAGTTTCAGTTCAGAAATTCTCCAAATGCATTGACACTTCGCGACCCTTTCTCCAAATATGTACCTCTTCGAAACTTATTTATTTGTCCGGATACCATCCCGCAGGGCCACGGTTTTCAAGAATGTGAACTTTTTCGAGTTGTGCCCTTCATAAATATTTATCCGCGACCTCTACGGTGGCGACACTGTCCTAACAGAATAGACGATTTAAGTATATTATTTAAAAACATGTTACTTGTCGGTGAATAAAATTGGAAAACATGTCTGTTTGAGTGAGTGCCTTCTTCTTCCTCTAATGGACTAATAGTGAGTACCTGTGTCATCTCTTTTGAAGCCCCAGCTGCGTTTTGCCATTTGGGCGATTAAAAATTAAATTTTGGGCACTGAGCTCACAACCGATAAATTGGTCAACACCAATGTAAACATCTGACCCATCCAAAGAAAAACGAAATGAAACACATCTCACAAACAAAATAATCAGGCCCATAAAAAAGAATAGAACAAGGTTAATTGCCATATACTGTTAATCATACGTTGTCTATCTAATATAAAGTCAATATACGTCACCTTGACTGTGTATTTGTAGGAACCCGGGCCCGGCCGGTGCAACCCCGCCAATGTTTGGTCTGCGCATATGGCGCGAAAAACTCTACCTCTGGTTTGGTTACATTATTTTAGGAAAAGCAAACAGCATGTTTTTAGTGAGTTCTTGGGAATATCCCGTGTTCGAAGTAAATATGTGGATGGGTTGAAATTATCATATTCGGCCACGACCGGTTAGAGAATAGTAATTATTGTGTTTTAGGGTTAGACATTGTAATGTTTTTCTTGAACAGAATTTTAAACTTTAACTTATTTCAATATCTCTTTATAATATATTATAAATACTATTATTATAAAGAGGTAAGCGTTTGTGAGTTTGTATGTTTGAGGCGGGTAATCAACGAAACTACCGAACCGAATTCAAAAATTCTTTCACCATTAGAAATGTACATTTTCAAAGATTGCTATAGGCTATATTTTATCTCAAAATTCCCACGGGAGCGAAGCCCCGGCGACATCAAGTTAATTCTATTTTATAGGTATTTGTTAACATATTGGTTTCTCTAAATAGGTTTACCTAAACCACATCCACGAAGAAGACAAAAACATTGCAAAGTCCAATTAGTCATTCTAATTAATTAAACAGAACTTATGGTAAATCCCCATTAATTTAAAACATTAATTTAAAAATGAATTAGTCAATCAATATCAATACATATAATAAACAGTAGAAAAACATTTTCTGTACATTGAATAAATATATATAAAAACAACTGTTGGCGATAGAGTCATAGTAAAGTAACAGAGTAAGAATTTAAAACAACTGTCTGTCTGTATGTCAAACTGTTTGTACACCGCTAATCTTCGGAACTACTTGACTTTTAATGAATTTCTTTTAGCTATTAATCATATAGGTTATAAATTATTTTGAAAATTGGAACACCAGATGGAGAACAATGATGGTAAAGCAAAACTATAGGAAATATAGAAATAACGACTTAACAAAAAATTTTCAGTTTGATGAGCATTTCCTGTTGATATATAAAATCGAAGATGTGGGACACCTGAAGAAGAGTCATAATGGTCCAGCTAGACTATAGGAAATTCAGGTTTTCAGTCTGATGAGCATCTTCCGTAATTGTTGCGATTTGTCTGTTCAAATAATTTCTCTAATAATTTTGACTCCTTACCAAAAATTGTTCGGCCACGCGAATGAAGTCGTTACTGTACCCCGTAAGAGATGAAAAGGTATACCGTATCTGTATATTTTTATCCAGAGACAGTACGGTCATCTCTTCAAATATGCAAACTGTACGCGGGCTCACCCCGAGTTTGAAACAATACCGACGACGCAGAAAAAGCGGAGTTATTCCTACACAGCTGCAGCCGGGGACTGCTGCATTATGCATGGACGGGGACAGCAGGTAATGGAAGTCCTAGACAATTGATAGATAATATTGGCTCTAACAAAGCACTATAAAATTCAACAGTTTTACCTATTAAATAGATCGATGTCTTAGTGTGGGCTGCACCGTCCACTTCGACGTTAACTTTCAACGTGCGCAGAAAACGCAAACTACTCCATTTTGTCTAAACGTCAGCGGCGTAAAATCAACGTTAAATTTGACGGCGAAACTTATCCTAATTTCATAGATTTAAAAAGATTCAAACAGTTAACGATTGATATGTTTGTTCACATCAACTGATCAAAAACCATCATATTTTGTGGAATAAAACAGGATTCCTGTCTTATTTGAATTGAAATATAATCACTACCACTTCCACATTAGATTCTTTCTTTGTACATGTACAAATGACAGTGAACTCGTATCAACATCCTTAAGGTTTAAATGTGATTAAACTTTAATTGAACAATATAGGTGCACTATAAAACAATAACATTAAAAAATAAGTCTGTAACACTAGTGTCATAGTTGTAGGTGACTAATTAACAGATTTATTATTTAAGAGTGGAAATCTCACTAATTGTAAATGTAAGCACTGATAATAACACAAACATGCAATGAAATAAAGCATTTGAAGATGTAGACCTATATCGAAAGAAATGTATAACAGAAAGTTCCCAAGTACAATTCATTCAAATTACTGAACCCTTATGAGAATTCCAAGAGAGGACATTCCATTATTCATAGGAAGGTACAGGTTAATAGAAATGGCGTAATGTTATGTGGGAAGGTCGGATTGTTTCGGATGTTTTGTTACGAGACGAATTCTAATGAGAAATGTTCAACTTTAGGGGTTCAGGAGAAAGCCATGCATGAATTAGCAAGCGGTGTTAGATGTCCAGGAAAATGATGAAGATTCGTGCTGAGTTTGATCTATTAGAAACAGCTTCACATAGTTTGAACTAGTAGGTACTATAGAAATCTGAAAAGACGGAAGAAAATCGGAAGGTGATCACGCTGAATATTTTTTGAAAAATCTAAAATTATTGAGTCAAAAATTTATTCTTATATTCAGTACAGATTTTTTATAAATTTTCCAGTGTAAAAAAACAACGCAATAGTTTCAATACAAGCGCTGACTCACTGTACTCAAACTTATGAGTTATTTTTAAACTGGATGATGACTAGGACACCAAAATAGGCTGCAATCAACAAATAATTCGATCTATGTAACCAAGAACAGGGCTGCCTTACAATAAATTTAAAGAAAATGTATAAAGTTTTGTAAAGATTCTGTAAGCTAATAAAAAAATTATATGTTGTAAAAAAGTTTTCTTTATATTGGGCGAAGATATTTCTTGTTTATAATATAGTGTAGAATAAATTTATATGGGTATTACTAACCAGTCGTCTGATACTTTTCCGCAATTAAATTACCTAAATCAAATATCTCTTCTATCATAAAGCTCTGGTCTAACTCTTGCTCTTTATTATATTCATCATGACCCACTGCTGGGTATAGGCATATAACTTGTATTAATAAAAGTATTGATATCCCCCTTTTGTATGTTTAATATTTGTATTTTGTGCAAAGTTAAAATAAATAAATAAATAGATGTCCTGGAGCCGATAGCCCTGCCGGACAGAGTGCGGCGCGACGGCGTCGATCGCATCTCTCACGTTCGCCATTCTTCATCCTGCCATATTTATTTACATAGCATATTTTCGGCATCCACTGGACGGAGATGGCGCCTACTCGATATGTTTGTATGGCAGGGATAAATCAACATTCGACAGGCTTATTTCTTATTCAACCTACACTGTTCCTGTCTCAACGAACGACGAAGTATCTGAAAACGCTTTCCTAATTAATTTACGTTGGAATTTGATTGTTTGAATTTATAACTGGCAAAAAATATTTACATAATACACTTAAGGAAATTATGCTTCATTATTAATTAAAACGATCATATTTTGTATTTAAACATAAACAATACTTACACAACTGCAAAAAGTTATTGATTATGAAAAACTTAGAGTAACGGTACTTGGTAAAATACTAAGCCTCAATTATGTCATTAAACTTGTAACGAGTAACGAATCATTTTCGTATATATGTTACGGCATATAATTATATCCCTAGGGACCTAACTATATTACGGCTTTATCTATCTATCTACATATATTTAATGATTAGGTAAGTGTAAGCATATTGTAGATTAAACACGGGAATAAAACAAAGAAGTTGGCCCGCCATCCGCAGCAACTCGCGAAGTTAGGGCGCGCACGAGTTACTCCCAATTAAAATTATTTCGTCCTGTCTGCGCCCAGGCTAACTCCACAGCTGTCTAAACTGGAATCACTTTACGGAGCAAGGGGTTTTAAAGTAACCAAGGCAGTTGATAGTAAGAATGAGAAAGTTGTGAATTGTAGGTATAGTCAGTACATGACTTCACGTAACAAAATTTTTAAAACAGTGCGTACAGAATTCTAGAAATGGAATTGTTGAATTCCAGTTTCTGCAGTAATGAGTGGACTTATTAGACTTTGGTTGCTTTACATTTAGCTACATATAATTGAAACTTTAAGATCAGCTGCCAGAATAAATAATAACCAAAAAAAGCTAACTAATAATATGTAATATCATCGATCCTGATAAAACATCTTTGTAGATAACAACATTAGAACTTGACAATGTCTGTGAAGAGAAAGAAGTCTGATCTGAACTCCTAACTGCCAAAACGCCATCGGCCGAAACTATCCTTACTCAGGACTTCCTGGGCCCGGGGCCCGCGGCGGAATGGCCACAGGAAATGCGTCGCAGAGAGGAAAACAAGCCGGGCATTCACAGTGCGATGCGATAAATGCTTAGAGATCATTTATATGCTTTAAAAGTTTAATGATAGATCTAAAATAAGCCATAGATTTAACTATTTGAAATGAAAAGAAGGATCATTCACTTATGATTATCAACTACAATTTCAGTCTTAGTATTAGAATATATAGAATAGGATACCCTTTTCAACCGAGTGTGAAAATCAAGTATTTTTTATTAATATTTTTAATGGGGGATCTGTGATCAACTATCATCAAATCTCACAGGTATGGCTGTATGTCTGGCAATTGACATTTAATTTACCATTTTTCAAAGTATCCGCAACTTCAACTCCAATTATAACATAGATACAGGACAACAACACAGAGTGAATCTAAAGGTCCTTACAAGATGTGAACCTAAATAAAAAGTATTGTCTTGCATGGCCACATGCGGAGTGGTGTTTGGTGTGGTGTGTTGTAATTAGAGCGAGCAGGTCAAAGCGGCGGAAGTGGACCGGGACGGCCGCGCGGACAGAACGTCTTGTCGGAAACTGGGCCCTGGCCACTTACTGCGCGCTGCCCTGTTCTGTTCTCTATGTGAGGGATTTAGAATTTTGTTTACAGAATGCTTATGGCAACTTATTTAACAAGATTTTATCTGACTTCCTCACCTCAACATCACGGTTACTTCCGCAGCCGTTAAGCGCAGAAGCCCAGGGTCCGCTTGCTTAATTTTTATTCTAAAACACCCCACTAAATGTGGGGACATTAATAATCACTCTGCATTACTACAAGTACGAAATTGGCACACAGTCTCCATATTAGGATTAAAAACTTATTTACACTGAAAGCAAATATGAAATTGGCGTTTGGTATAGGAGGAACCAAAAGTCGAATATTTTTTTATATAATATATTTATTCAAATTAATAATTCATATTAATCAAAGTAAGAACCATTATTATCTATGCACTTTTGCCATCTCATAGGTAGTTCATTGATCCTTTTACTAAAAAAACCATTTGGACGGGAAGCAATAAAACCTTTGTAGGCGGTTTGGACCAACTATCGGAGTTGAATTTTTTCCCTTGGAAGAAGTTATCCAAATTTCGAAAAAAATCTGAATTGAAAAAAAATCTGTTGGAATCAAGGTCCGGGGAGTACGGTGGATGTCTAAGACATTCCAATTGAAGCTCCTCTAGTTTGGTAGCCGACTGTTGTGCAGTCTAGCGTTGTCGTGAAGCAGCAGTGGTGTGGAGCGATTGACCAGCCTCGGTTGTTTAGCAGCTAGCTTTTCCATCATAGTTTGCAATTGCTGACAATAGACGTCTGCCATAATCGTCTGGCCAGATTTAAGAAAACTGTAATGAACGACACCGGTACTAGTCCACCAAACGCTTACAAGTAACTTTTTTTGAGTCAATTTTCGCTTGGGGCCGGTTTTGGCTGGCTGGCCAGGGTCCAGCTATTGCGATGAGCGTTTCCGATTATCGTAGAGAATCCACTTTTCATCACAGGTAATGATTTGATTTAAAACCCCTTCATTATTGTGCCGGTTAAGTAATGTAACGTAGCAGTCGATACGCGTTTGCCGGTTTGCTTCACTCAATTCGCACACGTTCACTTCATTCGTTACACCACCATTCAAGTTTCTTAATCTTCCCAATTTGCTTCATATGGATTCAAATAGTTTTATCACTAACACCGAAGCCTGAAGCTAACTCGGACGTGGTTTGCGATGGATCCGCTTCCACAATAGCCTTCAATTCTTCATTATAAACTAGGATCTCCGGCCGTCCACGGGGTTTGTTCTGCAGGTCGAAATTTCCAGAACGAAAACGTTGGAAACAAAACTGTGTTTTCTTTTGCGACACGACCGCCATACACATCATTAACCCTTCGAGCCGTTTCCGCGTACTCGTAAATAATGCGATATTTCAAGTTTTCCATTTTGTAAACTGAGTGACGCAAACAGAAAAATCAGAAGAAAAAAACAAATGAATGACGGTTAACGAAACACAAATACATCTGTAAATAGCTGTATAAATTTGAATTGGAATTCCTAACCAAAGAGAAGAAATTTGTGATTAAAGTGGCCAGTACAACAAATCGCCAATTTCATGTGTAAGGACCTAATATAATGGAACTAAAACTATACATATTTCTTTAAAATGCTAATTGGTAGATTAACAAAGTAAAGACAGGCAAAACATTTTTCGCAATGAGATATAATATTTTTGTGTCCTCAAGATTTTCTCTACAGTCAGTCCAAAACTCATTGCGGAGTCAAGTGCCGGTGAGACAGCTCGGTCCAGCCAATTAGCCTGTGAATTAGCCAGTTGAAGCACCTTTGATGTAGCTTTGCTTGCCCACGCGTGGACAAGGGCTTCACCTGAGGGCCGCTAATTAGAAGTTTTGTTTTTATTCGAACCAACCAGAAGTTCAGAGGTCGATAGGAAATAAAAATATTTCTATTTTTGTGCTTTGATTTTTCCATTACATAGTCCCATGTGGATTTACGTACACATTGAATTTTTGACAATTACGTATATCTATGTGAATAGCGGCGAGGTGTGTATGGATAAAAAATTTTGATAAACAGTTGGCAACAATAGCATGTCCAGAGAGTATTGCCGAGTAACCTGCCGTAAAATCACATTTCTCTGAAATCGGAATCTTTAAAATTTTAAAGTATATTTTTAGGCTGACCTGGGGTTTCGGAACGTCTCGACCGGGAGCACGAGAGAATAAGAGACAAAGCTATATAAATAATAATGGATCATTTTGTTCACAGGATGTGGCTGGCTTCGCTCACCGTCCATCCACTTTCCAATTCTCAACGACTCGCAACAGCCTGAAACTTCATACTTACCTTTCAAGAGGAACTATACTGAGGTATGCCCGAGAGCAAAATATTATTTACCACTCACATTTATTTGTGCAGACATATCTTTAGTTTCACCTGTTCCAGTGTTTGATTGTCTGTAGTCAAATTTTAAAGTCGTCACTGCAGTTTCCATGACGATGTATTATTATGAGCATATTATTATCAGCTCCTGACTAGGTTTACTGCAAAGACTTGACTTTTTTTTCACGCGAGATCTCTGACGACATTAAAAAACTTATTGGCAAAAATTTCGTAAAAAACTTGTTAGTGTTATGTTTATGTGTTAGTGTTTATGCGACTATGGGTTTGTTGCTCCAGTCAACCTTGACGTTAACTTTATCCAGCTTAAAACACAAAGTACGATATTTTGTCTAAACGACGGCGGCATGCAGATTAAAGTTAACGTCAAAGTTGACTGATGCAACTCACACTATGCAACTACACTATGGCTCGAATTTCATTTAGAAATAAATTCAAAATGTCAATCAATTTCACAGAGAAACTACTTCTTACATTCGTGGCGCGAAAGCAACTACAACGAGAAACTTCAACAGACTAGAATCAAAAAACATTGTGAGGTTAGCTTTATTCTTAAATATATTATAATATATGTAATAAATGTGTTTTATTTACATAAAATTCCTATTGTAATCAATACATAGTTCATTAAATACTTATAGCACCGTTCTTATTTCCCATATGTGGATACAAAATACACTATATCATCCAGGAATAATGCACCTTCCTGCTGCTGGTGAAAGTTTTGAATTCGGTTGAGTGGCTTACAGATATCTTTATAATATTAGCGTAGAAGTTTAATCAAGTGTGGATAATTATTTTAATGTCTATTTTATATATCTGGATACAATATGCACACACACTAGAGCAAATTACAATTAAATTTCCTTAAGTCCCAACTGTACCGCAGTTTACCGCCAGATTATCAAGTCCCAACAGTCGCGCAACACTCGCGACCGTAAAGTTGACAGCGGCACGTAAGAGGCCGGCCAAGTTATGGCCTATTAAGAAATTGTTCTCACTCGGACCTAGGGGGTGTGATAGGGGGAAGAGGGGGTGGCTATTTGCCTAAAGTTTCCAGTACCGTGTGTGCGCGCCCTTAAGGGGATTTCTGAATTATATACAGGGTGTAACTTTAAGATTTATTGCGGATTGAGAGTATCAAATTTGGACCTACTACGTGTTGTTTACGAGGATCAACTTTTAAGTCTGGTTGGGAAGTCCAAATCAAGTTTTGAAGTTTGGACTTGAGACCAAATTTCGAATGAAATTATGAGATGAATTATTTAATAGTAATTTCATGATAGAATCAGTAAGTGCAAAGATTTACGTAAACCTGTATTCAGTATATTATGTTTGAAGACTTTAACTATAGTATAGTTAAAGTCACTTCGTATACGAGTAGCTACCTAATAAACGGTATCGCTTTCATTAGCTTTTTATCATATATTTACTGTTTGGTAAGATCAATGGATCTTAACATATAAATAATAACATATTATATTAAAGTTAATTTAGCAAATGTGCTAAAAGAAGTGAAATATTATATTTTTAAAACATAATTTTCTATCACTCTGTACACTCTTTGTACAGGACTTAAAGTGGCGACCCAAAGTCAGGGGTCGGCAATTGTATGAGGTGTTTAAAGTCGCGGCGTCTTAGGTAAACGGAGTGGACACCCCCACTGCCCGGTGGGGTCGGGGGGTAATGCTTACCGACAGTAATCGACAAATCCCGGGCAAACATTAACATTTGTCCGGTTTAATATAAGCAACTGGCGAGGTTGGTGTTGGTTACTGTTGAATTGTGTGTAAAATGTATTTTTCTTCCAATCCAGAAGAAGCCCGGTAATTCGCTGACCAGCTTTTCGTAATATACACCCGTAATTTTGTTAAGAAATATAAAACTAAAAATATTGTAATTATTTTCTTCATAGCCGTATTCCTCATTGCTGAGGTGAGTGGTCATTACGTGAAATGATACGCAATCACTTTCTCGGCACTTTAATACTAAACTAATAATATAATTAACAGGAGTGGATTGCCATTGCCTTCTCCATTATGTGTTTAAAGGATGGTTGATAAATCAACCAGTGTGCAGGTTTCCTGACGATGTTTTCCTTCACCGAAAGCAAGTAGTGGTCGATGAAAACTACTGTACATGAGTCAGATTGGTATACAAACTCATGTGGCACGAGTAGGATTCTAACCTGGCACCTTTCGATCCACAGGTGTTCCTTTTAAACCACTACACCACCATTGCTTCAAGAGATATTTATAGTACTTATAGATAGATATACTAAAGTAATGATTCATTAAAAAAGGATAGGTTATATGTATCGATCGCCGACTTAACATGAAGTTTGACTCACGCGTCTCGTCTTTTTTGTTGACTGACTTTTTATCACATATTGCTTACTAGGTATAACTAAATGAAAAGAAGCAACTGAGAATACTCAACACTAATGTCTAATTGAATATTATAGGTACGGTTAAACTAATCACTTAAACAAAGTCTCAAGTTTAACCGTAGTCATCAACTCAATTCATCGAACATGCAAGTTTCCGTACCTTCTCAGACGCTGTATAACTCGATTACTGCTCGATACATCGTACTAATGCCTGAATCGATGCTGTTTGCGAGCGATCGGATTAGTACGCAAATAGAGGGGAGTTGCGAACTCTAAGGAAACTGTGACTTTGTTTGCCCTTTGACCGGTGCACGCACTAGCTACGATATACGAGACCTAACTACTACAAAATGTACGTCGTTTCTAGGAAATATTTTTTTAAATAAAATTCTAATTCTTTTGATGATAAGTTCATGATTGATTTCAAATCTCGAATCTCCTAAGTTAGATTCGAGATTTGAAATTAATTAAGGTGCAATGCACCGAATTCGGCATACATTGCTGGTTTTTCAATGAGGTAAATAAAAACACTCCTACAAACTACACAATGTTCGTAAATTCGCGTCGGAATCTGAGTTCAACGATAGTGTAGAGCCGGCATAAGGAATAGCAAAATATTTGTCTGCCTTTAGAATTATACATGACAAATTCTCGTTTGTTGTTTTATTTTTTAAATGAAGTAACATAGTTAGTAAATATATTTATAATTAACGCAGCGTGTAAATGTACAGTGCGTACTAGCTGAAGACAGAATGAGCATCGGCAAGTTTAAGTAACACGTCTATTTCCGGCGCACACTCCGCGGTCTCTACTTCGAATCTTATTTGAGGAGATACGAAGCGGATCAGATGGGACATACGACAGACATTTTTGTTGCCACAGAACATTGTCATCCAAATTTGCAACCGCCAATAGTATTGTCTATTTATTTGTCAAACTTTATCGCACAACTTAAAAAGTTAACAATAATGCCATATGGCATTAATATCTATAGTCTAACAATTACTAAAATGTTCTATTCGACAACTAGAATGTTAGAAATCTAAATATTGCCACGAAGATTACACTTTGAGTAGTTCCGTCGCTGTAGTTGCTTATTGTAATGCCACATCTACAACTTCGTCGCTCGTGGTCTGTTGTACCCACACGGTTGGACACGGGTTAACTCAGCAACTATTGGGACAATTCTGTTCAATTAAACTTCGCCTGGTTTTCTTAGCGGCCTCCATCTCGGTCTAATTCCGGATCCATTGGAAATACATCGCAGTTACATTTAGTGACAAGTTTCTTAAGTTCGGAACAGAATGTCGGTTAGGAATGAATTCTATAAATAGTTCTAGCATTTAAATCCAGTGCTGTTGCTGGTTGACTCGTTAGAGAACGCATAAAAGCTTATCAAAAGCTAATAATATCGATAGATAGATATTCTATCCATCACGGTTTCAGCCTCTTTCCGTTCACTGCTGAGGCTTCATAGGGCTCTATTTTTGTATGCCGTTCTTATATATCGCGCTGCAATTCAGGTTACGTCGTACACTCACCTCGCTGCATGTTATTTTCTGTTATCAGCAAATAATACGTGCTTTGTTTTGTTTAGTGATTTGTACTGCAACTTTAAATATAATTCCAAATTTTAAATAAAATACTTTTACAAATATTAATAATGATGTATGTAAGCAGATACAAAATTTGTGCCATCATAGGAGATATTTAAATACATTTTAACTATTACACTTTAACACGATCATTTTCCAACAAGCCAGGAGTAATCCAATCAATGAGGAGGAAATCCCCTACAATCAAACTAAGCAAAACTTAATACACGTCCAAAGGCGAAACTTGAGCCAACGAGCGGTATTCCTCAGCGGTCAGTATATTGTTGCGAACAATATCTTAGCAGTGTTGCAGGTTACTTTGGGGGAAACGGGGGGTGGGGTAGGGGGGGGTGTATCTAGAATTTAATTAATCCCAATGAATGGCCGGTTATGCACGGGTGGACGGTCATAGGAGCTACCTTGGGGTGCAAGCAACGTTTCTTCAGATATAATTAATTTTACACATCATGATTTTTTAACCTATAGAAGGAGTAGAGTTATGTCTGTTCATGGTCTAGAAGCAACCGAAGGACTGAACCAATTTGATCTAGTTGTTTTTTATATTATGGTTTCTCAGCCGTTATCAGAAAACGGTGTGCCTCCATGATGGCACGACTGCGTGGCGGCTCCAACATTATCCTGAAAGTATTTGTTGACCGATAGGATACCCTTTTGGTTCAGCGGTGGTTGCGGCCTCATGCTGTGTAATATATTTTTGTTTGTTTTTACTAACACTAGTGTAAGTTAATATTGTTACTAACATCATATGGACTCTGCCTGAAATAAAGAATTTAAATTGTATTGAATTATATGTAATCTAAAGTGTTCTTAGCTGTATTTGGAAATCGTGCGTTCTGCCGTGGAAATCGTCAGCTCTTTTCCAGCGGATGATTTATTAAATTTTTAATTTTATTATTATAATTATCTTGATGAACTCAAAATCTACTGCACAGATTTTCATTCGTTTTTCACCAATTGATTTCTGAGTAAGTTTTCTAACCGAGCGAAGCCGGGACGGGCTGTATAATAATATGTTTTTCGAAGAGTTCTGTAGTATAATTTCATATTTATGATCAGATTATTGATGTTTATATTTAGATTTTAAACAAAAATGAAGATCTAAATTGTCAGTCATGTTGTTCTATTACCCGTCAGCTAATAAATCAAGGCTATCATCATATGTCCGTCGCCCACTACTCGCCCACCGGTGGGCAGTGAAGTGGGTGCCGGATTACTAACGATTTATTGGAACAATTGAAGAATTGCTTCTGCGAGGCGTGGACAAACAAAGACGCTTGTAATACTGTTGTAAAAGCGAAAGATCAAACACAGACTACGAATTACTATGGAGTTAGAAAACAGGAGTGTTGTGGTATACTGGTCATTGCAAACGCACTAGCGTATTAAGAAGAGCTCGCAACTACATTGACGGCAATAACTGAAAATCATTGCTTTTGTATGGTTTTTGTGCTAACGTGCAGAAAGGTCACTTAGCTATGGACTTTTTGTCTTGCTATAGCACATTATTGTACAACTGCTTATTTTATTGTAGTTATTTTTGTATAGGAAATTCTTGTCATCTCTGAATTTGTATGTAGGATTATTCCAAGAAGTAAATACATAATGTGTAATATGAATATATTGCAAAACCGTGAACCGTTTTTAAATTTCAGTTTAGCCAGCTCATTCCTTGAAATATTCTTAGTTTTAATTGAATACCGATATTTGACATTTATTTATACATAGTCATACTTGAATCTATAAACACTACAAAACTGACTCTAAGCACGTATTACAAACACTAAGGTACCAATGATGTATAGCAAGTGTTTTTTTTTTGTAAGTAGCAAAGAAATTAAGGACCAAGTCATTACATAACATAGTATTAACTATTTTAAATTGGGAAGAAAACACTCAACCACGAGACAGAGGCAGCTTTCAGGAACGGCTGTGTTTAATACTCTTCAATGAGGTAATTGACACCTAGTCAGTAGTAAAAGCTGAGCGTGACATCAGCCAACAGAACAGAGGTTCTATTGTGGAGTCGGGATAGTGTCACCGATGTCCAAGTGGCGCCTGAGTGACGCGTGTCTCACCGGTTTGACTCATTTGATTATTTATGGAGTCTTTTTGTACTAAGAAATTAACTAGCTTTATGGTCAGCGAAGTCACCATCTGACAATTAAACCCATGAATTTTGATACAGGGCGATAGAATTGGAAGTTCTCTCTATAGTTCTTGCAACTTGCGGTAGGTTTATAAACACGATAGTTTTGAACGACATTTGGATGGCTGAGTTTCCTTCAAGCAAAATTAAAATAACGGACAGAGGATAATCAGTATATAATAGAATAGAAGTAAACCCGAAAATAGTACATTAGATACCATTTATGCCACAAATTCTACGGGAGCAGAGCCTAAACAGACAGAAACTTATCGCTAAGTACAAATTAGAAACACAGATGATTAATGCAAAAATACTATAATTACAACAACAAGCTGATAGGTAGGAAGCTCAGGATTGACTCAACGGAATCATAATTGCTATATTAACTGCAACCGCAGGATATCTAGTGAATTCAATAATAAACAATGCATCACTTAAAGTACTTTACACCTTTGTAAAGTATTCGTTGTTACTCATATGAACAAAATTGATATGATTTACGCTTGTTATATTTGATGACTAAATGTTGAATAATAAATTCTTCAGTTTCATATTTAACAGCTATTCTCTTGTTCATAACATCACTTGAACCGAAATAAAAACAGAAATATTCTTAGCCATGTTGATGGATTAAATTGCCATTGCCTTCACCATTTCACTGGGTGAAAATCAACATGCATCAATTTAAGTGCAGATTTATCTGTCTGTTAGAACTACGAAGTATAAGATCCGAGACTGGTCTATGAACTGGAACATAGACCAGTCTTGCATGCGTAACATTCGAATTTAATATATGCAGGTATGAGTAAGATTCGAATTTAAGACGTAGATATAGACGACATGTGGACGTTTTGATTATTCTAACACCGGTTCAGGAATTAAAAACAGAGATGTCTCTACTTTATTCTATATATAAAGTAGGGATTCATGAAATGGCATTATTTATTTATAGCAAGGTAAACCAGACTATATTACAATAGAGTTACATGCTAACTGTCATAGGTTTTTTGGTATTATATATGTTGTTATCATTTATTTATTGTATTGTATTCGTAGGAATGGATTACATGGTATTACTTTAGATGTAATATTTGTTTAATTTTTTTAAAAATTAAATGTTTAAATGTTTCATTTATTCAAAATAAAAGGTTACAGTGAGACCTTGCTATTGCTGCTTGCTGTACTCTTACTAATATTAATCAATAATTTTAAAAGAAAACAATTTCCAAATTCATTATTCATATTAAGATTTCTCTCTATATACTCTTCAAGAGTCAGCTGGGCAAACGTCTTATCACAATTAGAATGGTTCAAAATAGCAATACATATTTTTAATGATCTTGAAAAGTGGTCACAAGTCAAAATTTCAAGAATATTTTGGAATTTGCGACATACCATTTAACTGAGAATATGTATGACAAAGGTCAAGATTTCTTTGGTTTCTACCAAACCCAAACATATACAACACTATATCATCAGAAATTAAACAAACCCACATGTGGTATTTGAATATAATATGATAAAGTAATCAATGATATCACAGATGGCGGCACCTCCGCATGAGGTGAGGGGATCTGAATCACAGGATTCACAGGCCACATGTGACCTCGATACACCGACGATGTACTAAACACTGGGAAAATTATAGAAGGTGCATAGGTAGGTCACCTATGGGAATGCGATGGAATGGATTACATTTATAATAAGCGGTTGCTGAAAAAAGTGGATTATAGAGTAAAAAATGATACAAAACAATTATTGACACAAAATTTTGAAGTTCTTTTAGTGATCAACCAATTTACAACCACTTATCACTAATTCGACTTTAACACAACGAATTCGATGTTCCACGTTCGATTTAAAAATACAATGTGTTTAGTATAATCAAGCAATAACTTTCCTAAACCCACGTCAGCTTTGAACGGCCATAGTAGAAAAATCACAATAAAAAACAAATCTTTCATAATTCAATTGTTAACACTTACACTGGCATTCTGTTGAAACATCAAGAGAATGTCTCATCTGTGACATTCCAGTAATCTGTGTTCATCGTGAGAACGGGTCGCATCTGTTGGCTCCACAGTCCGCACTCTCCTTTTATTGGCGGTGCGCACTTTTAATTACCGAGCGACATGTGTAATCAGTCACTTGCATTTATTTCTTTAAAATAAAGAATAAAAATAAATAATAAGGAGGAGCCCCTCCATATTCTTTATTTTAAATACTTTTTGCAGGTATTCAGCAACATTGGAATTGGACAGATTCTGATGAGGGGAACAAAAATCTATTTTCTAATTAAATTACTGTTTTGACTTATTTTTCTGTCAGTAAGACCAAATATTGCATCAAGCTTTAGCGGTCAATTTTGATAACTGATAAAAGTAAAGTGTGAAGTACTAATTTCTAACTAGATGTCTTAAGTCTAGTGGCCTGTATTTTAGAGATGTAAAAAAATCACAATATCGATACCAATTGACGAGGTCTTTCACACGCAATATAGTACACGTGTGCTTGTTGATGGCAGCCACTTTATCTAATTGATGGTGGAGTGGCGAGCGACGTCCGGCGCCGGCGCATAGCGTGCGAGTGTCAGTTACTTCAGTTTCAATTAAAAGTGTTCTAAGATGTGTCAATACACGCACTGCGCTACATGGTATCAGTCTGCTAATGCGAGCGATCATAAGAAGTGGTCTTTTAAATCACAGCCTCGTGCTTTTAGCAATATTAATTATATAAATTTACAGAATATACATTTCGATAAAATAACCAGCTATTACTAAATTAAAATATTTGCACCAGTTATAATATCTGCACAAATCCAATATCCAACAAATTAATACTGGAAAGTAAAAGCGTGGATATTGGTGACATTGGATTATTTTGGACCGTGTAAAATGTAATGTACCTACTTTTGGCTCTATATTTGGAAGAAAAATAATGGTAGTACTGTGATGCTGTACTGATCTCTCATGAATGATACAGATGGAAGGGAGAATAAAAGGTAGAACTAGAAAGCTACTGCGTCTCAGTAATTTTAGAGTAGTTTGGAGTAGCATTTAAATATTTAATTTTCCATGATATGTAAGAACACGTTCTTTTTGATACAACTTCATTTTCTAATGATTATGGAAGAGAATAACAATAAATAACACAAACATAGGTTGTTAGATGGTACAAACATTACAGTTTTAAATGTTTCTGAAGCTTGATTTTAATGATGACTTGTTACACGAGGAGCCGATTAACCCATTTGAGCGACCCGAGCCCAGTTAATGGACGGACCGGCACCGTGTGTTGATTGAAGTGAGTCACACACGAGTCGCGATGACACGCCACTCCATCTACGATGGACTGTAGTGCTGTGGAGAAGCAACTAAGAATGTTGAAGAAATTTGTAGTGAAGCTAATGAGGATTCATTTGCAATATTATGGTAAATTGCATTCGTCCGCTCTGTTTGCAAGGTTCCTCATCTTGATTCTTATGACATTTTGTAAGGTGAGTTAAAAATAATTTGTACATGATAAAACATGGGGAATATATCTATAGTAGAGAAGGTTGGTTGATGCGAATACTTTTATTTGTTTTTTCTACATAATCTTAGATAATTACATTTATAATAAACTTTTGTATATTTGCAATGGAAACATCAAGCGTATCTAGTCACTAGAATTAGCTTTTACAACATCTCCTCTCATTCTAAGACCGAAGAACGTTACAGAAGAACCTGGACTTTATAGCCACTGCTACAGCTCTAATCAACATCATTGTTTTTCTTGACTTTTCTGACTTATCAAAACAGTGCCAAACATTAATCACAAACAACTAGCAATCGCCGCTCCATAGCATTCGCTATGATGAGGTGGAGGACAATTAACCAGCGGGCGGGTCAACAACGGCGGCGTCGCATACCGGTCAATTCGGCCAATTGCGCGCACGCAGACGTGGGAACGCATGCTGTCTCTATTGGTAGAACACCAAAGATATGCCAAAGAGGTACGACAGACTAGACGTGACGAGACTGAGGTCGAAATATTTCAAGTCAAACTAGCACTAGAGTTTGAATGTTTATATTTATTCCAAGTCTATCAGAGCGTAGTAGTCGTTTATTGGAAAAATACGCTAATGTTATTTTTCGTTGGTGAAAAGAGGATTTACAGATTTTTTCTCATATCAATAGATTTATAGTCCTAACAATCACCAGTCTAAACCGTATCTTAATAGTAACCGTATCCGCAAATAAAAATAATTCTATATATCTTGAAATAGTTTTTGACACCATGGCTCAATGAGCGAGAAATTTTAAAATAAGTCTCATTGTGATTTTTTCAAATGGAAGTATTACTATAAGAAAAATCTGGTCACAATAAAGTATCGTAACTAAAATCATAAATATTTCTAAGCTCTGCGACACTGACTCACCTATTTGTCTCAGTTTATATTACCAGCGGTCTAATCTACGGGCTAGTCATTTCTGTTACAGTAATTATGAGTTACACGAACGCGTCATTGAAACGAATTGATGCTCTTTAACTCCTAAAATTTAGCTTTATTTAAAAATAGATAACTTCTCATTTCTTCTGTATTCTATAAGTACTTCTGAAATTAGTCAGCTAATATTAGCTGGATATATTAAATCGAGATTATTTACTAGTTGGTATACATTCTGTTTCAAACATCTAATAGAACTGATCAAATATTTTTTACTCTTTCGATTAAAGGATATAGGTAGAATGGGGTAGTCTGTTTACTTTTACAAATATAAGATCAAAAACTGTTAACCCAACACATTCCTTCTAAATAAATCCGCATCCACGATCATATTTCTTTTAAAAAAATTAGAAACCGACACTTAATTCCGACGGCGGAATGACGCTAACAAATGCGGTTATTTCTCAAACGCAGACACAAAAGAAGGCAATCCAAATTTCCGCCACGCAAATTACCTGACACCAACACTTCCATCAAAAAATGAAATTTCTCCCCTTGGGGAAAAACTGAACGAATCGCCTTACGAGAAGGCAATCTGCCAGGTATTCCAACAAATTGGCCATAATAAAATGCTCCTAATTAACGAGCGGGTTAGAATGATCATGAAATTATAGAGCTCGCGGCTCAACTCAGCATTCAAAATAAATGAGTTGGTCGAAATCAATAATTGGTTGACATAACATGACACAAAAACTCTACTACTGACCTATGTTTTTCGTGTATGTATGTAATTAATCATTATTTTAACATTTTCGTTTTACATAGCCTTGGGGGGCCACCTTTTATCGCATAAACTATTTTCTCCTATTGTTCTTTGGCATAACACAATATTTTGCCATAATAGGTCTAAGGCATAATTGATTTTTGGGATACGGGTATGGTTCAAAATGTTATGCGTAAGAACGTTATGCTTAAAAATCATTATGCCATAGTACAGTATGCTGAGTTACATTATGGCTTAATTTTTTATGCTTATATAGGTAGATAGAGACCCAACCTTGTGAACATTCCTTCACAAAGCCTTGAGAACTTGTAACTTTTTCCGTCTTAGTTGCACACGCTCTTCATAAGGAAATTCCTTACTCTAAGGGCAAGGCAAGGCAAGGAGGGACGCCGGAAAAATAATAGGAATCACCTTCTTAGACGAAAGCGATCTGCTTTAATTGTGCCGTGAGGACCCTTACAATTTGTTCCGGATTGTTCCAAAGAATGGGATATATTTTTTTAAATTGATTGTGGTGGGAATGAAAATAATGCTTTGATTTTATATTTGAACTATTAACTTGTTAGAAAATTTTCAGTTTAGATAAACTGATAGACCTACTTAAACACAAGACCTAATTTCAATAAACACTCCTATACATACATTTATATATTTTCACCATATATTAAAAAAAACATATTTTCACATTAGTTTTCTGTGGGAAAGGCAGAGATATTAGTAGATTTTGATTTAAAAATAACTTGGTTGGATCTTTCCAGAATTGATGAAGAGTTATCATCAACCGATGCATATTTCTGCGTGACACTAATAGGCAAACTTTTATCAGTCCGACGTACCTCCAGGTCCAATCTCCGGAGATACAATCTGTCTGAAGTTGGTCCACGTCCCACTTGATTTATACGCTGAGTTAATCCCACTATTTACTAGTTTTAGTGGAAGGTAAAGAGGGCCTTTTTCCACCGCCCTTCGCCCTTAGGCATCGTGGCACAACTTGAAGCGAGAGCGTCGATTTTTGTGCCAATAAAAATTATTTAATTCTTCTACTGTCATATTTACCATTATCCAGGGTACCTACGCTGCATTTTGGTAGACAGCCAAGATAGACAAGTAAGCCATGTAGTTGTATATAACTTGAAACCATATAAAGTATTCCCAATAATTATTGAGCATCTTTATGTGCTTGACCCGTATAACCCGTATACAAAACTCCTCTTTCTATATTTTAATCTATCAATGACTTACAATTTCAAGTTAAAAAAGTCGTCTTTACTCTGTTCTGACATCACTCCTTTAGTGATACATTAAATCCATGTTTATTTGGTCTTTCTTAACTTTTTCTTCACTTTGGTTTTACATAATTATCCTTATATCAAGCTCATATCCGCTACATCTTTTGACTTGCCATGAGCGGTCACTAAAGACGGTTATCAGTCAGAGCGCGTGATGTATGTCGCGCGAAGGGCCAGCAGCCCAGCACAGCCTCAGATAATTATCTGTCCTGGGCTAGCACAGTGTATAATCTGTGCTCGCGGTCATCTAGACCTACTTCCAGTCCAGCAGATAATATATGACCACTGTTTAAAGTAATTATGCTGTGGTCCTGAAACGATTCGGGGTAATCTGTCTTGCACAAACTTAGGTTTATGTCAACTTATGTTACTTGACTTAATTTCAAACTTGTTGAATATAAAATTTGTTATATTTACGGTAACGGGTTCTTTAAATGTTTTCAGATAACTCATGTAACTCTGCTCGCTCTGGTAATTCATGTAACTTTGAAGGCATCATTATGATATTGTATATCATTCTATAATAAATGTTGTCACATAAATATTTAGATTAGTCAAGAAAAGCGTTATTCGAATTATAGATGTAGAAAAACCTCGGAAATTGACTTGAAGTGTCAATAAAAGCATGTAGAAACTAAGGTTGACGCACCACATTACATATGCAATGCACTGCACTTTCCTGCAAAACAAGCGAGTAGCATACGTCGAGTCGACGACACCACTTGCAGCATACAAAACGATTCCATTTCATGTAAGAGGATAATCACCTTGAGTTTTACAAGTACAAATAGTGAAGTTTTACAGCATCTAAACACTCGATAATTTTTATATTTGATGTATTGAAAACTCTGGCACTTTATCTTGTAGGTATTGGGAGACTGGCCGGACTGGAGAGGTGAGTATGATTTGATTGCACATTGACATTGATGCAGTTTTAAAATTAATTCATTGTAATATCTTCTTAATATGCCTTTTTTTATTTATATCATACAGGATATAATTTTTCACTATTTGAATTAAAAACGCTCAAAGCTTTTACAAAAAAAAAACTCGAAAACATATTGTTACATGACAGTAAATTGCCTTCAATACTCTGTAATTGATATTACGGTCTGATGGAGTGACCAACGGTTCTGGGAAGGTACTCCGCCGAGCGTCATTAAAAGGTGAGCTGCGTTAAGCGGAGTCAATTGCTGACTCCTAGCTTCGCGTACTCACTATTTATTTCTATCACAAAAGCAATGATCAAAAACGTTTAGCATCTTATCAATAAACGAATTAAATTGTAACTTTACAGATACTTTAAAAGAGCATTGAATGTCTGTGTACTCTACAAATACAATGGTTATTTTTTAGTTTTCGTATTAGATTAGGATTTGATAATGATTTTCAAAGTATAAAACTCTAATTTTAAGAGAAGACTTTCTACAGTTATCAGCATATTAGATAAGCATACAAACAAGCAAAAATTTAAAGCAGCTAGTGGTAGTCACCATTGACTGTGCTAGAGAAGAATATACCAATTCCAAAGCTGCTCACATTTCTACCGAAACAGTCTAAGCAATCAAAATCAAACCTTTTCAAGAACATTCGAATAAATCCTTCGTGCACATTTGAGCGGGTTATTGAAGCCACTGCGGGTGCTGCGCACATTTCATCTGGATCGGACGAGCCGATATTAAGATATCAATATGTGCAATGTGCAGTGAGTGTGCGCTGTCCGCCTCGGCCGCGAACGCAATCAAATCGCAGTAAAATTGTCGACTGATAACCGAAGGGCTGGGACACATTTGGTACTGTAAACTGAGGTTTGAACACAATAAGGTTTCTATAGTTTTTGTAAATATTTTCTTCGACGTTATATGTTTAATTGTGCATAGGTGATATTAGGCAATGTTTTGCTTGAGATTTCTTCCAAATAAAAGGAAAGCTCTTAAAAATCGAGAATAGACCGATAGAATAATCTAAAAACACCATAAGCAAGATGAGTATTAGTAAGTGAAATTTATGGGAAAATTCGATTATAAAATTAAATTGGGAAAAACTTTGCACAGCTCGCTGGTAGATATGAATTTACAATGTAGACCATGGAGAGGTTCCAGGCTCGTTGTGTCCTCACCACTCAGCTGCAAGAAGTGTTCATATGTCGTCGGCGGTGATTTATCTGGCCGCACATGTGCGAGAAATGAGACGTGGCCGAGTAACGACGGACACGCAGCGCTGGCGACGTCGGTACAATTGTTGCTGTATTATCTGGCCAGCATTGTACTTGCGAAGCCAAATATAATAGCCTAATTTACGCAAAAGACAAAAATAATTAATTTACTTGATAATAAGAAATAACTCTTGGGAGATGAAAGCCATACCAACAGTAAATAATATTATTAGACAATGGTCACAGATATCTGGAGTTTCTTTTACAAATACTAATATTCTATTTACAAAATTTGTTTAAAAAAGTAATTTAAATCACACGTTCCACGTGCTTTGTGTCCAAACCTTACCTTGAACATTTTAATGATTGCGTTGTCTACACCACTGTACATTAAATACCAGTAAATGAATCGAGGAGAACTACAGAAAGAAAGTAGATGGTACATAGGTACATCAGGTCACATGGTTTATGGTCGTCAGTATGCATATTAGATGGCGGGGCGCGGCGTCTCAGGGTCGGCGTCGCTCCACGCACCACTATAAACGCACCGATATTGCGGCCTGAACATTTTATGGAGTGATGGGTATCTTAATTAAAAATGGTGACGTCACTCGAAAGGAGTGTTGTGAGGTGCTTTATGTTATATTAAGATTCTTCTTTTTATCGCGTCGATATGTATTATTTGCGACGTCCTGATGTCAAGATATATACATTTTGTTATCTAATGATATTTAGGAGCACCAGTTGTTAGTTTGTTATTATTCCTTTGATTTCTATAAGTTTGATTTACTGTAAGTATAGCGAAATAGCAATTAATGAAAATGTATTTTAATGGGGTTTAATGAAGTTGTATCGTTAGGTGACCAATACACTCAATAATATTGTACCGATAATGATATATCGTTACACAATTTTACACAAATCATAATGTAAATGACGGATGGAGAGAGGAGGTCTACTATATTTAAATGACAATGTTAATGGAAACAGTGTAAGTCATTCCATTGACCCATTGTGATCCATTCGAGACGTGGAGGGAGGGGGGGGAGTCGACAGGGAACAGGAATATTAATAATCCCGTAAACAATTACATCAACACACGGACAGGTCGACTCGGAGACGCGGGTACAGTCAGCAGAATAGTTAATTAATTTCTTAATACATTATACAAAATAATCATATACCTACATAAACTGAATTATGCATTTTCAATAGGAGTTTTCTTTAATATAAGTGTTTACTCTTCGATAGGCAGAGATTAAACCTCTTACTCACTTCACATGCTCTTATATAATATCTCAAGTCATCTCTGCAAGTATAGTGTTAGAAAGTGAAAAGATATTTAATTTCTCGGTGCAGTTAGAATATATTTTGACTTTCCAACACTAAATGTTGCTGATTGTACATGGCACAGAGGGCGACGCTCGAGGCGCGATGAGATTAATAGTCAGAGTTCTGAGCGGACGCCTCCACCTCGAGAGGTGCACGAATATCATAATCCTGAATACAAGTTTGTTTCAACTGTTTAATAGTGCGAATGGGGTATCACCCTTTTAGTAGTAGGTAAGTATATGATATTGATAGTGATATAGCTTTTTAGATTATTCACAAAATCTACGAAGGACCTCTGACAAATGTGTGAGATTTAAATTGCAGAAATATATGTATAAATTTATCTACACGTAGTGATATAGGAAATACATGTTGATTGAAGATAGTTCAATACTTAATTTTGATGTACAGTCAACAGCACATCAAGTTACCCTGCGTGAACCTCTATGGCGTAGTACCTAATAGCGGCGAGTTTGCAATGAGTTCGGTTAGGTTGATGTGCTGTTGACTGTACTTATTTTCGTGAAACAAAGTTAATATAATATAATAAAGTTATTATAATAATCAAACCAGCTGTTCGTTTTTGTAATCTGATCGTAGTATTTTTTTAATTTTCAGTATTTTATTATGGTGAATGTTAAACATGGTGGCAAAGAAAAAATGTATTTACGATCAGATTACAATACCATCAGTGACTAGAAATACAAATCAAGTGTTGAACTGACTTCACATCAGCAAGCTGCATACAGATCCCGCAATCATTCCCGTCGCTGTGGGGTTTGAACTGAAAATCATCGAAGCACTCGAAATCCAAGCGATTGCACTGCAGCACCTTGTCAGCAGCAAATTGACGTGGATTGTTGACGGCGATCTTTGTCACGCAGTCGGAGGACGCAGATATCTGTACTGCTGGAAGTGCTACATTTATTATCTAGAAACCAGAATTGAAAATCATCGAATCAACGTAAAATCTGTGCCCTATCATGTCAAAATGACGTGAAAAGAGAAAAGATTCCTATATACAAATGTCATAATTATATCGCGCTTTAAATTATTTGCAAAAATGTGCCGAATATTCAAATCAACGCTAAACCTGAAATTCCTTATCGAATAAAGGCCGTTGATTGGAATGTTCACTCCTTATCTTTAGTATAACAAACACAAAAGAATTTAAGCACTGTAACCGATAAATATGTAGATATTTATCGGATACAGTGCTTAAATTCTTTTTAAGCACTGTATCCGATATATTGAAAGGAACACTGAAAAATATTATTGGTATATTGGATACTATTTTATTACTCTTAATACTGAACTCATGTCTTCGAAGCCATTTTAATTTGAACAGAAGTACAAAATATTTTAGAATGTCAAAAACATTATTAAGGCACATCTAGTACCGACGACCAACTGCGGCAATATCGCGCCGCTGCTGTGGTGTCGATGGCCGCTGCCTAATCTCTAATTCCACCTATTATTTCGTTTGTCCGCGGTAATTGCTGATTAGTGGACACTCGTTACGCACCTACATTCATTCGCAAAATCATGCGAATCGAACATTTAAACTACCTATTGTTCTAATATGCATGGGTGGATGCATTCTGTAGGGTTTAAAATTTTGAAATCAAGTGTAATGATTACGAAAATGAATAATCAAAATCTTATATTTTCTGTTTAGACCTGGTATTTGATGAGTGTGTTACTCATCAAATACCAGGTCTAAACAGAAAATATAAGCGATTATAATGATTTATCTTGATTTGTCTATTTCACGTTATAGTTAGTATAAAAAGTCACTTAAATATAACATTTTTATCTTGTTTAGTCTCGTCAAAAATTTACTTATTTCTTCTCAACAAAAGAAACAGAAATGATTTTCGCTAACAAACCATTTCGTGCCATTACCGACCGCCACACCTCGAATGGCAATCAGGCTCGTTAGGCGATTGCCAATAAATATCATCTCTATTTTTATAGTCTCCACACATAGACTATACTGCTATATAAGTATCTACTCGTCGAAGTCTAGTTCGAATAGAAGTATTGTCAAGGCGGAAATGTTTTTAGAAGTGCGCTCAAACCAAGAAAACCGCTAAATACTAATATTAAGTAGTATTTTTAAAAGCACGTTTTTCAGCAAATTTTTAATGTAGGTATGTAGGCCCGCCAAGATGGTTAGGTAACTTCACAATAATTGAATACAGCAAAGACTTGCAAACCAAGTGTCGCCATGTCTCCTATATGTGCATTTTCGATACTAGAAATTAAGATAAAATAGTACCAAAATGTTTTCTAAATTAGGAATTGCGTCAAAAGTATTGTTTCCTCTACCACATTGCTTTCGCATAATGACAGTGGGTGAAACCAGTTAAATAATAAAGGCTCAATAATTCCCGATAAGTCCGTGCCGCCCGAGTGCGCCCACGGATAAGGTTATTTGCGGAGGATCCCAGTAATTGGTTATATCTAGAATGTTCCAGAATCATCCAGCACACCTACTCAAGTACGATATTAATTACTACATCATCCGCTAATGATGCGGATGTTTGTTCTGACTTGCAACTTTTTGGCTTGAGTATATTATATCCTTACTTTCGTTTTGTTACTTAGACACTACTGCTTGGGCCTACCAGTATAGTCAAGGGAAATTTTACTTTCCTGTGACACTACCGTTCTAATTGGCTGATTCAAGGCACATTATAAATTCTCTCCCAATGGACTAAACATACATACATAGTCAGCAGACTATGTAACAATTTCATAATTGTATGTATATATTGTAATATGTAATGTAATAATAATATGTACTGTATAAATAATAATGTGTAAAAAATTAAAATAATTTTGCCAGCTGCTGGGAGTAAATCAGTTCACTTCCATATAAAGTAAAACATATTTAAATCACAATCAATATTTATTAAAACAGATAGAAAAAGCATTCTAGATCTGTAACCCATAATATTGAAAATAACATTTGTTGACTCCCACTCGCAGCTCTATGTTGTAATCACAATAGTTCGTAGAGTGAAAATTATTGTAATTCTAGATAACATTTCACAACCCCCGTAACGTTCGCGGCTTCGCTCGTAAAATCAGTCCCCGTAATCATTGCTGCAACAATTGTATAATCGTAATCAAGTTCGTGATTACACGGTAATCGTAATACTGCCGTGAGTGGTCCCCGGGCGCGTTTTTATTAATTTAATGTTCGCCGAGAAGAGTTAATGTGTAAAGTTTAAATTGAAATTTGATCCGTGCGGTTGCTGTTCCAACGGCAAAGTCCATTGTAGGGGGTCTTTTACATTATACGGTAAAAATATAACAAGTAAAAATATAATTCGGCAAAATTATTTTTTTACAGTGCAATTACCAAACGAGCATCCCGATAAGAGTCCTATTTCTGACCTCTATTTGAATCACATAAACAATTTTTTTCTTTGCATGAAATGGAACTCCTTAATTGAAAGTAAACATCCAAAATAACTTACTACTTAATTTAGTTATATATACCTAATGAATATAAAAACACTATTTTGGATAGGTATAAGATTCATAGTTCAGTTAATATGTATATGGTATAAATTTTGAATAGGTATTCATATTCGATGCATCAAAAGTGCGTTACATAGAAACGAGAAAACTACGTCGGTTATGATTTAGTAAATATAAAGATCTAATTATTTGCATACTATCTGTAAGTGAGAACGCACCCTAACTCCACTTAATTATCCAGCCGCCTAATTTCACGTATCACAACCAATGCGCCATATTAGTAACGTGAAACCTTTGGATATCTGTTATAACTTTCATAAATGTGAATACGCACTGTGATTCGGAATTGTTCTGGCAAAACTGAAAAATAAATAAATCAAACTTTGGTATAAGTTTACATTAGACCCCATGGGTATTTTCTGACAGCTATACAAGTATACATTCACACTACGATACGACAAACAAAAGGTTTTTCTAGGATTTTGATCATGTTGTACCTAAAATATTTTTTAGACTAGTATAAAGTTTTTCAAAGTACTTTTTTTAGTAAAGGAGGAGAGGGGCCTATGTCCTGTTATTGCTGAGATGTTGGTGTAAGATGTTAGTCACAATGTCATATAGGTACCGTTCGAAGGTGCCTTAACGCCTGTTTGCGCTGCGATGCATTATAAAGTCGTTTCATTATCAGCGTACCGGGAACTCCATTAGATGTAAGGTGACATTAGAAGATAATTACAATAAACACGGCGTATTTGCAGAGCACGCGCCATTAGAAACTGTTTACAGAGTTGGTGAGAAACAACGAGGGTCTAGAAGAAAACATCTCTACATCTCTAAAGATTTACGACGAAATAAATGATTTCATTCATTTATTGATAAAGGTGAAAGTGATATTGTTGTAAGGAAGTTTATTATAATAAAGATTCTTACTCAGTTTGTATAAAATAATAAGGACCTACAAGGAAAGGTACTCTAAGGGTGCTGACTAGAGTTAAGTAAAAACGAGAGATGATAGTAGATTTTTTATTATTAAACATAGATTCGCTAGCTCTGCAAATATAGAGCAGTAGAGCACCCATGGGTTTGTCCCTTCTGCCAGATTCAGCCAGAAGCGGCATGGCCATTTCCTGGGAATACCAGCCCAAAAAATATTAGGATATTTCAAATAAAAAGTTGAACAACGGTAATTCCGAGCTGTGTGTAAGCTTACAATGTCAAACTGAAATTAAGCTTTATGATTAACAATATTAATAATCATCTCTAAAATACTGTTCATAATGTAATGAGTTAAAATTATACGAAATCTAATCAAGGTTTTTACACATTAAGAGCTATATCTCTGTACTCTCCTTGTATGGCTCCTCGAGTGCGTTACGCGTTATCTTAATTGTTTATTTGGAGGTATCATTGGAGGTATTGTTTGTTTGTTTCATTCAGATAACCCAGTTTGGGGAGCGATCAAATAGTCGTCCAAATAGAATATCGTTAATTTTAACGACTCCACTTCGACAATTGATTTGTTCACAATAATTTTCTTCAAGTTATTTCGTTGAGTTGAATAATAAAGTTTTATTATGGACATATGGATAATGAATACAGTAATTTGCACACCCATATAAACTAATCCGTTAAAATTCAAACTAATCCCTAAACACGTCACCGCATCACAAAATGGCTGCAGACGCGTGCGCACAATCGCACACATGGCCCGCGCATTACCATAATTCAATCTTGTATTGTTCGCGTCTAATGCACTTACCTGACTGCCCTTCCACCCGCATTATACCAAACGAGGGAAGCGTACTTTGTAGGGAAAACGGTGTACGGTTACCTGCGGGGGACACCACGCCATCTGCCGACAAATCGCAGATTTATTGTTGCACAGATTCACTTTTTTGCTGGCTATCAAGTTTCCATTAGCTAATTTCACATCGATCGTCCGGTGAACTCCACCGTACAATTTCAATTTGATGGATCGTTTTTATTCATTTCAAACTGTGAATACCAAACTTTTTAAATCTGATATTAACAAGAGGTACGAAAAAGTTGAGATTATCGCTACGGGAACTGTCTGGCAGAAACTCTTTGTTCCTTATGCAAATACATTTAAATGTGTTTCGGTTGTACAGTTTTGTATTAAAACATAACTCATTACAGACTGCACCTGAATCATAATGTGATAGCGACGGCGAGAAACTTTTATGCGTTGTTCCGGAAAGGAATTGTGCATTTCTGTTCAACATTTATTTAATTTTATAATGGAACTTTTAGTTGAACAACATTTTGTTTTAATTACGTCTTTTAATAAATACTATCAATTTCGGTTATAGCGCCTGTCCCCAAGTTGCACGGTTGTATTACATTACATTTATATTAATTGAATCCGTCGCAAGCGAGTGCTTCTGTCATCAATACGAGCCTCAGCACCCTCTATCTAACCTGGCCCCGCGCAATCGCCTGCACGTTCACTAAAGTGCATTCGCCATTCCGTACGTCAAACCTTGCAATTACACTCAAACCCATAAACAATCTGAATTCTCCCCTAACACTTAGAAATATAGTCCAAAAGAAATATCTTCATACGACATTTTGGAGCTATAATGAATTTAAACGATGATAACTCTTGTCTGAACACAACAGAGAGAAAACTGTTTTATTTATTCAGTTTTTGGGGTTAGTTTCGTGTGATGGCAGAAACACGGGCCGTTTAAGCTAAGAGGGTAGTTCACATGTTGGCGATGCGATTTATCAAATTTCGTACGAAGGGCACGACATGTGCCGAGACGGACAATTGCGCGGGGAGAGGGATTAAATATGGAGCGAGGTGGCTAATGGATTA
Organism: Plodia interpunctella; assembly: GCF_027563975.2. Taxonomy (NCBI): domain Eukaryota; kingdom Metazoa; phylum Arthropoda; class Insecta; order Lepidoptera; family Pyralidae; genus Plodia; species Plodia interpunctella. Next base: position 11,005,322 of record NC_071300.1, read on the forward strand.
GCAGATGAGGTACCTCCTGCAGAATCGCAGATGTGTCGTAATACGCATCTGATTCGATTCGCGGTGCGCGTGTAATCGCGTTCGGTTGCGGAGGACGCGTGGAATACTGTCGCAACATCTTATTAAAACTGCGATTGAATTGTTTCAGACATGTTTTCTGTTCTTACTGCATTCTTAAAATCCTAAATAGGTACAATTTGATTTTATTATTTGTCTTATTTTGCTTAAGGCTGACATTATTTATATTTTAATGTTTTTTCAGAATTACTTAATGTACCTTTATTTCTGTTAGTATGTTTATTCACTGCACTGGGGGAATATACATTCATCAAATCTAAACTATGGCAATTTCGATCGAGCTCTCCAATATATTCGTAAGTTTGAAAAATAGCTACTGTACCCAAGTTCCTTTTAAACAATTTGACATAGCATCAAGTTGGATTCCCAGTGAACACTTATATTTTTATAGATTTAACAAAACAGCTAAATTACAAAATGTATTACCTCCCTCCGATTACCTCTATCGCTTCCTGGCATGTGGCGCATCGCCGATCATATTGCGACGCCACGTGTGTCGCGGTAAATTGCTGCGTCGCCGGCCATGCCAGTACCGTGCGCATCGGCATGTGTTTGCATTGAATATGTTCTAGTAGCTGTATCCCGGGGCTTCGCTTCGGTGAGAAAATAGGCATGCAAACTACGAGTGTGCTTTATATTCTAACATATTATGTGTATCAAATTTTATCAAAATCCTTTTGACAGTTTTTGGGCTCATGCCCAAAAGGAAAAGTTCATACTTTTTCTCTAATTAACGTCTTAAACAAGAGCCCGAATATTGAAATAACGAAGGATAGATAATGCTAGTTAGGAATCAGAAATTAAAATAGATATATACACGTAGTCAACCCATTTTAAAACGAGGTGTTTTACCTAATTAAGTCGAAACTACTACTTACAAATAAATATAATTTATGTGCAAAGTAAAAGCATCTATTTAGAAACCTTCTCAGGGACTATTTCACGTCAAATTTTATATAATATAGTAGTTTCACAAAAAGCTACAAATTACGGACATTTCTGCGAACCACGACGACGACGAACGACCACTGCTGAGAAGAAATGCTGAATGAAGAAATGCATTTGCACAATGAATTTACCCAAACATGGAAAATCATAAAAAACTAACTACACGAAATTACAAATATTTACCGACAGTACCGTCTCACATAAGCAATAATCCGGTGAGTTGGCTGCAGTCGGTACGCGCTCACCTATTCACGTGGTGATGGATTGCGGCGTCGATTAGGGCCGCGCTGACCTGTTCTTTCATATCTCACTAATGGCCCGTCGACTGCCTGCCATACCTCCACAGTAACAGATAGAGTTACTAGATGTGGAAATGAATCTTGCCTGATCACAATATCATCATGATCTGTCTTTAGAACTTTTAAGATTTATTTTTCTCGGAATTCGAACTTTTGTTGCATTTTATTTCTTACTCATTATAGCGGCTCTTCTTCAGTTCTAGTGCAAAGTCTAGTATCAAAACAACGGCTAGAAGTCGAATAGGTCGCTATGGGCGAAATTGACGAATAATCAATATCACCATATCTAGTAAACAACAAGATTGCCATCTTTTCAGTTAATGAAAATCTAAAATTGAATGAAGAAACTATATGCTCTCATTGCGGGAATTGTCTTCAAGTCATATACTACAAGGCGGAAAACGTATAGCAACAAGAGGAAAATATACGTGTTCCTAAATACACAATAAATTCCTATGCAGATCACATCCAGGTGTTGCTGATCTATGTTCACCTGTCGGCCGTCAAATGTACAAGGGTCATTACTTAGCGCATCACCCTCGCAATTAATATGGGCCGAAACTGCTGAAATATCGCACGAATCAATTACCGCTGATGAAGGTGGAATGAAATTGAAGGTATTGCTTTTGTAATCAACTCACGTAGGCATTTGAAAATGAGTTACAAAGCAATAATAATTACGATATCTTTTCTAAGTCGCGAGGTTTTTAGTCACTAAAGCGAATGGATACTAAATAACATGACAGAAAACCTGCAAAATTTTATGTGGAAAACCCTTGAAAATATACATTAACATCTTGGAGCTCTATAATAATAGAGCTCCAAGTATGTTCTTCAAAATGCACGAATATACATAGAACAGTAAATCAGTTCAAGACAAGGCACGTGTAATGTTCGTGTTAGTCAGCCCCTACCTGTCCAGTGCGATCACGCTGTAATTAATCACGCCTACCACGTCCCAGCCCACGATCGTCCTCTAGTATTGCATTGAACCAGGTTAGTAAATTACCACTAAATATGAAAATAGCATAAGAATCTCACGAAATTATACAAAATGTTGCAGTACAAGAACCTAAAATTATTTTTTGCTTTGTGAAGGCGAAATATTTTAATAAACTGTCAACAATCGCATTTTATCGTAGGAGAACTACCGTAACGAAAAAGTATCAGTAGTTCTTCTACAAATTCCACCAAAGGAACTACTGTCACTTTTTGACATGGTATATTAAATATTCACTAAATTCACTTCTCCCGAGAATAAAGACAACAATAACATATTGTAACCCTCATAATGCCACAAACAAAAATGTCCAAGTTAATAATACCGAAGTATAAACTAATTTTCATTTTTGATAATACCTTATCTGAAAAAGGTGTGAATATGAGTATTGAGGTATGAGTGAGTACCTGGTCTATCGGAATGAAACAGTAATTAATCTCGCCCTCTCCCCGCAGCGACGGCGGGCGGCGTGGCGCCAGCGATTCAGGTGACCGCAGGGAGAGGTCGTTATGGATGGTGTTCACAGATTCATTATCGACTTTTAAACTATTTGCAAATTAGTTTTAAGAGTATTCCATTTTCCGTCTCAGGTCTATTTGGACTTCAGATGCACAAGTACCACCGGTCAGATTCTTTTTCTACTTTTTATAGCTATTTACGGGATGAAATTCACACTGAATATTTTCATCCAGTGAGAACCTGGAATTGAGAATTTTCTATTATTTCATAAAATTACTATCTCGCACAACAAACGAGTAAAACAAATATCAGACTGAAAAAATCTATTCCGCCAACTGCATAACAATTACAGGACACAAATACCACTTGTACATGTTAAAGTCAATGCATCTTGTTTATTAGTATACAGCTGTAATCAAACATGGACAAACGCCAGGCTTCAACTGTACTCAACAAACCTTCTAAAGGATAACCATATAGGGCTGAAACTGGGCTTTTTGTAAATGTCATCTAGCCCGGACTCTTTCTGTAATTGCTTTCTTGAGCCCCGCCAATCGCAGGGGGCCTTTTGTCATGTAAATCGAAGTAATGGAAAGGTAAATTTGTCGTACAATGCGTCGTATATTTGTAAATTGCCGTTCATTCTATTGGAAGGTGATTACAGTAATTTCGGCATTCGATCAGAAATGCCACTCGTGAGTAATGTATTACCCCAAGTGGTATGCTTTTTACACCACTGTACGTTCGCTATAACTTTTATTTCCTTTTTAGTCGTATCATACGACTTTAGTTATAATATTAGACATGTTGTGTTTCCTAAAAATATATCAAGCGGATCAATATCTTCTCCAAAGATGTATTACATTTTAGATTGTTGACTCATAATTGCTTCTAAGCAATTATGAGTCAACAATCTAAAATTATTTTTATTGTTTTTGAAACAGCACACAATTTCTAAAATGGATATCAAATTCATTAGCACCTAAAAATATGTTAGCGAAAATGCTCATTTTCTTGTTAAAATACTCGCATAAATAAAATGAATAGCAGGCACCTACCTATTTCAGGCTTAACCCGAGACGGCTATAGTTGGAAGAGCACAGTAACATTAAATAATATCAATCACAGGTACGTATTTCAGGCTTAAACCCAGACAGCTATGATTGAAAGAGATGACTATCAATAGGCCAACTTTTCAGATCAAAGCATAGACGATCCAGTGCAGATCTAACAGTCCTATCTAATTTGATATACTGCTAACACAACCAGCAGACAGCGCGGACTACATCCAACAAACGACTGGACAGATCCGAGACGATACACGAGCAATAATCCGTTTTCTTTTATCTCCAAGCCAACTTCCAACAGGCAACTTTGAAAAATCAGTCAACCACGATCTTAAATCTATAGAAATAACGTTGAAATTTGCTCGGATGAGAGATTTGAAAATGGTAGCGTTAGTCAAAGAGGTTATTACCTGAAGGACATAAAGATGCCCGGAGGACGCGAAGAGGACGCTGCTGAATAAAATGCAAATAAGTATAGTGTAGTGTGTGCCTTATCCCGCGACGTAAGTATGGAAAGTTCTGTAGTGAGGGGACGATCGTATCTTTACATCTAACTCGAGTAAATTTAAACCACTTTTTACATTATCATATTTATTACAAGATACAGTCAACACCTAAATTCTTCGCAAATATCGTAGCCGTTGTATAAGTCTATGCATAGATGCACAAACAGACAACAACATATATGGTAAGTCTTAAAAGTAACCTGTCCCTTTTGTAAGAGTTCAATTTATTAACATTGAAATTCTTTAAAACACCCTTTAGGCGCCTACACGATATGGATATTACGACGAATGTATTTCACACGTAATATAAAAAAATATCGACACAATCCAGCCACATCCCTGAGTTTACAAACCGCTGATTCGGTGTGCCTTGTCGGTCGCGTTTACGAGGGTCGCTGTAAAACTGTAAAAGCGCAAACAGTTTGTTTATGCGCAGTATTGCGCGGTGGGCGGCGCCGATTGAAAACCATCGCTGGCCCGCTCCGTAAACGCGACCTGGCCTTTTACTGCCCATCTCGATCCTTTTTCATTTACATTTTGCTTTTTTCTGTATTCATTGCTGAGTTGACGTATCGGGTCTTGCTGGATGGGTTGTGGCAAAAAAATCTAGCGCTCTCTCGTTATTTATTGGTCAGTATTTTGATTTGTACTAAGAGTATTTCTTCAAATATATTATTCTGCCAACATATTTTATTTTAGTGGTTTAAGGGCTTCCCATACAGATTTTTGACAGTAATGAAGAAGACAAAGACCTATACGGCACTTTTTCAAACTATGTGAAATCTGCTGCACTCTCATTTGTTCATTAGAATAGTCATTGATTGCAGATTGTCTGTCTAAGGGCATGTAGACGCCACCGAAAATGCTGATTCACTGCATCTTGTTGGTCATCACTTCAGAATTACATACTAATTGGAAGATCCAAAAAAATTCCAATGTATCGGAAATATTTATATACGAAGAAATAATTTAACCAGAAACAGCTCCCCGTCGTTTTTGTCAAGTAACAAGTTTAACCAAATAAAGTTCAGTTCTCATTCCAATGTTAGTTCAACATGCCATTCGAATTCCAGTGCTTGCTACGACCGAGTGTATAAAATTTATTGATTAAAGCAATTCCTTACAATTTCAAATTGTTATTTTTTAAATACCACTATTTCATTAATAACTTCAATAAGGAAGAATTCTGATATGAATAACGATTTATTTAATAATAACATACACATAGTTTTTATTTCACCTTGTGACGAAACATCTATATTTTTTACGAAGTCACTCATGTCCAGCGAAGTTACGAGGTCCCATAAACCTACTAAATAAAACGCCACTAAGTATGTATGAAGTCAATATTTTTTACTGTGCTTTTATGTTATTGGCATAATGCGGGCATTGGGAGGCACCGCATACAAATTAGCTGTGCCCAGTCTTGGGCCTAAGATACACTGTCTTCAAGACACTAATTAATAAAATATATATCCTAAAAGAGTGATATTTAAAAAGAAATTAAAAGTAAAATAAACAACTTTTTATAAATAAAGATATTTTTTCTTCCAAGAGTAAAGTAGATTATTATCCTAAACTAATGAAATTATTAATCTGGAGGACGTATGCCTCAGTATTGTCAGGGAATTCCATTATTTATAAACTATTCGAAGCACTACAGACATATTCTAGAGTCAGCTGGTCATTGGTTGTCAAATTAGATAGATGTTGGTAAATTTTTGTATTATTCGTAAATCTACAATCTAATCTCCATTTTTGTAGGGCGTTAAGAACACAGACGCAGTCCAATGAACGACGACGAGCAGACGAAAGAAAACTTAACATAGTTCAAACAATCCGTATTCATTCAATATACGTGAACACAACAATATACTTGATTTTTTTAAAATTATACTTTTAACTATAAATAATCAACATAAAATACGTATTTAATGGGCCGAACTAAAATAATTACTACAATATTCGGAATGACAAAATTTTAATTGGGTAATAAACTCCCTTCATACTTTCAAATTCTGAGACTTTTAATATAAATAAGTTCGTTTCTGCAAAAAAGAGTAGCCGAATGAGACCAATGAAACCATTCTTGCAACGCCATTTCAAAAGTGTTGATGACGCCGCGCCCCCACCTCGACCGCACGGCAATCTCAAAATTGGATCGCGGTCGCTCTTATTCAAATTGCTCGCCCTTTTTAATGGCCACAGTTTTATCCCAGAAGTGTACACACCACGACACCCTACGCCACAGTATAGCTAAAACTCTACCAAATCTTATTCAAATCTAACAGTGAGTCAAACATTCACTACCAAATTTTTTGCGGTATAGTGTTTAAGAAATTCAATGTACGTACAGTTTGAGTTTATGATCGTCCAGAGCTGACGTTTACTCATGTTTTGATTTATGAAAGCCGCTTTCTTTGTCTGTACTTGATTATTCGATGGAATGGACGAGTCACGCCATGAGAGCTTTCTTTTTTATTCGTTAACCTTGTTTGCTTCAATGAACAACTTTTATCTCCGCAACGAATTTTGTTTATGTTTTAGACAAATTTTATTTAAGTGTCGTTGTGGAATTGAGACCGATTAAGAATAGAATTTGTCATGCAAGTATTCGGCGTTTTATCAATTACAGGACCTAAAGAAGCACGAATAAGTTGACCCCAGTGTTGGCTCTGTTACAAATGAGAAGAGAAAATGCAAGATTTGTGTCTCAAGTAGTATTTCACCTATAGGCGACAGGGCCATTCCTCTTGCGATATGTATCAATGAGACAGTCCGGACAATTAATTAAGATATGCTTAATTGAACGCTTTGAATAACTCGCGCCTGTCCGCAGCTCGCCCGCGAGACCGCGATTTATTCGTATTGTAGTGAAATAGACATTCAATAAGCAAACATACAAGATTCAATACGGTTGGAAGTGACTATATAACAATAAAACTATTATATTAGTTTTATAGCATATATTTGTTATATATTTGTGATATTATGTCACTAAATCTATTAAACGAGCATGCGCGTTGCCTGATGGTTAACAAACACCGCAGCCCATTAACACCGGCCAGCCCGATGCAGGTCATTGATGCGTTACAAACTTTTTAAGAAATCAATAGACTCATTTTTGAAGGCCCCAAAGTATTAATGAACACCGCTGAGGGAAGTTTTTTTTTTATTTTTGGTAGGTTTGGTGGCATTTCTAGTGATGTTATTGTGCCGATTTCTATGTTTGAGACGCAGAGTCGCAGTACGTTGCTAATTAGACGTGTATCGGTTCTGTCCACGATGTCGCGATACTACGCGCAACTACGCGACAGAGGATAAGGAGCCGAAGGAAAATGTACCATTTTTATAGCATATGTCAATCACGATATTATGATCATATCACGATATTATGACATTTAGTGACGAGTTATGAAAAAACCACCGCCCCGTACAATTTGTATAATAACTACAAAAATAATGTAGTTATTTGAACTTCAAAAATAATAACGGTGTTATAGATTTCAGGTATTTGTTACAAACAACGTTACTCTGCTTGCAACGACTATGAAATACGAAATGGAAATGATTTAACAAAAAAATGTCCCCAAGAAAATAATGTAGCTCCATAAGGCCGGCCAGGTCGCAGCGCATCCGCCACATCGCACCTTCTTGTATCTGCGTCGCCGACTCAGCGCACATAAATAACATATAGAGTAATCCGATACTACGTGATTTGTTGGCCTATTTACTTCAACCCGAGCCTCGCGCGTTACGGCGCATAAAAACATACTAAAGCCACATAATATAATCATCAAAACATCGCAAAATCAGCCAATCGGCGCCGGTGCATTTCATCGCCCATCGTATCTTTTAACGCCGATAAAAGTGTATTCATAAATTTCTTATTTATAATATAATAAAATTTATAACAGCTATAATCCGCTCCGACCGCGCAGAATGTAAGGCAATCCCTTATTAACAATTCCCTAACAGCACGTCTTAGCTTGATGTTTTTTTGTCATTTCGCCGCAAGCGACTTGATAAAAAGCAGAGAGTTTTCGCCCGTATTGCTGAAGAAACAATATAGGTTTTTGCGAGAAGTCTCTCGAAGCGAAAGTAAGTGAAGCTCAATAACCGTCGACATAAATAGTATTAACAACAATTGATTTACATACAAATTGCTTTAGACAATATTGCTGACGGAATGGCGCGCGTGACGCGTTCCACACATGGGGTGTGGCCATGAGAACCGCGTGAGTTATTAACCTCTTCCTTTACTTCTTTTTTTTTACAGTCGAAAAGTTTGATTGATGAAGAAAATTTAATCTTAAAAATTTAATTTTTCATAAGTTTTTATTTAACGTTAAGAATCGTTTCCATAATTATTCGAAACCTATTTCAGTATTTCCGTAATCAATAAATTTCAAATTTCTTAAATATAGCTGTATTTTGTTTGAAAGAATAAGATGTTACAATGACTACTTGGTGAATATTCAAACGATGGTTATGACCTCATATGAGTCAACTGCGGTAAAAATACAGAACAAATAATAACTTAAATGACCAGAATAATTTTAACATAAAGTACCTACTGGCAAATTTATAAAACACATTGGTATGATACATATATTTTCCGTTGTTTTCACGGCCTCAACACACCACTACATACACATTTCAACTGTGCGCACATGATTGTGAGCGTTCGTGTGTGAGAAGAAGAGCACCTGATTGCTTCTGATTGAGACATCTGTTTATTTTTCCTCGCACTAGTCTACAACTCCATCTCAATCTACAGCCACCTCGAATACGCTCAATTTGTCTGCGAGTGTCTGGGGTGCATCAACTAAATTATTGAAATTTTATATGCATATTGAGTTAAAACAAATTCGTTTAGATGTTTGACTTAGGAAAATATTTTTTAAACAATCGATAAGTTTCGTTTGCATTTGTCACTTCACATCCTTATCAAAATAATGCCCAAGTTGTTCGGTTTAGTTGAGCAAAGCGGAAATCCTGAAAATATCTACGAGTTAAAGAGCGGCGGAGCAGTGCGACCGCGCCATACACGCCTATGATATAATTATATACAAAATCTTATATCTTTCAACAACAGACAGCGTAAAATTATTTTGTTTTAATCGATTTGAAATGCCAATACCAACAATTCGAACAGGAAATTTATCCTCAATTATTTCCTACATTATATAACATCGGAAACCGGTAAGAAGAGGTATTTGAATCTCATCGTGATTTATCAGCAAAGTACTGTGATTATGACGTCATGAATAATGCATCGGACTGCGAACGGAACGCCGGAATTCCGTGCGGAACGTGCATTGTTTAGTCATAATTAATTTTCGGTTAATATAATTCATATTTAAATGCTTTTCTTATACATGTCACACATGCTTTTTAACTAATTTTGTCAATAATAATGAGATGAAAAAAAACATATTCCAGAATTCCAGATTTCATATCGATAGGTAATTAGGTAGGGAATAGGTATCGGTATTAATTTTAAGATTTATTTTGAAAATATGGTGAAATAAACTCACTTACAAACGTGAACAACGAAAATATCACACTTATTTTTGGACAATCATAACTTAAAATATTAAAAGAATAATAAATTCGTGTACCAATCGTTAAACAATACTTATATGTGATTGTTATTTATGAGCTAATACAGATTTTTTAAAACTATATCAAGTACATGAACCCTGAAATTATAATACTCCTGTTTTTGAGTCTTGTCTTGAGCAATCGTTTCAAAATGTCTACCAATTAAATAGTCATTTTAATTACACAAAACTTAAAAGATAGTCTTCTACTATAAGAAAAACCGCCATGGCAACTAAATTAGTATAATAAGTAACGCAAAAAACATGTTCTGTCCATTTGTTTAATAAAACAAGCATTAATGTAAATGCCAATGAGCTATTTGTCAAGAGGCATGGCCTCCTCATCGCTTGGCCGCAGAGGCCAAGTTTTTGCTTATCGTATTTTTTTATTGCCGACTGTACCTATAACCATGTACTGTATTTATGGCTCAGACTTAATAAAGAAAAAAAATGAATATAAACATGTTTTGGGAAAACATGTACGGATAGAAACACAAATTAATATACGAATAAATATAAACTACCCAATCAAAACATCCGTGTACTTCAAAAATAAACATCGTAGGTTGCAGCCACGACGTCGTAGACGCGTAGCTCCAACCTATAATTGAATCCATAGAATTTTTCTCGTAGCAGAGGCAGTGACACTACGCCATCGTAGCATTTCGTAGATTATTCGTAGCACCAACGCGCTACGTGTGGAATTGCAATCGTTTCTAAAAGGTGTATACTTATTTCGTCAATCCCAACTAATTCCAACTAATATTATAAATGCGAAAATTTGTCTATTTGTTACCTCTTCACGCATTATCTACTGCACAGATTGTTATGAAATTTGGTACACTGGTAGAAAATAACCTGGAATAACACATAGGGAACTTTTTATCCCGAAATTTCCACGGGAGCGAAGCCCCAAGGCGCAGCTAATAGATTATACTGCAAAGTGAATCCACCCGAACATCTTAGTACGTATGTAGAAACTTTCGAAAGATAAAATTAAGGATTTAATGAGAAAAGTAAATTCTAAACAGTTAAACATTTTTTCTGCTATCCATACTGGACAATAAGGTCTTGGTGTGGACGTACCTAGTTGAAATGAAGCACAGATAAAGCCTATTATATTTGCATAGAGAATAGAAGCGGGGTCGCGGAGCGCGGGTGCCGCGGTCTCGTATTTATTGCCCGTTCGGACAAGACTTTTTATTATTATTTTTTCTTGCGAAATCCTAAATTTCACTTTATGTGTTACATTCATATAAATCTTCGTTCTGTTCATCTCAATAAACTAGACAATGAAGAATATTTGATGACCATAAAATTGCCATTTCAGGATAAAATATTTAATTCTTTGTGATTCAGTTCAAAAAATGCTCATGTATTGTTACACAATTTTAACGATATTTAAGGCGTGTATTACGCATGTGTATTTACGCAAATATATTTAGGGCGACAATATACTAAAATTTCTTCATGAAAATCACTGCTTTATATGGATACTGTTAATAGAATTGAAACATTACCAAAGATCTCGTGTCGTGGTGGTGTGGACAAACAGCAATGAATTGAAACAGCGTCGGAATCGCAATGAGAGTTACATTAATCGCTCAACGCCTGCACGAATAGGGTTGGCTACTTTCAGAAATCAAATACATACAGGTATTTATGACACTTGTCATAAATAATTATGTTTCCAAAAAGCGGAGCTCGAATATTGAGGCGTCACAGCCGAGAATAAAATTCGAGCACGTTACAGTGACAGAAATAGTACGTATTTATCCCTTAGAGGTAAGCTGAGCCAAGAAACATACTCGTTTCCATTTAGTAGTAACTAAAAGGCAACAATTAGCTGGAATCTAGTATCGTTAATGGTATAAGTTTCTTAAATAGTGACAGGTTGCTAGCCTAATGCCTATTAGAGGAATCCCCAGTTAGTAGCACTTTTTATCTAATCTAATTGACCTTTACAATCTGCGCGGGAGAAGCAGCTGGCACATTCTATTTTTCTCTGCTCTCTGACCAGCATAAAAGTAAAAGCCAAATGGAAATAGTTGAAATGATGAATTCTAAAATTTTCGAAAATGTATATTCGAATTTCATATTCAGTCGTACTAAATAGTCTAAATTGAACTGCTGGAAGAGTGGTCTTTCCAGCATACTTTCATCCCTGACGTGATGAATCCTTTCAACATTACAAAACGGTGTGACTTGCAAACACCTTTCTTAGAATATATATTATTTTAATGCATAAGACAACCCTGTACCATTACACTATAAATCAGGTTAGCTATAAATCGCTCGCTTCAACGGCAGTGACCCGCGAGCCACCAGCGTCCGCAGCAGCGACGACTGACTACTACAGGATGCGGTACTTGCGTTCTTGTCTATACTTTATTTGACTGTAGACCCAACTATGTTTCCCCTTATACCACACAAGTACACTCCCATGTGTGTAATATATTTATCAACTTTCTTCATATTGTTTAGATCTTTTAATCGTAATTTCAAATATATCGATTTCAAAATACACTAATTCAGTTATATCTATGTAATTTTTGTAAGTACTTTTTACACGATTTAACAGTCAAAAATAAACTTTTATTAATGACTATTACCAGATCCTACAGTGTCTCAATAGATTTCGTTTTAATATTAAATGCTGACCGGAATCGGCGCCAAGAACAGTACAAAAAGAGTCGACTATCTCCTGTCGATTTAAGCGAGAAATCAAATAAGGACGCCACCACTCCATTAAATACGGATTGTGAGCCAGTGCCCAAAAAAATAAAGGAAGATCGTTCCAGTCGATAATGTAATCAAATTATGTTAGTTCTCACAAAAAAATTAAAAATATAATAGAGAAAATTGTGTAGAGTGACAACAGACGGTATTTTAGATGAATAAATGTAATATATTTCTTCTATATATTTCCTTGATTTTTCAAACACATAATGAATTATTAAAAAGGATTACTCACACCACACACACATCTCTACCTCTATGTCATAATATTATTTTAGTTCTTGCAATACACTAACGATCATGATATGCGCGATCATAATTACCTTCGAATCGAGAGCGCTATTTACGTATTCAGCAACGTGAATGCTTTCCTATTCTTTATAGAATGTTAATGGTCTATCAATCAGACGTCTTATATGTTTACCATCATTGTGATTCGGCCCAAAATATTATATTATATATATATATATATATATTATATTTTAATCAATAATACTTCTTTTATTTTCAAGACACGTGACTATTATAAACCAAAATGCATATTAGTCGTTAACTAATCGTATTTGGCCTCGTCTAGTTAGATTGGGGCCGCCAATACATATGGATGAGCCAACTTTGATTGCCACGGAACGAGGAGTAAGGGTCGACTGCAAATTACTGCCCCGACCAGAGAGAAGACTGAAAAGGTGCTGACCGTGACCAGGTAGCGCTAATAACATATTAACAAGTGACAACACTCAACGGTCGTTAAATAGACATAGCTAAACTAACGAAGTCTAATTCAAAAGCAACGAATGCACTTGCTTCACAACTTAGTCAAGTATATAATGATTAGTGGACATGAGTGATTAAGGTGGCCAAATGAACTAAGTCAAAGACGACGGAGAGGAGGGTTGCAGAGGGGAGGGGCCGGTGGTAACCTCGAAGGCTCAATTTGACTAATTGGTAACCTCTTGACAAGTCTAAGAAAGTTCCAAAGATTTGATTCTCACTAGATGAAAATCGTCTTTAGAGTTGGTGAATTATAAACATTTTATTTTCATGACTAGCATGACTTTATACAGATTATTATATAAAGCTTAACTTGACTTTTAACTGTGACGTAGATGAAGTGATCAGACTTTTTTTCATATTAATGTCACTGAAGATGGGAGATAGAAACACTTCTTCGCTTCTGAATTTCAAGGCTTTTTTCTGATTTCTTTTATTTTACGTCCTGGATTGAGTATTTGAAAATTAATCTGTATTTCGGTACCTAAAAAGGCACCCGTGTGGTCCGAGCTTTTTAACATTTGCGCATGTGTCGCGGCCACTGGCGAGTTGTCCACTGGTCTCTCAACTCCACTAATTGCTAAGTCTTCAAGTCGTTTCAATTAGTGACTTGCTACGTAATGTCTTACGAGTATGAGAGTAATATGTTTTGCTTTAATAACATATTCTCCTAATATATTGATAGTATAGAACTAGTAATGCTATTACTATATAACGTAAACTAGTACGTCTGTGCTGCTATATGCTGTTCATTTGTTCTCAATTTACATCAATGGTGCAGAGGAGGATTAGGTTTATTATTTATACCATAAATAATATATCCTCCTTGATGTTAAGACAGTTTTGTATTCTACTCCCGGGTAGTTTTTTTTTAATAGTGCATATTATTATAAAACATATCTAACTAAGCAGTAAAATACTTAAAAATCACAGCCATGGAGTGTGGAGATATCGCTACGACGCTCTTCTAAGTTATTTGTGCCGGGCGTGTCGCACCGCGCTACACTACGTTTATTTGATACTTTTGCAACACTATGCGATTGTTTTAATTATGTTCTATTCTGGGATTAAAAGTTAGTACAAAAATATTCCTTTATGATCCGTTTATGTTTTTCAAATTCAAATTAATTTTTGTGTTGGATATTTTAATGTTTTTTAAAACAGTAAAACATCCATAATGAAAATGTTTCTATAGATAAATAGATATCTATTTATAGATATATTAGATATAATAGATATATTTTTATCTATTGCTTCTATGTAGAAACAATACATTCATTGAGATATTTTTCTGCAAAAATCTAACATTAAATATAAGTTTATGAAAGAACATTTATTCAATTAATTACCTTTTACGACCTCGAAACAGTTTCTCGGTACATTATATGACAACGATGTTATTGTTGACAACAATGTCACACATAACACGAATGCACCAACCGACGCTGACCCGCGAGGCCGCTCTACACGTGTCGCACCGGCACATTCACTTCTGACTTGAGGTTATCATAAGGTTTACAAAAATAACTTGACTCTGAGATGAGATGTTATCAATTCGATATTAAATAATAGGTACTTCCCGGAGTACTGCTTTCGTGGAAATTTTGAAACACATAGTACTTTAATAAAGGCACCCGATAATGGTAGGAGAAACAAAAAATACAATCACAATAAAATATTGAGTACTTTGTGTCTTTGGTCTACCAAAGACGGAATAAGATATTTAAAAATAATACAATAAATAAAACATACTTAGTTAACGAAGCGACGATCTATCAGGATGTAAAGTGGAACACAAACATAATATACAAACAATCAAAGACGTAAAAGTAGCCATCGCAATATTGCCTGCACAGTAGTGCACAGTGGTTCATTCAAACAAACGTACAATACTACATCAGATATCAAATCAATAATATGAAATGAGAATGTTGCATGTACATTGAATCATCTGCATAGAGCTTGCGGTGGAAGTATCAGCGATTTTGCTAGGTTGATCTGTGTCTGTACTTCGCCGATTTCAAATTTATTTTCAAGTTTATCAAGTTTTTATTCATCTATTTCATCAAGTTCTGTAGAAAACTCTCCTAAATAATGTGTAACTATTCAAACAGTTCCAAATTCATGTGGTGATATTTTTCCAGTTTTTTGACAAAGCATTGGGCATTTTCACTAGCGAGAGAAAAGTTGACGAGCGCGGGAAGTAATTCGATTTGTCTGTAGTAAAACGACGACGTCCGAACTGCGGTGGTAAGTTTTTATACCTACTTCAAAGTAGTATCCCATAGTGAATAAATGATTTTGACACATACCACAAAAATGTGAGACAAGAGATTTTCTTTTGAAATGGTAATCAAATGGTTTCATAATATTAGGTTTTAATTGGATGCATATAACTTTACATACGCTTTTTTTAGACACGGTACAAAAATTATGGTGTTGTGGTATTGATTCTTTATGAGTCTTTGATATATTTAGTTGTAGTTAAAACTACAATATTCGATTACAAAATTGTGGTCATATTCTAACACTTTCTATACACAGAATTGGAGATCCCGCCAGATGTTAACAAAGTGGACTGGCTTGCTGTAGAATACAGGGCGTTTAAGTCATGTGTTAATTTGAAGAACTTTTACAATTATTGTGTTTAGTGTACTTACAAACATTTGAAAACTTTAGTTTTATTTCTATAAATCAGAACTTTTTTTATGCAATTCTGTCAGGTTTATTCTTACTACCGAAAAAACCGAAATAAGTCACTAATATTTATAACATACCCGTTTCTTGAAACAATTTGAGATCCCCCTATTTTTATCTTAATCCAAGATAAAAACGTTTTACATTCAACAGTACCTGCTTCACTTTTGATGAGCGTCGTAAAATGGAATGAAAATATGGCATAAATTGATCAATCTCGAGCGGTGAGGGGGATGAAGCAAATATTTGTGGAAGCGCAATAAAATCATGCCAGATACCTGGCGAGGCACGCGCCCCGTATCGACGGATCAAGACTTTCAACAAGACGCGAATATTATATTATATCATAATATCCAGAAATGGATTTATATATCAGGCAGTTTTTGAAAATACAGTAGCGATTTATAAGCGTTTTAGATCGGTTTCGCGGTTATTTATGGGTAAACTTCAGTAATAAATTATCTAAATAACAGTGAAAACTGCATCAAATTCCGTTGCGTGGTTTAAAAGAATAACGCTTACAAACAGACAGACATTGTATTACAGCTTGTGTATTAGGTATACTATGTATGTAGTGATAACTGGTAATTACAATACCAATGAGAATGAATACCGATAAACTACTAAGAGATGGAATTTGTGGAAGTGTTCAAATGAAATGATTGTTTTAAAATATTACTATATGTTCAAATAAATTATTAGCAAACACCCCTAGAATAACAATGAAGATATAGTGCAACATATCTAAGACTGTAGACTTTCAAGATGTTCATAAACTCATTGAAGTTGATTGTTATTTACTTGTATTACCGATACGTGTACCGAACTGCTACATTATCTCCGCATCGTTTGCAAACGTGTGCAAATAGAAGGGGTGCATGAAGTCAAACCACAATGCTCTCCAAATGGAACCGCGTAACGTATTTGTAAATTTACAGAAATCATTTTTATCATATTCTTTTCTATAAATAAATGGCATTGATTACGTGAAAGGATTTTATCATTCCAAAGTTTATATAAGATTTAAATTTTCACAGGCACTTTTTCAAGAGAAATTTTGTAAATATTTATGATATTTGCTTTGCAGTTTGGCACAAACATATATTTGTTATAACAAGTAAGTTTATGAATAAATAAATAAAATAAATGTATTTAATGTTTAAAGCCATTTCTTTTCAGTAGTTCGTTCTGATCCTAAAATTCTATAGGTAGTTAGTATTATTTTTTATACAGGGTTTAGACTGTCTTTTTACATATTTAGCGTAATTGTGCATTTATAGGTACATCTCAAAAGTTTAGCTCCCAATATAGACATTTCTAAAGAAGCAATAATAAACAAACAGCGAAAGCAGCATTAGACATCGCCCAATTTACTCTTAAGTTTACCGACTTTCTACGTTTCATAGTACACCCCGGTTTCAATCAAACACGAGCTTTACCCACGTGCAAACAAAATATATCTGCAGCTTTGTTGATTGCCACCGGCGCGCGGAACCTGCCTAATCAAATTTATGTTTGTTCGTCTTGAGGAGCGCCGGAATTACTCCATTTGCACTTCAATCCAGGTTCTGCCTGCCGGCCATTTTTGCTGCCTCGTTACTTGTTACTTTGCGCGTCTTGTTCCGCGATTGTTTGATTGAGCAACAAACATCGCGTAACATTTAAATTAAACCTGCAATACTCAATGTGAAAGTTAAATATAGATACAGATGCCGGCGATTGTTTAAGAAATGTCTACGGTATAAACTTTTCGAGGTAGGAAATATTTTGTAACCTGCCGTCTTTGGATCGTTAAGTATCTAGTCTGGTTTAATTAAATTACAAATTCCTAGTTCCCAGATGTGTAATGGTTATTGACCATCCATCACTAGATGACGACGACAGTATAAAACACCTACAGAGATCTAGTTATATCAAGAAAGGAAACTCTAAATCTATATAATCAATACATTATAATAAAACAGTAGAAAAAGTCTATACCTTGAATAAATTTACATAAAAATAAAATTAGGCGATAGAGTCTTAGTAACAGAATAAGAATTTGAAAAAAATTCTGTCTGTTTGTCTTCATGTCTGTCTGTTTGTACACGCTAATCTTCGAAACCACTGGACGGATTTAAATTAAACTTTTTTCATATATAGCTATTAAGCCTGGGCAACATATAGGGCTTAAATGATTTTGAAAACTGGAACACCTGATGAAGAACAATGACGGTACAGCTTAACTATAGGAAATATAGAAATGAGACCTTAATAAAAGTTGTTCAGCCCGATGAACATTTTCTGTTAAGATATAAAAATCGAAGATCTGGAACACCTGATGTAGATCCATGATGGTGCAGCTAAAATATAGGAAATATAGAAATGACGCCCTAATAAAAGTTGTTCAGCGTGATGAGCATTTCCTGTTGATGTATAAACATCGAAGATCTGGAACACCTGAAGAAGAGTCATAATAATGGTCCAGCTAAACTATAGGAAATATCGTTTTTCAGTCTGATTAGCATCTTCTGTATATATAGGTATCGTTACGCCTTTGTCTGTACAATAAAATTTCTCTAATCATTTTGACTTCTTATCAAAAATTGTTCGGCCACGCGAACGAAGTCGCGAGCATCGGCTAGTCTATAATACTAAACGACGAATCATATTTTGAGTTACACGAACCCGTCGTGTATTCTCAGTACGAGCCGGTAACCAATGCGTGGAGTAATCAAATATTAGCTCACATGGTGACGCACCGTTCCATTTGCGGCACACCTGTTCCCATTAAAACTCCAATTACATTGCCTCCCGCGGGAGCGAAGCTGGCCCTGATCTCTATCAATTAACACTAGATACGATAGGAGACATTTCTAGCAGGTAATAAGAAGTTTAATGAAATTAACTTTTTACAATGATCCGATAGGTATATAAATGAACGGAAAACTGTGGAAAACAAAAACACTCCTGTTCTTATTTTTACTTTTATAAGGAGTTTCGAAGTTATTTAAAAGTTAAAACATTGAACTTTATATCATTTCATTCAAAATTAAGCGGAAAGTGTGATGATCAAAATAATACATTTTATTTCGAAGCGTGACTAACGATAATTTCTGCTAAAATAATTCTCATTTGCTTTTATTTGTGCAATGTGGCTTGTCTAGCACATAAGTACGTTTATTTGTGTCAATGGTAATGGTTGTGTAACTGCATCACTCTGAGACGAGTCGTCTGTTTGTTTGAGTTGTACACGTCATCGGGAAGGGGTAACACGGGTTTAATTAAGGTACAGTAGCTGGCGGACTATAGTTACTAACTAGTAATTTAGACATTTTGCTATAATATGTAACTACATATTATAGCAAAATGTCTAAATGCAAAAACTTCTCGCGCATTCTTACGGTTTAAAAGGAACTAAGGTTTTACTGTATTCAATGGACTATTAGATCATTCTTGTAGAATTAAGTCTATCTTTTACAATTTGTTAATACTAATACAAGTATAATCTATCTATTTATATAAAAATCTGTGATCCGGAAATTTTGTAGGAATATCTACATATTGTTCGAGCAGTAAAATTATAATAGTCGATATTAGAATACCGGCGATCCCCAGGTCAGCGAGAGGTCAACCCTTCAGCGCAAGACGACGCCTCTTCCGTGTCGCAGGGTTAAGTGCGCAAAAAATTTATGTGCGCGAAGGTGACAGCGGGTTGGGTTCGTTTTGTTTTTGCTGAAGACGCACGACCGCATTGAAGTGTGTGTGTGCTTGAAATAATATCTAGAAGTCAAGCACACAAATTAAGTTTTAGAGACTAAGTCAAGCTTTTACAGCGCTACATGATTATGGACGGAAATGTCGACTACTTATAGTTTCAGTCTTATAGAAGGTTAAACTAAGCATCGATGATTATATGATGTGCGATGGTCTAAAATTATAAAGACTTCAAATACTGATCACGGACTACAGATTTAAACGCGTTTTTAATGGCAAAGACACAAGCATAACTCTACATAGGTAATGTAGGTCGCGTCGCAAGGCGTGTGAGGTGGGCGGCAGGTAAGGCAGGTGGGCCGCACCTGCGCGCCGGCGCGGACACGCCCACACCTGTCCTACCTGTAACCTTTAACGTTACTCTTTTCAACTTTAGGGTTCAGTTGAAAGATAAGATTAACACACAGAATCTATTCAAGAATCAATCAATTTATATAGCTCTCTGCTTTAGTAATTATTCCCTGAATCTATTAAACTTTTTCTATAACAACAGCGTTATCAGACTTTGACTTTTTATGAGGAAAAATAATTGCAACTTGCGACACTTGGTTTCCTGGTTTCTTTTCAACTTTTACTCCTGTATCCTCTTACTAGTTAATAGACTTGTGCAACAGAATGGGGACGCAGATGATCCTTTTTACGGAGATTTTTCTTTTTCGTTATAATTTCAGGTGTTATCGTAGAAACTATAGGAAAAAGGGAAACTTTACCCTTTTTCCTGGAAAACATCTACAAACATTGAGCCCGCCGCTGACACGAGACCACACGACGCCGGCCGCTCACCTGCATCAGTCGCACCTGGTCACGTGGTCACGCCTCATGCCCGCCCTCCACTCTCTATTATACCTACCCAGGTGTACTCGTATCTTTCACGATTACGCAGAGTAAGTGATATTAAATATTTTGTATATTACGTCATTGAAAAAAATATTGCAGTAAAATTTGTTGCGCCGCTTCTTCTTCACCTACATTTTTATCGTCGATAAATGATGTAGGTGAGTTGACTAATTTAATTTGAAACGTGAGTGTTTAGCATACACTATAATTCGCAAATACATTCAATAAATTTAATTGAGATTATTAGGGCTAATATATATTTTAAAGTTAGTTCGTATTGAACATGTAACATTTAACGCGTTTCGCTTATAAAATATTATGAGAAATGTGGCATAACAAGCATTGTTCCCCCGCAAATCGTGAAGACACACACACAAGACACAAGAGAGTACGAGCCTCTATGAAATTGGGCTATCCAAATGTCCAACTCTAGAAATCCTTACTAAAATTCCTTACAAACTGCTAGCTAGCTGAATGACAAAACAGTCAGCTTGGTAGTTTTTTTAGTAGTAGTTTGAAAATAATGAACATTCTTATAAGTATTATATAAACAAATAATATGAAGCTTTGACTCTACTTTCATGTCCTCTGGCCACGCGGTATAGTGTTATCGCGGCCGGGCGTTCCTTTGTGCTGTTAACTAATTCTTTAAAACAAAACTGCCTCAAACCAGTTAAATCCGGTTATTGTCTCAGGTTTTATCGGAACACCCGGGATTATCTCCCCGACGCAATCGTCGCTTCATTTAACTTGTGTTTCTTTTTAATTCAATTAGACTGCAACCCCTTCCCTTTACATTCCGTTATCGAATTTTTGAGTTTGAAAAATTTGCGTAATTTGTTTTCCTTTCTTTCTTATTTGGAAATCTAATTAGAAAACTAAAGACTTTATTTTGCTTAATTTAAATAATTCTTTATTTTCTGTTTCGACTGTTCTTTTAATTATGCTATTTAGACCAATGCTAAGTTATATTGTACATGCTCACTATTTCTATTGATTAAATTTTATTTTTTTAACTTCAGCTGTTTCGCAGCAAGTTATGCTACTTAATTATTTACTTCCGAACGTATAAATTAATGAATGAATAAGGAAGAAAGTGTGTTTCTCGAAGATTTTCGAAAGTTTTTCGAAGGGCCCGCTGATTCCGCGTATTAATTTATCGCCAATTTCATAGATTATTTAATTAAAATCGAAACTAATCTCTCTGGCAGTTCTAAACCGGGATCTTTGTATTGTGTGAAAATTGAAAAAGTTTTCTCGTTTTCAACTGATTATATCGGTGGACGACGAAATCTTTGGCAAATATTTATCGAAACCGTCGCGCGCTCTTTTCAATACGAGCTTTCAAATCCGCGAGATTCTCCGTCTCATTCAGACCACTACGAGTAAAAGTGATGATGATAGTCTAGTTTGACAGGAGAGCGAAAGGCGGTTCTCTGTTGTTTTTAATTAATTTTATTATTTTTCGAGCGGAACGCCGCCGCGTTGGCTTTATTGGCGGAATTTCTCAAGTAATTAGTCTTTTATTGTGATATAATTTTTGGAAGGGTTGAGGTGCGCCGGCCTCCAGATGGCGTCGTGCAATTAAACGTAGATTTTCCACGAGGTGAACCCTCTTCCGACACTCCTTTTTATAAATACCATTTTTGCTTTTTAATTAATCCATTATCTTCAATTTCCATTCCGGTGTTCTCATCTTTCCGGCATGGTTCGTACCTGACCTGAACTCCATTAAAAAGTGCAATTTTTCAATTTGTCTTTATTAAACTTAGCAGAAAAAATATTTTGGTGCTGGTTTTTTAAATAAATAGTGTTAGTAACCTGGAATAGCACCTAGGACTATCCCAATATTCCAAGGGGGCGAGGCTTAGTCAATCAACTATTACAAATACAAAAGCTTCACAAGAAGCCAGGTCAGTGGGACGCGGCCACTCAGCGAGATTGCACAAACAAACCGACAGTTTTATAAACAAGGGCCGTGTTAATCACATTACTGGCTAATTACCTTAATGGCACCTATCTGCTGGGTCGGTGACAATGGGGTGTCTGATACATACTTTGTACCGTTTCAAAGAAGATTGACATTAATTAGCTTTCTCTTCTCTCTCTCTCTCTCTCTCTTATTTTTTAACAACTCGGTGTGATAAATACCTTGTAAATTATTACACCTATTAAATAGGCGGACCTGCAATTAGATAGGCGGACGATATAATGAAAGTCGCAGGATGATTACATATGATTGAGAGAAGCACAGGACAGATGAGGGCGGCGAGCGCGAAGAGAGGCCTTTGCTCAGCAATGAGCAGAAAAAAGCTAAAATGATGATGATGACAATTATTGATGTAGTAAATATATAAAACAAACTTATCATACTTTTGAAGCTAGCTGCGACTCCTGTCTCCCTCCTCCAGTTAAATGAGGCCTCTGACCTCGTTGGCCCTATTTTTTACTCCAAATCTATTTTGATAAAGAAGTAAGGTCGCCTTATCGACGCGCTTCAGCCGTATTTATCTTTGAAGATACAAGGAAACCTTAATAAGAAACAATTTGATAAACGTTTCTTTGAAATATTCTATTAGACTCGAAATCTAAAAGATAAACCGCGACGTGTGAAGAGTGCGGCAGATCTAAATTTATCTATTTGAAACTTTGGTTCATGCCTTAGTCAGTTCAGTGCCCAACTCACGAGGACTGAGTACTAATAGGCTTTAGATTTTCCAATATTCTTACGAGAACAAAATAGATTCAAATTGGATGACGAATATTGAACTAGAAATTATTCATAGGGCTGTACAAAGTCTGCAACTTTAAGAGGTAATCTTGATTCTTGTCTTAAATATAAACACCGTTTAAGTACCCCTGGAAGACATACAAAAAGTTAGTGGATCGATAGAAAGAACAACCTGTACCGGCAATTAGCGAGTGATCAAACGCCGCCGCGGGCCGAGGGGGCCTGAGATGGGGGAGGGGGAAGAACTTGTAGTTGGCGCCGGACGAAGAGGAATCAATCTTTGAACCAAGAAGGTAAGGTTTCACTGTCCGACACGACACGATACCACGTCATCTACAAGATAAAAACGGCCCAATTAGAAATATTTTAGTACGGGATGCCGAAGTCCTTACAACGAGCTGCATTTACTGTATCCATAAATAAACATTTCGGCATTGTCGACGATATGCATTAAGACACTGATAATACGACGATTGAGGAAATGTGGATAAATAATTATATTCTACCTAGGGAGTTATTACAAGGCAACTCATCCCAAGAAAAAAGCAGGAAAATGTGAATTTTCAAATCAAACTCATTTGTCGTAAGAAATAAAAGCAGGAAGATCGAAAGCAATTGCCTTTGGCGGGACTAATTTCAATATCAAAACTAATTTGCCGGAGTGGTTGAGTTTGATTGTGGGCCGAATTAGGTGAGGCATTCCTTCAGTCATGGGCCAGTTGACTCTTTCAAACGGCCTAGTTATTGCCACACTCAAAGAAGTGAGGCGGACTGGGCTTTTAAAAAGTTGGGATCATTCCACTCAACTTTAAATGAGGTATTATTTCATAGGGCAACGGGAAGGTGTGAGTGTAAGGGGCTGGGATAAAAATTAGACTAATTGCAGAAGTGGAAGGGTTGAAAGATATAGATCGAGGTATTATGTGATCATTGTTCTGGAGAAAACATATTCTATGAGCTAGCTTTAACTTTTAACACCGCAAATGTGACGCAAACGTGACACTCAACTCAATTTATCATACTTCAGAAATCTTGAAAGGAAAACAAATTAACATTTTATTCAGATGCATGGGTGTTTCTGGTACCTAAACGATATGTGCCATGATAAATACACGGATACCATAAATAGACTTTCAACTATAAAAGAAACAACCAAGTTAATATCACGATCATGAACCACGGAGGTAATTCCATTGTCATAAAGGATTAAGGATATTCAAATCAAATTTAGATAATAGCAGCTATACAGATTCAACTTTACGCGCCTAATACGTTATTAATTTCAATTGAAAGTAGTTTAAAACAGAGTCGCCGGCGACAACTGCAAAGCGGCTCATAAATCCAACACTCCAACAATTAAGTGAGTTTTCGTTAATTTCGCAAACGGAATTGACTCGGGCATTATTGGGCCCTTCCATAAACACCTTAATTCTCATTAAGCCACGGTCATTCGGCCAAATTGAGACGCCGCCATCTTGAAATGGCTCGAGTTTGACAGCGACTATGAAATGTCGCGCGATTTTTGATAATTAAAGGGTGGAAAGTTCTGGTGATTTAGGCGTCATATTTTTCTTATTTATTGATATAGGGTTTGTTATTTTGATGTGGAAATTAGGGAAAATAATATAAGAGTGTTAATTATGGAACTACTTACTTATATTTATATATTGAAATTCCTCCCTCTGACAATAACCGATTCGATTACTTACAGAGATTGAAATACATTCTTTTATATACTTATTATCAAACTATCCTAAACTGCTATATTGAATGATTTTTTAAAGTCTTAATTCTTTAACGTAATTAAAATAAAGGTAATTAAGAATAACGGTAATGGTAAAGGATAAGGTTAAAGGTAATAAAGAATAAATAAATGATTAAATGATATACAGTTGGTGGACGATCAAACGGGGTCGTAAATATGACATGATGATAACAGTTTATATACGTATATTTAAATAAATTGTCAAAGGTGGTGAAATAACGACGCTTGACCACAGATAACACAACAGAAGATAATTGCTTACCTCGCTAGTATATAGCAGTGTCACCCGCGTCCCGCACTACGCCAGCCCTGCGCCCGCGCAGATAACCTCGCGCAATCTGACATGTGCAGTATTTTACCATTGATTATTAACCAATGTTGGCAATTTCATTGAATATTTCTTTTCTTTTTCTTTGATTTCTCTCAAAGCGATTTGTATTATGTAGTTAGTTCTACATTTACGTTGCTGCTGAATCCGCTGCATCCTATTATTTTATCTATTTTACAAAAAGCATCCGACATGACTTTTACGACTACCTACCACGTTTAGTAGCATGTAATCGCATATACAATATAGAACTGTCAACCAGTGTGCAGGCTGCCTCATGATGTTTTCCTTCACCGGAAGCAAGTAATGGCCTATGAAAACTACAAATATATGAGCTACATTAGTATACAAACTCATGTGGTACGAGTAGGATTGAACAGTCCTTAACCACTTAATTATACTGTTGAATAACAAACAAAATCCTATGTCAAAAACTGACACTAACGAACCACAGAAAAGTAAAGTAGCACTAAAAAGTATTACTTAATTAAAGATGTAAAGAAAATACGGTAAATTTACCTTGCGCTCCTTAACATCAAGGTAAACGTCTTCCAGATCTGGCCAAACAATCACGAAGCAACCAGCTTAAAAATCGACACAAACAGAATAATTCATCCGTTGATTCAATAAAGCCTCACCAGCCTTCACCCTTCAAAGCGAGTCCCGAGTCGCCCGGTACTTACAGATTTTTCTTGGACTTTGGCGCAGTGTAATTCATGAGAGTATAGCGTCTTTGTTGGCTACTCTAGGATTTGCTTCTCACTCGAGTAGTTGATTCATCTCGAGTCATAACTCTATAACAGCCGTTTCAGCAAACTTGAATGGCAAAATAAAGTCTCGTGTCGTGTAAATTCACGCGGATCATGGTGTCACCCATTTTTATTGACTCTTGTGGGTGATACACATACTTACAATTCAAACTTAGTTAAATTACATAGTGTATGTATCTATATGAACGTATAAGTAATATATAAAGTGGTGGTGGTGTAATGGTTAAGACGAAATGCTTGCAATGCATAAGAATACAAGTTACCGTCTGAGAAATCTGTTAATCTTATTCTAAAGGACAAACACTGCAAGTCGCTTTTGACCTGCGCCTTCTGATTTATATTTGAAACTGTGGAGCGGCAATTACCCTTCGAAGTGGAATCATAGCTGCCCTGCGCTAATTAATTCCGCCCCTCTTTTAATGTCCAAAAATCGCGGCGTCTAATTAGGTTTTAATTCGTTTTATTGGGCTAAGTAATGAAATAATGGCCGCACAGTTACCATCTCCGCCACCGGTCCGCAGCCCGCTTTTATGACTTCCGATCCTTTCCAATATTTTAGCGTTATGGCAAAGGGTTTTAAGCTAGGCCTGTCAGGGCTAACTTTTCAAGGCAACAACCGCAAGACTTGTGTCGCCAGTTGTAAGTGGTTTAAAGCCATTTCATTCAATATTTAAAAACAATGTTCTTGGCGGTGGAATTCTTTCCATCTCTCTATCTTCAGCCATCGTTTTGACCGACCTGCATGGCTACTTTATCTGGTTCTCTCCTATTCCTCTTTTTGACTTTCCTCTTTTATTCTTCTAATTATTTTCTATTCCATTTTTAATTTGAGATGACTAAACATTTTTCACGCCTCGACTTTTAGTACCTAACGTAAACGTGTATGAGCAAAGGATTGGAATAATCGTTATTGTTAGAATGTTATGTAAACTATTAACAGTCGCCCAAAGGAATCTGGAATAACTCTATGATCAGTTAAATAACCGTACGAATTAATTTATATACAAGACATATATGGTGCCGCGTGCTTTTTAGTCCTGACCTGAGGCACCTTTCAGATGCATCTTAAATGTGTTCAAATAAAGAACTGGCACATTAATACTTGAAGAATTTTCCATTTGTTCACTGGACGAGCGGTGGGCGTTCCAACTTGGTCATTTTTTCCGGTGATTGGTAATCGTCGAAGTCATTAGGAAAGCCGCTTTGTTTTTTATCGGCGGGTAATGGCGCGAAAAATGTCGTTAGCCGACACAAATGCCCGCTCGAAAGAGTGGCCGCAATTGGCAGGTGATTGGGAGGAAATCCTAAGATAAACCGAATCAGTCAATTGATTTTAACCATGAAATGGCGAAATTTTTAAGATACCTTAATTTCATTACTTTTGGCTTACCTAGAAAAAATAACGCAAAATACATGTCTTGGAAGAAAGTCAAACGAATGGCTACAGAAAAATAACTAGAAAAGCACACCGGCGTCAACAAAATCCTTCTAAAATTTAAAATACCTTACTAATTTATTCTCATAAGTGAAGCAGCATAAAGAAGCGCGAACTACTTTCCAACGTGCACAAAAATTTTGAAAAGACACATTTTCCATCAAACGACTTTCTGGTGTCAGTGAATTAACTTTGTACGCAGTACAAGCCGTCAGTACACCACACAGCGAAATCAACGAGCAAACATCTAATTAGGTCCATGGGATGGGACGCGGTGTCCATCGCCGCTAACTACGGGGTTTCAACTCCGCAAATTAAATATTATTTTCCGTCCGCAATTTTTCTGCTGCCGTAGACTTACTAAAATATGGACTTGACAAGTTTTGTATCTAATTATTTCCTTCGCATGTGGTAAAGTGGTATCATATCGTTAGAAACCTGACGGAACTTGTTCGGAACCAAGGACCCTTCCAAAGCACGAACAAGTTCCTGACAAACGGACAATTCGGTGTAAGTATAATACAAAAACACTTACGGACAACCGTTTATTTATTTCATATTAGTAAATTTGCTTCATGATTTTCATTACACTCATTATAATCAGAAGTTATGTAGGTTGTAGAAAATATAATGTAAACATATTTATGTTCTTGTATGAAAATGAAGTTTTAATACTGGTTAACGGGTACTGAAGATTTGAGACGACTAAAGACATGGACATGGACGACAAAGAATGTCACGTTCATTGCTTTTGAAGTCTGTAGAAAGAATTATTAAAAGTTTGCTTGCAGTCCCCGTCGAGGTTAACTAGCTATACAGCGAGCCACTTTAATATTCCAAGCTGGACTTCTACAATTAACGCTTCAACAACTCCGCAACTCCGGCTTTGAGAATTTAAAAAATAATATTAAAAATATATCTGTTCGCGGAGGAAATAAACCACAAATGTCTATCAGGATAGATGTCGCATCTGTTCAGTTCTTTTTTGTTTCTATAGAACTGAAATAAATATTTTTTTTCATGCTTGCAACAGATTAGTACTGCTTTTAAAAAAAGCAGTACTAATCTGTATTTCTGATATAGATGTTCACCTAGAGAATTGTAGGGGTATGTGAGTATATTCAAATGAAATTCAAATGATTTTTTTTTCGATACGTCTTACACTAGGTGAACATCGATATCTATAGAAATAGACAAATACAGGTTAGTACTGGCACTAACTACATACTATTATAGACATCGGTGTAACAGTTTGCGATATCTAGCAAAACATAATCTGTGAAATAAACAAACAGCAGCACAAAGAGAGTAATTAGATTAGTGAGGCGGGCCGATCTCGTACAACTTCTTTATAATCTGATGGAGCCCCTTTGACGAACAGACGAACTAGCGGCGGCTACACAAAGACCAATTATAACCAGTAATAAGCGTATTGAAACTGCCTTTGGATTTCAACGTAAATTTTTTGTAGGTAGGTTAGGTACCTGTATTTTGTAAATATATCAGCGTAGAATGAGAATGGAAGATCCTAACGCTATAAACCTATCGATCATATATCATTTGGTTGTTGAGTATACTATACATATAGGTATGTTTAACAACCAAATCGATAATCGTAATCGATACTGTTTACGATAAAAAATAGCTTCATTGATATGGAGTTTTTGCGTCGCACGTCATACGGATCAGATAGGTCGGTCGTCAACCCTCAGTAATCCCAGGCGGGTACCTATCTGCAAAGATTCTGGCAATGGCCGGCCGAGCCTGCAGGCTATACAGGCATAGGGTACTGATGATAAGGAGTTTAAAGATACGTGTGCAGAAATCACACACTGATGGCGCGTTTCTTTTTAACTCATATTTGAAATAATTATGAGATGAAAAAACTGGAATCCCGCTCGATTCCAGATGTTTTTCATCTCATCATTATTTTCAAATATAAAATAACTTGTATTAAATAGAATATTACTTTGTAACAAATTTTATTATTTTGCGTTTTTATTATTTTGGAGTTGCGTAATGGACAGAGATGGATGGCGCGGCCTTTACCCAGCAGTGGGACACGACAGGCTATTAAAAACATTATTACGAAGTATATTGTATAACACATAAAAAACTACGTCACTGTTGTGTTTGCTCAACAACAAAAAAACAAAAGAAAGTAAAACGTATTATATAGAAAGTAGTGAAACTGATTGCCCGCACAAAAAAGAAAAAACATGAAGCTGATAAAAATGAAGATTTTCGATGTAAAATCATCCAGGAATTATAAAAAAAAACACTGGTTTCAACTCATTGTTAGAAACATGTTATTGTCTATCTGATACAGTATTAAATAGGACATGGATAAATCAGTATTTGTGAGGTTACTGATATGAAATCGCCAATAACAATAATAGTGGGCCCGACGAGACCCCAGCCGTTGTCCAAAGATACTTCGCGGTCAAACATCTTGAGATAAACCACGCGTGTACGATAGATAACACTAATGCCTATCAGAAACTTAGACTATATATCGCCACCGATAACAATCGTAGCGGTTCAAATCGACAATGGAGTCGATTTAACGAACTTTACTAAAAATAGAGGTTTTCTTATTGTAACTTTATGGCTTGAAGATTATATCGCGAAGGCAATTTACGAAAACCGGTGACAGCGAAATTTTCAAATGTCTTGTACGCTCCGGGCGCACATAAAATGTGAGTGTCGATTGTAGGAGAGCGCCGCGAGCGGAGGTGAGGCAACAAAAACCCAATCTTATCTGAGAAGGTCCGGTCGGAATGACGGACATTTGTTATATTACCTATAGATATCACTGCAATGGTCATGCTCGATCAAATTTCCAACGTCTCCCAAGGTAATTGGCTGTAAGATCGGGTGCACACTGACGGCACAATGTAGTCTTGAGGGACGCTAATGCAAGGTGACTAAATTGTATATGATCACAAACCCTTTTATTTTAATACACGAATTATGTAACTTGTTTTCCTACTTAATTTGGTTAAATATATCTCTGGTTCTTCTTGTTACATATTACTAGGAGTTACTCGCCAGGTTATTTGTTGTAAATATGAGGGTATTCACGAAATTTATCAGATAGACGATAAATGATTTGTAAAACACGAGAAATTGAAAATTGGATATGTTGACAGGGAGCTAGACGTAAAGAACTTTTGCCTTTTACAATCTGCGCGGGACGAGACGCAGCTCGTACATTCTATGATTTTCCATCGCTCCCAAACCAACACAAATTATAATTTTCATAACGTGAAATCATATTTTACTACGGATAATCAAATGTAACTATAATAAATTAAATCGACGTAGTTGTACTATGCGTTATCAGATATTATTGCCCACATTATCTGCATGTGTTGACGTAAATAAGTCATAGTAGAGGAGCCCAGCAAACATGTTTGTATGATCTCTCACCCCCACTTCTGTACTCACTTCCATCTCCTGATATCAATCTCTGTTTGTCTGTCAGTTGCATCGATGATGTTTGTGATGAAGGTCACAAAAATATGTTTGTAAGTTATGACGCAAATGATTCGCAGCTAATTTTGTCATACCACGAAATAATATAACTTTGCTAAATATAAATGGTAATTCATGTCAAATACAAATATAGATGAAAATATTCTGTTTGTCATTATTATTAATTATACCTATCATTCCCTAAGAGAAAAGGGCAAGGATTCACGGAAAGTGAGCTGGGAGGCTTTTGCTCAGCGGTAAGGCATTTCAAAAATACGCAACATTAGAAGAAAATTGGTCTGTGATTTTTTCAAATTCAGCTATAGTTTAAAACTACTCTTTATATTTTTTCAAGATTTTATATTGCGTTATCCTTCGCGCACACACCTCACGGGAAAATAAAACTTATCACACCTTAGCACAAACTTTATCGTGCTCTCCACTCCTCCTTAAACCCGTTTAGCTAGGGTAGCAATTCCTTTAAATGGGAACAGAAGAAATCTGTTTAAGGGTGGCCACACACGAGATGATCTAAATAGCCGGCTCCGCTTTTACGAGACCTATCTCGTGAATTCCCCAAGCGACTGTGATGCTACTGTGGAAGAACCTCGGGGAAGACTTCGCCAACTATTTTACTTTGTTACTTAATTATTTATAATAGAAAAAAAACTAGTTATAGTTAGAATCGACGTACTTACAATATCTACTAATTAATTAAGAAGGATGCACGGCTGTGTTCACTGAAGCCCACATGTTTTAATCAGGTAGGTTCAAAAGCAACAATTCAAACGATTTATTTATTCAATATTCAGATTCAAAAATTTCAGAAGGTCAAATAAAGGAAATATCGTGGCAAGTTGACAATATCTACATGTTGTAGATATCAGTATAAAATGTTCAAAGGCACGAGTTTCCATAAAGTTTGGACATGAGATATGTTGCGGTCACACCGTCGCACCTGCGTTCTGCACGCATTTATCTCAAGCTCTTTCTACATGATGGACCAACGTCGTGCATTGCGCAGTTTTGATGTGTGTGAATGATGGCTTAAGTCAAAACTAAGCAATGTACGTCGATTAACCGAAACATCGGCCAAATGTGTATGTTAACAAGTCGCGGTCAATGCATGTTCTGGGATAACTGCTCCTCATAAATTAGTAATGACGGGTAGTGTCCGGTAAATGGGGCAGCACGGACGCAATTCGCCTGGTTAACTTATGTTTGAAGTTTTACAGTTCTTGGGTTTTATTAATGGCGATAGGTAACCCCTTTTCAATTCTATTAAATCCTTGCCAACCAGTTTAGTTTAAAATAGCTAATGTATAATTATATAGGTTGAATTATATTTACGTAAATTTATAACTGAAAACTTCTCCGTAATATTATACGTTGTAGTGTTTTCTTATAAATTTATTACATAACAATCGATTAAAAAATTTGTAAACATTAGCCATTATGCTAAAAAATATTTACATTACAGTTTTCTACGCACTCTAATTGGCATAATTTGATATGCGTAAGTTCATATTGCTCGACATTGAAAAGTTTTTTCATAGATTAATACGATAAGAAAATATATTACTTTGGAACTACCTAAAGCGATCCGTACGAGATAATAAATAAGCCGTTTATGTAAGGCGTTAGAATAAATAACTACCGTCAATTATAAAGTCGACGTTAGATTCATGTTAAGAATAAATCAATTGGAATACAAAGCTAAGAATGTTTCTTCGGTGAGAGGGAGGCTCAGTCAGGCAATACTTCCAATCTGTGTAACGTCTGGTGATTCGCGATCCACTTATTATGGTACCGCGACCATTTGCATAAGAATAACAAGGAGGATTATTGATGTCGCCCCCCGCGCGCCCCGCCGCGTGTTCCCCGCGAATGGGCGACGGTCTGTGGTACAAGAGGACAGGTTAAACCGAAATGGCACGCTTGCAAGTTTACGAGATAAACTGGTGATAAATTCAACCATAGTTTTTTCAATGTCAATGTAGAACTTTTTGTCGGACATACACGATTGGGAATGTGTTAGCGATTTGCGTGTTACAATACTTGAGCCGGTGACCAAATTGGAACCAGACAAGTATTGTCATTGAATCAGACAAGTATTGTCATTATCATGTAATTTTTTCACTGGTGTTTCTATTAATATAAAAGCCTTCGAATAATCATCAAAACCGAAATTTGTCCACTAGCCTACACGTACATAGCAAAATAAAATTTAACCTCCATTTATTAAATTATATCCTTATTTTTTTACAAATGGCAATACATACTATCTAAATATTATATCTATGTGTAAAAAATATAGATATGAATGGATACAGTTTATCCGACGATTTAAAATCGTTTAGTTAAGGTTCTTAATGTGTGAGTTCTAGGGTCCCAGATTTCGCTGCCGCCTCTGAATCACGCCGTCATAATGCTTAATTTTGTTCTCTTTTCATGTTTGCTCTGTATACATTTCGTCTAAAATGAAATGGAATAATTTGACGTAACGCCGGCATCCATCGACGTGGGCCGAATTGGATGCTTCACTTTTATGCCGTCCTCTATTTGTCTTGTATGCAAATGGCGCGCCAATGTTCCTAGTTACGGCAATAAATTATGGATTATTTGTACGTACTTAGTGTGCTCTATAAAAATAGGCTCTCGACCTGAATGGAAATGGGTTGATTGAGGCTTTATCCGCTTAAAGAAGTCTTTGTGTACAAGTCGCGTCGAGAAAATAAAAAACAAAAAATGTTTTCCATTAATTACATTAGCGGTCAAGCGCAAGCGCGCGCTAAGTGGAAAGTTTTAGAGGATTACAGAGTTTGAGCACCTTTCAACGGTACGATTGAATTAACAACCTTCGTAGCTCGTAGCACGTGACGCTACGCCGGTGCTACGCCGCTACGATCGCGCTACGTGACTACGACGACCGCACGGCAACTTCAAAATCTTTTAATTGAATTGTATTGTTTCTACAAACCAGTGAACAAAAGGTAAATGTTTGGAAGTTAATCTAGCATAAATACCTTTTACATTTCATAGTCATGTAAAAATACCATCTTTTTACACTGTAGGAATGAAACCAATATCGGAATCAAATATGGGAGTGAAACCAACAAAACTAGATAGAATCCGCAAGTGATTGTTAACCCAATGAAAGTTGAATTGTTCGAGGACTTTGATGGGGCGAGGTGACCCGCCGGTCTCAGCTAACTGACCGCAATCGGAATAATCTTAAATAAACCTGCGGCAGCTGCACGTTCTCATGTTTAGAATACATACCTGGTATGATCGATAACTGGACTTGCTACTTCACTCGCAAGTGATTCCAGTCATTAGTCTGTAATCTAATACGACTATTGTTTGACGTTGCTATTGAAATTAGAATTAAGAACAATTAAGGAAAACATTATGAGGACACCAACACACTTGCTAATCATTTACTTAATCAATAAAAGTCTCGTCAAAGGCCTTTGATTTATATAACCTAGCAATATAAATAAAGTGTTAGGTAGTTACACAGGCAATAAGAAGGAAATATCAGGTTTAAGTGTTCTGTAGTTTAATATACATTCTAACAATAATATAAGCTAGTATATTTCAGAAGCGCCTGATTTTAGCGACCCTAGTTTAAAGAAAGGGTAGCCACCTGCAAGACCTTGCAATTGCAGATAACAACTGAGAGGCGGCCGGCCGCGGCTAATTCAATATCCAAGGTGTCGTTGGAAGATTTGGGCAATGGTCAGACTGATACGGGGCATTTTTAACAATTCAGTCTCACTAATAGTTTCAAATACGACAGGTTCAGTCATCAGATTTTATCACATTTCTTTAAAGGCATCTGGCATATCTTTAAAATTACCGGCGTACAGCAGATTTAAATCTCAGAAAATGTTGAACAGTTTTTCATCAACCAATGTTCGATGCTAACCAACTTGGCCACCAAAGCCTCAGCTTGTTGTGGTTCATCCCGCTTATCTTTATCCCTTACGGGGAAGACAGAGCCTAGAATAGCATGATTGAAGGCCACGATTAGCTAGGCTAGGCTGAAACTAGACGTTTGGTTTATGTCCAGTTCTATACGAAGCCATCTCTGACTCGCCCCCCTTTGGGAGGCACCTTACTGTCCAGCGGGGGATATAACCACTTAACGACGGGTGAAGTCCGGCTTCAATTCAATTTGGAGACAACACCCCCTCTTAATATGCAGGGTAATTGAATACTGCAGGTAGTTTTCGCAACGACTATACTATAAATTGAATAGCCGAAGTCAATGCTAATATCGAAATATGTTACGTCCAAGAATCCAAGTAAGGGATACCAAAAAAAATCCAGCGAACTGGTAAGTACGTAAATATTTTAACGATAAAGATAGACAAAACGAGAAAATCGTAGATGCCACTGAACTTGGGTGTGTAAATTAAAGAATTGAAGGACACATTTATATATAAATAAAATGTATATATCCTTATCTAATTATTTATTTTCGTATGAAAACGCTGCAAAGACAGAAGTAGAAGAAACCGTGTCCTCCCGAATCACGTATCGTGCTTTATCTGGCGGCTATATATCTGACAGATAGGAGCGTCCGGCCGGCATATTAAACGGCGATTAACCCACCGGTCCGCGCTGATTTATGTGAACTATTAAAATCTCCGAAGGCACAGAATTAATTGCACTACTTCAGTGGCTCGCTTTATTAATTGGGACCGAGTCGCCTGTTGTTTATGGACGTTTCCCTTTCCTCGGGCTGTGACCCCGGTCCAATTTGTCCACTCCGTTCAGTTCACTTTCGATGGCTATTAAGGGTACCTTCGGATCCGAATGCGTAAAACTAGATAACTTTCGAGCGCCACCTAGCATTGAATTGCGGACCGCAATTGTAATTCTAATGCCGCACTTAAAATTCTGTCGTGAATGGACACGGGACAGCGGAATTTATAACTTGTACGTATGATAATGATGTGCGTAGGTGGTCGGATGTGGGGTGTGAAGTTTGCGCGTTGCCATCGAAATGCGGACACGGTAAAATATCACCTAGAGGGGGGAGAGGAGGTCGGGAACAAATTATGAACAACAATTAGCGCGAACTTCGCGTCGCTCGCCGGACACCGCTACACGTGTCGTAAATTATTGCTTTATCTCCCAAATATTTCACGTCTGGTTAGAAACGGCTGTAAATGATGTCTGAAACGAGCCGCGCTCATTTTGAATACATTCACGTAATGTGGGCGAACATCTCCATTACTTTTAATTGCACTCATAAATACATTCAAATAAACTTGTTTTGGTATTTAATAAATAGTATGTGAAATATTAGATAGTATTTGCAGTTGTCCAGTCTCACAACTTTTTGATTTATAAAATAGTTCCATGAACATAGAATGAGAAAAAAATATTGGAATTTATAGGATATGTAAAGTTGTCTGTCTTCCTAAATATACTCAAGACAGAGAAGGATGGCGTACAAAAAGAGAAGCATAAGCTAAGAGGAACAAAAAGGGCCGTAATGATGCTGGTTTATGGTATGACTTTTCTACTCGTCCATATTCTTAGAAACAACGAGTAAAACAAATCTATGTACAAAATAATCAAATAGCTAATGTATTAAGCATGAATGGCCGTCCAATCGGCGGCGTATACAACACTCTTCGATAACGCGACACCGGCGTATGAATGAGTGCGGAACTGATATCACACACACAACACACACTCGCTCAGTTATCAAGTGCGGCTGTGTGCGTTTACCTCGCTGCAGCTGATAAGCACACACCTAATGACTGATTTGAACAAACAGCATTAAGTAATGTTTTACTGCGTAGGTATTTCATAAGACAAACAATTCCATCGGATGAGGAAAACAATTCTAGTAAATAGGTTATCTGTGATACCGGGATTTCTTTGATACACTCAATAGAATTGTAGAATAGTCATCCACTGCGCGGATACAAATTACGCAGTGAAAGATTTTTAATATTTTTTTTTGTACTTTCTAAAGAAAAAATCATATGAAGAAAGGGATATTTTTGGTGATAAATAAAATGTATGTGAAGAAAGCCAGAAGTTATGATATTTCTGTCATTATGATATTCCTGTCATTATCTAAGATGTTGTTACTTTCTAGGTCTTCAGGGTATACTGTAGGGTAGGGGTAGAAAACAGAGAAAAATACGGAAACGTATAATAATCAAAACTAAAAAGCCACAAGAATATTTAAAAACGTACGATAGGCTGCTATTTATGTATCCGGACCTGGCCAATAATTCTAGAATATTTAAAAAGTAATTACAACATTTGAAAATAGAACTCTTCGGCTAGAGAATAAATATTTTTCATGTCCCTGTCATTTGTTTTTTTCAATTGGCGCCAATTTTGAAAATAGCTTGTCTTCATTGCCATGGATTTAACTCGTGAACATTTTCGCACGATGATTTATTATGATTTTCGGCGTGGATTAACTCAAAAACAGTGCATCGAACAACTGATTTTAACTTTTGGAGATGAAGCACCATCGAAAACCACTGTGTATTATTGGTTTAAGGAATTTCAACGTGGACGGTCTATGCTCACGGATGAAATTAAGGAGGGTCGTCCTAAATCGGTAGTGGTACAACAAAATATTGATGCTGTGCGACAATTAGTAATGCAAGATCGTCATGTTACATACCGCGAGATAGAGGCGTCTCTGGGCATTAGTATGACGAGTATACACGCGATATTATACGAACATTTAATTGTTAAAAAAATTTGTTCGCGTTGGATTCCGCACAACTTGAGCGTAGATCAAAAACAGGCTCGTGTCGACTGGTGTAAGAAAATGATAAAAAAATACAACCGTGGCACGTCAAAAGCTGTTTATAATATCTACACAGGTGACGAAACCTGGATCTATGCTTATGACCCTGAAACTAAACAGCAGTCAACGGTGTGGGTCTTTCAAGATGAACCGAATCCAACAAAAGTTGTTCGTGCGAGAAGCACTTTAAAGCAAATGGTCGCTTGTTTTTTTGGTATCAACGGACATGTAGCTACAGTGCCACTAGAGAATAGTAGGACGGTTAATTCTGAATGGTACACCACCATTTGTTTGCCAGAAGTCTTTGAAAAAATACGAAAGAACAACCCACAACGCAGAATCATACTTCATCACGACAATGCTAGCTGCCACAAGTCGGCTGAAACAAATAATTTTTTGGAGGGTCAAAAGATTGAATTGACGGGTCATCCGCCGTACAGCCCCGACCTGGCACCCAATGATTTTTATTTATTTCCAAACATTAAAAATAAATTACGTGGTCAACGTTTTTCGAGCCGCGAAGAGGCCGTTGATGCGTTCAAAACACACGTTTTGGACATACCTCAATCAGAATGGAAAAAGTGCTTTGAAAATTGGTTTCATCGTATGCAGAAGTGCATAGATCATCGCGGAGAATACTTCGAGAAACAATAAAACCATATGTAATAATATATGTTTGTTTAATTTTGTTATTCCGGATACATAAATAGCAGCCCTCGTATTCATATACCTTCACCTTACATTTTAGATCTTACCTTACGCAAATAATTTAACGTTTATGTTAGTTAAAAATTGGCATTTATGCATCAAATGATTTAAAATGGAACACTTTCAGCAATTCTAGTAGATCATCAATGTTAACGTGAACAGGTGTGTATGAATTAGCGTAATTTAGCAAAAATACAGCTGCATTAAGGAATTTGCGAGCGAATTTAGCTCGTGTCTAGTAAATCCGTCGGTTGGAAGTGTTTACGGTAACTAGCGATGTCACAAGGTGAGCGGAGATGTGATGTGTGTGGATAAAGCCCAGTATAGACTTGATTGTCTAATTGAGGCGTGGGTTTCACGCCCTAATGTAGGACTGCTCCATGATATTCTCCAATAGGTGTCGTACGAGGCGACTAAGACATTAAGACACATGAAGCCTTGACCCCGGCTTCAATACGGTCTAACCGCGAATGCACACACTGCACCCACAGAATAGAGTCTTGTGAAATTCTGGTCTTAGCAGAAGGGGCTAACCCAAAGTACTGGGCTAGGACATGCGTGCCAATGGTCTGACAACTAAGTTGACTAAGGATATTGTGCCAAGTGGAAAAGAAATAGTACGAAAGCGGGCTTTGGGCGAAGACGCTTTGTAGATACGATAAGGCGAACTAATTTTTTACTGAAGTATGGATATATAATATTGAACAAAACATAGTATGAACTAGGTTTAATTTTAGCCTATTTAGCGACTGCCGACTGTCCTCTCGCATCGCTAATCAGTGGCGTTACGCAATTACATCTGATGTGACTAAAATTAACTAAACGAAGGTGACTGCTGCTTACGAGCCCTTCTGCCCTATTATCGTGAATAGAATAGTTTTATCTCTCAGCACTCGTCCTATTAACCGGGATTTATACATTGAATAGATTTATTTAGACTTCAAGTGAAGAGTTCGTCCAAGAACGTGAAAATTAAGAGGATTTTTGATTTCAAAGATTATTGAGTAAGCTTATTGAATTTAAAGACATCTAGAATTGAAAGTACATATATATTATTATATATGTCAAATTTTATTCCTAAAAAGGTATTTAAAACGTCTATGTATGAACAATTTATTTCATTGGGACAGCTGTAAAGTGCTAAAAATAACATGATTAAAAATATTAAACCTAGTTCAAGTAATTTATGACGTCAATATTATCATCATAATATGAACAAAAAATTTTGAATAAAAATTATATGAGAGTAAATTTAAGATGCACTATGATTTACAAAAGTGCAGTATTGAAATTAAGTTCCTACAACTTTTGATTAAAAAAAACTAGTTTTAAGAAATATGATTCGACATATATTTTATAAATATCGAAAATGATAACTAGCAATTATCACTACGACTTGCTCGATTATTCTTTAGGGTTATTGTCTCCGCGTTTCAACTATTATTGCGTCGTAAGTTAATTTGTGAACCTCGCTAAAATGGGGCAGCTGCGGGCCGAGGTTGCGCCGCGAGGTGTGCCACGTTACATCAACCCCTGATTTACCACAATTCAGACTTTATATCTTGGTAATAAAGGAGATGTTATGTGCGTACGAGCGGTTACCTACGCGTGGTGTAAGTGCGATGACGTCAATCGGTAGCCTATTTGCGCGTTATCGTGGATAGCAGGTCGGAGGTGAAGGATCGAAGACGCAACTTCACGTGTATCATACGGCTCCACGGTCCAACACTGATTTATGGCTCTTTGTTTGTTGAGCTTCAATAAGCAATTACACAGAATAAAAGTTGATCATAACGACATTCACAGCGTTACATGGCCATAGTCATCTAATACATCATCTGATGGAGAACTATCCGAGTCATTAGTAGAGCTGAGCCGTTCTTCTTCTTTTTTTTAACGTGAACTCGGCGTGTCACATTTGTGAAGAGCAATGAGACTCCACTGATACAGCAGTCCGCATCTGTGGCGTCATACCGATCGCTCAGCTGCTGCCACCTGCTGAGCTGAGAAATTTTAAAAGGAATATAAATAATTTAAATTCATGCTTATTACATAGTTACTCTATGCCATGTCGACCATGTTGACTAGTTGATGTATCTGAATGATAAAGCAGAGCTATAATACCTATAATACCAATAACAAACAGAATACTTCCTTACTAAAGCAGAAAAAGTTTTCTCATGTCACATACAACACGTTTTAAATCTGGTTAATGCAAAAACCAATATTTTCGCAGCGGTGCTCGCATGTGTGGAGTCGTTCCAATTGTCACCTTTGCCACACTTGGCGCTCCGCCAGCGTCGCCGCACACCATTTTACACCTAGTTTACTCTCCATTCAATACTCGATCGACTTCCATATCCAATGCACTGCTAACATCTTCCTACATTCAGTCGACCTTAAAACAATTTTTTCTGTCCAATTCTGGCGATAAAACTAACATTTCTCATGTAATACCTTGAACTTTAAGACACTTTTAAGAAACTTTGGAATGTAACATCGAAATGAAGCAAAGAACAATGCAAGAAAAAAGTTGGCGAGTGCGCGAATGCCGTGCCAAATTCGGTACACATTAATTTTCGCGCGAACGGAAGTGAAAAGCGAAAAATGGAAATGGCAGAGTTATACAAAGGCGGTAGTGGCTGCTACCTAACCTTAACGGTTCACGGGACATAAACCTCGTCGCAAGAACTTTTACAAACTTGCCCTCACTCACACACCCATACATATTTTGATCACCCTTCATTTAATTAACCATAATTAAAAAGCTTAGCCACGTAAAATTATTTTATTTTTTGTTAAACTACAAATTATTTTTTCATAATTAAGCAACTGGTACAGCATTTTTAAGACTACTTGCGAGATCAATACTTTTCTAAGAAATTATTTTATGTGCCTATTTTTTCTTATTAAATACTGAAATAGGAATTATATTGTGTACCGTTGTATTTAAATAAATAAATAATCATTTGTAAATTTATTACAATGACATCTTACATAACAAGGTGAAGGTAACCAATTAAAATTAATTTGTTAACAAATACAGTTTTTTAACCTCGAGTTATTATAGTAATTATTATGAATAGATAATAGATAATGTATAATGTATTATTAAGTAATGTATAATATGATAAATATAAAATAAGCAATAGATAATAGTACGAGAAATATTCGGCGTAAATCATGCAAAATGAGTTCAAGAACAGAATAGTGATCTATAAAAAAATAACACAACTAACAATTAGCTAGTTTTTGCTCAGAGACGGGTCAGGCATTACCTGTAGGTACTCCTACTTTATACTAACGGACACTACATTTACTTATTACTAGTTTCTATCATTGACAAAGCTGCTGAAACAATGTCACCTTCCAACGGTCTGCTCATTCAGATACCAGTCTGAAGAAATATTTTCAACACGATATCTATAAAAATGGTAAGTAATTCATTGATAAACCACGGACAGGCAGAAAACTTGTGATGGTTCCTAGCCCTAAGGAACCCTAAATGTAGAGCTGTAACGGTAATTACTCGGGCGACAAGGCAAGGCGGCTCCGGAAGTAGGCGCCATAAAGGTCCCGAAACGACACCAACCCGACGCCTCACCGTCGCACCGAAGACGCACTAATGCCAACTTTCTGGGTGTTTCAAGCCTTGACTGAGAAAGAAGACCTTTGTAGTTTATCGTAAATCGCTTCAGTACAAAGTAACTAAATACCCAGCAGTCACCCAAAGGTGTATCTGACGTTATAGTCTTCAGCCTTACTATAGCTGACCTAAGCAGTTAATTATAACCCCAATAGTACCGTGTTGTTTACATTATTTCTGATCAGTCAGTAAATAAACCACGCTAGAAGTGGACTGTTTTGGAAAATAATTGGGGAAACTATTTAATAATTAAGTACGGGAAGAGCGACCTTATGAACTATTCTATGAGTTTGTGATGAAGTAAAAACATATCAAGCAACAGATTCAGCAACAGATTTACAGCAGATTTACTGCAATGAAGTCCACAAGTTCCACTAGTCCACCAACTGTCCCACGCAGGACCACTCCACCTCTCTATTTCCTGGTATATCTCCTAACTACTAGTAGTAACTTTGGAGTATGACCCGTGGTCGTCTGACACCGGTACTCTACCGGATGCAGAACATATATAATAAACAGCCCAGATCCAGTTTATTCCGGAATAATTGCAAACAGCCTCTCGAGCCTCGCGTAATGTGCCAAATTCTTTTTAGGGTAGTCTCGGTAGGTGCCCGTCTTCGCAC
Source organism: Plodia interpunctella (assembly GCF_027563975.2). Classification (NCBI taxonomy): domain Eukaryota; kingdom Metazoa; phylum Arthropoda; class Insecta; order Lepidoptera; family Pyralidae; genus Plodia; species Plodia interpunctella. The sequence continues at coordinate 11,048,364 of NC_071300.1, forward strand.
ATAAATGTCCTCATGTATCATCTAAAATGTACATTCTTGCTTTACTTAAAAATAAAAAATAATTTAGTGTGAAATTAAGTAGCGTACATAGCTTTATAATGGTAACATCTTTGTAATATATTCCAGTAATAAAATAAATATTTAATGTTATATGTCAGCAAAACGATTTTTTTTGTTTCCCCTGATTGGTGTCTGCAAATGATTCGATTATCACATAAAGTACGAAAAATCTGAATCTTAACATTGGCCCTATATTAATTAACTTTAGTTTACATAATTCTAATTTCTAACTTGACAGTCTCTATCTCTCAAACAACCATTAATTCAACAATGAGCTATGTCATATCCTAAAAGCTTTATGAAACGCACTTGGTGATTAATTAACAAATATTGCACAGTGGTTCCGCGTTTTTAGATGCAGCCAAAACAAAGGCTGTAGCCGTGACTCAGTGGTTGTCAACCAGAGAATTAACGTAAGGAACGGTCTCACACCGCGCGTCGCAAAAACACTGGTAAAAAATATCACCCCACTATTTATTACACAGCAAAATTCCTCTGACCGAGGTAGGTTTACCGATATTTTTAATCACTACTTGAAAACCTATTTTAAGAGTGTCTGAGTATGTGTGTTAGTTAAGTATAGTTTAAAGTGTTGATACAGAAAATAAACAACGGACTTGGTACTACAGGAAAACATTAAGTACCAAACCAGTTACATACGTAGCTACATATAACAAACACCGCTAAAAACGTAGCTAAATAATGATAACGCCAACTTTGGAAGCTCATGTAAATACCCAGAATTTTCGCATGTGAGTTAATTCATATGGACACAAACGGGCAAAGATCACTAGCGGAATGTTATCATTTCCTGTCACTAGAGTACCACAACGAGCTTAAAATTAATTCCTTTGTCATTTGTTTTTCTTTTATCTTTGACAAACAAAGTATTACAACTATTTTTTTAATTATGTCCTACGTTGTATCTGTTACTTTGACACTTGTATTGTGTTATACATCCTGCAGACCATCTGGCACCAACTTGTTCGCTACAAATTTATCTCCTGCAGCTATTTCTAGTATTATCGCCCGTATTACTTCACGATTATGTTCGACAATAGGTGTCAGCGGAGGATAGGCAATGGATGGGACAATTAGCGCGGTTCCAGGTTCGGACGTGCCCCACAGGTCGGTGTCGTGAGGACTGCGTCTGCGCACCATATGGTTAAGACAAAGCGTATTGTCGCATTCGCAGCGGAAATCATCCGGAATGGTGTTAGGTAGACTTTTTTTAAATCGTATTGAATTATCATATATAATATAATTGTAGACTATGTTTACACCCTTCTAAAACGGCATTAAAGTATAGTATGTATGGCAAATTTATAACACAATTCCACAAGTTAAAGATCAGTATTTAAATTTATTTAAAAAGCACCTCAGGTCCTTGCTCATTGATAAATGTTATTATAATTTGAACGTTTTTTTTCATGACAGACTCAGATAAAACTGTAGTTAATTTAGTTACTTGTATTTATTCAATTTTGTTTTGTGGGATGACAGCATGCTCTCCATTTAAATTTGCATACCCGTGGACGGTGAAACATGTAGGATTAAGATTATCTTTTAACACCACATTGTAAAAAAATGTAAACTCATGTTTTTGCAAGTAAAAAACCTTTGTCTTTATCTGAAGAAATAAAGATTTAAAGATTTAAATTTAATAACTTAAGTTTGATATACATGTCACACATGATTTTTAAATATGTTTTGAAAATAATAATGAGATGAAGAATTCTGGAAATCTCATTATTATTTTCAACAATTATTTAGTACCTACATGTAGAGTTGGTATGTTTTACATGATTCACCGGTACATAATGATGTGTTCAATATGTATGTAGACAGCGAGGTACAATATTACGAGTTACGAACGAATTGTTAAAAAGTAATGAAGTGCCTATAAGCCAATTCACCGAACCGCATGTTACAGTAGTCAATAACGCTTTTTATAACAATACACGTAATTTTGTTTAAATGTATGGACAATGTTATAATACGGGATACCTAACGTGATAAATAAATGCATAATTAAGTACTTTTACTTCAAAAGAAAAGCTTATTTGTGCTGTGTAGCAAAAATATTTTTTCTCTATTAGTACTTATTAACAGATCGTTGACGTGGGCGCCAAGACTGCAAGGCTCAAGGGGCAATTGGGCGGGGCATGTTTGCCGAATGCCGCCAGAGAGATGGACACAGATCACCACAATTTGGATTGCCGAAGAGCGCAGGCATAGAGGTAGACCACGACAAAGATGACGGGATAGTTTAGACAAGTTTCAGCGTGATTGGCAACAAACGGCTCTAGATAGAGCCTTTGGAAGTCAAAAGGGGAGGCCCTTGCCCAGCAGTGGACACATAATACAAGCTATATAAAAAAAAACTTTATGCTACAAAACACAGCCCCAAGAATACAGTATCTCAAATCTAAGGTATAGCTAATGGTAAGCTACATAGCAATAGTTTACAATACATAAATATATGTAGTACCTACTCTATCTAGTAAAAACTAATCAAGATCCAATACCGTAAGGTTACAGTATCGGATCTTGATTAACTAATACGTCACTATATGATAATTATTTATTAAATTAAATAACTCTAAAACCCATGCCAGACTTGACAAGAAATAAAAGTAGGGATTTATTACTGTAACCTTGTATAGTTGGTTCACAATAGCTACAAATAAATTAGCCATTATCCCACACGACTCACAAAAGAATACAATACCTATACATCGTATTAGCTAATACGGGTGATTGGAAGTATTAGAACCGCAGCGGGACCACGATGCGATCATATCGGTCTGATCGACCCACAGCAAGATGTGTGCAGATATAAAGTGTATAATTTTTAAAATAGTAACGGTTATATTTATGCCCATGTGAACCATGGTTTTGTTTCACCTTCACTTTTACCTATTTCAACGCTAATATTTAATATTTTGCGCGCATAAAATTGTGGTTATTACATTGTTTTTTCAATACCTTTTTATTACGAGTTTTATTATGTGAACGCTTTCTCAGTAGTTTCCACAGCCATTGAGCGTCGGAGCCCAGGATCTGCTTTTCTACTTTTTCATCTCCACTTCGCAGTCGTCGGCGTCCCTAGTTATTGCTCCATTGACATCATTGGTATTAACTAAAATAGTGCTTAAAGGTAATTTAAGGATAATTTTAGTGTTCTGTATTTGAGACTCAAAAGCTATATTGATATAAAAAATGCACACACACACTTGTTTGTATGCATATTTTACGTATTTTTTTACGTCCTTACCCAGTGGAACTTCACATATCCATACTAATAATAAATGTGACGGTCTGTCTGTCTGTCTGCCCTGCTTTCACGGCTAAACCGTTGAACCAATTTTGATGAAATGTGGTATGCATATAGATAAAGAACCCCGTCAAACATAGGCTACTTTTTTTTGCAAAAATCAACCTCCAAATGACTATAATGGGGGTGAAAGTTTGTATGAAAATCGTCTGTTCCGCTTTCGGAAATAAATTCACGCGGGCGAAGCCGCGGGAAAGAGCTAGTACTTATCAAAAATATTTAAGAAACATAGGCAGAAAAACGAATTCAGTTTAAGTGTAATAACTAAATCGGTCGGTATTGACTACAAATGCTATTGTAAAATTACCTGTTTACTGCCAGACAAAGATTTATAACATTGTTCAAATATTGAGCAGGACAAAAGTAAGGGACAAGCCACATGTTGGAGACTATAGAGTAATGTCATTAATTTGAGAACAGGATTAGGAAGATCATAAACTATCGGTTACCTGCCGAAACCAGATGTTGCAACTGGCAATGCGACAATGGCCGTGAGAAATCTTGCGTAAAATATTAAAAACAATGATACGAAGTTGTCATTGAAGAGAATGTATCGGAAGCTCAGTACATCTGTTGGTATTCCCACCACGCCACTCACGAACGGTAAAATATATCAATTTGTAAATAATACTACTACTAACATTATCTGAGTCAAGAGTAGTTAGAATGAAAACACGTAATATGGTAGTAATTAAATAAATACATTCATAACATATATACACGTCGCATTCTCTATAACCCATCAAAAGTTATGGTAAACTTAGTTACACCTAAAACCAATATTGAATAAAAACAATCTACTATGCCTAAAACAAATTGTCACAAGCTAATTTTTCCGCAAAATTTTAAGAAGTTATTAAATGAAATCAACTTGTAACAACTGTTAAAATGAATAAATCGCGGTAATTTAAAAATAATCGCAAAGGTTATCGTCGGACGTTATCGATACTGTGAGCCACATCCTGCGCCTGGACCACACACGTCTCGGCCAGGCGCGCCCTGAGGTGGGTACGTTCAGCCACCATAATATTGTGTGCATACGGGACACTAATTAGGTAGGTATTATAACTATATGGAAGTAACATACCAGGGTAAATACTTGAACGAAACAAGTTACGAGTGTGTATCAAAGAGAGAGATTACTAGTAACTCTTACAAATAATAATACAAAAATGTTACACACGTTTATAGGTAACTAGCTGTTTACACGCGGCTCCGTCCGCTTAAATGCCCTCGGGAACAGTTTTTTCTTCGTATTAAAATGGAATTGGGATAGTTGGAATAAAAAATCCATAGTGCATTTAAAATACACACATCGCCATCTAGTGTTTTATTTCAAAGTTTATTTTATTAGCATTTAGCGCCAACTACGATTAGCGCCACCTATAATAGAGTATAGGGTTTTCGCAAATCCCAAGGGAACAATAGTTTTTTCTGCTATGATAGGTATGTTCTTCTCCATATTCTTAATTATATATATGATCAAATAATGACAATAAGGAATGAACAAATAATGACAATGAGTAATATCAAATAATGACAATAAGGCAAGAATATCATAACGTAACATAATATATGTAAAAAAGAATTCCAAACTAATCTTTTGATAGATATTAAAAAATCTTCTGATATAAAAATGTCTGAGAAACAAAAACGTCCAAGGCGCATTCACACCGATGTTCTAAGACAATGTCGTTTGACGAACGTGAAACACAAAAGGCTGACAATAGGTAGGTGTGACAATGCCCGGTGCGGGCCCGCACGTGGGCCGCACGTGGGAGGCATTGTCTGCAACCTCTATACGACTATTATACAACCTGTGATTTATTAAAAGCTGTACAGTTTTACAAAATCTGAACCGCTAGTTAGTAAATGATTTTTGATGATGGAATAAGTATATATTATTAGCAAGAAAGAACAAATTTATTATTTCATAGTCCAAAAAATATATCCAGAGATCGCATTATACTTATGTAAGTATGAATGACATATGTATGTCATTCATTATGTGTGACAAAGAGTACAATACTCTTTGTCACACATAATGAATGACATACATATATATATATATATATATATATATATATATATATAAGTTCATAATGCTATTAAATTTAGGAATAAATATAACATTTTAGGTTAAAAATAGTTATTAAAAACAAAATCATTCATAAATATAAATGTATGTACAAAAATATACATTATTTGCAAAACTACAAAAAAAATCCAGGTATACAAGTAAAGTATTTCCTTATTTATCCAACGATTGGGAAACGAAATGTTCTTTCTTATCTATTGTATGTGCACGTACCTATCTTAATTAGAACAAATGACAAAAAGTAATGGTTGTTTGGTGTAAAACATTATTTACTGATAGACAATAATTAGGTAGTTAATTAATGTCAGAAAAATAGCAAAAGGAACAAAAATATGTAACGTTCAGTACAAAGGCCATTACGATATCATCGCTTCTCATTCCAGGTTCACGTATTGTAGTATAATAGTAATAAACTAATTCATGTGAATAAAAAAGAAACTTACCACTGAAATGCGTCTGAGGCTGAAAAAGAAAAAAATAATTTCGTAATTAATTATTTTTGGAAACAAACATTAATATAATACATGCTTTTTGTCGACATAATGATGTGAGTATACATTATATTTGTTGCAATAATTATTTGTGCTTAATAGAAGTCTTATTCCCTATTCTTTACAGATTTGCATCGAATGTAATAGAATATGAAACGTTATATACGATCTAAATAAAAAATAAAAATTTTGTGCCAATATCAACATTCCAAGAACTACATTTCGGGGTTGGGTCATGGTAAATGGAAATAATTTCCAAAGTATGTATGGAAAAGTGTATATAATGACAGTCATTTTTCAAAAATGACTTTATTAATAGCCATTAGATTATTTTTTTTGTGATGTGGATAAAAAGAATCACTACTATATCCATTATTACAACTACTATTATTACTAACAGTACTCTACAGGTACTTTACAGTCTAAGAACAAAATGCTGATGTAGAAACTCAACTAGACTTCTTAGTTTAAACTCGCCTCATTCTTGGCAACTACCGATTCAATAGCGTACGCCACTCCTAGCGCCATCTAGCGACCGAAAGCGAAATTAACATTGTGACGGATTACAATGTAGAGCCCATAGAAAAAAATATTTTTGATCATGACATTAAAAACGTTCTTAAAGTAAATATGGATTGTTGATGACTGAAACCCAATAAAAGTAGAAAGAGAAGTTATATTGAGAGCTACTATATACGTTTTAAGATAGAGAATTAATTCAGTTACTGAACTTAAACATAGGGTGATATAAGATTACAATTAAATTAATAAGTTTTATTTAAACGCCCTCTACAATTTTATGATAGATAGGATACTAAATACGTATTATTTATAATATGTATCTAATATATAAAATCCAAGATAAATGTGTAAATGTTAGGAATGGCTTGGCCTAGTACTAGTAGACTATTTTAATAAAAGTAAAATAATAGACAACTAGATTCCGTATGAAAGAAGGAGCGACATCTGTAAATAAACAATGAGTAACGGATTGATAGATTTCGGGTCGTCGAATCGAGGTGTTGCCGGTGTATCGTTATGAGACGTTCGGCCTCGGCGCTTGTCGGCGCTACTAATTAAGTATAGGAGGGGGGTGGTCGGCTGTGGGCCGCGGAGGGGCGGGCGCGGGACGCGGGCGCGCAGGGCGGGGCTAGAGGCGGTCCACAGTCATTCCGCCGCGCGCCGCGCCGAAACGCACACGTAGTCCGCGCGCGCGGGCCATGGTCGCGAGAACAGATGAAAGCATGTTCGGGTGCTATGGTGACAGCTACTCGTACCGCCTGTGGAGCCTCGCCAACGTCTGGGGCGCCTGTAGATGTGAGTAGCGCCGCAGTGAACAGAGGTGTCGCTCGATGAAAGTGCATAGCTCGCTTATGGGAGTTGGCGGTTGGTACGAACGCTTGGCGGCCGGTTGGCTCCCGGATATGAGGAGTAAGCAGGTCCCCACGTCCACCACCTCGGCCAGGCGGTTCGCGGCCTTAAGTAAGCTTCCTTTCATTTTGTTTTATTTGCCATTTATTTTGTATCTTTATTATTATTTTGAACTTTTTTATGATTTTGCATATCAGTTCACTCCAAAATATTTATCTCTTCCTGCAGTTCCAAATTAAATAATGTTTTTTTTATATTAAAAATTGAACTTTTCACTTAAATGCAATAACTTTTTCTAAAAAGAGCGACAAAAGTTTAAAATTTTCTGATATACAAGAAAAAGTTCAAGAAAGTTTTAGTTTTAACATAGAGCAAAAGTTGAAGACATCCAGGTATATATTAAGACTCCTCGATAGAATCAAAAATAAAACTTGAACACGTCTTCATTAGAAATAACCTCGCGGCTATCCCCATCTCCCCCGGGATATAATTCATCCACTTGTGAATCGGGAACAGGTACACACAGACTTGAAAGAAAGTTTCGTTTGTCGAGGGGAACCCGCTTACGCCGTCTTAAACCGTAAATGATTATGTTGTTTTAATTCATTTGCTTTTTCTTCCCTTTTCTTTTTTACGTCTTCTCCTTGAGTGCCGCCTGTCGAGAGTGGATAAAATAATAGGAATGTTTAACACATTGGTTGGACAATCTGCATTGCGTTGTTTTAGCTTGTGGAATAAGAATTAGGAACAGGTTCCGTTGTGGTTTTTACCAGATGTTGACGTTTTAATTTGTTCAATGTACAAATATCTACGTGACTGTTACGATTACAGAATTTCTATTTATTTCGAAAGCCGACAGCCATACTTACATTACGGTTATGAAAAATTACATGTAAATAAGCTCTCTGGTTATCTGGTATGATAGGAACCGATACTGTTAAATTCATTTCTTTCGGCATTTCTTTTCAGTAGTGGCCGTTCCGAAATGATTGCAGTTTGTAGTTTTGAGAGTCGTAGTCACTTAGGTACATAAATCGAAATGTTTTTATGTTAATACCTACGCGAAAAAGTAACTTTGAATGTATTTGAATTTGAATCTATTTCTGATGAAACATTTTATCATGATTCATTTTCGTTATATGCGACAGGTGTTATTTTATTTTAGCTGTAATGTATTCAAATTAATTAAACCAAAAACAAAAATAAATTACGCAAGTGATGAAAAATTGTTGAAATTAAAAGTTTTGTTTCAATTAATTAATGAAAGGTATATAGGTAGGTATATAGGTATATTATTACAGACGTAAATGAGGAAAAAGTTAACAAATTCCGAGAATTACAAATACCCTTCCTATTGACGATATAAGTAGGTAAAGCCGATCAATTACGCCTAGGTACCTATTTGTTTCCTTAATAAAATTAAGATAAGGTAACAAATGATATGCAAATAATACTGTATTTTGATCAGAAACTTTAACCTATTGCTCCCTAATACTCCGGTTGTGAGTCACTAAATGAGTCATTATTATGTTTTGTACTGTTTGTATCACCTCAGCCAATGTGAATCAGAACCCACGGAGATTTACAAAAAGATGAGATCGCTAACTTATGTTTAGAGAGAGGGTGACTAGACATTCATTTTGATACTATATTGTAAATGTTGAAATGAAATGGTTTACAATATATTGCTCTGTTGTAGAGATTGTTTTAGAGAGATATCTTTATGGTTTTCAAATATCAACACTTTCGGGTTTAAGTATACATTGTGAAATAATTACCTAGGTACACTTCCTCTTTTGATTGACTGAAATGTTTTACAATTATGAATAATTAAATGTAAGAATAAACCCACAATCTAGCTAACAACACAGACTATTATGGTCTTAATGATAATGTGAAATCTTAATGTGTGGTTATCATAAAGTCTACTAAATGTGCATTATAATATAAGACGACCTCGGTGGCGCAGTGGTACAGTGCTTGCCCCTGAACCAAGAGGTCCCGGGTTCGATCCCCGGTCGGGTCAAGATGGAAAATGATCTTTTTCTAATTGGCCCGGGTCTTGGACGTTTATCTATATATATATTTATAAAATATAGTATCGTTGAGTTAGTATCCCATAGGACAAGTCTCGAACTTACTTTGGGGCTAGCTCAATCTGTGTGATTTGTCCTGATATATTTATTTATTATTTAAGAAATTAAACACAATACAATTTAAGGGAAATAAATAATGTTGCTCCTTCTCCTTATCCATCTATCGATATGAAAGGCCAGTACCCCAGCAGTGGGGTATTAAATGGTAATCGTGATTATGAAGAATTAAATTAACCAAACACATGTCATGTATAAAAACTTGATGCGGAAGGATAAAGAGTAACCTTGAGCACAATATGAAAACTGGTTATTTACAAATGAAAAAGCAAACAGCAAATTCCATTATTAGTCTTGACTAGCTTTTGCCAGCGGCTTTGTCCGCGTTTACTTCATGCCTATAACTTATTATTGTCAATATCTCAGGTTCTGATTTTAAGTAACATATCGCGATCTAACTTCTACCATATTTTAAGTTCGCATACGATCCGCTATACAATTGTGAAAACCGTATCCAATTCCATCCAGTCCTATTTCATATGTCCTAATCCATTCCTATTTTGTGTGAAGCGCAAAAAAACATACAACGACAAATATATTTTTAAATGTTATAGCTTCTAAGTTTAGTAGGTACCATAAAGATCCCACATCATAAATTTTCATTAAAATATTCTATGTACTCGTACATACATAGCCTAACTACAGTTTATGTTTAAATTGTTTTAATTTTTTTTAGTAATTTATAAAAAAACAAAAAAGCTAATCAGAATATATTTCCCCAACTTATATTACTTATTATATGGTCATTATTAATGTGAAAGTGAGTTCCCCGATCACCGCACACATATACATACATAGGGATACGAAGGAAAACATGGAGTATAATCATTAATGCTGGAAAAGTAGGTACATATGGACATGATTTGCTCGACGAATTCTAAATTGAGTCCAAAAGTCGAAATGTAAGAAATACAAACAAACGTTAAAGAAAAATAAATTAAACAGTTTTGGTTTTTGCCGTACAATTGTCATATCGCCTGAGATGTTACAAATAAATGGCGTCTAAGGAGGAGCTTTTCTTTCTGTGGTTTGACACCGCCGCCCGCGCCCCCCCGCCACTTCGCACAGGTGTGACCAATCACCTCTGTCATCAACAATCATCTTATCTGTAAATGTGTGAGTGCGATAATTGTTATTTATTCGGGCGGCGCAATAGGAAGCTCACTGGGCCTGTGTGCGTTTTATCAGCGGGTAACGGACGCACTGTGCCCGTGCGCACAGATTACGGTCGATAGTTTGTGTCGTGTGTAGGTGTACCATCCGCTTTACCTATGTGCCGCGCGATAAATAATACACTGACGTCCGCTGCGTTGATAATACTTCTGGTCTGGCAGGACTCGTGTATTGATGATTTATGCTGTATTTTTGCAATGCAAATAAAATTAACAGATAAGAAAGGGTTACTGGTTCAATATTCTCAAATTTGTATCTCTTTTGTTTTATTGAATACTCAAGTTTAATTTAATCAAGTTAATAAATATATTTTTGAATATCAAATTCGTGCAACTAGGCGCACAACTTCTAATTGGGAGCGCCATCTATCGTGCAGTAGCGGAAACAACAGCAGAAAATTTATTTATACCAACCACTAGCGCCATCTATTATCAAGTAGGGAAAGCAACGTAAAATAACTTTTCATTATTTGATGAATAAGAATAAACTATACATAATGTGTTAGTATAAAATAAAATAATAAGTACCTACGCAATACAACGACTTTGTTGAATTAGTTTCTTACGCAGTTTTGAACGTATTTGGCATCTTAATCCTTGAGATTGTTCACTATTTTATTCAGAAGAATTTTCAAAATAATTTTTGAAGTGAAAACTTCTTTAGCGGCGTTATGCACTTTTTGTGATGGGTAAAAAATGTTAATCTCGCGTCAGGACACGTGACCCTGATCGAAAATTCGTAAGATGTCAAAAATGCACAACGTTAATATTCAAGTTTTCACCTCTACCGGCAGTCCCGGAGTACAAGCCGGTTTTTTTTTTAATAAATAATTTTGTAGTTTAGTAGTTTTTATCTAAGAATGTTAGTTAGGAATATTATCGTGTACCGCTGGAGATAACGAGCAGCAGTACATGCCACCACCCCGGCCATTTCATAAAAGCCGTATTACTGTCAACACTGATCATTTTCAATTGACTCAAAAAATTGATTGCCCGTTTTCGTGGCCTATATACATATATATATTTATTTATACATGAAATTTGTAGTTTTAGATAAAAGGAGGATAAAATATTATGCTCGAGAAAAGCTCATTAGAGAAGAATTTCGTAATCGACATGCGCGGAAATATCACATAATTATTGATACTATTTGGTCGCGTCTAATTTTAATCTCTTCCTTCCACGACGCTTCGTTCACTTAAAGCCATGCCCCATTGCTCAGTCATGCTCGTTCGTTCTCCGTCAAGTGAAGGGTAGAATAGGCAAGGCAAATATTGTCCGTTAAACTACTCACCAGTTTGGCAAAAACATATTTTTGTAATATTAAGTAAGTTTATGAATATGCCCACGCGAATGCATGAACATTGAGTACATATATATATATACCACAATGAAATAGCAGCAATGTATGTCGAATCCAAGTCCGGCTGTCCGCGAAATGTGGAGCGGGCTTAGGTGAGAGGCGTATGCCCAGTAGATATAAACTAGTACTAGTACTATCTAGACACAACACACTACATTAAAAACAACGCCAACTGTTCGTGTACCTATGTCCTGAATTGATGACTTCATCTTACGACAAAAACCGTCCGCGTAACCGAAATAACCCTGAAATGAATTATTCGGCTGTGTTTGTTGTTATAGCGCACCGTTGTAAATATGTCCACCATCATTAGGTATACCTATACTATTTTAAGAGTCATTATCTGACTTCCAATCGATATTTTATTCCTTGCTTTGCATATAGGAAACTTAAAATAAAAGTTTATTTATTACTTTATTAGCCATTTAAATAATACCTACTCACGACATATGTTAAGTTGGTATTATATTGTACCCCTTTTAAAGGTAGAGATTGGTCAAGTCTGTAAGTTGTTTTGATACGTCAAGCGAATATTTTTTTAAATTTCTTCAAATAAAAATTTGCAATATAAAAATAAACGAACTAATGCCATATAGAAATAACTAACAAACCAGGGTCAGATCTTTTTCAAATCCAATTCCTTACATTCATTTATATCGAGTGTTATTGCTAACACTGATTAGTGTTTTATTCTAGTCACGTAAAAGCATCTGACATGAATTTTACGAATACCACCCATCATACAATGACAAGTAGTCACGCACATACTAGTGAAGTATAGTGTGCAGTTTTCCTCACTACATTTTCTATCACCGGAAGCAAATGGCAGTTTGAAGTCTTATTTATCGATGAAGATTCATGAAATCGAGAGAATAATAAAAATAGTTATAAGTTGTTAATAAAGCTAAAATGTATTTCATTTTGTATATTTGACAAGAGAAGTTCTTGTATTATAACTGTATAAAATCGTTATTTTTCCACAGTTCGTCCGCTCGCGGGCGGAGGCGACAGCAAGCCGTCGGAAGAGGAGGAGGACCGCGGAGGTTCCCCTTTGGGCCCCGGGGGCCCTTTCAGCTGCAGCCAGTGCCGCGGGGCCTACCCCACCAGAGAGCAGCTGGAGAGACACGAGACGCTCCACTCGCCCAACACACAGGTGGATACCGTCAAATATGTCAGTGCATATTGTATATAACAACGACGTTAACTTTCCTATACATAAGCAAGTCTTTGTTGAATGAATGTTAGAAATCGTACCTCATTTAGCTTGAAAAATGTCTCGCCACTAACAAAGTTTGAAAATATTTATTCAGATGGCGATTTAAATGACATCTGAAATGATAAAAAAGCGTCAATTTTCTAATACCTCATTGATGAACAAATTAATGAATAAATTAATACTACTTTATAGATATAACATTCAACTATTTTAGGCATATCAAATCACTCTAACAATCATGACATTTTTTCATGAAAAAATCTTAATAACCTAAGTTTTTCTTTGTCAACAGTCATGCAAAATCTGCCACAAGAGCTTCGCCAACGTGTATCGCCTACAGCGGCATATGATTAGCCACGACGAGAGCGCTCTCTTACGCAAATTCAAGTGCAACGACTGCGATAAAGCCTTTAAGTTTAAACATCACTTAAAAGAACATCTCCGAATCCACAGCGGTGAGAAACCGTTCGAATGTGCAAACTGTGGAAAGAAATTCTCTCACTCGGGCTCATATTCCAGCCACATGACTTCCAAGAAATGTCTTGTCATGAACCTCAAAATGGGCAGAATAAAGCCCAACAACCCCGCTCTAAACCCTGAACGCAGTCCTTCGCATCGAAAACGAGCGAATGCAATGGTCGCGTCTCATCTAAACAATAACATTGCTCCGAACAGCAACTCTTACTTACCCATACTTCCTAAATACAACGAGGCTGCTGCAGCCGCATTTTTCGCATCAATGTCTTCTCCAGACAATAACTTCCCAAGACCTTCACTTGGACAGCCTGGTATCAGTCCATTTTACATGCCTCCTGGTATGAATATGAGCCCTGCGAGTGGAATAACTCCTTACAGCTTTCCTGCTCTTAGTCAACTATTTGAGCAGATTGCTTCAACACAATACCAACAAAGAAAACTAGAAGATGCCTTGAATCCGAAACATATGGGTTCTGCGACTGACCCGGAAGATTTAATAGAAGAGGTTACTGAGGAAGACGACAAACGATCAGAAGGTAGCGCAGAACTCGTAATGGATATAGAAGAGGATGAAGCTATGAACATTAAAAAGGAACAAGAAGATCGGGAGAACGATCGAAGATCGCCAACTCACAATTATGATTCCGTCCCTTCCAATAACCCTGTGCACCATAATAATCACGGTTTCAACACTATTTTAGAGTCTGTAAATGCATCGGTGGCTAAACACTTCTTTACAACGAATATGGAAAAGCTTTCACCAGTATCTGGAAATATATGCCCCAGTATAGAATCACCGCCTGCTCCACATATTAAAGAAGAACCTGATGATAATTTTCGGTGTATAAAGTGCAATGAACATTTTAACAACAAAAGTGACCTTTTAGATCATGAAAAATTAGTTTGTGGCAATATTTTTAGAAAGCATGAAGGTTTGGCAGCTCAAGTAGCTGAAACAGCAGCTTTAAAGAGAATAGAAGCAGAAGCCCGTGCTTCTATTCAGAGTGGAGTTAGTGCCAGTGAGGATGAAGATTTCTCTAGAGAAGAAAGAGATGAAAAAAGTTCTATCCACGACAACGATAGGAAGATAAGAGTTCGCACAGCATTGAGTGAGGAACAGCAAGCGGTGTTGAAAGAGCAATATGCAGTGAATCCCCGACCAAATCGCGATGAATTTAAGAAAATTGCTCAGCAGATTGGTTTGGACAACAGAGTTGTGCAAGTATGGTTCCAAAATAATAGAGCAAGAGTGCGAAGAATGACACAAACATTAGCGTCATCCGACCAACCTTTAGATTTATCCACTAAGAAAACTAACCCATCTGTGACGTCAAGTCCGACCCCTTCACCACCATGTAGCATTTCAGTGACACATTCCGACTCCGAGGAAGCAGTGAATCTGAGTCAGAAGTCGTCGCGTAGCACGACACCGCACCACGCTAACTTTATGCCCGCGTATCCACATTCCAACTGCTCGTCATCTTCTCTAACCGACTTTAGATTATCTCCTTCTCCTGGCGAGCCTATCAATGGACATAAAAGGTTACTGACACACAAGATGTCCATCAACCCTTTGATGCCCATGGACAAGCTCCTACAGTTTAATGATATGGCTCGATCGCCTTTGCTTAACATGTCGATGGCATCGGATATAAACCGGCAGACGACGAGTCCCTCGTACGAGCGTGCCCTGTGGGGGGAAGACAGACAGACACCGAACGAATACGACGACGAAGCAACAGTACTTAAAAAGAGCAAACTGAAGCCGAGTGCAGAATTCAAGGAAGGAGAGGGGCAATTTGTATGTGACCAGTGCGACAAGACGTTCGTGAAGCAAAGTTCTCTTGCCAGACATAAATATGAACATTCAGGTGAGGTTATATTTTAATTACACCCTAGAAAGAATTGTCTTATTATACTTTTACTTTTATTGTGTACAGAATACATACTGTATGAAGACAAAAATAAATAAACGTAAAGTGAAAGTCACTACTTAAATTCTCAACTAGCATTGCAGCTGCCAGTCGAGAAGAACTGCAGAGATTTAATATATAAAAAATTGTTATACTTACTCCTCGACTAATCTTACAAATTTTATTCCCAGGACAACGGCCATACAAATGCGTGGAGTGTCCGAAGGCCTTCAAGCACAAACATCATTTAACTGAACACAAAAGGTTACACACGGGAGAAAAGCCGTTCCAATGCTGCAAATGCTTTAAGAAATTCTCCCACTCTGGGTCTTACAGCCAGCACATGAATCATCGTTTTGCTATATGTAAACCTTATAGAGATTAGATTAACTTCATGCCTGAAAAATATTTTTCTTACGTTTGATATTTGCTGAAGCTGCTGAACGGCATTAGTTATATAGTATATCAAACAACTTAAACTTGTTTTCGGAAAACTCTTTCGGGCAGGTTCCTTCTACGCATTATTAACAAACTAAGAGTTAAAACTTTAACAGTTGAACTCTAAACAGAGATGTTCTCTGACTGTCCCGGAAGATTAAAAAAATGTGTTAACACTCCCTAGCTTCTAGTAATACAGATGTATTTCCAGATACAAGTCAGTATAGCAAAATAGTTACCGCCAAAGCCATATATTAAAGAAGAACTTTAAATGTTTGAATTGCAATGAAATTTTCAACAACCTTTTAGATCATGAGAAAGTAGTTTGAAACTGAAATTGAAAGACCTAAACAACAGAGTTGTGCAAGAATGATTACGATAAAATATCAACCATTGAAAGCATTATATTAGCGACATCTGAGCAGCCATTATAGCTAAGGAAATATCAGCTATCAAGTCACCACATTCAGAGTCCGAGGAAGCAGTAAACCTCAACAAAATTCTGTGTAACTTTTTCATAATAGGAAATTTGAAATGAGTATCGAAGTACATGCACATTTTCGGCCGTAAGTTTGTCAGCTTCTCTGAAAAAAAAATAGAACCTGACATCTGTAAAAGATAATTATGTATTTAATTCCTCGACCGGTATTTTCATTTCGAATTAATGGCTATTGCTCAACTCTGTATTTTATAGTAAAACTATATTTATTATAAGTAGTACGTATTTCCGCGAATTTGAAATGTGCCAAAGTGGTGCCAATTATACCAAAAGAAATGCCAAATTTATATTTTACATTATTTAAGTTATGTTAATCCCAAAGGCC
Organism: Plodia interpunctella; assembly: GCF_027563975.2. Classification (NCBI taxonomy): domain Eukaryota; kingdom Metazoa; phylum Arthropoda; class Insecta; order Lepidoptera; family Pyralidae; genus Plodia; species Plodia interpunctella. Next base: position 11,065,277 of record NC_071300.1, read on the forward strand.
AGTACCTGTAGCATAATACTCATTGATAAAGCTATTTTCTTTTTATATAGTGGCCTAATTTAATAGGATATATACGCGTGACGATATCATTGTTCATGTAGTTTATTTAAATATGTTTGTAATTTTGAATGCATCTGCAACAGTCAATGCAAGAAAACTTTGAATATATTCCTAGATTAACTAAACGTAGCTGTCATGTGGAGACAATATTATATATATAGAATACACAGCAAGAAAGCGTATTCCTATCAATACCTACAATATTTTTATGCACTTTGCAACGAACAATCAGTATTTATAACCTCACTGTAGGTTTAATAGCTAATTATCAACGACCATGGAGAGAAATTCTGATGAATGTTCGACGTATCTCATATTGATGTCACACAAATTTATTCTTCTCTTTCAAATTTGTTTTATAGTTTTTTTATTTAGTCAGAACTTCTTTCTTCTACTCTAATATTAGACAAGCTTCTCCATAAGAGGGCTTTCGATATTCTCAAAGCGACAGGTTTGGTACATAAATGTAGTCACCGTGACTGCACATTTAAATGCTAACTGAATGATAACGTCACGTTTGATAAGCCTCTCTCGTATTGTAATAATAAGAGTTTAGATAGATACAATCTTGCTTAAGTTCCAAGCATTCCATAATACTCCTATGGGATCTCTAATGTGTTTAAAAGCTTTCTTAGTCCAAAGACTAGCGTCTCGTAAGTTGTACATAGCTGTAATTGTAAATATGTACTGTATCGATTATCTGTAAATATGAATATTATAGAGACTAAACATGCATGAAATGATGTACCCTGCACAATGAATGGAGTGACAATAATGCATCTGTTTATTGAAACACACTTAACATTATGATAAACTTTTAAGATTACTCGTATTATAGTAACTGATAAAGAAATTAACTATACGATTGTTATAATTATATCAACCTACACATTTTGTATAAATTATCATGTTTCCTTCATGAAAACTGATTAGTCAACCTGTAATTATTCCGGCACGTTTTAATATCTGCAATAATAAGCACATCTCATTCAAATACGAATGTACTTACTTAATTTAAACTGATATAGTTATTATGATTACCGATTTTTTTTTTCATCCAAAGTTATAATAGAGAATTTTCATTACCATTTGAATATCGTTGAGCAGTACCTAACTCGTTATCCATTTAAGTTGGTTTCCGTTAGAGTCTCGCTCGACCCAGCAGTATGTTAGAACAGAAAGTTCCTAAGCTAAAATACTTTTTAAGAAATAATTATTTTTATCATATATTTTATAAATTGTAAGTAAGTAAAGTTAATTTAAAGGTTTCTTATCAACGAATTACATAAATAAATCAAGCAGTATATCACGTGTAAGTTTACAATCTACATTCAAATATTAAAATTTTGCAGTATTTATAAATATGACGCGTAACACTTTGCATACAAGTTTGCTAGAATAATTGTCATTTAATAACTTACTCATTATATGTATTATATTTACTTAGTAGGTAACAAATAGTCACAAATATTTTTTGTTCCGTTAAAATGTATGATGAGCTTCATATGAGAACAGATGAGCAAACTTGGATGGAATGAGTTAAATGCGCAGTAAGTGCTTTATGAAGGGCTATTCTGCCAGCTTTTTACACTTTATAAAATAGTTAATTGAAAACATATGCAGTATGCCTTTGTGAAAATGTTTTTTTGGAAGTACTTAAGTACTTATTCAAATTATTTACATATGCCACTGACTTAAATAATTTAACAAAATTGATATGGTACTTAATTTATTCAAATATTTCGTTTCATTTATAAAAGACTCACAAAAAAAATATAATAACCAACAGAATAGTGCCATTCTTAACTTGTACTAAATATTGTAGCATAATGCTGGTTGTCTGTTTCCTTCATACATTTTAAACTAACAGTGTGAAGTGGAGGAGAAAAAAAGGGAAGTGGACTCTGGGCTTTGATGTTCTATGGCTGAGGAAGAAACCGGGAAAACCCTCAGATGAGAGAGGGAGATAATATAACTAACAGTATTGCTGATATTTTTATATTCTCCATGAAAAAAATACATAATACAAAATATTGCATTGCTAAATTTACTATTGGAATATGGTCTCTGTTTAATCTATTTCATATTTTAATATTATAATTTATTGTAAGTGACTTCCAAATTATCATCGGTGGGCTAGATAAACCAAAGATTACCTATGTTTAAGATATGACGAGGGCCCTGTACAATATAATGCTCCTGTCATAAGTTATAGTTTAGTTTAAGTTGTGCCAAAATATTTTTAAGGTCTCAATAATGTTGTATAAGAATCGAAATTTTATTTTTTACAAATAATGGCATATGTACTATGGCAATGTTTAGTTACTTGTGCAATATTGATATTGCGGAAAAGTATTTCTTCCTTTTGTAACATTTACAATACATAGATAGGTATATTTATAGTGTAAGCAATAACAGTAAGCCAATGTGAATTCCTATTGCCATATATGTGTTTGTTGTATATGGGGGCGGGCTCGTGCTGTGCCCAAAGGTTGATGAACATTTGTTAAAATAAGTACTTTAGATTGTTAAACTTACCCATAGATTAACATGTGTTAAAATATTGCCTATATAAATTATAGTAATTCATTTTACTTGATATTATAATGTATATTGAATTTATGAATATTAAAAATATATATTGACATTTCAATGCAATGAGATATTTTATTTACTTACCTAATAATTCACTGCACCATGAATCCATCTTTCTTCACCTGAAAATATTTAAAAGTTACATCAAGTTGCCGGTTTCCTTTAGAGAGAACTCCACAATACCTAGGTACCTCATTTCTGCTTCTATTAAAACTTTAATAAAGTACAAACTTTATTGCATTACCTAAAACTATAAAAGAAATCATGTACAAATTGGTGGGAATAATACACAGTGTGTGTAATACACACTCTACCAGAGCTGTAAGACCAAACAGAGATAGCAAGGTGGTGCGACAAAAACTTAGGTAGGTACCTAAGAAGTAGGTACCATAGGAAAATGGAAATCCAGCATGGTTGGTTGCATAGATTCATCGTTGCAGCTTTCATTAGATATACAAGCTGCAATGATTTCTCAATAAAATAATTAAGTTTACCTACCCATGAAACCTCAAGCATCATAACGACCCTTCTTCTTCAACTATAAAAGGTAAATGAGTCTGTCTGCCTGAACGTAACGTGCATCGCTAGAAATCTACTGGACCGATTTGCTTGAAGTTTGGTACGTCGGTACCTTATATACCGGGCTAACAACTTAGATCCCGGGAAATGGTCCGGTTCCCGTAGGATAATTAAAAAAAGTAATTAACATTGAAGAAGGGCCAAATTTGTAAATTTAAAGCCATATGAGCGGGTGTTTTTTGTGGTCAGGCCATTAGCTTACCAGTTCAACGGGAAAATGCTGCAAGTTATCTGGGCGCTTCATGACGGAAATGCAGGATCGCAAGTCGCTGTTCTTCAGTCCTTCAGATAACCAAAAAATTACGTACACATTCACTACACTACTTTAATCGACTGCTGTTATGTTAAAACCCGTTTGCTCTAAATATTTTACTTTACAAAAAGGCTACTTTTATTTTGTTTCTTTTTAATTCATTCCACCAAAGTTTTAAATGAAAAGTTTTTCAAAGTAGGTGTAGGTAGCTTTGAAAAGAAAATTTTCATCAGTCACAGTCATCGAATTCCCCGCCTCAACATTTTTATTTTTTTTATTATTTGGTTGGCTACTTTGCACGTATATCCACGGACGAGAAAAACAAAGTCAAAGCGAGGAGGCAATGCAGTAATAAATTAAAATATAAACATAAATCAAAGCTGATTTACATTGATTCTCACTGAATCTTTCCCTCTTATTCATACAAAAGTTAAAGCGTATTTTAAGCTGAAGTATGTTTTGTCTCGTTCTGTCAATATCAAATGTTATAAAGTACGATAATGACGAAACATACCTACTTAGCTTAATTAATTTATGATTTCACTTGTTTGAACAAAATAAAATAAATGAGGGCGGTGTGTGTTTAGCTGACAAAATTGGATGGATTTTGAAAGGGTCCTACGTGCGGGACCGTGCAATAGCGATAATTCAGTACCTATGCTTCAACTTATTTTTATGAATAATAGATCAGATGAAATGCATGGCTAGTTATTCGGAACTGATTGGAAAATACAGCCCATGTTTCTTATCTAGCTAATCATCTGATTTGACATTTTCTTATAATAGAAAGTATTACTGCACATTCATCCCGTCAGAGTACAGCAATGTATGTTAGATACACAAAAGCTTTGCCGCCTTTTGCTATATCGATTAAAACGTTTATTTTAGAGTACTAGGTATTAATCCTTTTATCATGTATGCATTTGTTTGTGAAAATATACGACAACGTCTAGTGTCCATGAACCAAGAAATTGTTCACTTACATTGCCTATAGAAAAAAAGGCGAGCTTTTACCTATCATTGTGACAGCTGACAGTTTCGTTGTCAAATTTGACTTTTTAATGTTGGTTTCCGCTTCGTAGGTACTTTCTTTATAAAAATTTGTGGATTTTGTTGTAGTTTTAAATTTCTAGGTCGAATTAATAGACATTATATTTATATAATGTTGGCTTATGCATAAATAGTTCCAACAAAACTATTAACGTGAGTTTTTATGCCGCAGGTAACTAGGATTTTATCTTAATACTTCCGTTTAGACAGGAAAAGGAAGTGTATATTATGGCGGCATGAAGCTTACAAAAAGAGTGATATCCTTATCCTGTTCTCTATCAAATCAAATGGCGCAAAAGCAAAAACTTAATTTTTGTTGTCTGGTGTAAACAGAATGTATACCTACTTTTATCTTCACATAACTATTGCAAATGTAGTGAGGACTAATCTGCAGCCAACAGCTTATTGTGTTCAATAATTGTACCTTTCTACCCAATAACAGTTTTAAAATGTTTTTGTGATGGTATTTTGTTCATTAAGTAGGTAATATAAAGCTATGGGTAACCTAGTAAACATTAACAAACCCTTTTAAAATACTGTATTTGACATTAATTATACAAAAAAATTTATGTATATTTCTGGAGATTTATCATCCTTATAGGTGATATAACTTATCATAATCCTATGAGAATTGCATGCTGTACAGACCTAAAGATAGATGGATGTGTCCTTTATTTGTGATTCAGTCATATCAAATAATAGTTCTCCTGTGATCCTATGCACATATTTAGTAACTGAATTTAATTATAAATTTTAGATATCTACCCCTATTTGAGTAAAGAATATATTCTAATATGACTGCACTTATTTCAGATCTTGATAATAACTTACGATGACTACAGACTTGTGTACAGAAGATGTGGTTGTCTGTATCGCATCCCCGCAAATGATTTCTGTGAGTACCTTATTTTTTGTAAAAGGTTTGCGAGTTCATGAAATTATTCAAGATTTAGTGCATCAAACGGTTCTTGTAATATACCAAAGTAGTAAATTCTAGTTGTTTAATTTTTTAAATGTAATTTCCGCATGTAGGTACTTTGAAGGATATTGATATGATCCTTTAGCCCAATTATAACATGCGTCCTAGAAGACTGGTAAAAAAAATTTTTGTATTCAATCGATTTGTACCAAACATTAGTATAAAACATAGTTTTATGTCGTCAAGGATGATGGCTTGTTTATAATTTCATAGTTATTTTATAAAGATATGAAATGAACCAACATAAGCAAAGGTTTGTATATGTGTATGAATGTTGTTTGGTAGACGGGCGTGAGTGGCGGCGCGTCGGCCGCAGTGGAGCTCGGCCGGCGGCTGCTGCTGGCCGCGCGCGCCGGCCACACCGCGCTCGTGCTCGACCTCATGGCCAAGGGCGCGCCCTTCACCACCGACTGGGTGAGTAGTCACTGATACCATCAAACATAAAACACGTAGCACGTCATTGCGTCCAAACTTTCTATTTGTTACGTACACGATATGAGAAAAATAAATTAATTAATTAGGACAAATCACACAGATTGAGCTAGTCCCAAAGTAAGATCGCGAGACTTGTGTTATGGGATACTAACTCAACGACAAAAAAACTTAACGTGCTACGTATTTGTATATTTCGTGATAAAAGTAGGTCTACTTCTCCTTGACACTTCATTTTGTTACACCTAACCTATCAAAGATTACAATAATTTATTTGCAAAAACATTATTCACGAAAGAAAACTTAAACCTCGCTTAAAAACTAGGTACTTCTTAAAAATGGCCCATGATATCTCGAGTTGTGATATTATTTCAAAATAGATTTGAAAGTGTTTAAAAAAGTATGGTTTTCAGATAAACATTTTGAAGTAATTTCTTGTAGCTCGGCACGTCGCCTCTCCATTTGGCCGCAACAAACAACCACACGGAGACCTGCGCAGTACTACTACGCGCGGGAGTGTCCAGAGACTCTCGGACTAAAGTTGAGAGAACTCCATTACACATGGCCGCATATGCAGGACATTCGGACGTCGTGGCTTTGCTGTTAGAACACGGGGCTGCTGTGGATTGCAAGTTAATGTCTTATTTATATACATTTATTATAGCAGCTGAATCGTCTGTTTCTTTGAATGCGTTGATGTATATGGTACTTCCAATCGCATTTGAAAAGTTGTTTACGTGCTTGTGCGAAATTCATGAGGAAGGCTATAGAAAATATCAAAATTCCCACGGTAGCAAAGCCGTGGAGCACAGTTGGTTTTCATATTCTGTAAAATTGCAAGTAACAAGTTGCAAGTGTATGGCTGTAGATTGACTAAAGCATTAGATTAAATTTAGCACAACTTGTCAAAAGGAAAATTAAAAAAAAAAAGTGTTTATCTTTAAAAGTATTAACTCAAAATTTTTTCTATAATAATCTTCCGCACAGAATATTCATATTTAATACTCACATATATAAACATGAACTTTGCAGGAATGCAATATTTTAAATTTGTGCGGAGTACCCCAAGGAAGTACTTTGAACCACTACCTTGCTAATTTTGTTCCATGTCCCTAACTGGAACTAAGAATAAATATTTCGCGACAATATTTTTCTTAGCCAGTGAAACAGAATACATTGATTGATCGCGATTTATCATTACTACCACTATTAATGTACTGCACTATTAATGTACTGTAGAATTAAATATGTCTATTAGGGACATGCTGCGTATGACGCCGCTACATTGGGCCGCAGAACGCGGACACACGGTCGTGGCGGATGCATTATTGTCGCGCGGATGCTGTGTGTCTCCGCGCAACAAGTTTAATAAGACTCCGCGCGATCTGGCCGCGTCGAAAGGACACTCTGATATTGTCGCTTTGATTGACGCCGCGGAAGAGAGGCAGAGAGATGCGGAGATGAGGGTCCCCAGAGGTATGTTCCTGCTCTAATTTAAACTGTGTACAGTAATGTGAGTTTATGTTTATTTTAGCACTAGCTGATGCCCACGACTTCGTTCGCTTAGTCTCTATGACTCCAGCGAATTATAAATACGAGAGTGAGGATGTTTGTTACTTAGTTAAGTCAAACCAACTGGACGGATTTTATCAAAGATTTGTGTATGGGTAAAAATCTTCGATTTTTATACCTTAACAGTATATAGAAATGACAACATGGCAGTCTGTGCCATGATGTCATTTCTATATACTTATATTATTGTGTACCTGGTCTCTTAGTGTTCCAAATCAGATGTTCCAGATCTTCAATTTGATACCTCCATAGAAAATGCTTATCAGTCCGCCTTCGCGTCAGCATCTGTCTGAGTGTGGAGCTGGCACAACGTGTCATCTGATACATTTTCACTGGAAACAACCGTAATGTTGCGTGTCTATACATTGTAGCAGAGATGGATTTAAAGCGGACGCAAATGGGTGTAAACGTTTATGCCCGGGAATTCAGACAATGTATCTGACGACGCTTAGGCCCTTCTGGCGTAAACCATACTAGAAACTTGTTTCCGCCCGTGCGTAAATTGAACATAAACTTTTTATCTTAATTGGCGATTTAGAAGAAAAGCCTGCGGTGAAGTTTAATCTTCACCTGCCCTTCGAAATCGGCAGTAGACTTAAATTTAAGTAAATTGTATGTCAAAAATTCAATCAACTTCACAAGAAGTACAAGTGATGAATATCATCCATGAAGATAGAATTTAGATTATAAATTTGGCCGGCGTAAACCATCCTCTGATTACACGCAACAGTGTCGTCGGAAGAGGCGCCGCCCCACGCGCGGCGGAAGGCGGAGGACAGGACACAGCCCGACCAGGGCTTCGCCACAATTCATAGTATGTACTTTCTTTCTGTATGTCATTGCGTTGACAAATTACATCTATGGATCAAAATTAAATCGATACAATATTTTAGGAATACAAGAAATAAAACCACACACCAAAACGAAAATACAAGAAGAAACTCCCAATAAAAGCGAGACAAAGACTGAGGTAAGTAGAGTAGTGTAACTCTTGATTGATTTATTAGATTGTATTATAACTTATTTTTGTCATTTATAATAATGCATGTATGATTTTTGGAAGAAGAAAGGGGAGGCCTTTGCCCTATTAATGGGACACTAACCATACCCTAGAAAAAATAATGTATGGGGTGAAAAATGGAAACACTGTCACGTGTGTTAGTTATTCTCCTATGACGTCAAACTATATTGACCTTTCAATCGTAAATTATAAAGCTTTTAATTTAGTTATCACTGTGGTTGTTTCAAAAAGATCGTATCGTAATAAGCTTATATGTTAGAATAAACAATGTATGTCATACCCAAAATCGATACGCTTTGGGTGTTCCGCAAGGATCGCATTTCGGTCCACTTTAGTTTGTCGTTATTAAGTAAGTGTGGTCGGGCGCAGTCAAAGGCGGCCGCGCTGCTGCGGCGCCACGGCATCACGCTGCTGCCGGCCGACGACGGCGGCACCGTGCTCAGCGCGCTGCAGTGCGGCCGCACCGTCGTACTCTCGGGTGAGGGCTCGTCTACACTCTGGTTACAATCAATGAGGGCACTGCGTGCTCTTGGGATCGACCGATCTTGCCCATTCTCTTTGGTATTGCAATGACAAAATAATGTAATAAATTTAATATCCGTTTTCTACTCTTTTAGTAACTTAAAAAACAGGAACTCGAATTCTTAAAATTTTGTGTTTGCCTAAAAATAAAATTTTCTTCTCAGTATTGATCTTTCAATCAAAAATATTTGCGGTTATCTTAAAACGACCGTATTTCTGAATACTTGTTTATACTACGACGTTGCATCCTTAAGATTTATTGGAGTGTGCTGCCTGGTAAATTATATAGGTACAAATGTCTTCGGATGCAACGTCTCTTATAATTATGATCATCACTTCGATAAATTTATTTCAACTATCAATTATCGCCGCAACAGACGCGGGTAAACTAATGTTGAAAGAAAGCAGCACCCCGCAAGTGGTGTCGGCATCCGCCGCGTCGCCCGCGCCCACCATTTCCACTGCTGGGTCGCAATCGCCGAGTAAGGGAGTGAAGCTGTTCACGCTCAATAACAAGCTGTTACTGCCGAAGGCTCACAAGAATCTGGGGAATGTGCAGGTATGAATTTGAAAGCTATATATAATACGAATAAAATGAGTATGTATATTATTTAATACACGTATAAACAGTGATGTGATATTATATATTACATATTATTTTATTTATATAAAGAACATAAATAAAATCCTGTTTATGTCAGTTCTTATGGAAAGTGTTATGTTTTCCTAGCAAAAGATAATTGTATAATATAGTTTTGGACATTTTATAACACATTGTAATGCAATAGAAATAAATAAATGAATGGTGTCGCAGGTGTCGCAGGTGAAGCTGGTGCAGCTGGCGCGCGGCCGCAAGCCCGGCACGCCGCTCAACATCGTGGTGCACAACAACTCGCACCATCGCCAGAGCCAGAGCGGCTGCGGCGCCCAGGTCTGATGCCGGCGCTCAATACAGATGTCGAACACCGTGCGAAGCGAAGAAGAAAAAGTAGGAAAGCGCCATTTAACAGAAAAGAAGCCGGGAAAACGCTCAGATGAGAGGACTGTACAAGTAATTTAGCGCCAACACTCTTTCTCTCACGATAATAACAGAATTTTACTTCCATAAAACCTATTAGAATCGCCCCCTGTTCTATCTGTTTATCATGGTACAATCTGAAAGAGTTAAAAAATGCACTTTGTAAATAGAGTACACGTAAAATTATAGATCATTTGTAGCGCAAAATAAATCCAACGTCTAATTGCTTTTTTTCACCTACAGACATCAGAGCGACAGTCAGAATCTACAACCAATGAAGATGAAGACAAGGAATCTCTCCGATCACAACTCCAGGCAGCCAGAAAAGCCATCGCCGCATTGACGGCTGAGCTAGCTTCTTGCAAATCTAAACTAGCGCAGTTCGAACGACAGACATAAAAACTTGTACTAGTTTTCAACAGACGACGTAGCCTGTACAAATGTGAAGTCTAAATCGAGCTAGCAAAGTTATAGTGATTAAAAACGGAAACGTATTATGATTCACTTTCATCCCATTTAAATTTAAAATCCCCGTTTAAATAATTGATTCACAAATATAAATGTTTGCTATAGTTTCAATAATGCTTCATATAAACCGAGTGATTACATATTACAATATGTCGATTAACGTTTTGTCCAAATTAATTAAAATAGTCCTTATGATCTAGGTAGAATATGGACGTAAAGTGATATTTGTAAATACGTGTGTTGTTGGTGCCTCGAAACGGGACAGACTAAAAGACCTATTATGTACCTATACGATTGCATGCTTGTAGATTAAGATGAGTATTATGCACAGAAATGGTATTGGTGATTTTTTATTTTTTTACTGTAAAATGATAGCTTTAAGGCCAAACAGTTGTGTTTATCGAGTCTATCACCTTGATTTAAGGTTGCAAAATAAATTGATTAAAACATGTCTTGTTTGTGTTATTTTTACCAAAGTACCAAAAATAAGCACATGCTGGTCTGGAAGTGAAAGAAAAACAATATGCCAGCCGCTTCTCACTCTGCGTTAAATTGTAGTAAATCAAGATTAATGGCTAACTGGAAATTCCCTACAATTTACTATTCAACCTCAATTCTATCAAACGTGGCCATTGAACTTAGCAACCCTTGGCTCTCTTTAATATACAGATTTGATACTGTATTTTTATGTTTAATCTGTAAACATTCCTAATGTTATTGAAATAAAAATCAACATATTTCATACACTTATCATTCTATTTTTAATATAAAACTTTTATAATTTGATCAACAATTCCTTTATTACAAAGTATATACAAATGCGGCACGACCATATTTTCATAATAAACGAAAAGGTTTTGTTACAAAAATGTCATTTTTGACAAAAGCTTCTATTGTCAGAGATAGGTATTCAGCCCATGAAAAAAAAATTTCCATGCAGTAAACCCTAAGATCCTTCGTTGTGAGCCGTTCTTGGTCTTGTTTATTACAACAATGCATTGCCATTGAAACTAAACCCACCTTTAATATTTAATGCCTGTGCAAATTATTGAGACATTCTCTTGTCGGGAGCCGTTCCTAGGTGTATCATGTCATGTATATCATAATAATGTATTGTCATCCAAACTAAATGTGTATATAAAATCTTAGCTCAATCAGTCAACATATCTGATTCAAAATATAGTTACATACATACATTGTGGAGGTAAGCAATAATGGACCATAACATTTTTTGACGTATTCTTTTGGGAATTTCTCTCAGCTACCTATTGATGTACAATTGTCTTTTTTATCTCTGCACTTCATAGGTTGACAAATCGAAAACAGTTTCTTCCACAAACATACAGATCCGTCAAGAAATAGTAGAGGTGACGTACGTGGCTACTTGTGGTGGTTGTGGGCGGCGCGCGCCTGCAGCACGTCGCGGAACTGCGCGAGGATTGCGTTCTCTCGCTTGGCGCGCTCCTCCTTGCTGAACGCGGCCAGCGCGCGCTTCTCGTCCGCGGAGTAGATCTGGTTCTCCTTGCGGATGCGCACCGCCTCCATGCGCCGGTGTCTGCGGACACACGTACTTACATTGTTGCTCCAAATCTAATGAGACAGACAGGGGGCTTACCATCATCTCTTAACGCGACCCACTTTACGACCTAAACTGACCTGCATCGCAAATTCGTACCATCAAGATGATATAATGATCCATTATAGGTAGTGACCACAACAATACGCCAATTCGATTTCATTCACTCATTTTGCATACAATTCCGTACCATCATATGCATTGAGAACGTAAACTGGATCACTTAGCTGTCAAAATTGGAGATTCAAAAAAAGTTACTATTTCAGATAGGTTTCCACGAAAGAAGTCTCACAGACGTGGCGCTATTGTCGCTGAAAACAACGATATGGTCTATCTGTTATTGATAGTTTCTAATTTTGCCACGGAAACTCTGTCGTGGTACGGTTTTTATGTTCCGAACTTTGTGTTTAGATGTTATGACAGAACAAACAAAAAAGTGCGTATTGTTTGCCCAAAATGGTAAGAATTTGATATTGGAATGCAACTCTTGAAACGAGATAAAATATATCGACATCGTATAGACTTATCTCTCCTAAACTGAACTGCCCTACAAATGAATCCTTTGTAATAGTTGATGGTAGGCCCCCAGACTGTAAATAGAAAAGTAAGAACGAAGGTATTTATTATTTAAATGACATTTCTTCAAGTAGACTTAAAAGAGAAGAGTTGAAAAGAAAGACAGATACATGTATTTTTTGTTCAACTAAAGCCACTTCAATTTCATTGTACAGATCACGGGCTCTCCAACAGGTAAACATAGATTTAACCCTTTATTCTTTAGTGGTACAGAGGCTAAAGTTTAGGCATTAAAATGTAACATTAAAATATAACATATATAGAAAAATCAAGTCACATACCTGCTACCACTCATGACATAGCCTACAGATTCGTAGGACGCAATTTCATCTGAGGTAAGTCCGATCTCTCCTCTCCGTGGAATCCTTTTGCCTTCAGCCACATAAGCGGCCATCGCAGCACCCTCTCCAGGCAACAAGGCGCGCCCGAAGTCCTTGTGCCCCAACTGTGGACCCACGCGTGGTGTGGGCCCGAATACTTCTGAAGCCAACTCTGTGTCTTGCTGGTTTGATATGGCAGACTTTGTTTGTGTCTCCACTACTTCATGTTCTTCTGCAAAGAATTAAACATCAAAATGTTTATCTACTTCATCCATAAATGTTATCATAACAATACATTTTTAATAATCACATTGGTATAAAATCAGGGCTAAAGTATCAGATTGACTTACTTCCTTTTTCCACCCACACCTCTTCTTCACTACCAGAGCTGCTGCTGCCACTGCTAGAACCCTTTGATTTCCTTTTTTTTGCTTTTTTTCGAGCTTTCTTCACCTTTTTGAGTTTCTTTTTTAATTTCTTCAACTTCTGTTTTGTGTCCTCTTTGTCTTTGGATTTCTTGCTCTTCTTCTTTTCTTTTTTGCTTGTTTCTTTTTCTGGCTGTGAGGTTTCTTCGTCAGAGCTGAATTGAAAAAAGTTGTCATGTAGTTGTCATGCAACAAAAGTTCCTTTTGTTTGTGCTCCTACCTGTATAACAACCACTGAAAACACAACATACCTACCTACTTAAAACTTCTTTCAAATGTATTAGCCATCAATTAATACTGATGCCAAAAGTAGAACAAAAACCACATCCATACAAACACATTGTAGCGACAAAAGTAGGTATATTGTAAAAAAGAAGTTAAAGCTTACTCTGGCCTAACTGGTGACTTGCCCCACACAGAGGCAACTCCAATTTGTCCAATTCTCTCCCGTTGCTCTCGTCTCGCATCCAGAAACTCCTCTTCTTGAGGTTTGTAGCGACCTCTGGGACCTGGGCCTCCACCTCCTGAAGGAAATAAATTGTCAACATGTTTCTGTGCTACTTGTAAAATATATAATAGCAATCCAACACGTCAAGAAGCCACTTGTAAAAAGCTATTATATATCATTCAATTCAAAATTCTTTATTCAATTTAGGATGATATACATCACTTATTGACGTAAAAAAATTACTTAAACTAATTCAAATTCAAATCATTTATTCCGAAATTAGACCTTCACAGGCACTTTTTCTCGTCAATTTTTATATTTATAGTTATTTCTCACAAGCTACAAACTACTGGGTCTACTAAGTCTACTGCCGACTTCCAAAGCGCAGGTGAAGAAGAAGCGGCGCAACAAACTTCACCGCAGCCTTTTCTTCAAGGACGTCAATTAACAAATTGTAAACATTGTATCTATTAAACACAATTTATGTTTAGGTAATCTTACGAAATACGAACAAACTATGTGTGTAACTTACCTCCTCCTAATCCTCCCCCATGGTCTTCCCTGTACGAGCTGCGGCCGCGGTCCCTCTCAGCGTATGGCCGCTCCCTGTGATGGTCCCGACTCCTGTCTCGTCGCTCTCGACTCCTGTGTCTATCGCTAGGACTCCGATGGCGATCAGTACTGCGTCGACTCCGTTCGCGGTTTCCCGCCATTGCGCTTGAAACCTTATTGTCTAGATGACTTTCGAAAACGGTTTTGATTATTTGATAAGGGTACGTAGTTGAATTATCTATTGGATTTATCAACAATTCGAGAAAATCAGGAAAACAAACAAATCCAATCCAAATTTAACATTTCAGTCAATTGACTTTTGTTTGTTTGACATTGATAGTTAAATTTCTTTTGCAACTTGGCTTGCAACTGCAACCTTAGAGAAAAGAACAGAATGACTGCAACTTATGCTTGCAAGCAGTCAATCTGTCATAAAGTGTAGGTAGTGTCGTGCGTATGTCTTTGGTGATTAGTGTTGCCGCTCGATAGTCCACTATCGATATTTGTGTAAAGCAATAGTAATAGTATCGATATATTTATCAATAGTGTCGATACTATCGATAGTATCGATAGCTTCGTTACCGTAAATACTATCGATAGTGTCGAAGCTCAATATCGAATACAATATTGATGCTGAGCATTCCAATAACAATCAATATTATCGATAGTATCAAAAATTGTTATTTATTACAATAGTCATAGCTGATACTATCGATAGTAATTTCGACATTGAGCTACAATACTATCGATAATATTGTAGTATATTCATACTATTGTACCAAACTAAGCTATCAATAGTAGCGACGGTATCGTTAGGCATACCGATATTATAGATGATTTCAGAGGTCAACTATCGATAATCGAACTATCGATAGTTTTGCAACATTATTCAAGTGCGTGTGCTATCAAAGTACTATACTACCTATCCGGTACTATACGGAGTACCTACTAATTAAAGTATTACTGCACATTTATCCCGCCAGAGTACAGTCAGTAAACGGTCGAAAAATAGCTAGGAACACTTCACACGTGAAGATTTATATGGACTTCATACAGGTAAGATCTTTAGTCAAAATCAAGTTTATATCAGTTGACCAAATAATGCAGAACATAATCTAAAATAGAGTTATTATTTTCAGGATAATCCACTAAATCCTTCCTTTATCTTTTAAACTCGCACCACGATTACGTAGAAGGCATTTTTGGTCGTAAATCTGCAACAATATTGAAAATTCGCGCTTTTTGCCTCCATTAGCAATGTTTGAATACCTTAGAACTATTACAAACCAGTAGCGCCATCTACGCTGAGCTTTGCGTAATATGCCCTATAGTAGGTACTCCGGAGTACCTACTACATTGACAATATATTTTAGATTATGTTCTGCATTATTTGGTCAACTGTGGTCATAAACTGTTATAAACTTGATTTTGACTGAAGAGCTTACATGTATGAAGTCCATATTTTAATAAGTCTTCACGTGTGAAGTGTTCCGAGCTTCTTTTCGACCGTTTACTGGCTCGACAATTTTACAGCATGAGACGTATTCCATAGTTTTCGAAGTTTTTTTATCTTATGGAAAACGATTTTTCCGAAAATTTCGGCACCCGAATATGCTACATTGTTGTATATTTCCACAAAAGAATGCTTAATGAAAGGTTTATTAAAGAACTCTAAAATAAACTTTTTAATCAACATAGCAAAAGGCGGCAAAGCTTTTGTGTACCTAACATACAGTGCTGTACTCTGGCGGGTTAAATGTGAACAAATACTCCCAATAGGGAGTATTTGTGGAATACCATGTCCGGACCTAGTGCTTTTTTTCGTCACGTTGGTACCTATGTAATGTTCTAATTCTGTGGTTGGTCTTGGTAAACAAGCTGTTTTGTTTTGACATGACTGACATCGTGTGACGTCTTTCCGTGTTTTTGATTGAAGTATCGATTCGGTCAATTTTCAAAACAAATTTGTTTAGGTTCCTACCTAGTTTAATTTTTCGATAAAGTGAGGTTTACATTCAAATTCAAACGAGTTATGTAAGACAATGAAGTTATCGACTCCAAGATATACATTTTGTTTGTTTTTCCAATTTGCTTTCATTATTCTCGATTTAATTTTCAACTGCGTTACTTTATTTCCCAGAAGTCGCGATGGCCTTCTTGTTTTATTCATGTAAGACAAAACATTATCTTGTAGCAACTAGGCACCTATCTATTGTAGTAATAAACGAATAATAATTATAAATTAATGTATTTCTGTGCAGATTTCAGGATCTTTTTCTGGTGCTATCAATCACAGCTATGCTTATGACGTTTTTCTCAACATATCTCTTTCAAGTAAGTAATTTTATGACCAGGGCAATTTTTTTCCTTATCCAGGAATTAAATCAACTTTATAGCAATATTCAATCTTATGAAAAATTCTTTAGTTATTTTTTCTTCCTGTTTTTACTATATACAAGAATGCTTTCAGATCAAAATCAGAACACTTGATTAATAAACTATGACAGTTTAGAACTAATACAAGTATTCTCAAGTGTATTTATTCTGTAAGGGATAAAGTTTGGTCTCTATCTATAAACATAAAAATTTAAGCCATAATGTAACACAGCATACTATGGCATAATGATTTTTAAGAACATTCACATTACAAACATTCTTACACATAATGGTTTATGCATAACAATTTGAACCATAACTAACCTAACCCAACCTAAAAGTTAATTATGCCACATTTACCCGTATGCCAAAAATCAATTATTCCTTAGACCTATTATGCCAAAATTGTTATTGTTTGGCCCAGGCAGGTTTGGTAGAAGTGTTGGTCCGCAAGTTCCGCGCGGCGGGCGCGGTGTGTGTGCTGTACTTGTGCGTGAGCGTGTGTCTGCACGCGGCGTGGCTGCTGCAGCGCTGGCCGGAGCCGCACGCCGCCACGCCGCCCGCGCTCGTCTGCTTGTTCGCTCTGCAGAGATGTTGTGAGTACATTTACTTCCTTCAGAAATTCTAATCCTCAGGGAATGTTATGAAGCCAGTAAAAAAAATATACATATTGTGGCTACTTTCTGGTAAAATAATGGACTGCCATTTTGACTAGAACCTAAAAGAAGAATTTTGTCAAAATTTCTTTTGTAGTTACTGCATTTGCTATTTTGTACAAAATGAAAATTTTTCTCTACATGGTTATTTAACTAATAAGCTAAGTAAATATTATATTGTAAAGAAAGATAGAAAAAGTTTATTGGGCTAAACAAAACACATTTACATATCATACAAAAAGCAGAGGAAATTATATAAAAGAAGATATTAATGGCTTATAATAACATCTATGGAAAGAATGCTACATTACTTTCCTATGAACTTCAGAGGCTTTAGTTAACTAGTCATACAGTGAATTACCGACTTCAACAAAAGTTGAAACTTGCAGTGTCTCCATGGTACTACTTCTTCTACAAGCGCGCGGCACTGAGAGTGAGCGACCCCCGGTTCTACGAGGACATCGACTGGATCAACCGGCAGCTCACTCCGCGCACTCACTGACTCACTACTAACATGAAACTGATGATTAGACATTATACTAACTTGCTACAGAAAGCCAGACATTTGGTACTAGTATTTCCTGTACATAATATACATATATATTGAGTAATTACATGTTTAAGAACTTCTTGAATACTTACCTTGTTGTGTGAAATTAATCACTAGTTACTATGATTATCATATTAGCTTTATGTGAACTATGAAAATTGATATTCAACATTATGTTACATCTAGTCACAAACCATAATAATCTTAAGTGATGAATGTAAATAAGTGTTTAATAAATGTTCTTGACTGCTATATTACAAACTCTTATTGTATTAGCTTACTGCTGCTATTCCTCTACTTACTGTTACATTACCCTTTAATTTCATGGACTTTTGTACAATCTAAAGAAAGCGAGAGCTTTCATGTGCGTACATTTTTTATACAATGCACGCGAACAGGCATTAGGTGTGTCGCATCCGCATCACACTCCTAATGGGATGTGGTCACCGCCGCGTTTTGACGGCTTCGTGTTTATAAAGCATTGTTAGGCAAATGTAAAATTAGTTGTGGTAGAAAACAGACAAATGAAACGAAATGTTCAAATATAATATTTTACTGAAGCATATTTACTAGTAAACCATACATATTAACTCGTAACAAAAATCACATTTCTCTGATTCTAATGGATAAATAAGTCATCTACATATACTGACTGTATGGGGCGGTACAAAGCTAGCTATTGTTTGTCGTTTCTTCTCTGTTTAATCGTATCCATTCGGGGGACGAAAAATGATGAAAAGTATAGTCATCATCATTATCATCATCGTTTTATATCAAATTATTACAACTCTGTTATTAGATAATTTTTTTTGGTAATTTTCCTGATTTTGTTAGAAGCATATTCTCGATATTGTATTGTCTTTTGATGTTTCATGTTGATGAATCACAAATCGATTAGAACCAGGTTTTATCTGTGTTCACTTGTTTTTTTTTTTTCGAGAAAAGTTCTTATTTACACAGCATTTCTTATACAATATGAAGAGAAAGGCAACGATTTGCATCATTTGTACTGCGTTAAGTCTCTTTTTTTTAATTATTGGCGTTATAAGTCAAATAATCTCATGCATCTACAAAATTTTTGGATGGAGCTAATAATTTTACTTCCTTATAATTTACTACACATCAAAAAGCATTTCAATGTTTGTTATTGAAAGAAAGAAATGCTCGCTACATCGACGAATTTACGTATTTTGCCAAGTTTTATGAGTTATAGTTTGATATAAGATCGGGCAGGAGGTTTTGGAAACAAGTAGTGTAAGTGTAAGGAACTAGGCGTTAGATTCAGCAAATATTATTATTTATGAATAAGAGCCTGAATCTAAGTTGTAACGCCTGTAAGCATTAACATCACATAGTACTTTAGTTCACTCCATACAGGATTCCTCTGTAGAAATCGGTATAGTCTATCTAAAAAGAGCAGAAAATTTGTTTTTAACAAAGTACAGGCTAACAGCACATCAACCTACCCAAATTCATTGCAAACTTGCCGGACAGAGGTTCATGGAGGGTAACTTGATGTGCTGTTGACTACATATATTTTGACCATTGTAATACCAAATAGAATGTTCAACGTTGGGCGATAGACAATCAGTGCTGCAAGCCAAGAAAAGAAGACACAGGGCCCTTTTTATTTTGTAATCTTTATAGACGGACTGTACAGTGTACGTACAATGTAGATGGCTAGTTCGTCACGCGCGAGTCACGTGACGCGAGTCGTCACTAGAACATGGCGCGACACACCGGGCAGTTGGACTTCTTGCTCGTTGTGAACCATTTGCGCTGCAAAGTATAATCACACGATGTAAAGACCGATCTGTGAAAGTGGACCGTTTGGACGAGTAAACTGATCGGGAAAATAGACCGATCTCACCGGAGGGAAATCAATCAAAGAAGCACACTATTCCATAGATTTAGTATTAAACTATTTCTACTTATGTGAGAGAAGAAATAAATTATAAAACAGAGTATCAGGTAAATAGGATATCTTTATACCTTTTCTTGTACATTTTCTTTATACAACACAGGATACAACTTGTGATCGAAAAATATTCAGATTTTGAACCCGTTGTAACTTTACAGGCTCGGACAAATTAGATATACTCAACGCAGTACTCACCAAGCAAGCGTTGTGAAACTTATTCTTGCACTGGTTACAGAAGACTTTGGGCAGCACGCCCTCTCCCGGGTGTAGGCGGCAGTAGCAGATGTAGCACTGCGGCGCTTTGTCCATCTTGGCGCCGACGGACGTGACCCAGAGCGAGATGGCGCTGAGCAGGTCTCCGTTCTGATAGCCGAGATACACGGCCAGCCACTGCGCGCCGGCCGCGGGGCCCGCTAGCGGCGTCTGCACGCGCGGCGGCGTCAGCGGGTGCTCGCGCGAGAACGTTATCGTCAGCCGCAGCGGCTGATCCTGGAACGTCGTTCGTTCATTCATTCTAATGTAATGGACGTCTGGTTATCGTTTTGGGTGTCGTACAATTAGTAGTATAAAAAAAACTGTCATTATTTCAGAATGTCATCTACCAATAAGCCCTTTATCTAGCTAAATGTGGCCAGCTAACTAATTCGACTGCAATTCAGTTGCGCATTCGGACCCGTCTTTCTACGATGTGTCTTCAGCGTCTTCTCATGTTCTCCACATAACGCTCTGTAAACCGGACAGCCTTGAGGGTCACGTTTCTGGATGTCGAAGTCAGGGAAAAGAAGCAAAGAGCTGGACGAATGTGACAAGAACTTCTACACGCAGTAACGTCCAACAGGCCTTAAAGCAGGCGCAAGATCGTATCAGCTGGATGGATCGTACAGCTCATCCATGAGGATACGTTCGAGTGTAGGAGAAATGTCAGACGTAGTAGCGTGAGGTTCACCTCGACGGTGTGCACGGCCTGCGCCTCGCCGGCCGCCGCCAGCAGCGTCAGCTCCGTGTCCACCAGCGACCGCGCGCGCCGGCTCGCGCGCTGGAACTGCTGCTTCAGCAGCTGCGGCGCGATGGCCGCCGCCGTCAGCTTGCCCAGCATCCGCGCCGCCCTGCGTACGACCAGATTGTTTATTTCGCTTTCACGTGTAGAGACATAGTTAAATAAATACAAATTTCGATGCCTCGTTGGGGCTTGGTGTCTTTCTTATGGATTATTTTATGTGGGTCGGTCGGGTTCATATCGGAGGACCAAGTACGGGTTTACATTTGACTTCGATAGTGAGAAGTGTCGAGTCGAACGAGACGCAACGAACCAATCACATTGGGGTGTGGTTATCGTTGCGTTACAATGGCACACTGTTATTGGTTAGCTTCGTCTCACTAAACGCACTGAACCAACCAAAGGACATCTTTGGTCATTTAACGGACAATTCTGAACTTTTGTTTTGTCAACAGTTTGTAATCTGTGAAATAAATGTGTTCTTCTATTTTTCGTTTTATTGTAGAGGTCGAAAGAACAGTTTTCTTTAACTAAAGGAGTAAACTAAGGAATAAGAAACGTGAGGAAACTTGCAAACTGCTTGAAAGTTTCCTGATGTGAGCACATGCTACTAAACGTTGATAGGTAGTCGTACAAGTCATGTCAGATGCGTTAGGCGACTCGAATAAAATCGGACACCAGTTTTATTAGTAACATACTCGGAAAGAAAGATCGACTAAAGTGTTTAATTTTTTTGATTAAGATATAAAATGAATGAGATAGGTCAGACCTGGGAGTCCAGGCGGCCCAGGCGGCGCGCGCCAGCGCCTGCCCGGGCCCGGCCAGCGCGTGGTAGAGCGCGCGACACGACAGCGCGCTCACGTCGCCCAGCCCGCCGCAACACCCCGCCTCCGCCTCTGCGGGCACGACACACGCGCGACTCAGCCATGTGCCCACTTTATATGAGGCTCTCTCTCTCTCATCTGCGCGTTTTCCTGGTTTCTTTCAAGTCGTTGAGTGTCAGAGTCCAAGTCTGGTTCCTTAATTTTTCGTCTCCACTTTGCATGCTCGTCGGTATCCCTAGTTGCTAGACCAGTGGTACGCATATCACGTATAGCATGTTAGCCTCCTTCACTTCTCTTTACCGCAAGGAAACACCAACAGTTCAGCCGGAAAAACTTGTACGAAGGGTTTGTCAATGTCGAAACGTTGACAATGAAAATATTTTCATATTATGAAGGACTGTATCTGTATTAATTTCCAAAAGTAACTTTTGCCCTTCATCTCCGTCCTGTGTAAGCACATACTTTACGGGATTGCTCGCTGTCAGCTCGCGCCTTGTCTAGCTCACTTTGAACGAACGACATATGGCCGGGTGCGAGAGGTGCGAATAAGCGCACTATTAAAAAGCCTAACAGATACGAAATTAAGGCGGAACTTAATTTATACTCTGTATGCGTTATAAATATGAGTACAAATGTGAAGAAGCGTTTGATGAATTGATGAAGAGAATACTCACTTGAATTATTAAATCCCATACTGCTGGCTGGACAAAGACAAGTGCATTCGGGATCATACGGTCTAAAATATCATTAGCTGTGCTCCGGGATGACATTAATTTTTTTCCCAAAAATACATTTTCGACAAAAGTTTCTATCGTCATCATGCAATATCACACAAACTAAACGTTTATACACAACTTTCAGCTTAGTGTGGCCTGAAGAAAAGGCTTCAAAAAAGATTTTATCTAAACAAATATACGTGCTCTCAGGTATTGTATGTTTATATGTTTTAAAATGCAAATATTACATTTTTAACTTACGATTTATTCCATTGCTAGGGTATTATAAGAATCCCTTGTAAAAGCTTTATTTGCTTTATTCCATGGATAGCGCTCTTTTTCCTGATATGCTTGTATGTCTCCATATTTGCACTATCAATTTACTGTGAAACAATTTACGTTTGTTATTTATAAATGATTGAGGCGTAGCAACCAAAGTGTTGTCAATTGATAAGACCTTGGGTGCTGCGCTCAATACATGAGAGCACACTACAATGTATGTTAAAACATAGCTTCACTGGCATTTCCCCGGTCTATGTGTATTGCCAAACGGACCGGCAGTATCAGGTCGTTTGAACAAAAATTGATAATACATTTGTCGATGGCAATTGATGCCATCGAGAGTTAACTGGGAACTGTGGATAAACAAATTGATATACTGGTTGGCCAACTGTCGTGACACAGTCGACATTGCCGTCTTCGTTACGTCATCAATTTGAGGGTAAATATGACATTGATAATGACAACAAAATATTTTCATCAAATGTTCATGGTCGTTCATGGAATTGAATGGAAATGGAGAGATATGAGGATGGACTGCGTCACAAAAATAATGAATAGGAAGTGAAACAGCAACCGATAGAAATAGCAAACTGACTCAATAAGAAATTTATAAAATTAAAGCACAAGGGAAATTAGCATCACTCACCATCGAGAGTTAACTGTGGACTGTTGACAAATAAATTGACATACTGGTCGGCCAACTGATTTTCGTCATTGTTTACGGCGAACGCAAACACTTCTTGTGGTAACAACCGCACTGCGCATGTCAGCAGTAAGTCTGTATATTTTTCCTGCCTGATGGATGGAAAAATAATTTATGTATAGCATATTTTAATTGAAAAATATATTTTAATTGACAAACTTTAAAAAAATATTAGTGGCTTCGCTCGGGTAAAAATAAAATAAATTATACACCTGGAGTTTCCTCAGGAATTACGTACAGTATTTATTGGTGAATACCGTACGAAAATCCATCCGGGAGTTTTTGAGTTTATCGCATCCATACAGATAGACGGACAGACGCGACAGGGTGACTTCTTTTTTTAATAAGTATCAAAAACAAATACGAACGGAGAACTTTTTAAATTCGCTAAAATGAAACAATATTTTGGTAAAAAGTCCAGTGTGATGAGAAGACGAGAGGAGACGAGACGAACCTGAACAGCTGTATGTAATGGTGCGTGAGGTCGCCGCGCGCGCGCGCGCACACGGCGTGCACGGCGTCGGCCGCCAGCAGCGCGCCCAGCGCCACGCTGCGGCTGTCCGCGCCGCAGCACATCTCGCACGTCGCCTCGCCCACTCTGTGCGATCGCACGATCCTTAGACGAGTCGGGTGACACCTCTCTCTCTCATCTTCATGTATTCTCAATTTCATTCCCGGTGCCTGACATCGACCCATTTTGGGATTGCGGTTGTTGATTATCAGCTGCCAAGGCTATAATCATCTTTTACGACATCCACGGGAGGATATGGATTGGTTTTATTCTAGAACAGGAATCGCATACATGGCATTCAACTTAGGATACCTATTTAAAACTGACTACCACCGATTTTCACAGCGCAGGTGAAGATGAAGCGACGCAACAAACTTCAGCGCAGCCTTCTCTTCGAACACGTCAATTGACTAAAATTATAATTAAAACTATTATTTATACGAATACTAACTGTTTACCCGCGGCTTCGCCCGCTTCAATGCTCTCGGGAACACTTTTATCTTCGTATTGAATATGATAAAATCTACAAATGTTGTCAAAAGTACATGGTTGTCAATATTGATGTAACACGACGGAATTGTGTTTGGACCTGTCTAAATGACGTTATATGCAGCGATTATTATCATGGGGAGCCATCTGCGAATTGAAGTTTGGAGATCAGTATACGGAAACCCTCGCGGCTTTGGGCCGCTATTTTCAGTGGGTTGTATCTAAGTCCGGTCCAATCCTTTATGTCATCAAACCACTTTCGTCGAGGGCGGCCAGGAGGTCTTTTGCCAGGGATTTTGCCTTCAAGAATCAGTCTTAGAAATTCAAACTGGGGTCCCCTTTGTATGCAGCGATGTTCACATTTATTTCGACCTGGTGATAATTCCCAAAAGGAGCAATGGATTTTCATACAAATTTTCAGGCCGGTTTTTGTTCGACTGCAATTACGTACTTTCACTTGAAGTTTGAACATGGAATTTTATTTTTTCAGATCAGGTGTCGTATAAACAAAATAATAGTTACTGAATGTCGGGCAGCGCCAGGTCCAGCAACTCCAGCAAGTTGAGGTAGTGCTCGTGGAAGTACGAGAGGCTGAGCGCGGGCGGCGGCTGCGGGGACTCCTCCGAGTTGTTCTCGCTCCACGTCGACAGCTTCTGTGCTGTACAAACGAGATAGTCCACTATGTTTTTGGCATACCAACAGCTGTGTTTTCATAATGGTCACGTAAAATAAATCGGAAAGCTTTTACGGAGAACTTTTGTAAGTATTTTTCGGTGTATGATTTCTAGGATTCTAAGAATTTGTAAATAGAGGTTATCGAGCATGCTCATTGCGCATTTTATGTATACATTACGCATGCTTTTTAAATAATTTATTTTACCAGACAATTTATTAGCACCAGATCAATTCGTATAGTTTAGGTTTAAAGATCGATTAAGAAAAATAGTATATAAAAATCTTTTTTACCATCCTCAAGCACCAATTCGGTGGCCAAAGCGCTCAAGAGTCCATGCGCGAGGTACTTGTACCCTCGATGGCAGGCGCGGGTGAGCGCGGCCGCGGCGCAGCGCACCACGCGCGGCAGCTGCAGCGCGGTCGAGCGCAGCGCGGCCCACTGCAGGCTGTACGCGGCCGTCGTCAGCGCCGACAGCGCTCGGGACACGTGGCACGATATTGGGCCCTCCGGAGGAGAATCTGTTCCGATGGTAGCGTGAAATATGACTACTGTTTTCACATATAAAAATCCCATAGACACATGTTGAAAGATCGGTGAGGCAAATAAACTACCTTCGGAACTACCGCACATATCTGCGAGTGGATGCTTGAAAAAATGAAAAACTTGATAAAGACGACGACACACTCACCCAAGATTTGAAGTATGACGTTGAACAAGTTGGTGTGTATATCTGGCGAGAAGATGTCTCTCCACTCGTCGATGAGCGCGGCCACGTGCGGCGACGGCTGCCGGCGCTCGCACTCCTTCGGTAACGCGGTCATGAACTCCCTGACGCTGCGCAGCAGCCGCAGGGACGACACGCAGAGGAGTGCTGTCTGTTAGACGAATTATATTGCTTGAGCTCAGAGCCGATATATGTATACGGCATATTCGACAAACAAATGTTAAAATAAATTGAAAATAGTAATTGTTCTTTAGCAAATCTTGACCTTGGACAAAGTTTGAGCGTTGCAAGTTAAGGAGAATACAAAAGTAGACATTATGCGCTTCTGATATATTTGGACAAAACCGTTTCTGCCTTCGTATAAAAAAATAATAGGTCGATATCGCTCAAGACAAAAGTATCGCTTTATGAAAAAGTCGGAAACGCACAACTAGAGATAACGACGACACTCAACGGCGGAGGAAGTGAAGAACCCACCTTAGTGGTATGCAGTTTGGTGACCGCGGTCACCAGTGAGCAGAGGGTGATGGTGGCGAAGTCCCAGTGCGGCGCCGACAGCCGCCAGCCGCGCTCCGCCAGCAGCCGCGCGCAGTACTCCGCCCACGCCGCGCTGCACACCGCGCCCGCCCACGACACCGCCCTAGGCTCTCTGTCATGTGCATCTTTGTTTCTTATGCAGGATGGAGATAAAGGACCGTCCGTATCGATATTTTCATCTCGTAAACGTTTAGATTAGAAGAAATATTTAATGATAACGAGATTTTGAAACTGAAGGCTAACAGAATATAAGTAGTTTTATGGAAAATCGAAAGGCTCTCATATAGCGGCAAAAATTTTACAAATTCACTATTTTATTAAACAAATATACAGAAACACTAACAAAAAATATATACTCGCCTATCTCCAATAATGACCTTCTCGAACTTATAATACAGGTCCACCATGACATCAGGTTCGGCGTCCCCTTGCGCAGCCAACATCGCGTCGTTCGCGAACTGTTCGCGAATTTCTTTCGGCGCTTGTTCGGCTTCTAGCGACGCGAACGCTGCTCGTAACATTACTAGGTGCGCCGTGCGGAGTGCGGCGGACGCGGGAGGGGGGGATTCTTCGGAAGAGGGAGTTGAGGGGGTTGAAGGGGGCAGCCAGTGGAGATTCGCCTGAAGTTGAAAGTGAATGCATTTATATTTTACACAAAAAAATTATTGTGAAAATGAAAAATTTACGATTGACGCTAATTCTATAATCAAATAAAATTGTTTACTGTTGGTAATTATTTATCTTCACAAACTAAAGCCATATGCCATAATACACATTTACAATCCATACATTTACAAACATACCTGGAGACTATGATACAGCCCATTGCCAGTCACAATTTCCGCCAAATTATCCAAATCTACATTAGCAGAATCCAACACATCAACCGATTGGTTGTCCGACTGATCCATCGACTTCGCTTCATAATAACTTCTCGCGTAAGCCCAATAGTAACCCTCTTTTGCGGCGCGCTCGGATAAGGAAAGTAGTATTTGTCGACGTAAAGTTGTGGGAGTTTCTGATATTATGTCTTGGAATGCTACGTCAAGTTTATATTTCGCACGCTCAATTATTTCGTAGTGAGGCCACTGGAAAAAAAACATGAAAATTATTTTTTTTAACTATTTGATAGTGAAAGAAAATTTATTTAACCTTTCCTAACTGACAAAGAATATTGTAAAACTTGATTTATTGAACGAAAATTTTTAACTACTTACAAATGCATATCCCTCATGTAGAGAATGTACAATGAGATATTCCCGCAAGACGCGACAAAACTCCGCCTGTATGTGTTCATCCTTCAACAGAACGTTGCACCACGTCTGCTCAATGTCCTCGCTCGGTTCGTCAATGTCCGGCCGGTGGAGGAGCAATGTTCGAAGGGATAGCGCTCGGAACATTATGTCTGTTAGACGATTTACCTTAAATACAATAAAAAATGTCACAAGACATTGAACATGCATTGATATGCATGTTCAATGTCTTGTTAATGATCATTTATAAATATGAACATGTTGATACATGTTCATATTTATAAATGATCTCCACTAGTATTCTGAATGCGATTTGGTTAAAGAATAGAAGAGCCACACCCACCAAGTCACCTCTCTTCAACTCGTCAACATCATATTCATCGCAATCCTTCACAATTTGCCTGATCGCTTCATTATCATCTCCAAACGGACAACTTAACTTGGACACGATACAATCATATCTCAAAGCAAACACGTCCAAACTTGACGATTTCTCGACAAGTTTTGAAGATTGTTCGAACAGTTGGTCGATTAGTTGCACTATTTCTTCAGTATTTGATGGGACTTGTTGTTCGCATTCGGTGAGGAGATAGGGGCAAAGCGATGTAGCGTGGTCGATTGTTGATATTTTCAAGTCTTCTGACCTGTTGAAATAACAAAAGAATAAAAGGATACCGTCTTTTATTTATTTATTTTATTTAGGTTATTTTAAAACCCGGGCAAAGGTACAATACTCGTATGCTATCACTACTGTATTAATATGTAGTATGTATAAACTGTGAATGTTTGTGAGGATATTTTTTACTCTATCACAGTCTAGTCTGAAACGATCGAGTCAAAACTCAGTGAGTTATGATCCGGTTAGACATATGAATACGTTGTCTTGTCTAGCGTGTCCTATAACCAGAACGCTGAAGGACCTGTATATGTCCAAGACGAAGATAAGACTCACAGTGTGCAGCAGAAGGCCTCAGTAAGGAGCGCGCGCGCAGCGTCGGCGACGAGCGCCGCGCGCGCCTGCAGCCCCGACAGCCCCGCCAGCCCCGCCCCGCGCGCCGGCAGCCCCGCCAGCCCCGCCAGCCCCGCCAGCCACGCACCGCGCGCCTCCAGCCACGACTCCAGCGACAGCGCCGGGGACCCGCGCTGCCCGAGTTACATTGCAATCTTACATGTTATAAAAACGAGTCATCCGTGTCGCGTCTGTCTGTGTGATCGCGATAAACTACCGGACGAATTTTTGGTTTCCACCATAGTTAGACTGTCATTCCAGAAGATTTTATCTGAGTAAACGGCACAGGCCGCTAATATAAGCATGAAAGGAACAAAAAACAATGACAAATTGTAAACTGGCATCTCAGTATTACACTGGACGTGATAGCCCAGCAATGACGTCAGACGTCGGTCACCTTTTGTAACGTCAGAGGTATAAGTTCTTCACAAATCTGATGAATTCTTATAGCTGTTATTAACATTCAATTTACTGTAGCCCTTGTAGAAAAAATGACGCAACACCAGTGCTGATATATTTTGTATGAGCTTTTTGTTACTTGAAAAATTTCAAACAAAACGTTTCAAAACAAAAGTTTTTTACAAGATCCGTAGTTAAAATGAACTTACTGATACCCTAACTGGTTCAAAACGTATTTTGCCTCCTAAACACAACATTTCATTAGGGATATAACTTACTTGTATCGTCAAATTAATTTTAAACAAGGTGATAAGTAACGTGGTGTAATTGTCTGGCGGCTTGTGCGCCAGCGTCGTGGCTAAGTGTGATAGTGTCGATATGAGTCGCTCCGACTTCTCCTCAGACAGAGACATCATTAGTATGTCCACCACAGATGACACAGTCGCTTCGTTCACCAACAATTCTAAGTAAAGAAAAAGCACATGTGGCATCGCATTGATACAAATTTTATACAGAGGAAGGCAGTAATTAATAACAGCTGCGAATTTAGTTTAAGTATTATACGGTTAATAAAAGGAGACATCGTGAGGAAACCTGCACACTGGTTGGCAGTATAAGTTCACTAGTGGCGTATGCGATTGCTTGCCACGGGACGCGGCGCGTTTTACTTTAATAAAATCGGACACCAGTTTTAGTAATTAACACACTCGAAAAGAAGAGAATGAGACTGACGAGATTATGATTTTTCAGTAGATTTTCGAACACAACACACTGGTCCTTTACATAACCTCGAATAGAGAAAAAAAGCGAGATAGTGACCATCATTATGATCCGGCGTAAGCGCAAGGAGCAGCAAGTTGGCGTCGCTCGCAGAGAGCGCGCGCGCGGCGGCCGCGAGCGCGCGCGCCGCACTCGCGCCTCGCAGCCACGCGCGCGCGCCCGCGCGCTCCACGTGTCTGTGCGACAGAGACCGCACTAGCGCCCATTTGCATACTTCATCCTGCGAAGAGAGACAACATTCGGCTTCATTACGATCGTTAACCATAGACAAAGCACGAAAAATTTAATTATATGTTATGTCATAATGTCTATGATTGTCGATGGGAATTAAAAAAAACATTTTTTGACACATGTAATGTCAGTGAAAAAATATACCGCGCTTTTGATTTCACCTACATGTCGCATTTTTATTTTCGTCCTTACATAAATTAAATTGAAAACGCAACATAGTTATCAACTTAGTTCGTATGAGCCAGCATGAGTCGTTTCCTGAAGCTTATGCAGCATTGAAACGAAAGCAATTTTTCAAAAGGGACGCACATTTGTCTCGATTAAATCTCTTTGTAGATATCAGGAAAACATAATGCGAGTTGGAGGTCGCATACAAAACTCTCTTAAATTTGCTTATGACAAATAATTTCCTGTTTTATTGTCATCTAAACATCATTTTACCCGTTTGCTATTTCAGCACGAACACATTGCGCACGCTGCACGCCGCTTCCCAACTGCTCCTGCACACGTTACGCGAAAAGAGGTGGCCAATCGGTGGCCGTTCACTCGCCAAGCGTGTTGTGCACTCTTGCATAAGATGTGCACGCTTACGAGCTACAACACTGCAGCCTATAATGCGTTCATGCGTTGCGGCGTTGATTATTGCGGACCTGTGCTCGTGCTGGATCGCAAAGGTCGGGGCTCGCGACTAAATAAGGCATATATTTGTCTATTTGTATGTTTTGTTACGCGCGTCGTACATTTGGAGTTAGTCAGCGATCTTTCGTCCGATGGTTATTTGTTAGCACTTAAGCGATTTATCTCGAGACGTGGAAAACCATGTGAGATTTTTTCCGACAACGGCAAGAATTTCATAGGATTGATGAACGAATTTGGGAAGTATTGAAGACTTGCACAGACGATATTAAAGAATACGCAACTTCTGTTAGCATCAAATTTAAAATGATTCCAAATTATACCAGCACTTCGGAGGGCTATGCCGGTGTGAAAAGCTGCAAACATCATTTACGTCGTATAGTTGGCAATGCGCACCTTACATTTGAAGAGTTTACTACAGTATTATCACGAGTTGAAGCTATACTTAACTCTCGACCTTTAACGCCTGTGTCAACAGACCCTTACGACTTTCAGCCGTTAAGCCCCTCACATTTCTTGGTTGGACGTTTGATGACTGCACCAGTGTTTTTTGATTTGATGGATGTTTCCACAAACAGATTATCGCGGTATCAAAGAATAGAACAGATGCGACAACACTTTTGGGTATAAAGAGTACGTATCAGAGCTACAGACAACATGTAAATGGCACCAGCACAGGGGAGACCTAAATGAAGGGAATCTTGTCCTGATAAAAGATGATAAACAACCACCGTTGAGATGGAGCCTCGGGCGAATAGTACAAACTTATCCAGGGAAGAACGGAATCTCACGTGTAGCAGACATTCGCATGCAAAACGGAGTTACTCGTCGAGCCTTTTCTAAAATCTGTCTTTTGCCGGTTGAAGAGGATCTCGTCTCTAACTTGGTATCTATTTCGTGTTGAAAGTCATTACTTTCAAGGCCGGGAGCATGTCTATGATTGTCGATGGAAATTAAAAAAAAAAAAAAAAACATTTTTTGACACATGTAATGTCAGTGAAAAAATATACCGCGCTTTTGATTTCACTTACATGTCGCATTCTTATTTTCGTCCTTACATAAATTAAATTGAAAACGCAACACATAGCTAATATACAATGAAATCGTAAAAATCTTTAAATAAAATATACCAAATATATAAATATTGGTTTATAGTTTTAATTCTTGACGCTTTAAAATCATTATGTTACATTCCAATAGAAATATTCAAATGCATGTAAAAATGGTCGCGAACACAATAGTAATGAGTTTTTACAAAATTGTGACCATTACATTTTGAAAGGAAATATTACATTGTAACACTGGTTGAGTCATGTACTAATTAGTGGCATATTAAACATGTTATCCTAATAAATAACACAAAGCAATACTACAAAGACATATGAAATGAATAAAAACTTACCTGCGTAAAAGTAGTGAATGTCGCGTCTTCTTCCTCTTCAGTCATGTGCGTCAACAGCAGGAACACGACGTCCATCACAGCTTCGCCCCTCGTGTCGGCGTCACTCAACCATGGCAATAGAACCTTCTCGAATAATCCATACACCGTATTCGCTCCTAAATGAAGCGCTATCGCCACTATAGATGATTTTGATAAAGAATATAATAAAGGATATAAATTGGGAAGGATCGTGTTAGGCGCGTTGGTGTCGCGAGCTATTTCGATGTATCTTGCGCAAACTTGCTCGGTCGCTGTGGCCAAGTTGTGGTAGAATAGTTCCATGTCCGCCGGTTCTGTCGGGGTGACGGGGGAAGCGGGTTCTGTCGGGGTGACGGGGGAAGCGGGTTCCATTTCAGGGGAGGCGTCGCCGTCGAATCTGTAAACGGAAATTAAATTAGTATTAAACAAACACATTGGAACATTTTCCTCAATATTACAAAACTTATTATTGTCTTAGTTTATGATGTCACGATATCGAAATGTTTCAGCGGCAGAAAATAGCTAAAGATAGAGTTATACACACTTCCATATCAATATTATAAAGAGAAAAGATTTGTATTTTTATTTTGTTTGTTTGTAATGAAGAAACTCAATATCTACTGGGCCGATTTTGATGAAATTTGGCACAGAGGTAGACGAAAACTTCACAAGTAATATAGGAAACTTTTTGATTATATTTTTTCCCGAGCAAAGCCGGGGCGGGCTACTGGTGGGAGTGAGCCTAGCATTGGGACAACAAACAGAGTATTCAAAAATGATATTTTAATTTTTTCAACACTCTCTACCAAACATGAGTATGACCTTTTTCCTGTACGATATATCTAAGAAGATATCTTTTATTTAATTTGAGGTATTATTGATATTGTTATTATATATATATTTTTTTTAGTATTATTGACAATTTTATTAATTGACTTAAATATTTGTACGCCTATAAGGCAGAATGCATGTTCTATATATATCATGACCACCTGATTGTATCTGTATTCTGACAAATAAATGATTGATTTGATTTGATTTGAAAAAAGAAGGCATCGTGTCGTACTAAGTAACTGAAACTTAAAGTTTACAATGCATGAGTTAGAATTAGGTTTTAATTGTACTCGTGCTGTATGAGTTTGTACCAATCTGACTGATTTAGTAGTTTTCATCGACCAATAATATGCCTATGAAGAAGACTGGTTTAAATCAATATAAATCTGGTATTAAAAGAAGTGTAGTCCGGCAGCGACCTGATCTCGCGGCGGGCGGGCGGCGACGCGGCGGCGGCGCGCAGCGCGGTCAGCAGGAGCGCGTGCCGCGCAGCGTCGCTCTGCGCGGCGTCGCTCTGCGCGGACACGCTCGCGCCGATGTTCTGCCAGAAGTTGCGCACCAGGGTGGCGTAGCGGTCGCCGTCTTCTGACCTGTGCAACGATGTCATTAAGGAAAAACTATCACCTGCGAGGCTGGAGCGCCGAGATGCGATGCGAGGTAACATTCTGTAAAATGAAGACTCGTGCACGACTTCTGTGCTTTGAACTTTGACTACGCGGTCGTTTGCATGAATACGTGTGTAAAATTTTCATATAATTTTGTTGTACACGTGCTGGAAAATTCGTTGTGAATGGGCTTTCATCTTTTTTGTTATTATTTACGACGTTTCGTATGTTCCATTCGGTTGTTGTCATCAACATCTCACCTCGCTTTCCGCATCCAAAACTTCAACAGCTCAGCCATGGTGGCCGCGGAGTGCTTCAGCAGCGCGTCGTGCGGCGGATGCAGCGCGGCCAGCAGCCAGCGACGCAGCGCGGCCGCGGCGAGGCCGGCGGCGCGGGCGCGCGGTTGCGTCGACACGTAGCGGATGCACTCCGACAGACCCGTCATCCACGCCTGCCGCTCCAGCTTTGAGTTTATTTGACTCTTCTTGTCCAGGCTGGTGGAATGACAACGAATCGGGAAAACGTTTAGGTGCCTAAACTGATTTATCGAATCTTTACTGAAAATCATATCGACAAATACGACTTCAAATTTGGGATCGGATTATAACCTATAATAATCTTTTGACCGATGGTATTACGAATCAAATTAGCCATGGACATATCGGAAACTATTTTCTTCCGCAGTTGACCACACGATCGAAGATTTTGTACTAAAATCATTATTTATTACGAGTGTCTTTTTTTAGATTTCCTTACTAAATTAAAAAAAATAATTCATCGACTATTTGAATTGTATGCGACAACTTTAATCTTACCCCTTGAAAATGGCCTCGAAGAAATCCTCAAAGAATTGGTCTGTGAGCATGTCGGGCGGCAGGCTGGCCAGTAACGGCAGCAGAGTTTTCGACAGCTGTCGCGCGTCGCCCCACCCACCTCGGAAAGGAAATAATATGTTTAGTACAATATTGTATCGTAATGAATTTATTTTATGAAGTTTTAGTAATTTTAACTGAAAAAAAGGTGGTATTTTACTTACCAGTTTCTAAAAGATTGAGAATTCTTTTCGCCAGGAGATCTTTTTTCTCCAGCCACTTCTGCCAATCCTGTATAAATAAAATTCCATCTTTTCTGAAGAGTTTTTAAAACGTGCTAATCTCTGGAGCTTCTAAACCAACAACTTGAAAGAATATTTCTGTGTATGATAGATATACATAATGGGTTCACAACAAAGGTTGTTTCGAATTCTGAAATTATTTCGGGAGCGAAGTAACGGCTGCCGTATGAATATATAGTACCTATAAATAAATATAAAATATACGAAATCCACCATTTAATGAGATTTTAACAGTCATATGTACCACTGTTGTCATATGAATGAGGATCAAAATTAATTACAAATTCAAATATGAAGGTCAGCAGCGGGGCCCTCCCCGCACCTCTCAGACCTGGACATGAATTGGATTGTAAGAAAAAGAGAGAGTGTAGGCGACGCACCGGCACCGAGTGCAGGAGCAGCAGCAGGCAGCCCCAGAGCTGCGCGCGCGCGCGCGCGTCGCGCTCGTGCGCGTGCAGCAGCACGTGCAGCGCGCGCGCGCC
This sequence comes from Plodia interpunctella, assembly GCF_027563975.2. Classification (NCBI taxonomy): domain Eukaryota; kingdom Metazoa; phylum Arthropoda; class Insecta; order Lepidoptera; family Pyralidae; genus Plodia; species Plodia interpunctella. Next base: position 11,100,448 of record NC_071300.1, read on the forward strand.
CGCCAGCGCCTCGGGGAACCGCTCCATGATGCTGCTCAAGGCGCCGAACCACGCGCATCTGCGGTTAATATATGTGTATATGTACTACCAGCTGCACCCGCGATATTATTTTCAAAAATACGTCTTTATGCACAAAACGTACTTTACTACCTATAAACTATTAACTATCAAACTTTTTTTACCAAAACACGTCGCAGCTCAGCAGCGCCAGCAGCCGGCCAGGACCGTGCACTGACCTCACGGCACAGTGGGTGTGCGAGTGCAGCCTCCAGAACCCGTCACCGCGCAGCAGCGCCAGCAGCCGGCCAGGACCGTGCACTGACCTCACGGCACAGTGGGTGTGCGAGTGCAGCCTCCAGAACCCGTCGCCGCGCAGCAGCGCCAGCAGCCGGCCAGGACCGTGCACTGACCTCACGGCACAGTGGGTGTGCGAGTGCAGCCTCCAGAACCCGTCGCCGCGCAGCAGCGCCAGCAGCCGGCCAGGACCGTGCACTGACCTCACGGCACAGTGGGTGTGCGAGTGCAGCCTCCAGAACCCGTCGCCGCGCAGCAGCGCCAGCAGCCGGCCAGGACCGTGCACTGACCTCACGGCACAGTGGGTGTGCGAGTGCAGCCTCCAGAACCCGTCGCCGCGCAGCAGCGCCAGCAGCCGGCCAGGACCGTGCACTGACCTCACGGCACAGTGGGTGTGCGAGTGCAGCCTCCAGAACCCGTCGCCGCGCAGCAGCGCCAGCAGCCGGCCAGGACCGTGCACTGACCTCACGGCACAGTGGGTGTGCGAGTGCAGCCTCCAGAACCCGTCGCCGCGCAGCAGCGCCAGCAGCCGGCCAGGACCGTGCACTGACCTCACGGCACAGTGGGTGTGCGAGTGCAGCCTCCAGAACCCGTCGCCGCGCAGCAGCGCCAGCAGCCGGCCAGGACCGTGCACTGACCTCACGGCACAGTGGGTGTGCGAGTGCAGCCTCCAGAACCCGTCGCCGCGCAGCAGCGCCAGCAGCCGGCCAGGACCGTGCACTGACCTCACGGCACAGTGGGTGTGCGAGTGCAGCCTCCAGAACCCGTCGCCGCGCAGCAGCGCCAGCAGCCGGCCAGGACCGTGCACTGACCTCACGGCACAGTGGGTGTGCGAGTGCAGCCTCCAGAACCCGTCGCCGCGCAGCAGCGCCAGCAGCCGGCCAGGACCGTGCACTGACCTCACGGCACAGTGGGTGTGCGAGTGCAGCCTCCAGAACCCGTCGCCGCGCAGCAGCGCCAGCAGCCGGCCGCACATCCAGCCGCTGAGCGCGCGCGGTGCGTGCCGACAGCTCCACGCCAGCCCGTGCAGAGCGGCCGCTGTGCGTCGCCCGCCTGACGATTATTTCATTATTTCCACTTTCCACTATATTGTGTAAGAACATAATACATTCTAGACATGCCTAATAGCTTTTCTTTCTGATCCATGTTTGCTGTAATATTTTGGACTGTAACATTTTATTATGATTTTGCCTGCGGCACCGCCTCACCTCACCGCCGTGTGAAGAGTTATTTTTCCGGAGTGAAAATTATGTTCTTCTCTGTAGTTCCAACTACATGATACATGCAAGATTCTACGTCAGTGGCACATTTATAATATAGTTAGGACTAGCTTATGCCTGCGGCTTTGCTCACATGTTTGCAGTTTACCTACGGAAACAATACTTTTTTCAAGGTTGAAAGGCAAATCCAATGGCAAAACTCTTTAAGTCACTCTAGTCAAATTTTAAAATGTGAGTTCAACTGTCACTTGACCATTTATTTTCACCATTAGAGCCGTCAAGAGCATTGCATTCTTAAAAAGTCGACAGACTGTGTTTGCTTACCATCAAGCAAACCAGATGATCATTTGACTAATATGTTATAAAAAAATGAATTAACTTATGTTTGTGGCTGTGTACGCATGAATGTTCACAATTCACTAGAGTTTTTTCTGGAATGTCCGCAGTAGCGTAGCGCTTTTATTTACCATAGTGAAATAAAGAATGCAGCCAAAGTCGAGTTTTGTGTGGTCTCTATAGTAAATCATGAAAAAGACCTTACACACCTTCACCCTCTGCTGCAGCGGCCGCAATTGCTGATTTCCCGATCAAATTATCTTCAAGGAATTCAAAGATCTCTGTCTTGCAGAATGCTATTACTTCTGGTAATTTTGCATCTGGGAATGTGTTCTGCAAATAAAGTAAACAATCATAATGTTTGTATTAAAATAAACTTACACTTTAACCGAAATAATAACCATTTAATAATGATTCCTGTACTACAAACTAGCTTTAGCCCGCAGCTGCTATGTACAGACATAGCCCACGTAGTTTTATTACTTGTATATAAAGGTTTATTTATATTCATTTATTCCACATAATTTTCTACTATAATAAATGAATTATCTACTATTACATTATATTCTTATTGGTCTTGAATTAAACTTGCAGCGAAGTAAACTGCTATAAAGTATACATAATAAATATTATACCTTTTAACATACAGGAGTGTTATAAGACCTTAATATTGTGTTACCTTAAGTGAGAGTTGAGCCTGAGTCTGCGCGGGCGCGTGGTCGTCGTACTGCGCCTGCAGCCACGGCGGCAGCAGCTGCTTCAGGTGCGGCGCCGTCCGCCGTCCGCACACCCGCACTATCGCTCCGTGGCACACCTACAACATAGCAATGTGTATTGTTCTTGTTTGTCCCACAACTTTGTTGCTCTATTTATGTTTTGTATTTTTTCTGCCTTATGTTGAGGTCTATTATTTTTGACAATAAATGATATTCTCCTCTATATCTTCCTTCCGAATATTATTCTTCAAAACTTTGGTGCATTGCAGCTGAGAAGAAACTAATGAACAATTACTATCTAGTTAGAGATTGAAAAATATTTAGTGAAAAATCTCTATTGCTGGTTGATCGGAAGAGATCTATTCATGGGATAAGTCCGACATTGTATATTTAGCTTCTATGTGTGTATAAACTTTTATCATGTATTCTTTGTACAATAATTAGCAGCTCATCCCGGTATCACTAATGTAAAACAGTAATAAACAACTAAACCATCCTCAAGAATGATACTATTTATTGAAATCAGTTGTGTAGTTTTAAAGATCTAAACATACATAAGGGTAGGCAGTGATTTACTTAGGGTAAGTGACTTTGTTTTATTTATACTAGGTATTAGTGATACTGAAGATATAATAAAAAAATTTTAAGACAAAACTTCAGACACATTTGACAAAACAATTTTGAGTTTTATGGCTGTATATTACTGTATGAGAGATGATATAGGTAATAAATTATAAAATGATAATTGTGCATCTCACTAATTCATCACAACTCAGCTTACTTTTTTCAAAATCTTGAACAATCTGGCAGCTCAGGCAGATTATTCAAGAATTTGAAAGAAATTGACAATCTTTATAATATTATTTCTTATTATAGGCAGTGTAGCTCACCTGAGTGCACTCCCTCACTTTGCAGTCCCCATCCACTGACAGAGTCTTATAGAAGTGGCTCCAGCTCGGCAGCGTTGCTACCACATCTTCCACACTACTCTTATTGACTAACTCTGTCAGTTCTTGTAGAGCCTGGCAAACAATTATTTTTCATTCAACTTTGGTCAGAACTTATTTTGATAAATAAATGTTTTATCTATCACTCTTTTCTTAATTGTACAAGTTTTAATTATAATATTTTCAATATTAACATATTAGCAGTACTAGGAATATAGTCATTGACAGTACATAGTATTGTTTTATATAGATTTAACAGAGTTGTATGTTCAAGTAATAGCAAAAACAAACCTTAGTTTTAGTAATAGGATCTTTCTTATTGAGTTTTTTGATACACATTGCCAATTCTGGGTCTAGTCCAGCGTCTAGTGTAACAGCGGCTAACGTTGGGAACAGCGCAGGCATCAGTTTGCCACCGACGGTGGTCATCGTTGAGTCAAACTTGCCAGCACTGCTAAGAAGCTCAGCACTGCGCCCGCTGCTTGATGGCTGCAAAATATAATCAACAGCTTAATGAAATAATAACTGTGTTAAAAAATCGCACAACAAGCAAGTTTCAGCTGCAGAAATCTTAAGATATTTGTACACTATATCGCACTTACTCGAACATTGTTTTTGGTCCTTTGACTTTGTTTATTTTTACCACCCATTGTAAGAGATACACATTAAAACTTTTGAACAAATAAGATATTGTATAGTTATCAATAATTTTATTTCATAAAATGAATAAATACGTGTTATTTCATAAAACCTGTGCTATTTTGACAGCTGACAGCTACGTTAAGTGACATTTGTCATGGTTAAGATTTTGACGGTTGATATTTTCTAGACGAGGCAATGGATGCACCACTACTAATACTAGACCGCTGATATGATTGAAAAAGCGTGATACTTTGGTGCACGAGTTTTTATAGTTGCTGGTGAAAGTATTGCCAAGCGTCTTATTTCGTGATGTAGTAATGTAAATCTATAAGTCTATAATAAATTATACTCTGTGTATTTATTTTATGGTAGAATTTCTCAATTAATTAAAAAATATTAATAAATCTTGCAAAATAGTTCATGGGAATGGGATACGTCTAAAAAGTGCTAAGACCCATACAACTCGATGGAATAAATTGGATAGGGAGCGCTCTGTATATATATACTGTAAGTATAGGTAACTATCACGTCATTAACTTCACTTTTTAATTTTACAGAGTTTGCCATGAGTTTTCCTTTAGAGTTTACCTTAAGATTTTTGAGGTCGGCTAATTACATTTAATAATTTTAATACAAACAGATAATTTTAACAATTCTTATAATAATTTCTGTACAAACAGACCGAGCGTGATGGGTTGCGTTATGCGTTGCGGCGTATTGTTTGTTTTCCTATTCATACAACATTCAGCCGACACAAAGAACCCTTGCTTTTGTTCACCGAACTGATGTAAAAATAAATAAATATCAAACAAAAACCGACACGCCGATCCACAAAAATATGAAATGAATAAAATATAGCGAAAAGAAAACTGCCAAGAGATAGTGATATCTTCAGTGTCAGTAATTCCGTATGGTTTTCAAAGTTTTGAATTTAGAACTGCAGTGACACCTTCGAGTTGAATAATTCTGTCAGTGTCTTAGTTGGAGTAATGTTGTGGGTATCACATCATGATCACATTTTTTCAGTTTTATCAGTCTTTTTAAATCTGGCTATCTACTTATAAGTTAAATTGTAATTCATCGTATTTTGTTGTGATAATGTGGTACGGATTCGGTTTTCACGGTGCAAATGCGCTGGTCAAACATTTGTGGTATCTATTTTGTCTCGATTCTGCTAGTGCGTGTACGTCGTTCCGGTGCGACCGCAGCCTACAGCATATTGCAACATCGCAGTAATAACCTGTAGACAAGGTCAGTTTTTTAAGTATTTTTTTTCATGTTTGTTAGGTAAATACCATACCATACCCAAAAAAATGTTAGGCGGCCTGCCTAACAATTTTTTTATTTGAGTATGGTATGGTATTTATGGGTAGGACTATATTATTAACTATATATGTATGTCCCATCGTATAATACATGTTCAGAACTGTTATTTTATTAGCCAATTGGCTCTTTAGATACTAAAACTCAAATAGCATACCCATTGTAAACTTTGCTACGCCTTACGTAGCAATTAATGTTATCCACATCAAATCTTATTTGCACCTACGTGCTGCGGTGAAATTGATGGCAGTAGTGGTTAAATGCGAACTACAGCGAGCTGCGGCATTCCTCGCGATCTAGACAAATAACTCCTTGCGCCTCGACCACGGTGTCTTCACCATTGAAAACACCAATCTACGATCGTTTTATTTGCCTTAACATACATTGCGTAGTCCGCATAGGAAAATTCACAAAGTTGCGCATAAAGCACGAGTAGTGTATAGTGTTTTTGAAATAATCGTCGGTGTGCAATAGCGTGAAGAGTGGAAGTTATCACGGCCGAGACGACGGACGGCTACGTGATGGCACGAACCTATCTAGCACGAACAGCCCATACCTTCTCGGTTTCACGCTGCCTGTAGGTAGACAGGTAGACACTAATAAATAACGCCTAGACACATTGTTTTATAATGAAATGGGAACATTGTTTGGCCAAATGCACCCTGCTTTATGTATTTCAGGGAAACGAGGCTGAAATATTATTTAGATAAGTAGACTTGTAATCACAATCATGGGGGATTGTGTCTACTACGTTAAATGAACTGAATTTAATAAAAGAACATTGTCAGTATAATGTTTAGGTTGATGCGGTATTAGTAATATTTTTTGTACATAAAAGTTGTCAACATTGAATTTTGCATTTTATTTAATTTAAGAATGACGTCACGTGATTGTAACAGAAACTAAATAGTACTTAAATCCTGTCATTTCATTTGTAAGTGTTATATACTTAGGTACAATTGTTGCTTTGCTCATGTTTTTGATACTAGCAAGAAGTTACTATTATAAAGCGGGTAACTAAATTATTTACATAAAGATCTGTATAAATGTTGTAGTAATCGTCACCGTGCTACGGTCTACGTGCTGTAGCAGTGCTACGAGAGAGCGTAGTGCTATTGTAGCATATTATTTTCTTCTTTCTATTTCTGAAATAAATGAACATTTAAATAAAATTTTAGTGAGGTAACATGACTATTCTCATTTTTTTCGTTTGTGTACGGCATGAGATATTATATATACGGAATTATTATAATTTAATAACTAGTTCTAAAATTGTCATGTATCGCGGTCGCGGCTTTATTGTTTCAATTATAGTATTTAATTGTTAAAAATATAATTAAAAAATAACTTCGATTGGACGGAGGGCGAGGCAGGCGGCAGGTTGCTTCCGTTACCGCGATGTCGGCCGGAGTGCAGTTCAGTGTGTTGCAGCCGAGCGGACCTGCTAGACGCCAGTCGGCTGCAACATACCGAACAGTAGTTATTAAAAGAAAGAATCTGTACGGAGAAAGGAAGAAAAAATCAAATATTGTGATTTTAAAATGGGGAAATACAGTTTAAGATTTTAATTGTTATATCCTCTTTACAAATTTGAATATTCAAAAGTGATCTCATTGACAATGATCATAGAAACAATTACAGTGAAAGTCAAATAACGAAGAAAATTATATTTTTTTCTTATTATTCCTTATTAGCTGTTTACCGGCGGCTTCGCCCGCTTAAATGCCCTCGATAAATTTTTTTTCTTTGCATTAAAATGGAATTGGGATAGTTGGAATAAAATATCAGTAGCGTATTTAAAATACACACAGCGCCATCTAGTGTTTTGTTGCAAAGTGTATTTTAGCATTTAGGACGTGAGCGCCATCTATAATAGGTAATACAGGTTTTTCGCAAATCCCACGGGAACAATAGTTTTTTCCGGGATGAATGGTAGGTACCCTATGTCCTTCTCTATACTCTTAATTATATATAGATACCTAACTATGCGAAATGTCAAGAACAAACTTACTTTCGCATTTATAATATTAGTTGGGATTTAAGAGTCATGCTTTTGTGGCACACAAATTATTGTAGAAATTATTTTATGGGTAGTTTTTCTATTTTCCTTTTCCATTTCGCATTTTCTGTTCCGTCGTTGGTAACAACTGGAATTAGAGCTTCTGGAATTAGAACTGGAATTAGGATGAAAGTGTAAAGTACTTTACCCATAGATGCCAGGAAGCACTAGTGAGATTGGTAGGAATTTTTTGATCACAGGCGTCTTAATCACAACACCATTATGTCCACCAGTGAGTCATTAATAACGAACTAACGTTACCTACCTACACCCAGGGTGGAGTCCCACTCAATTCGCTAAATAGTTGAACAGTTGCGCGACCACGCACCGCTTCTTCCCTATATTGCCTTGGATAAAGTAAACTACATGTTGCTAGTTTCCATGTTGTTACAGAGAAGTAGACACAGATAAAGCTTTGTTAAATTTATTTCTGGAAAATATTACGAAAAACTTAAAAATCCCTTACAAGTATAATTTTTTATTTATCAAATAATCGACAGCACTTGAAAAATGTATGCTGTTTTTACCTACAACTTAAACAAGAAAATAAAAAATTCTATTGTACTATTGTACTACTTATGAGTAAATTAAATAACAATGAGATATATAGCAAACAAAATGAACAGCACGCATCTTGTGCTGTATGTGTAGTGTGTCATCATAAATTTCATTTTTTTTAAATTATTTATATGTCGTTTCTAATGGCAAAATATGAAGTGTGCTTAAATATATATAGAACAAATATATATATAGGAACAGGAAAGGTCTGCTATCCTTGTACATTTTAAGGGTACTCTAAATTTGAATTTCTTTCGGCTTTATAACAATGGCATTTTAGAGTGATCAATATCCACGACTACATCTCGACTTAAATGTCTATCCCGCCGGTACGGATGAGGATTTGTAATATAATGATTTTATAAATGAGCGCGAAGCCGCCTGTGATGGTTTAGATGCGATAGGTCTTGTGATTTGAGGTTTTGTTATGGTCTCCTAGGTACTACCATCATCCATAATTAACCTGGATCTACATATCTCTTGTGGGCGTAAATTCAAGTCATTTTTATCTCTTGCGTGGATACAATACAGTTAGTAATTTGGTTGGTCTCTGCATTAGTCTCCTCTACATCAAAACTAACTCAGTTTTCTCTGAGCCGTAATCTTTGCTCCCAAGACGTCACTGCTAAACGAACGCCGACTAAGTATTACATAACTAGTTTAACTGTAAGTTGAGACGGCGGCTCCGACCAGTGTGCAAGCTGGTTAATTTCTCATTATCTAAGTACCTAGTTTCTTAGAACTAGTTTCTTAGAGCTAATAACCCGAAAATATAACATATTACCCGCGGCGTCGCCCGCGTAGAATTCCTACCTACCCTATCCTATGTTCTTTGCTATGATGATAAATAAAAAATAAAGCGCAAGTGAAATTTCAAAAATAATGCACCCTGCATATAAATCTTTATGAGATACTAAATAAAAAAACAAATTAAGTAACTTACTTTCGCCTAAAATATATTTTTAGCTTTAGCCCACGGCTTCGCCCGCGTAAATTTCCCATGGGAGCAGTATTTTTTACGGGATAAAGAGACTAGATTTCTCTGTACAAACAAACACCCTTTTAAGTATTTATAATATTAGTATTGATGAAAAGTATGGGAATCTAATAGACTTTCTTTTATGATAGGTAAGTAGAGAATTATGGAGAATATTTTAGTTTTCAAACATACCTTGAACGTGAAAATAAAGAAGACCGATTTCTGAGTAATCCCTACCCCGATATCCTACCTACTCCATTATAAGAAAATATTTTCGTCTTACTTATCCCATTTATTCTGAGTTAGATTTAGAGGAAAATACATTTTTGTTTGTTTTGTTTATACATCTGCTGCGACGCCAATGTAAGAGACATTGAGACAAGAAAGACAGAGAAGACTGTTATGAATCATAAGTGAAACTGGGAAGGACAATAACTTCGGAGTGAGAAATGGACGTGGAACTGAGAATATGAAGGAGTGTCGTAAGACGTGCAAAGAGTTGGGCAGTCACCATCACCCAAATCCCAGGGAGTACGCGGATGATCTACGCTAGATGGCAGCGAGTGTCTCTCTCCTAAACATTATCACGGTTTCTTCACCCAGAGATCGCGCTTTCCTACTTTTTTCTCCATTACGCAAGGTCTTCAGAATTGTTAGACCATTGGCACGTGTATCTTTCTTGACAATGCTGGTCCGGCGGTACTGTGCTATATCGAAATCTATGTCAAGTAGTTTTTGCGGAAAATCAATCTCTCACAACAACTATCACTTTTATTATATTAGTATGATACCCTTTGAGCCGTGGTTTCATATAAAATTCCGATATGAAGGTCCGTGACATCAGCCGCTATGGGCGGTACAATAAAATGCAATTTTCCACGCGGAGCGGCGGCCGACAGTGACCGGCAATTTCAAATCTTATTACGTCATCCGCTACACGAGTGTCGTGAAATATTGTGTAACTGACTGTTATTGAGAGTCGTGCTGTAGCTGCGGGCATTATGTCTCGACAGCGGCGGCGGCAGACATTTGGACCGCTGTGAGTATCGCACATAAAGTGCATTCCCTCGTCCCACGAGAGGGTCATAGCGGTGGGATAACTAGTTAAACCTCTATACAATATAAGTACCTACTATGTTTAAAAGAAAAAAACGAATGTGAAATCTACCTCTCTATGTGTGAAAATATTTCTTATTATTGTTATTATTACTAGAGTATTTGGCATATTATTACTTTTATCCAAAAATTCATATACGTTATAGTTGCTATATATTTAGTTGCATAGCTTTATAACGAAATTAACGTTAAATTTTTTTACATCTCTGTACAATATCTGCCTTATAAATGAGAATGTTGAGATACAACAACAAAACTTAGCTGACAATAAATATCTAAATAACAAGTAATTTGCTAATATCCGGGCGAGTGCCATCCGACCCGACCCGGACACGGCGCGACGTGACCCCCCTCATTGCAGATACCCCGTAGCCGTGACCCCGTGACTCCCAAGATTAATACCCGGGCATACACTTTGAACACAATCCGTGATATTTCATGTTTAAGCCAAATTCGGATTTATTTGCCTCTCAGTAATCGAGTCGGGTCGGGAGCGGACTGGACTGAAAGAGAAATCTTGTATTTTACATGGGACCGGAATAATTTATGAGTTATTTAACCTTTTTCTCAATCACTTAATTTTTAAACAAATATAAAATGATTTTTATGTAACGACCGGTCAAATTCGGACCGGTTTCAAATTCAAATTCAAAATTCGTTATTCAATTTAGGATGATATACATCACTTATTGACGTCAAAAAAATTACTTAAACTTAGTCTACTGCCGGCTTCCAAAGCGCAAGTGAAGAAGAAGCGGCGCAACAAACTTCACCGCAGCCTTTTCTCCAAGGACGTCAATTAACAAATATAGGTCTTATATGGGTGTGTACATTTACAGATTATTAGAAATTATTGTGGTGTCAGAAAGTCTGTTTTTGCAGTTTTTATAAAGTTCTATTCTAGATATATTTCAATTGTGAGGAATTGATTTAATAATTTCTATTAGACAGACCACGAATGAATGTGGAGGCGTTGCTTTCTCCCTTGTTACAGGGCTGGGACAATCTGTCGACTCTCTTAATCCTGTCTCAGTGGTACCTAAAATAAATTTATACAAGTATTGTTTCACAACAGTTTGGAATCATAAAGCTCTCTCTCTGTCATCTGAGTGATTTCCCAGTTTCTTCCTCATAAATAAATCATAAAAACTATTTCAAAATAAATAGGAAATAAAATAACTCAACCAAAATTCAGTCATATAAATTTAGAAAACAAGTCAGATCGAATCTGTCACACTGGCTGCATACCTTCTCTGCGATAGATATTCTGTGGACCAGACCTACCGAAGCGGATATCTAAAACTCCCGTCCTTCAAATGACGTATTATCTTACTAAAGAAACTCTTGGCTTCCGGGAAACAAGGACTCTAAGCGATTAGAACAATATGTTTTGACTGCAATATTTATTAAATAGTCTTTGAATGTATTAATTTGCGTTTTCTTTGACCGAACATGTTATGTTCGCACAAAGAAAACGTAAGGATATTTTATGCCGAAATTGTATGCGAGTGAAACCCCGATTTGGAATTAATTTCTCTGAACGCTACGGGCTGAAAGAAACAAAAAGCCATCGATACGTGTCAATCAATCATGCGCGGCAGACCCGACCAGCCGAGCATCGAAGGGCAAAGTTTGGAACTCACACGAGATCACGCTCCACACGTGCCCTAGTTTCTGACGTTATACTTTTTCACGGTGTAAGGTAGATAGGTGAACGATTCGTTCTGTTTCAATATTGCCGTTTCGAATGGTACATATTGGTAGACGTGCCTAATATAAATTTGTAGTTCGTTCAATCATACCTACTTGTATAAGTTCATAAAAACTATTATTTGTGGCGTGTTCAATGCCTAATATAGTTAACCAAGCCGCAGTCATAGATTGTATTTGTATGCATATTAATATAAGTGCAGCTTTGATTATCCTCCAATGTGTTATTGTCATCTGTGATTTTCTAAATCATTAGGCTTTCCTTCTGACCTTGCAAATATATACTTCAGATTTTCACAAGATAAGGTAGTAGGAAGTAGATAGCAGTAGCAAGTAGTAGTACTCGCAGAAAGTTTATGAGCTTCCATCTATTTTGAGGCTTGATGGAAGGGCTAACGGGATTCAAGACGTAATACTTAACGTCATGTTGTAAGTCTCCCGAGTGAAACACAATCACAACTAAATTCATCCATACTCCTATATGAATTGCTGTTACAAATATATTAAAAAATGAATTTCCAGCAGCTATTCCCAGACTACTCTTTTCTGATTTCCAGCGCACCATATTTTTATGTTGTTTCAGTAACAACTGTAAATGCGATGAGGGCTCCCCGCGGGTAGCACCACAGCGGGGGGCGGGGGTGGCCATTCATTTGCATGCGTTTTGCGGTCCCGTCCTTTGTGCCATTGTTCTTGGATCGGAAATAATATCAACTGTATTTCAGCTAATATTGTTCGCAGTTTATACCGCGCCATTGTTTACAATGCATTCGAGTCAGTTGGTCGGACGAGGTTCATGTATTCAATGCAGCTTGATATATAACTAAGATGAATTTTGTGTGGGTATTGTATAGCAGCTTCGCTTTGTGCTCTTTTTACAAGCTTTTATTTATTTATTATTTATTAGTTTCACCTGTTCCGTCTATCTATCTAAATGTACTTCTATCTGTAATTAAACCATACACTTGCAATTTAAAATTTACCTACTTCCTCTTGTCTTAGTTGAAAATTTCCACGGCGTCACTTATCGAATAAGCATGACGTGTTCCCGATGGGTGACTGCACGGACACGCTTGTCAAGTGTTGAATGCAACAAGATCTCTCTAAAGATAATTAAAGGGATAAATTTTTGTAAAAACTTATTTTCGATGCCCGACTTGCTAAGAACAAAAAGCGGCTTTTGTCTCAATTCAATGACTTTCAGGAAAATAGTTGCGGTGCGTGGGTTTGTCGTTTTTGTTCCACTTTAGTCTTTGACCGATGAGTCAGCCGGATTGGGACATGAAAAGTAATATTGCCGTAACAATTAAATTAGATATGGACGAATTCAGCATCAGGTTATCGTCAACAAATCCTGTAAAATTTTTAAAATACCTTTACGTTATCCTAAAACAACTCATAAATGTGAAAACTCGAAGGTTTTTGTAACGTATTATATCCCATATAAAATATTTTCATGTAAAATGTGGGGCGCACCCGACGTGCGTTGTATTGTAGCTATCAGATGTCATGTAAAGCCATGTTTCTAAGTTTACATGTCGTAACTACAATGAACTCCTCGTAATAATCCGACTTGATAATTTCATTTCATGCTACAACTCTACATCTCACAGTACCTAACTCTACAGGTCCTAACTCTACAAGCTCTTAACTTTATAAACTCTACACTTTAGTTAAAATGTGTTAGCCGTTTATCCATTTGTCATCATACTTATGTATTATTATGTATGGCACTTTTTAGGCTTTTCTGTGTCCATCTGTTTTGTTAAGCCAATAACAAAATCATAATTGTAAGAAATAAAAATGTAGCTAGTTATATAATAAAGTTATTACGATTTGTTTATTTACTTTGTGTCACAGCGCGCGGGGCTCCTAGCCAATCACCCCCCTGAAGCAATTGCCTATACATCCGCCTGGCGAGCGCAAACAAGCTCGCTATAAATACGCCACCGATACCTTTGCCAATATTTACGCAATCAGGACATCGATTTCCGACACCTAACCAGATTATATTCACCCTGGGGTCTGAGACTTGCTGGTCATTGGCGTAAACTACCGAGCCGTAACATAACATAACATAACAATATAGCTATTATTGGTTTTGAAGAGAGAGTCTGTTTATTTCAAAGAATGAAAAGGTCACTATGTAGTTATTAATGGGGTAAACAACTCGACCGTTCTTCTTCTTAGCGTGCCGACTCGGCGAATCAGATTTGTGATGATCAAATTAGCTAACCGTAGTTTTTTTTATTAAATATGACATAAAGCAGGCTAAATGTTTGTGAGACAGTGATATCCTTATACCTGTTAAATATTTTGTTCTAAACAGACGTATCACCTTATTTCATTTCAAATCTTTAAAAAATTGTTTTAAAATTTTGTTTATCCGACTCTGTCTCCTGGGCTCGCTCTCAGAGATCGTCTATTTTTAATTAATTACTTACAGTCGGGTGAGGCCCGCAACTGTAACAGGCAGTTATTGTCTCTTTAGCATTTACTTCATTTTGTTAAGTTCTCTGCTGACTGTCAAATCTACGGTGTAATAGTTTGTCACAAAGTATGTAAGGTATCATCAGGTACCTTACATCCTTATTCTTAAATGTAATATTATAAAACAAAGTCTTCTACGGCCTCTGTCTGTTCGTGATAAAATAAAAAAACTATTGCATGGCGCGGTTGCGGTTTTCACCAATAGATAGTGTAATTCCTGTGGAAGGTTTAGTTGTATAATTTATTATGATTACCCAAGCGAAGCCGGAGATAAATGATTCTCAAACCATCAGCTTTCTTTGTAATTGTGTTTATTTTATCTTTTCGCCAGTTATCTGTCGCATCCTTAACAAAATTGAGTACAAGTTAGAAATATTCTCTCGATATTCTCTCGAATCACTGAAGTAAAACACTGCTAGGATTATTGTGCCGTTGAATACCATTTAATGTAATAAGGGTTTTACATAGTCTTGCGAATTCGATCATCGCTTTCACGAAACCACTAAAAACCCTCAGCATTCGTAAAAAAAAAGAGTAAAAAGAATATAAAATGAAAGCAGAATCCAATGAATGGTAAAGCTATAAAAGATCGGCGTCTGAAGAGAGCCGTGAGCCGGAGGCCGGCCGGACGGCGCGTCAGGATTTTTGTTTGATCCCCAATTTGAATACAGATGGAGGGCCTTCAGGCATAATTTTCATTTAAATGACGGCCGGGTCAAACATTGATTGGATTTTGAACAAGCCATCGCGAAATGATCTTGGGGGTTTGGTTACTAAAATTCATAGCCACGAAGTTGTTGCAGTGTTTCGCACGGCAGCATTGCTCGTGTTTTTGAAATTCATTCTCTTGACGAAGTTAGTTTAATGAAATGAAATTGAATATATGATTGCATCAAGACACTGAGAAAGATTATTATTTTTTATTTTATGTACGTAAGCTTACATTGAACTTACTGATTAAAAGAAATAAATTTGTAAGTTATTTAAGTAACTACTTACCTTTATTCACTATTTGTTTTTTGGAGACGGGTTAGAATCTTACCAATAGATTGATACCAAATGAAAACCAGAAAAGGCATGAATTTTATTTGCTGGCATTGTTGTGGCCGTTCATTGTTCGCTACATTGTATTGCCGGATTTAGATTTCTATTTCGAAAGATTTTCAAGTGCTCAAACACTTCTTATAAACTATGGAGGCTTTTTGTTCCAGTTGCGATGTTATTCGAGAATTGAGATTATTCGAAAAATATTTACTGAATTCGGGCCGCAGGTCGTAATCGAATATCGGCAGCACGGTAATAAAGTTGGTTCCGCTCGCGATCAAACGCTCGCCTTGCTGCCCGAGCGCCGAGCGCCGAGCGTGCGTAACGAACTGATCACTTCATTATGCCTCTGTTATCTAGTTAAAGACTTGATTTTGTCAAAATTTCAAAGTTAGCACTTATTGAGGTTATCGCGACTTTGTTTTATAATATGTAAGGATTTGTCGTCATCTCCGCGGTTGTGACGAGTATTTATAATAAAACAAAATCGGGACATAAATAAATAGCATGATTTATAATAGGTTCACCAACAGATGAATATAAATTTCGTCAATCCACATATTTTCATTTCAACTTAAGATGACTTTAATTGTTTGTTGCATAAAGTTATCTAAGCTTCATAAAACTCAACTTCAACTTTTTGTTAGCGTTTACTGTCAAAGTTTCTCAGTCTATTTTGCCAAAGTTTTTACTACCACTGTGAAGTTTGTCTTATTTCAAACTGACGAAAGTTGTAGACACGGAGTGAATAGTATCAGGGAGAAGAAGCCAGTGGTCGAATAATGGCGGAAGAGGCGGTTGCTCATAAATTTGAACAAAGACCAATCCTCCATAAAAATTTAAAGCCCTTCCGGTGACATGGCGCGCCAGGCTCGGAGCGAGTATAGAATTCATGATTGCAGTAGAGTGCGCGTAACCTAATCTTTAAGGACATATTTTCAGAAATTCTGTGATTCTGTGATTCTGTTCCAGTGGGTTCACTGGGAGATTATGTTTTTAGCAAAGTTAGTCAATAAATTATCCATATTAGGTAAATTATTAAAGTATGTGTGAGAATGGTAGTATGCCTTTTTTACCATGGTGCTAAGTACTTAATTTATCTTTCACAATGCATTAAATTATATATTATGCAGACAAATCACATAGATTGGGTACTCTATATGAACATAGAACTCAAAAGTTTCCGTGTTATGGGATGGATACTATATACTGTTAGAGGTAGGTCAATTTGAAAAATATCAACTTCAGTCTTAAGCTGATTAGCGATCAAACCCGGGATCGCAAGGTTCAATCACACGCCCGAATACAAGTACCACAGCGCCCGGCAAGTAATTAGTTATTTAATTTATAACTTATTTTTTCTTTTATATTTGTTGTCAGATTGTTTTGTGTATAATAAAACAGTTTCAATAGTTCTGGTTATAGCTATTTTGAAAAAAGCAATGTCTATAAGATAGAGTGCGTCTGAGCTAGCGCGGCCCGGCGTTGGGTGAGTCGGCCGCGGCCGCCCGGGCGATCGGGCTCGCGCGCGCCGGTGTGTTCACCTGCATATTGGATGAACTTTGGATGACTTCGCTTCTGATTTACCTTATTATACTTACACTCGTACGGGCAGTTTCTTGGACAGGGCGTTTCTTTATTATATGTTTATACTTTTATATCATATAATTCAAGGTTTATGATGGACGCAATTTAAATCCCTTTTTCATTCTCCATCGAATTTACCTTACAAATCCGTTATTTAATCAAGACTGAATTATTAGCAATTGAAGACTTTAGAAAAAAGTGAATTTACTCGATTGCTTATCTTATTTTGCTGAAAAAGACGTGTAGAAGTTACAATACAGTACTAAAGTATTCAAACTGGTGGACGTCATCACGTTCTCTGTAATCTGGTAGAGTTCGCTATATTGCGGCAACTTGAGAACGGAGTTGCCAAAGCTTCATTCATTCTGCACTTTACATCTCGTCTATTATAGTCACACGGCGAAGAAAATATAGACAAAGTTATACTTTTTTCAATCATTGTTATTTTCCTCCCGATCAGAAAGTCCAAGTAGGAAAACGTCCAACAAAGCGAAACGTCTAATGAGCAATCTGCCCAGCTAGCTTCCGTAGTGGTTTATAGCAAGTGTATGTGGAAATGCAAAAGTGCAGTTAGAGTACGTTTACGTTTTTATTTGCTAGTCGCGTCGCGCGTTCAGTCGCCGGCGATAATTTTCAATTTCCCCGTGCAACTGCGGACAGAAATAAAAAGTAGCCACAATTTCTGGCGCGCAATTAGTTCGGCTCCGAGCGCTGTCGCGCAAATCCGATCACTTCCTGTAATCGGCCGATATCACGCTCGACACAGAATTTCATTGAAACTTCGAGAGATAATTACCTTATGCTTGCGCATGCGACTAATTGACCGGTTTTTACGGTTTTCATAGGAAAATAACTGTTATAAAAATGACCAGATTTTGCCATGGACAGAGACATGTTATTATTATTTACCTGTCGACCTCCGTGGCGTAGTGTTCACCACGTCCGCTCGCTATCAGTACTAGATTAGTGTGGGCCGTTGAGCATTGTCCAACTATTTGTTTATTTCTCTCTTACTGACATAGATATAGAGCTAACATATTAAACAAAAATTATGTAATGAAATGCTAGTTCATTTAACCTAACAAACAAGTATTCTGATACCGACGTAATATTGTGTGTTTCTCGCAATGCCTAAAGCTAATAATTGGGGACGGAGTGTAAACCTGAGAGATGGTTCCTGGTTTTATTTGAAGCAGCGCCGCGTTGCGCTCCATTGGTCGAGTCGAAAGCTCTGCAGCCTTTTGTGGACCTGAATGGCCTCTTCTGTACAGACGAGCGTACAATTGAAGTAAAATCAGACTTTCATTTGCTTTTAAAGTTACTTATTTCTTAGATTTGCAGTTTACGTGGCACATGGGAACTATATATTATTTAAAGATTATGGAGATAAACTACGTACACTTGGGAGTTTATTATTTAACTTAAATTATATTGTATCTTCCTAACTACTCATGTAATACGGGAAAGGCGCGGAAAGTATTCAAAATTAAGAAAGTTTGATTCGCAACGTGTGTATAGAGTACTCGTATATAGCGCAATAAACGAGTAAACGTTTAAAAATCGATTCGTGCCTCTACATTATCACCGCAAGAAAGCAATCAATGGCGCATCCCCCCCCCCCTCCTAAACTTTCCCCTATCGTATAACATACGAGATAGCGCTGCGCCATTACGTTTGTACACATCGTAACGTATGGGCATCAGGCGATGGAATATCTTATCTCTTTGTCTCCTCCATACGTTTACGGGACATTAAAGGTATTTTTCCATTTATGCCGAGTGAGTGAGGAAGTGTGCTGATTGTTTTTTCTATTCAGTGGCGAGTCGTAACTCGATTTCGGCAACCTGTCTTATTTTGCTACGTTAGCTTGTATTCGTTTCGACCTTGCCACCTGCTGCGCAATTTGTCAATTGCGAAAATTCGTAGACTTTTCAGTTTTTTGTCCTAATACATTTATTATTTTTGTTTTTGTATAATTTATTATTGTGCTTCGATTATTGTCGGCAACACATCGTTGAGACGATTCGAGTTGCTTGCTGGTGTCCAGAGGCTGCGGTGTTCGCTTACTTTCAGGCAACTCGTATGCTCATTAGCATACACTATGCTATAAACAAAATGTCTCGCAGGTGTATGTCCACACATCAATATCGTCCGCACCGCGCCGCGGCCCGCGGGAGCGCCGACAAATAGCCGCACTCACATTTGATATGTAAAATAATGAGCACACGGAACTATACCCACTTCAGAGACTTCTCTGTCTTGGACTTGGAATTTGGTTGCGTTATAGCCGGCGACTATACAGTCAGTGCAAATTAATATTTTTGACACTTTTTATATTATTGTTTTATAATTAAAATATTTATTTTTAATGTTGTCTAAAATAAAACGTTACAGTCTTTATGTAGAACGACGGTGGTGTGTGATTCCGCCCTAGAATAGGCCTACTCACAGCCTCCCTTGGATGTCGTACGATGCGATGAAGGGACACACAGCCTAACACACATAGCCTGATAGGCAACAATAGCTTTGCCATGTAGGGTTGACGTCAGGCAGGCGGTCCGTTGTATCACAGCCGAATCTTAAAAATTTTGAGTTCTGTTTTCACCTTGATCCCGGGCTTCGCATGGAAACATGCAGAGATGAGAGAGATTATGTAGAACGAAGGTTTTTTCTAAAGAAGCACCATATCTGTAAAGTCGTTATTAGTGTTTTTGGCAAGTTCAATGCGATTTTCATACCTTTGATTAATGACCGCGTCTACTCCGGTCTCCCCCCTCATCCCGCCTCACCGCGCCGCTGCCCGCGCCGCTCAAACCCGTGGTATTTCTCTTCAGCTTAGCACGCGACGCGAGCAAAACAAACATAATTCACTAAAACGGTGACTCAGCTTTGAATTATTTTTCGATTCCTTCTATCCGGGTATTCTGTCATTTCGCGTTCTGAGACGAAAATTTGAGCCAAGTTTCCGAAAAGATTTTCTCAGATAATTGGTTTTATATATTTGTCTACAAAAAGCAAAGCATTTTTTTTTTACTTTTTTGAAATAATAGCTAGATTGATAGCTAACACATTATGGAAAAATGAAACGGTTCGAAAAAGATATTAAGGGAGTTGTGGACAGATACGACAAATATTCCTGACTCTACCTGTATTCACCGCTTAATATTACTTAAAGCACCATGTGCGTAAAAAGTGAACTACCTAAGTAAAGATTAAGTTTAAATAGAAAAAAATGCTGGTGACGATGCAAAAAAGAATAATATTTACTTTTTCCACCACTGAACTATAAGAAACGTGACAAACTATAGCATATAGCAATGAAGACTATTTCTACATTAGTTGTATATTCCCTGTGGCCGCCCACTGGTGTCGTTACAGCGCAATAACATTACCGCGGTGTTAATGGAAGCCATCAGACACAAATCCGCTTCTGTATTACATTAGCTCCGGCAGCGATCCTCGCGGCATGTAGCGGAGAGGGTCGACGACATACCGAATTCATGTACTAGAATATATATATTCCCATATAAATGAAACATGGGAATATATATATATATTCCCATGTTTCATTTATATATATATATATATATATATATATATATATATATATATATATATATATATATATATATATATATATATATATATATATATATATATATATATATATATTGTGTGAATGAAACAATGATTAAAATTGTCTCCAAATAAAATATTTTGTTTGTTTGAGTGCTCCAAACAACAAAACATTAGAGTTAGATAGACGATTGTTTTCGAAGTATAGTTCGATTCACAATATTTTATGTTATTGAATGTGAAATTGTCAAAGTTGTTTATTGCCCAAAATTTTCCGCAGGTTTAGTTTTTGTCGTATAAAACACCGAGACCCATACTTTTCACGTGTAAATAAAAATAATCAACTGACCTTTCAAAGCTTTGAATAGAATCCAGCAAAATTCGACAAAACCAAAAGTACAGATTGCGTGGATTATGTCGAATGATGTAATATCACCAGCCTCACCACGTAATGGATTCCATTAACACTGCTCTGATGTTATTATACATGTCATAACGTAACCGTTACATCGGGATCGGATTTACATATTACGATGGCTTTTACCAATTATCTTGACGTACCTGCGGCGTGGTGAGCGAGATAATAATACGCGGGATTTCAAATAAATTGAGACGGCTAAGGAAATACTACGTAAAAATATTGGCAATCAAAAGGTAAAAGCATGAACCTATTTTGAGATTTGTCGGGATATACTAGTAATAATGCTTATTTTAGAACGCATTTACGCGTTACCGGGACATTGAATTTTGGAAGCACTTCCAACGCTATTAATTGACAAGTTGATTGACGTGCTTACTAAATGAGCTGCTTAATATTTTATTGCTAATTTGGATCGTAATAAAACCGAGACGTTACTGCTACTATAGACGTGTCATTTTAATTTTGATATTTTACGCCAAAGTTCTAATTTTCAGCTAAAATATTGAATTACCCATTATGTTTATTATGTCGCACATAATCATAGCACTGTCCTTTTTTCACAAAATAATGAAATAGAAATGTACATATCCCGCTTTGTCATACTGTTACAATATAAACCAACTGCAGAAAAAAAGAACATTCGCTCGAACTTCACCGCAAAAAGTTGTGAACACACCACTTCCGTCGCGGTGCAGTCCACAGCCCATCAACCTAGGTATTCAACATGGCGCATTGTTACCGCCGCTTTGGTCCACGGACTAACATAACTGAATATGCAGTTGACTGTACATCCGACAGTGAAAATACCACGCGAGCCGGGACAAAATGAAATATGCGAGAAATATTCAATTACCAGACCCGTCCGTCTGTCTGTCGAGCAATCTCGCGATCTTGATGGGCAAACGCCCGGCATATTAATGGCCCTTTTCAAGTCAACTAGCCTCAGCTCAGCTAAATATATGTAAATGGTCATAATGAAGAGAAAGGTTGAGGCGATTTTGGAGATCAAAAGGTTTCTAACTCGAAACCTCGTGTCTCGTGAGTTTGTAGACCAATCTCTCTCATTCAATTATGAAAAAAAAAAATTACGAAACGGGACCTAATTTCAGTTGATTTATCGGCGTAAAGTTTTACACTTTACAGTGTCAGAAGTAAGTATGAAATGAAGATTGTAGAGAAAGTTGTTGTTATTGTGTTTGAATATGTATGGATGTGAATGGAATATCCTGGGCTTTTGGAAAAAGTCCATTATTGCCCATCTTTGAATGCAAATCAAACAATGCGATCCAGCAGCGGTGTCGGAGAAATCTCTGGAAAATTGAGTGATCTACCACGGATCTTCCAATATATTGAAAGTACTTTGATTTGTGCATTTTTGAATATATTTATATTTTAAGACCGCATTGAGTTTTTAGATTAGATACTTTATTATCAAGGGAAATATGAATATATAAATGGAAGGAAAAATTTGAAATATTTAGTTCCTTCTTCGTATATATGTAGGAATGAATGAATGAATGAACGTTTACTGCTAAAATTAAAAACCACAACACGAAATAATGACAAGTAGATAAAAATCACATCATATCGTGTGTAAGCAGAGCTGTCGCAAATGATGTGTTCATTTCGGAAAATAGAGCGATTCAGCAATGTTGCAGTCATATTAGTAACTTCAATGGACCTAACGCGAATGAGTCACGGGCGAGTGTGGCACTTAAAATATATATTATATATATTACCAGGTAAATCATATAATAAATAAATCATATAATAAACATGTATCGTGTACAACAAATTTATTTATCTATTATTATGAGGTGCTAAGTAATTGCTGATGCAGGTAATAACCCAACTGCAGTCAGTATGTCATTGTCTTCAAGCGCAGTTGTCTGTCTCACCTTACGAACTTAGATTAACTGCATTACTTGTATCGCCCAGTACACACAAAGTCAAAATAATAACTAATTTTGTTTCGTAAATTTTGGATTTCACTCCAAGGAATCACAACTTTTATCTTAGAAAAGTAAGATTATTTTGTTGCATAATAGGTTAACAAGCAATGCATGTTGCCTGCTGGGAAGCTGGGGAACTAAGGCGTGTAGTCATGGGCACAAGTAACCCGATAAGAGATAAATTATAAAATAAATAATAATTAGCTTTTCTGTGTGCTTTGGTGCTGTTCATTAAATGAAAGGTTGCTAAAATTTTAAAAAGAGAAACACATAGATGTCGAATCTATAAGTATTTAGGAATACTGACAAGGGAAGCTCTTATTCCATAGCTTGGTGTATATTAAAGAATGTACTATAAATAATACTTTATAGTATATGTACTTTAAAGAAAATATTTAGTAAATAGTATGATGTAGGCGATTGACGTCAAACCCGTCTATTTAAATATAATCTGCGCTGCAAATGAGAGTGCGTTTCGCTGACATCGGCCCGTCGGCGTCCGGCGTCGAACGAGATTCATCCTCTTGTCTCGTAATAACGTCGATCGAACCCGTTTAATTACGGCCCACTCTGCCTTCTTTGTAGGTCACTCTAGCCACAGAGGAAATTTGTTAGAGAGTCAAATCTATGCTCAATAGATTCGGATAGATTAATCAAACCACTTTGGTATAAAAAAATATGGTGTCATCTTTTGAGAAAATAAAAATCTCTCTCTCTCATCCTAGCGTGTTTCTGGTTACATTCGGAGCTGTGATGTCCCGACGCCCAGGATTCGCGTAAAAACACAATCATTAAATTTTGAAGATTTGAAATGTGCATTTACAATAAATTGGCATTTGATCTATGCATTTTTCATTACATGTTCACACTCCTAAAAGTTCTTCTTAACTACTTTTTATTTGTTCATTAAATTTTGTTTATTTAGTTGTAACGATAACTCATTTTAACCTTCAAACCTTGAAGGGAACTTGTCCAGTCATCTCTGTCTCGTTCAGAAATGTTTAAAAATGTTGATTGAGTTTATGTATATAATTTAAATTTGTTCTCAAAACAGTCTCCTCTGTACTGATATGTTTTTATCAAACTTTACTGCGTGTCATAGTTACGAGCGCTCCGATCCCTTAATAGTCACATAAAATAAAGTTTAATGTCGGGTGACAGTGCCCATACCGCTCCATCTGAAACGCGCACACGGCTGGCGATGGATTGATTCCTTTTTTTTATGTCTCGACATTATCTGAGAAACTGCAAAGTAATTTTCAACTTATCTTCAACTCGTTCGTTACTTTTAACAAGTTGCAAATATTTTCGATCAGACCTGGACTATGACGAAAACATCAAACTTTACGTTTTATCATAAATTTTGCTGCCGAGTTGGTGTTGTTTTGTTCGTATACTTTTATAACTAATATAGACGTGTATTATTATAAGACACAGTTTAAATTATGAACTCAAAACTAGCTTCTACTAATACAACTGGCGTCAGTACCCTGTCAGAGGATCAGCAATTGATTCATCAGCTCAGGTGTTGCCCTGCGGGTGATAAAAACGAAATTGAAGGACTGACTGAAATAGCACACACGACAAAAACTTTTAGGTCGGGAATACTTAACTCCAAAACTTTACGTCAACAATAAGTTAATCCAGTTATATAACGGGTCTCAGTAAATTGCGTTACGTACTATGTAGTTACTTGTACAAGGTCGCACTCAGCTATTTACGTCAAAGCTTTACTCCAGTCTAATTGTGATAGATTGTCATTGTAAGACAAGCATTTCAGACGTCAAAGCAAGGCTTTATCTAGAGGCTGACGGCGCTGGTGATTGTGACGTTGTCAAGGCGTGTCAGGCGGGGCGAGGCGCGAGGCGCGAGGCGGCCTCTCCCCGAGGCGCGACAACAATCAAATTGTTTGAGCCTTCCCGAGCACCCATTAAGTTTAGTAATTGAGTGTAATCTCGCGCAGTTCACTCGCTTTTGTCTGAATTCGTAAAGCAGAATATTTCTCGTTAGCTTGTTTAGTTTTATTCTAATCGGTCATGGAGTCCCGAATAAATAATTATAGTTTGGAAAAAAATATCCAAATCGATTTAATAATGAAATTGTTACGCATTATGAGGAAAGTTAGTAGGTTTTATAAGGGGTGATAAATTGTTCTATATGTTCCGAGTCCGAGAAAATTAGTAAAAGCTTAGCGAGATTCAGTCGCCAATTAGGTTCAGGTAAACCACATCGGACCCCAGGATCCGCTTTCCTATACAAAATTTTCATTAGTCATATACAAAATTTTTGCTATTATATAAATAAAATAGCAGCTTTCACGCATCAGAAAAAAAAATTAGGCGATGAAAGTCGTAGCGCACGCATATTTCATCAGCTAATGGACAGGCGTAGCTGGGGCCATTGTTATTGCAAACTGAAAAGTTATGTTAGCTTCACATTGTACTCGTCACGTAAGTCAAGCTCATACATAATTCCCAAGGCCCACCAGCTATCGGACTTGTTCGCTTTGGGATCAGTTCTGAAATGGAAAAATAAATGGCTCTTCTAGATTATTCAACGAAGCCGGTAAATAAATGTACGGCCCGTATAATGGTTAACGGTTACCATAACTTAGATGGTGCTTAATTCATTGGGTGTAGGATATAGAGCAGATGAGTGCAAGTCGATTAATTTATAAACTGGTAGCCACAGCATAACAGGTAAAATATTGTTATGGGATCGAGATTGTATTGGTGACAAAGGCAGCTATGGACATTTACTGAGCTAATTTAGGAAGGAAATTTGTGGAAATTTTCAAGCAATAGGAGGTAGGTCCATATTGAGACGTCTATAAGAGATCTCCTGTGGTTAAAGTATAGATTAACGACGAATACCGCTGTTACTGACAATTTCAAAAAGAATTGTATGTAAGATCTGCTTTGGCACCCTTCTTAACCGTAACTATCATGAAAACTATTACTGTAAATTAGTAATCAACTTGAACTTTGTAATGATTAAACATGAAGGTCCTTGTGTTAATAACAAAGGCGTTTTATCAGATCTCGACCCTTTCAGCAGAATCGCTTTAAAATTCGGCGAAACTTTCGGGTCGGGCCGGTTTGACCTTTATCCCTTCAATTTTTAGCAATCCGGTTCGTGGACGGACGAATTATAATCAATTTGGTGGGTTTAATGAGACCTCTGCGGGCTACCGCGACAAGTGTAGGGTAACACGTGCCTGATAAATGCTAATTGAGCACATAAGTATGAGTATGAACACTTCATAATGTGTTTTAATAAGGGCGCTACATGAGATGGGTTGAGATGCCACGCTCTCATATCGATTCTTGCTACTGATTCTAGCTTCCACCGAATTTTTTGTGCCTAGATTTTTATACTTTTGTGTATAGAGTGTAATATGCCCGCCACAGTTTTTCCGGAAAACGTACCTACATTTTTTTTAGTAAAAGATGGCTATTATTACATATATTTAATGCATTACATATATTAATGAGAGGTCTCGTTCTAATTAAATAAAAGGAAATATATTTGATTCGTTTGGCATTTCCTTTTTCATTGGGTTGTTAAAAATATAAATAAGTAAAGGGTGATGTTATCACTAGAAGCTAATTTAGTGCAGCACAGACTACTCGGATACGTGGTCAATCTCAAAATCAATGATTTGAACATTTTTATATTCTTCATACAAATAATGTTGGTAAAATATGTAAATATGTACTTACGAGTATATCTGTATAAAAATAGTCATTGAAATATGATAAAAACTTTTTGAAATTGAAGATTTTTTTGATATCAATTGTTATTTATTCATTTGATTTTTTAATTGTAAGAACAAAACATCGCACTCTAATACATCGCGTCTACAATGTTAGTAAATAACCATTAGAAACCAATCCAATTCCCCACACACGCGCCACGGTAAAACTTGTTCCATACCGTATATGTTTCAGCCCTTGAGGTCTGAACATGTCCGGCTTATTAATATTCAGGTAGGACCCGGCCAGATTAGTTGGCGTCCCGGAGATAACCTCTCTGATTGCCAATCACGTGTGCCGTTATATCCAAAACATGATACTATTCCAAAATAAACCGCTGTCAAATTAGATAGATGTCTGTATTCATGTATTTAGGAATAGAGGTGTTGAAATCCCTCGGGCCTCCTTATTATAAAATCTAAAATAGAGTTTTGTATTAAAAGACTAGCTTTATAAAATGGAGTGGAGTGAAAAGTAAATGTTTGAAGTGACGGCGTCGCGTACCAATTTGAGGCCCGGCCGGGATCGGAGAAAAAGCTTTTATAGCTCATTTATCATTCAGATGGCGATCGGCGCAGCGCCGGCCGACCGGACCACGCCGGACCGGCCGCCGGGACCGGCAGACATTTTGCGTCGATCGGAAATTCATAAACTTTTCTACAGCTTCATTTTGCAAATCTTTAAAATGCTTACATATCTATTTCTTCATGGAAAAGACATTATTTTGGCATATATTTTAAAGTGCTTAAAATAAGACTTCTTTCATTGCTCACATTTTATATGTCCTTCAGCAAGTTGGTGTACGAGGGATCTCTTAAGATGGGCCGTCCGTCTCAAGATACATGAGCAGATAACCACGCTCAGTCTAATGAACCGTGAACACAGGCACCTAATTTCAAAATTAAGAAGTTTATTCTCAAATATTATTCCAACGAGATGTTTACTATATACTCTGAACACAAAACCAAATGAGGGTGTAAAGAGCCCCGTCCCATAGGAGCTCGGCATTAAATCCTTTAGCGAGATGACAAACATAAATGTACAGTGTCACAGATTTCGTAATAGTTCAGTGCTGTAGATCCACTAAATGCAAACTTAAATATAAGGTATTCTTATAAATATCACTCTAAATATATATGACATGGCTATCATGATAACGGCAGGTCAATATAATATGACGACCCACCCAGACCACCCACTGAAGACGTTATAGTACTACGAGAATCGACTCCAAGAAAAAAAAGGGGTCAGAGTTACATAACATGAAGAAATTGTCTCACACGTGTAGTGTATATCGTATTAACGAGAATTCATATAAGTAATTTTGCAACGTTATACATTAAGATATTTCATGTAGCAACAACGTTATGTTTCGTTCAGTCTGCATTAAGGCTTATAACTCGCTGATATTTGAAAATATTGCAATAAACACGTATCTGTTAGCCAACGGCAATCCTACTGACTACTACCCCTTGAGGGGTCCAGCCGATGCTGCTTAACTTGGCAGTGGTCCCCCTGCCAAGTGGGACAGCGCGCAGTCGGCTGCTTTTCACTTATTAAATGGGAAATCCTCGGAGCCGTCACGCGGCGTTTGTGATACTTTGGTGTACATACGGGACTCGGTGACCAGCGATTGCGACTAAAGAGTTGATGGGAGATATTTGAACTGTTTGTCTACAGATGATTTATTCCACGACCTTCTTAAAAGAACCAGCATAATGCCAGGAAAAGTAAAGAATATCGTAAGAAACGATAGCATTTTATAAATATAATTTATATTACCTTCCAGTATTGATATAAATATTGTGAGCAGCTGTGCACTGCATGAGGCGGGCATTGCTAGTAGACTATCATATACAAGCCACAATGATATAATGTTTCATAAAACAGATTTTACTTGAACTTCTAGATATTATCATTTATTACTTCACTATATATTATATACTAAAAAGAATATGCGTTACAATAATTTGATTCATGAGAAGATTCTCACATCGTAACGCTTTGCAGTTAATTTCTCCTTCAACATAACATTCCGCACAGGCATTTAAAAGAAGGTTACCAGGATAATACCCTGGGTTATTAAATTTGTTAGAGACGATTAATGGAAACGCATTAAGGATTTAGTGCCATACACTGTTTTATACATAATAATATATTAATGAATGAGGAAAGTGTAGCGTGCGTGAGTAACAAACACAGATTGGGCGGCGACGTGTAGCGCGTGTCAACGGTTCACTGGAGACGACGTGCAGGGGAAGGTGTTACAGGATTTATTTGTCAAGAAACAAATACTATAAAGTAGACCATTATGTATTTTAATTGTAGACACAGACGTATCGCAAAAAAATAAGACCACCCTTTTTTCACCCAATGTCAACAATCACACGACTCCTTAGCGACCGCGGGGATGATGGTGCCTACGTACATATTATAAGCTTCGTGTTACAACCAGATAAGCAAAGAAATCCTTAGAATTTTCAAGGGAATATTTATTTGTCCTGAATATATGCTTAACACGGAAATTGTAAAATAATATTAATATTGAACAAGGATTGATGGAAAATGCAAAGATAATTCATACATTTTGTCTTTAGTCTTTCGTTTAGTTGTTATTAACTAATATTATCTTTTTTAAAGTCAAAGGATTTGTTCATAAATTAAACTTTCAGAGGCACTTTTTACATCATATGTTAAGCATTTATTAAAACTACACTACTAGCATTTCTTAACGAGTAAAACCATTGGAGTTTACGAAAATGGTTAATGACAGCGGCGGTCGCTTTGAGACTTCATCTATGATGTACGGCTGCCGCGTCGTCATTGCCCGCCACGCTGATTGAATTACTTTGTACAGACATCACATCGATCTACCGTTCATCGCAAATATTCCGCTGTTGTTGACGCAGAAATGTCGGCTAACTTGACGTGTATAAAGTTTACTGTACACTACGCTATTTATAATTGACTGCTTTGTGGTAATTATGTGAACGATTTTTTTTTGCAGTCTACTTGATGAACTCAGGTTTTCTGTAATAATTATGAACTGTCTGATATACGCTTTCAATTTTAGTTAGGATATATAAAACAATGTACGTACTTAATAATTGTGAATCCTGCGTGTCTACGCACGCTGCGCGGTCGGACGGTGGTGAGGCGCGGGGGACCGCGTCCACATTCGTCGCAATTTATCTTTAATTTATCTACAACTATCCAGTAGTTAACACTAAATTATCTTTGTCTTTAATTTTTTGTACTTATATTATGATAGAGATCAATACAATATGAGTTCTTCTCAGTGGAGAAGAAACGTTGCAAGAAACTTCCATTTGAGAAATGATTTTCAAATAGAATATGTGGTGATAAAGTTATTGCGAAGGTATAGTTTCTGAATAATATGCGATATATTTGCACATGAAGCGCCGATGGGCGTGACCTGAACTCGGAGGATCATCACTTATGATAATATGTCTCAAGGGCCGCCGTTTAGAGATACAACTCATATTTTATCGCGCACGTCGCAAATGTTATCTTTATACCTCAAACATTTTTACATTACAATACTTGTAGGGAATATTATTGCCATGTAACCTCGCTAGAGTGCTCTAGTAGCAGCGTATTTTGACGGTCTTCCAATATATGACGGTTGTTGTTTGTGCACCATGGTAACGGGAGGTTTTCATTGGTGCCGCCATTTTCATCGAGGTTTGCGTAATTTTCCCTAATAACTTCTTTTTATACTGACACCTCCTGCTGAGACTGCTTCTCATACTTTAATTCTTCATACATTCCTTTTAACTCTTCATCTTTTATTCATTGCATTGCTGGAATTATTGTCTATGTCCTTTTTTGTCTGTATCGGGCTATGTATAGTGCAAACAGAGGTCAATATCTTTATTCTTCACGTTTAATTTACATAATTTATTATTACGTTTTTAGAAAATTTCTTTAAAACCTAAACATATTATTAGAAATGTAATATTATTCCGAGTACTACTTACAGATCCTGTTTCAAAGCGTCTAGATATCTTTTTTCAAATTACAGTGAATTTATTGTTCTATAGTTTGCAGACTTTTATAAGGCAATGAATCTAAATTTGCATATTACAGTATCGTATGTGCTAATCGATAAACCAATGCTACTAAATCAGTATACTTGATCTGGCTCTTCAACCGTCAATGATTGTCCGCGACAGGCTCTCCCAGCTCCCCGACACGTCTATCAATCAGCGCTAGCGAGGGCGTCAACAACTCTCCACTCGCAAGTGGCGGAACGCCGTCGTTGTGATCTGGTCATCGCAACACTAATACTCATGTGCTATGCTTGCACTTGCTTAACACGACTCTAACTAATAACATTTCTAATATCCATAAATTGATAAAAATGTTCTTGCTTTGAAAATATTGATCAACATATCAGGTCATATCAGATCATGATATATCAGGAACGTATAGTCAAAATTTCGTACAATTAAAATTTCGTTTTTAATTTACGATTTAAGTGCTTTGCAATGCGTGCATGCCTCTAATAGTAAAATGTATGACACCATAAAAATCACGAACACCAGTTTAATTTAGAATAAGACATACCACATATTCTGGACACAAATGCGAGAGACGTTGATACCGTGTGGTTTTTGTGTGTTTCGGCTTCACGTGACATGACCGTGCGGTTTCGTCGCTGGGCGGCGGGTAAGGGTCTTATTGTACCTGCACGAAAGAAACTGTAACCGAAACAAAGGTCTGTGAATATGATTCAATTAAGTATTTAAAATATAGTAGATACGATTGTATATTCAAGCTAACAAAACTTAATGTGATTTACGTAATTGGCTGTAGATTGATTGACTAAAACAATGAGCGTTCGGAATATTCTAGGAGAAATAAATATTTATGTTCTACGACTACCGTCCAATTAATTCTATTAACAATATAAAGTAATTGGATTTATTCTACATAAATTAATTCTAGGATTACTGTGAAATAGGTGATTATTGGACGAGAATCGATCTGTTTCAAATTTTAAGCCCAAAGGGTCTTAATGAGGAAACTGGGCATTTCTGATAAAGACAGGATTAGCACGGGACCGTTGCCCATCTCTGGGTAGAGGTGGAGCTTAGCGATGGCTCCGCTAAAAGCGTGCCATCGGGATGTGCTCGTAAATTGAGGCGGATTTTTTTTGAAGTTTTTTTTATAACAAAATTGTTTTGTTGTATTAGAGGCAGATGTTTTGACGTACGTACTATTTCTACTGAGTAAAAAATGGAGTATTTTTTGTTTTACTAAAATGTTATACAGTTTGTCTGGTATGATTCCCAAAGTCAAACTTGATTTATTCATATATATTTTTTTATTGAAATGGATTTGGCATACATTATTTCCAACTATTCATATATTTGATCGTGAATGAATTTTGTTGATCGGGAGGATCATGTTGAGAAAAGTCGCGGTCGCAGTCGCGGTCGCAATCGCGGTCGCAGTCGCGGTCGCAGTCGCGGTCGCAAGCCAGTCTTGGCTGTGGCCGGGACAGCGAGTGCAGCTGAACTATTTCGCCTCGCCAGAAACAGGAGTATGCAAGATTGATAGCCATTATTATACATATACAAAATATTGCCAGCTTGCAACTCAACTTGCTTTAAGTAATTTGTATCAATCTAAATAATACTTATTTAACTACTAGTTGATATATACCGCGACTTCATTCGCGTGGCCTAACAATTTTTGGTAAGGACTCAAAATTATAAGAGAAATTATAAAAAATCTTTATATATTGGCGGTAATGTAAAAAGACCTGAAGAGTAACTCACTCTAGAGAAAAGTAAAAAATAAAGTCACAACGAGTGGTATACGCGGGAGAAGTACAGTTTCATAATTTATACCTTATGTGTTGCTCAGGCTTAATAGCTATATAACAAAAAAGTTTCATTCGAATCCATCCAGTACTTTCGGAAATTAGCGTGATTATTATACAGACAGACAAAAAATTCAAAATTTTTCTTTGCTTTCTGTTATTCTTTTAAAGTGTCCTTCTACCTATCTCAGTCAAAAATACTAAATGTACAGACAAAATATTTTTACTGTTTTATTATGTGTATGTATAGATAATGTTTTTCTTCTCAACTTCAAGCATCAAACGCATTACATTAATGGTTAAACTTTAACAAAGAAACCAAATCCTAGGAACAAAATGCTACATAATTAAAAGCTACTGCACGCGCCCGGGACTAGGATAAGACCAGTTTATCTTCCAGGAATGTGCGATAAACCTCGCTCCTGTTTGTACAGTCAACCGCATACCAGCCTATACAAATACATTGCAAATTTATCCTATTATCCCTAAAATAGGTCTATTCAGGGTAACTTGACTTGCTGTTGACTGTATGCAGTATATAATACACGTTCCGAGGAATGCTCAGATTTAATATAGCTTGTATTTAATATTTGGCGGAGAAGTT
This sequence comes from Plodia interpunctella, assembly GCF_027563975.2. Classification (NCBI taxonomy): domain Eukaryota; kingdom Metazoa; phylum Arthropoda; class Insecta; order Lepidoptera; family Pyralidae; genus Plodia; species Plodia interpunctella. The sequence continues at coordinate 11,133,628 of NC_071300.1, forward strand.
CTCGGAAAATTTGGCATGATTATGTTTTTATACGACTGTTGCTTACGATCCCTTGAATTTTAGAGGCAATACATCCATTCCGCACATCCGAGTACATGTCTCACGTAACATAATTATAAAAATCAACCATGTGGTACCATGAATCTAAAATGTAAAGTATACATTGTATGTAAATTGAAATTTGATTAAAAAGAAAACCGTAAAGTATTTAGATTTTGCTTAAACAAATCTTTATTTCCAAATTTGCCAAGAAAATATTTTTTTTATAATTTTCGAAATGATAATCAATTCAGAAATGATGAATCTTAATATAATATATTTCATATATTCCAATAAGATTGAAGCTGCTGAGACACGCTGTGTTTCCAGAGGGCGCGCACTCGCCACCGCTCCCGGCGCATGAATGCGAAACAACGCGTCGTGACTGCGTAATACCTCTCTAAGAATGTGCTCGATAAATAAAGTGGCGTTGTACTGGGTTTGCACGGTCGCGTGTTCTATGAATAAAATATTTGTTCTTATTGCTGACAGGAAGTCGTTTTATTTCATGTAGAAGAAAATTCAGTTTTAAAATCTTCCAATCAATTACTTCGCTTCACGAAATGTAGTGTATAGCCCAAAATATGAACTAAAATATTTTGATACACTTTATTAATAAGAGTAATAAAATAATTTGATTGGACTCTGATGAATAGTTATTTTGCAACACATTGTCATAATCACCTCGAGACTGGAAGTCGACTCGAGAGACTCGTAGTCTCGACTAAGATTACGGTACAACTTCGAGTTTTCGTAGCATTGGCTACGAAATATCGTAGCTACGAGCTACGAGCTACGAGCTATCGTTATCAAACGGTTTTGTACACTATTAGTAAAATTTAAGTATAAAATAAAAAAAGAATCCATAAATATGTAGAGCTTTAGACAGTGTGCGGTGATAATGTCAGATAAGGCAATGAATTGTTAATGCGCCTCGCGGCCGGCGTCGCGAGCACAAGAACACGTCGTATCACAACGTAAGACATGTTGAATTTTTCGCAATAGTTATATAATATTTATACCATCTATCCTAGAAATTGCTTTACAACTCAGTAGGTAAGTAGTTTTAGAGTTTATCCATTACAAGCCAACAATATTTGTATGAAAGTAGTTTAGATTACTATTATTCATCAAGTAGTCGACCGTTGGACAAGACAAGCCCATAACCCCGGCTGCGCTGCCATTGTTCCCACGGTGTGTTGTTCCGAGCCTGTCTCATGAATATGTATGTACCTCTGATTAATATTACACGATCACTTGTGTCTACTCTCAGTTCATAGCTATTAATGAACTTGTCATTCCGATTCATTATTATGTTATTTCACGCTGTGAATTGTATTATAAGTCTTGAAATAATACAGACACAATATCATTTGGATGATTATTCATCTTTGCTAGTTGCTAATTACAGATTTTACCTATTACAAATACCAATTAGGTATACCATCCACATGACATAGCAAGTAGAAACAATATACTGACAATTCTGTGGAGCACTAACTGGCATACATACAATGAGCACCGCAGAACTAGCGACAGCACAAGTTGATAATTTAATTGCTTGTTACGAAGTGTGTAGAAGTTGCCGGTTGCCGTCGAAGTTGCCGGCTGCCCTCGCCGCGGCCGCCGACATATTTACAACAACCAATTAAAAGTTAACCAGCAGTCACTCGCAGCATGTAACATTGAATTTTTGTACTTCCATCTCTGCCTGGGGTGTGAATGATTAATAAAGTCTTGTCTTGTAAGACTGGAAGTTGGGAACTTGATACTATTGCATTTTTAATTTTCATTTCGTGTTATATGACGACGAGAACAAATCTAACATTTAAAAAAGAAAAGTTAACGTCTGCCTTGATAGTTCTTGAGATTTATATGAGTCATCGCGAGATTTTTATGTCTCATTTTTCATCATCTCTGTATCATTGTTTTCTAATTTCTTTGGCAGTAATTTTTCAATATACAAATTTACTATGTATGGTTACTAAAATCTTTACATTATAATATGTACTAACTAAGTTCTCTGCCGCGTCTGACTATCTGACTGTTCGCGATAAACCCAAAAACGATTGCGCTGATTTTCAAACGGTTTTCACCTATAGGTAGTGTGTTCCTGAGGAAGGTTTAAGTGTATAATTTATTATGTTATTATCCGAGCGAATCCTGGACGGACCGCTAGTCAAATAATAAATTTAAGGACTTTCATATTTGCAGCAAGTTTAGTATTCTTTTATGTAATGGGTTTCTATAGAACTGGATATTGTGAATTAACTGTTTTAGTCATATGGGCAATTAAAATTGCCCGAGCGAGCGAAACGAGCGAGGTCTATAAATCAACTTGGACAATTTTTTTTTTTTGTATGTACTCGTATGTATGTTATTAATGATGACATACATACATACAAAAAAAAAAATTTTGTCGTTAACTTTCGATCTTGATGATTTTGATTAAATCTAAAATTTAAATTCTATCAATAGAATTTTTAAGTTCGTGGGGAAACAAAAACGGTTAAGTCGTTTTTAAAATATTCATCATCATCATCTGCAGCCCTCCGTGACCCACTGCTGGGCATAGGCCTCCTTCCGTCTTCGCCAACCATCTCTGTCCTGGGCCATACCCATCCAGTTGTTGCCAGTTCTAGTGCCAGTCTAGCCGAAATATTCACGATCTTTTAAAAAGTCATAAAATGTATTGTGTCCGCGAGGTCTCAGTTCGCGGCGAACAACTAGTTTTAATTACATTTCGATACATTAACTTTAAACGGGTCACTGCTGAAAACCAAATAAGGTAATTAAGATTGTAGTTATTGTTACAATACTTTTATACTTATAAAGTTTATTTGATGCTGCCGAGTGTGTCTTTGTTTTTATGTGTATGTTTGTATTACAAATCTACTTCCACCTACCGTTGTCTCACTTTAAGCATCGGTATAAACAGAGTAGTACAAACACACACATAAAAATAAATAAAACGAAAAAAAGTACAACTTTGGGGGTTTTTGTGATAAAATCGTTCGATAAAAGTCTCTTGCTATAAAATCAAATTTGATACTAAATAAAGCGAGAATTGGCGTAATAATATAACACGAGATATTACCTCCGTGATCCATGACGGCGTCACGCGCCATTACCGAACTCTCACGCGACCAACACTGTTCAAATGAGTTTCTTTCGGCATTTCTTCTCAGCAGTGGTCGTTCCGAAATGCCAGTGTAGCTTGTGAGAAATAACTATGTAATATAAAAATTGACGTGAAAAAGTTCCTGTGAAGATCTAATTTTTGAATAAATTATTTGAATTTGAATTTATATCAACGCTAGCTGAAGATTGTCTCAGTGGTCTAGGTTTGAAAATCTTACAGAGCTTGTCAAGTTGTGCTAGTTAAATAAAACATTACGGTCCAAACATTCATGGCGAACTTTGATTTATCGAGTCTCGCAGCAGTGTCGGGTCAAGATATTTGGAACTGGCCGTGGAATATGGCAGGTGCAGTAAACTATGACGAATGGTCCGCGCGCGCCAGCCGGCCTTGACGCGCGGCCAACTGCGGCAGCGCTGCGCCGGCGGCGGCCGACCCTCAAACATTACTTACTAAGCACAGGAGACTTGACGAAACACTTTTAGTCTTTACTAGCTACTTTTTTTTAGAAAAGTTGACCCCAAAAGCGTCTAGATCAAAGCGTCTAGGTCAAAATTGATAATTTGTATGACAAAATGTTTTGTACCTGCTTACCGCCGAAAATACTGAACAAATTTTAATAATTGGTTTTCAAATCTGGAACACTTGATTTATTAAATAAAATATACTTTAAATTATGTTCAACCAGGGTCCAATGCGAAATTAACCATGGGAAATAATTTTAATGGTTCTTAAAAGTTGATTTTTAATTTTATTTTTTAATAGATATTGCCTGGGGCTTCACTCCCGAGGGAATTTTGAGATAAAATATAGCCTATAGCAATCTTGGATAATGTATCTTCCTAATGGTGAAATAATTTTTGAAATCGGTTCGGTAGTTTCGGAGTTTACCTGCCTCAAACATACAAACTCACAATTTCCCAAAGCTTACCTCTTTATAATAATACTATATATTTGAGCCAAATTGACAGTGGGCCAGGCACCCCGATCCCTCCTCATAAGAGGAGGAAAATAATTCCCGATTTTGTTTTTCTGTCCTTGACAAGTATTTATGAGTACTTTCTCAATTATATTTATTTTGTTCATTGAATCTTTAAATTTAACTTTTTTCCAAATTTTAAAAAGACAGTACATTTCCACAAAATCCGATTCATTCATTTGTAAATGATTTCTATTAGTTTCGCTACAGAAATGTAGTGAAAAAATATTGAGTTTTATACAGTCAAAAGGAATAATTGAATTTCCATTCTTTTGAAACTCATTCAAGTTGTCAAATCCAGATTTCTAAACCGCTAGATTTTATTTGTGTGCAGGCAAAGATAGAACAAAACCGGAAAAAACCGGACAAAACCGGACATGCTGTTGAATGCTCGAACAAGCAAAAACCAGTGGGATCCAGATTTATTCGGTTCTCGCTAGCCTTGTGTGGTTGGATGACATTTCTGATTTTTGTAATGAGAATTAAATTTAGCAATTTATTTCGCAAGTTACGTTGCAAAGGAATACATTTTATATTATATTTTTGCGCTATTTACTTAATCAAGTTTTATATATATACTTGTATTTTTAGCTTTAAAATCTTTCAATTACACGTGAAAACAAAACTAATTAGGCCTGTAAACATAATCTGAGCGGCAACCGACACTCGATGGCGGCCATTGAATTGCAGATGACGCGCGTCAAAGACGCGATTAAAATTCATTTATTTATGCAAATTGCCGGTTCGCCGAATTTATTAGCGATCTTGCGATAATGCTGCCATTGTCTTCTCAGACCGCTCGTTAGCGATTGCTGTGATTGCTTATTTCCGTCTAAATAAACTTCTCACAAATAATAAACTGAAATTGAGTGCTTATTTCAGATTCAAATACAAAATGGCGAAGCTGAAGTAGTTTTCTATTTACAATTTCCTGCTAACAATTATTTGTGTTGTACCTATTTGCTACAATTCTTTTTCTTTGTTTTTGCTCTCTGATTATAATGTTCCCTACGTATTGAAAGATATTATTATATAATTCTAATATATTTAGTTCGATAGTTCAAACTCAAAATTTTATTCCTAGTTTGTATGATGGATATGGCTATTTTTTTATTATAAAGTCACTGCACGAACTATTGTCCAATGCGTGCTATGAGCCAGAAGTACATCGATTTTTCGAGAAATATTTAATACACGTACTCGTATGTACTTAGAAATCGTCTTAAAATTTCGCTGTGCTTCAGTTCCACTAAATTAAATAACTTCAATATTCAGATCATGAATAGTGTAGTGTCGTACGTAGTACCAACCGAACCGTCCCAGCACGTGAAGCCGGATCTTCCTGAAATAGCAGCCGGATCGATAGCAGCGGTTGAGACGTTTATTCCTGGAGGCTGCAAGTGAAGCCGCAAACCTACCCAATGTTGAATGATACGGCGCGGTGGGCCACTGCTAGCCTTAGTTTGCTTGATTGTTATGAAATTGGAAAGTGATGGCACATTTTTGAGTTAAAGATTCATAACTCGACGTGCCGTCGCCGACAAACCGACCAATCCGTGGCCCAAATCTAATTCTTCCGTAAAGGCCACACGGATAAAGCATTGGCACAATGTCACCAAACCTTCATCTTAATTTCACTACACTGTTATTGTGTGGACGCGCTGGGAAGGAAGCAAGCTGTAAAGAAAATTATGAGTTTCTCTTCTAATTACCTCTTAGCCCTAAATAAATAATCGTGCTTCTATGGTCCGTGTTAAGTTAGACTAAACAATTATAATGAATAATGAAATAAACAAATTATACTAACTATTTACTCATTTATAAACTTTATGAAAGAAATCTAATTGAGAAAGATATTGGAAATGAGCGACTTTCAAAGTGATAATCAATTCCGACAGATGTTATAAACATCAACCTTCACCAAGGCCACGTTATTAAAAAATTCGTCATCACTCAGTCATCAGTCACAGTTTTAATATAAAACTCCTGAAAAAAGTATCAATCTGTTATTGTTCGCAAATGACATTGGCATTATTTCCTGGAGCGCCGGGGTGCGGGGCGGGGGTGTTGCCACGTTAGGGGGGGGGGGGTGATAGGGAGGGGGCAAGCTCGTCAATCAACGCCGGCGATTGCCAAGATGACCCTGTATTACATGCGAACGAATACAATCCGTGAAATCGATGTTTACCACTTTTTTGTATGACCGTTATAACGTTTTATTGAATAGGCTTTTATATTGTTATGGTATTTATATTTTTTTACAATTTTGCGTTGCGATATATGTTGTTTCAATAGAAAAATGACTAATACTTTTATTTTTTACATATTTATGAAATGATGGAGACTCAATGTGACCATAATTTATTATTATTTAGCTTATGAGATTCATGAAATCTACAACTTTCAGTTGTTTTCAAATTCATAATATTTAATATACCATACAATTCTTACCTCACTTCGGGTGACAGTTGTAAAAATATGTAATACTTATGTAAAGCATGTGTCTATCCTAATCCGAAGCAAATTGTTAGATTGTGTTGGTATGAGGAGGTCGCCCGGCAGCGGCGTACACTCGGCCCGGGACGTGCCACTCGGCCGGGACGTGACCGGCCCGGGACGCGCAGTAAGCAGTTTAGGAGGTAATGAGATCCCGGACCCTACTGAAGGCAAACGTGATTAATGGGAGCCTCTTTTGATTCAAAGCGCATTAGTTCAGTGCCAACACACTGTGACAGTAACGCGTTCCGACCATTTTGCGTTTCGTTTCGTATTGATCATGTGATATGCCGAGATGCACCTTAAATTGAAATATAATATATAAAATCCTGTAAAAACGTGCAAAACATGGATTCAAATACAGATTTGTATATATTTTAAAAATTATAGAGCGCTCGAACAAATTTAAACAAAAGAAGACAAGAAAACTTAAGTTTGCTTCAATTAATATCATGTTCTTTGTGGAAAATTGTCGTTATCTATTTTGAGTTCAGAAGAAAACAGGAAATGATGACCGACTACGGGCTCGGGAGTTATGTGCCCGCGCATTCTATTTACAACTACGAAGCCATAATATTACTGCTTATGATTCAACGTAACCCATCTTATTAATCCTACTATTATAATGCGAAAGTTTGTGACGACATCGTCACAAACATATGTGTGTATACATATGTGTGTATGTTCACATATGTATATACACATGTGTATATACACATACATATGTGTGTATGTTCTTACTATTTGCGCAAAATCTACTGGACGGATTATTATGAAATTTGGTACATGGGTAGAATATATATCTGAAATAACAGATAGTGTACTTTTTATCCCGAAATTCCCACGGGAGCGAAGCCCCAGGGTGCAATTAGTGTAACATAATTTTTACACACATATTAATTTATAACGATCTAATATAGGTATATTGTAAATTTTGTGTTTTGTACAACCCGTGCCGAAACTTCTCTCAGCTTCTCTGAGCTGGTAATATTCCCGCGTTTTGTGCTTATTTAAACCGCGTGAGATTGGACGACACGCCCGTTAGGCCGCTTTGTTTACTAAAGAACATACGCCTACCCTCATTGTTGCAAATATTAAGCGGGAACTAGGCTCCGGTGTTTGCTCCATGTAAATTAGGAGAGCCTTTATACTCACATATTTTCACGTTTCTCCGTTTCTGTTATTTTAAGCTACGAAATAAAACAATATCACGAGACTGTGTTTTTTAACATTTTTGTTTAAAACTTTATAAAAATATTTTCCAAGGCCCCAAACTTCCCTATCACCTTTTGGCTTTATCATCAATTAATTCCATGAAAATTTTTACATTTGCGATCCATTTTATACCTAGGTGTTGTGCGGGGACAGCTCGGATGATTATTTTACGGACAAATTAGTTTGTTTAATAATAAATACATATAATTAAGGTAAAGGAAAATAAAATAAATTCTTGCAAAATTATATAACTTTTACTTTACCTAATACTGGCAAGGTACTAGCAAAGGTGGTCACAAATCTTTTGAGTTTGCGTTTCACTGAACTCGAAACAGTATATAATAACGCGAATACTAATGCTAAATTTTGTCGACTAATTAGTTGATAACTCTGGTATCAGACTTTTCAAAATAATGCTTGATGCAAATTATTTTGTTATAACTATACAATTCTGCTATTTCGATGGTGCATTTCAAGCAACGGCCATGTTCCCTATTTAATATTTATTGACGTCAACAAAATGCTACTAAGCACCGCAGTTATTATATTGTTCATGCGGCGATAATCCGCGGTGCACGGCTGGCGGCGCGCCAAGGTTACACGGGCGGGGAATTTGCATCCCGTGTCTGCGCGATTGTTCCATAGCGAATAATCCTTCCAGAAAGGTCCATATTACATAGGTTTCGTTCTCACGCCTGGTGGTTTTTATATTTATCAGAATATACATTTCTGGTACGTTTACTAAATATATCACAAAGATGTGCTTAACTATATTCACGGTGGACATGCTGGGACAATCAAAAGAATTTACCATCTTGTCTATGGTAAACGCCAAAATAGGATTTATTATTATTCAGTAACGCTTTCGAGGTCTACAAATATGTGCGTGCATAGTTGGCTAAGCTCCAACTCTAAGGAAGGCGTATATTTGCAGTCGTTCACACGTAGCCGAGTAGATCCTACTCGTGTGTGTCATGATTTACTGACACTCAACTTTAAGACTCGAGATATATCTCAAAACGAGCTAAATAATTATTCTAAACTGTACAAATACTGTTTCATATAGTGTGCATTGCAAAATCGATGGAGATTTTTAACAGCAAATTATTATCATTATAAATGATATTCGATTCATTACTGAATATATTACTTCTACTGAAACTTGCTAAGGAATTTATCGGTAATTTTATAATTCCGGGAGTTACGCGTTCTGGTTGGCACGTCGCCAATGCTGTAAGGATTTGCATCCTCACAATAGCACACGCCTCGTGAGAACCATCGATGCCGAGAAGTGCTTCCGAGAATGAACTCGAATCTAGTCCGAGTTTCCTCCCAAAGGCCGGTCTCGATATTAACAATTGGCTAAATTATTGGCTTCTCATGAAATTGGAAAAGTTATTCCGAAACCTCGCTTTTACTATCACCTTCAATCTATAAGTACTGATATAGTAAAGAAGTACTTATTACTCGGAAAGATTTGAAAAATCTTTATCTTTTGAGTCCCAACAGTTATCGTGGAAGGGTTCACCTGTGCTCGCAAACCGAAATTAAATGACTCCATAACCTTACTTGAAACAAATTCTATAAGTATAATCATATCCCTGATTAATGTAGTAGGTTTCGTGTGCTCTTACTTATAATTAGACTAAGGAACCGTCAATCATGGCTGCCACTCCGCTTTGCCGTCACTTCGCCGTCACGTTACGGCACCGGCCGCTAAAAGCCATTTCGTTATCATCAAGAAATGCGCCGATCTTCATAATACCATGTTGAAGTAATTTGATGGGACTACACTTACAAGACTTGACGAAAAGTCACAAGAAATCTTATTTATATTATTTTATTAATGTATATTTTATTATTATCTTATTTTTATATTGGAATAAATAATACAGTACATACAACTACACTATACAATTGTATAAAACTCTATATATATTATAGTATTATATTTTTATCGACATTTTCAATGAAAGTAAATTTTAGTGCACTTTTCATGTGTTTTATAATCACATAGAGTTTTTAAAGTAAGTTTGTGTAACCTAACGTAGTTTCTCCTCAAAAAGATGGGTGCAAAAGACTATTTTATCACTGCAAATACAAGCAATTTCGGAAAACATATTTTATTAGTTTTATTTTATTTACCGTCTTATTCATAAAAAGTTAACTAGTTAAAACCTTATTCTTTAATTTTTTCAATAAAAAAAACCAATTTCGTTGTTTCAAATTTCCCTTCCAAATTAATAAAAACATACATTTTTTGTCCTTCGGTTAACTTTAAAATGAGGAATCGGTAATTTCTACGTCGCGGGACTGTAAACTTTATAAAATATTAAACACAAAATGAAAGTTCCAAGTCGTAAATAAACAAACTGAGCCCAGAATAAGGGTAATTGGGTCCGGAGCTTCTCCAAGTTCTAGTAATAAAACTCATTATGATTCATGGCGGGAACTGAAGCCAATAAAAATATGTCTCTCAACTAAATTGTCCAGCGACACGCGGCGTTGGCGATGTTTTATGTGGAATGGAAGCCGTTTGGAGTAAGCGGTAGGAGCCTGCGACCCGGTGGAAAACTTCGTAGTCGGTTATACTCGAATGTACCTACTTTGTTCAAATTATTGTCTTCATTAACATTTATTTTTTTAAATGAGATTTACTGATTAGAGTATTTTCATTAGTTATCAAGAAAACAACGTTTGATTATAATCAATATAAACAAAAAGATTGCAATATTTGCTTATACAGAAACAAGTAAAAAGTCCTAAAATTTTGTATTTAATTCATAGTGTCGTTTTATATAATAGATGAGAAAGTTTGGGATAAACCCAAATATTTCCAAATCAATCAACCTATCATTGTTGATGTTTGGATTGTTGATGTTTGGATTTCTGATATTCTTGCCCGCAAGTACTTCTAACAGATTCATGAAAGAAACATACGGCAGTAGTAAATTATGTCGCTCTAGTTTGTAGCTGTGTACTCGAAATAGCCTTTAAGATATCTGAAAATTTCTACAGCAGAATAATTCTGCCAAATATTGAAATAGGTATCGTGTTATGTACATTAACATCTAGATCGTGCGTGCCCGGTGCGCGATGTAAACGACGTTAACCTCCCGATCCAATATGGAGTCAGACGTGCTTATTGCTCTCACCTCAGATCACACCCACTGGAATGCGGTCTCATTTCTTTCGTCGGCACTTCGTCTTCCATGGACCCTTAGTATCTATTATGACAAGTGAAAATAATTTCGTGTGTGAAACTAAAATAAACTTCTCACCTAACGCCCTTTACGATAATCATTAGCCAATAGCTAGTGGCGAGTGCAGTGCGGGCTCCATGATGGATGTAATCAATTTGTCGGTGATCCATCAGCCGCGCCGTTAGATCGTAGCGGGGAGGTCGTCCTGTTATAACTTTATGATCTACTAGTTGATCTCCCTTGCCACACATCTGTGCACTTAGGTACGAGAAGCACCGTAGTACCTCACTCTTCTCTATTTCTCCTGCCAAACAGCAGTGCTGCATTATGTGTTCCGGTTTGGTGGAAGGTCAAAGAGGCAGTGTAATCACAGGCTGCTTAGCAAAAGATCCTAGACTTTGACTTTTTCAAATTCAAATTCAAAATTCTTTATTCAATTTAGGATGATATACATCACTTATTGACGTCAAAAAAATACTTAAACTAAGTCTACTGCCGACCTCCAAAGCGCATGAAGCGGCACAACAAACTTTACCACAGCCTTTTCTCCAAGGACGTCAATTAACAAATAGGTCTTATTTTGCTAAACATTGTTGAAGGCGCGAACTCGTGTTCACTGATACTGCTACTACACTGCGTCCTGGCGTGGGGCAGTACGTCGTGATTACAAACATACTTTTGCAATTTTATTTACTGTTTAATAAATTGATAAACTTTTTTATATTACATTACATTTCTATTAAAACATTACGAGGGAGTAAGATATGATGAAAGCATGTTTACAATATTCGAAAATGGTTAGAATAGACAGAGACTCTGTAAATTAACTACTCTGTGCACACGTGAGCGGAAAATCTTTCTTTTGTTTTCGTAAGTTTTGTTCGTGACAGGAAAATGATAGCAGACGGCAACGTAACTATTCAATTTGATACGTTGGATAACGCTAAACATGACCTGCTATCGCATCACTTACAGGACATGCTTAGACAAATCGAAGACTATTTATATAAACAAAACAAATATTGGAATAAATTAAGTATCTGTACTATACATTTATTTCACTTGTTTTGTTGCTAAATTCGAAACATTTCTAAATTGAAGAGTTTGGATTTCTGAGCTTGAAACACAGCGTTTCAAAGAGTATTTTCATAAAGATCGGCCATTCTTAATGAGTTGTAGCACGCGGTGAATACTGATGATAGCTTAATTAGCGAAACCACAGAATAACGAATAGTACTGTCATTTAGAAGGTCTACTCCCGAACAAAAGTCACATAAAATCGAAAATTATTGTGATATTTTATCTAAGCGAGCTGCTGCAAACGGTGTCGTATTATCACGGGACCCGACGCACGTCATGTCCGCTATATTCTGTTGGCATCCACATTCATATCGCAGTGATACTTCGTGGGGTACTGTGACTATCATACCAAAACTTCGTAGTCCGCTTAGTATGCGAACGGGCGCGGGCGGTGCGGCGAGAGCAGACAATATGCAATCAGAGAGTAACCAGACGAAAAACTTTCGACGCGAGTTAGAAGCCTTTCCTAATGGGGATGATACAAACGCAACTTGCACAAGCATTGTTAATTATTAATCAAATTAACAAACGCTGCTGAAAGGACTCAGTTAAATTCACCTGTTTAACGTTCAGGGACTTTTCTAACGATTGACAGATTTATCATCATTATCTTAGTTACAAAAAATACGATGTGAATAGTTACAAATGATACGATTTAAACTGAACTGAGTAAAGTGGTTATGTAGTATCTACAGCAGTAGAGTTATAAGGATGTTAACATCTGGGCAATATGTGAATCTGGGCAATGCGAATTTCAACAAAAATACGATAGGTACCCATTAGATTCCAATACCATCGGCAAGAGTCCAGCTGTAAAATACGCTTGTGGGCGCTCACCGGACGGGCTTTTAATTATCTGTAACCGGGCGGCGCGCGGCGGCCGACACTGCAGTTCCAATGTGCACGCGATAAGCCTTTATCTCGCTAGTCTGTGGGAAAACTCAGATAAGATATAAAGCGGTGAAAGATTCAGACTTGTTTTCGGCGCAGTCAGCATGACCTCTTTTATTGTTTATGCATTGTAGTTTTACACTAACTCTACTTAGAAATTTTACTCCTGTGGCTATTTTAAAGGAGTGCTATTACACAATTACCTTAACTGTAACATTTTTCGAAACATAAAAATATCTTCACTTTTTTCTCCAAAAATAGTTATAATAATATATTTGGACTAATATATCATTATCATCTTGCTAATCTATTAGTATAATAAAATAGCTTTTGCCCGCGTTTATTTCGTGGATCCGCTCATAACTTATTATTGTAAATATTTAGGATTCTAAGCAACGTATCGTGATGAAATCTATACCAGATATTAAGTTAGACCATACGCTATAAAACCCCATCCAATTCCATCCACTAGTTTTTGCGTAATGCACGAACAGTCAGTCAAACAACATTCTAAAAAAAATGTTTGTTTTCCATTAGTCCCATAGAATATTATTACTATTCTTTAATTTCTTTTATATATAGACATCCCATTTACAGTGTTATTATATGTATAGATTGTATCCTAAAAATACTAATTTTATAAATGCGGAAGTTTGTGAGGATGTGTGTATGTAACACATCCTTTTGCATGTATGTTTGTTACTCTTTCACGCAGAATCTACTGGACCTATTGTTACGAAATTCGGTACACGGGTAGATAATAACCTGGAATAACGCATAGGGTACTTTTTATACCAAAATTCCCACGGGAGCAATGCCCCGGGGCGCAGCTAGTCTTTCATAATCCCTTGTAAAATGTCACTATGTCACTTTTGGTGCAATAAATTATGCTGTTGTATATAGTGTACACTGTATGTGTACTGTTTGCGTTTAAATGAGACAGGGTTGTACTTCCTTATACGGTTGTACTTACTTATGATGGTTAAATAGATTTTCGTAAAATAAATTAAAATATGCAACAATTTCACAAACTGCTAAAGCGTCTCGTAATCTTGCAGAACCCTAAACCATATCACACAGACATATCCGTGGTTACAGCCGAATGGAAATAGGGCAATCGATGATCTTACTGATAGCTCGAGATCGTCTCACTGACAGCTCGCAGACCAAGAGTCCCGACCTGAGCTCGTGGCGCCGGGAACATTAATAGCTGTGAGCTGCCTCCGACAGCGAGGAATATGAGCGGAAAATAATTAATGGAAAGATGAGATTTTATGGATTTTTTACCTGTGCGTGAATTGAATTGAATTTCAAAGTATGCGTTTAAGAAGAAAATGTATTAAAAGATGTATTTAGTTCGTTTCATTTCATATTATCTATGGAAACGTTCCACGAGCCCCTTACAAACAAATGCCTCTCTAACCTTGGCCCCGCGCCAGCCGCCTGACCGCGGCGGATTATCAGCAAAGGAATATCATACCGCCGGTGGCTGAGCTCGCGCTGACTTTAGATGTGACAGACGAACCCGAGGCTTTACCAGTAGCTGTCATATATAAATAACTTAAAACAAGTCAAATTAATCAGGTCAAATCTTGCAAGTAAGCTTGACCCACTACCCAGTATACGGTTGATCTAAATTTTTAAACACACCTTTAGTTCTGATGACAATGACCATTTTATTAAAATTTTGACACACTTTCACTTTTCAATTATTAATTGTAATTAGGTACTTGTATACTAAATTCAGATCACACATACATCAACAATTTATATTTGGAGGCTTATAGGCACACATCCTATAAGAGTTCGCGGAAATCCTAAAAAAACAATACATGATGATGATGTCAAAAAAGCTAGGTGTAAAAAATGAAAATATTAAAAAGAAAATTGTTTATTTCCTTACATATGTAATAGAAAATGAATGTGCACATAAAAATAGTAAAGGACATTTGCCAAAAAGTATTTACAAAGGCGGTTTGTTGACTTTACTTGAAACAGGCTAAAAATTAAGCCAAATAAGAACAATTACTTCGTTCAGAAGTAGCAAAAGCAAAAGTCCAGCCGATCAAAGCTGTGATTTTACGTAGTCTAGTTTGTATTCGAACATAAAATCTAAATCTATCGTGAAAATCCATACTTTATGATGTGTAATGCGAGGTGATTTATTATAGAAAGATAGTGCCTTTTTAGTTAGTTATTTCCGTATCACGAGCCAAACTCCAACCGAACACGAAACATACCTAGATCTCTAACTAATGACGTCCCCGGATGGTGGTCATTAATGAAAACAACACAAGCTCCGAGCAAAATTAATTTCGTGCTTCATGCGTGATGGAGCTTACTATGAGGATTTATTAGCAATCGCGAGCTGAGGGCTACGTGAGTCAATTAATATTTTTTTGGTGTTGCCATGCTATATTGAGTATAAATCATAAATCGAACCGTAAACCCATGGGGGTAAAAATATTGTTACGAAGAACACCTAAGCCATGGAGCTTAGGTGTTCTTCGTAACAATATTTTGGACGTGGGTTTGATTCTCACGGGGGGGATGATTATTTCTTATAGATTTCCAGACCAATATTACATAGTTCCTCTCGTGATAGGGATATTCGTTTGGAAATTTCCCTATCTCGTGAGAAAAACGTTTCTTGAGTATATAGCGATATCAATCGATAACTGAAACCTTAGTTATTGCCGTCTAGCAACCACATCATCCAGGATGATGATGAGCAGACACAAAAACACATAGTTCAAAACCGTACATGCTCTGAAACCGTATTCGAGTTTCGCCTAGTAACCCAAATGAGCTATAACAACCACATTCAAAAGGAAAAAAGCGTACCAAAATATGCAATAATTTTGTGCTCAGTTTATCCTGAATCACATACATAGCTACTATGCTACGTAGGACATTAAACAGACTAACGCTCCAGCAACGCAGCACTCCTCAACATTCGTGTATCTATTGCTACTCGAGAACAAAAGAAAGTTAACTTATTGCCCGGGGAGTACACGCCTGGTGGAGTGGTACAAGAAACACGCATTATAATGAGAATATTCAGAGCTCAGCTCGCGGCGCGGCGATGTCAGCTAATGTTTCACTCGTGTCGCTGAACTCGACGTCGATTTGTCTATCACTTAAACATATCTACGTGTATATATTGTATAATAATTTATAAAACTTCTCCCTAAAATGTGTTTGGACGAAATTTGCAGTAGTGTTTGTATGCTCGATGCGTTGGGTGGCTGGTGGTAAATACTGCATCGTTAGTTAGGATAAGTAATGAAGAGATTAAACAAAAAACTTTTTATAACTTCCGATTTGGCATTGGTGGCCTCAAACATACTAAAATTGCATTAATACTTGTGTTTCCTTGCAATTCAGTTAGGAAGACATATTTTATTGGCTTTGCCGCCGAGAATCATGATGAGTTTCACTGGCGCTCGGAGTTTGGAGCTGTGAGAATCAATTATGAGGTATCTCCACGTCTTATTTTCGAGTTCGATTGAAGCTTGCAGCGTCGCGGAACAAGTTTAAAATCTTCACTTTAATTAACATAGTTTTAGTTGTGTTGGCCAAAGCTGAGCTTAGTCTCTCTTTGTTGTTATCAACATACCTTTATTGCCTTTTATATAAGTACCATTAAATTCACCCATTCGTCCCGGTTGCATATAAACCTATGAATATATATGTAGTATTTCGCCATATAACTGTGCCAAAACTGCCAAGCATTCGTAACGTAACGTAATGTACATTCACCTGTGTGTATAACGTGTTTGTTTGTTGTCGATGTATAGATTTGTGTTGGCTTTACAACAACCTTAAGTAAGTACCTAGTTATGCAATTTAGGTACGTTTTTAAATAATATCTCGCCGTGCCCAGAAAGTACTAATTTTATTACGTAAAGATGGAAATACAAACTTTCCCTAGTTCTGCAAGCAAAACTGAAAAAGATCGCGGATAAAATTCATTTCATCATCATCAATCAATTATCATTCATTTTATTATAAAAATGCTTAACAAGCCTCTGATTTTACATTAAATATGCATAGAAATATTAATGCAAACGATATTTAGGCTATAGACGAGTCGCAAATAGGGGGTATTTGGGACTCAATTTGGCTAAACTCGATTAATAGTGGTATTTGAGTCATCATATCTCGCGCCGCGGGCAGCATCTATGATGAGGGGCGGAGGCGGAGGTGGAGGAGCGGGGGGAAATTGCTTTCCTCGGCCTCGGCTAATCTTGCGGATTAAGAGAAAAAGCGCTGAGAATTTACCGCGCGGCGGCTGATTCATTGCTCCTTGTTCAGGACATAGACCAACCAGGCTGTGGTGCCTGTCTGATGAAGAAAGATTAAACTCAACCACATATTAAAATTATGAAATAAAAGTGGTACACATTTCTTTTATATAGAAAAACAACAAAATGTAAGCCAAGTTACATTTTGTTGTTGTAATAGCCATTACAAAAACCAATCAGTTTACCACTAGGTAATTACTGTTACAAATTTATTGAACAGACTCCAAAATACATTGTGTTAAATGTTAGTTATTGATATAAGAGAAACAATTAAAATTCAAACTTCTTTCAATAACTTTGAACTAATTTCTTTTTTAAATGTACAAATTGATAATGTAAATATGTCCAAGTTGTTCCAATAATAATTGTGATATTGGCATGCGCGATATAAATGTACTTTGAGTACAATTAGTATTTTGAGTTGAAACAAAATATAATTTCCTTATCCTTGTCTTAGATAGAATGAAAAAGCATTCAAAAGATGGTATCGAAGATTTATATGACTTAAAGGTAAGATGAATCTAAACGGTTATGTAAAAGTTTGTATAGTAAAGTTTGGTCTTTTTCTATGCGGCGATCAGACAATGAAGGTAATGGTATATGATAATCTATGTACACATGAATCATAAGGCTTACGGTACCTCAATTGAGGGTTAGGTATAAATATTATTTGTAATAACGTAACTATAGCCAACAGCTTCTTGTAAGCAGCTAGGTTGTAGCTCTTCAGAACGGTTTAGATGATCTGACATGACAAAACTATTTGTTGACAATAAACTCGCTGTAGAGGCTATTAACTTGCCAATGCCAAAATTTAAATCATATATTAAAAATGCTTTGATGGCTAATGCTTATTACACAATTAGCGACTATTTAAATGATAAAAAACTTGGACCCTTCCTAAAACTTCCACCTCTCACACTTGATCTTACCTTTTTATAATTACGAGTATTTATATATTTTTTTGACATGTTTATTGCATATATTTTGTCATTATGTCATTATACTTAGTAAGTACATAATAAAATATTTTGACATTATACTTTATTATGTACTTACATTGTTATATTACTGATAAAAATTATACATAAATTTAAATTTAAAAAATGGTAAGCCCTTCTGGCATAATAGGGACCAACACTGTTTGAATGAGTTTCTTTCGGCATTTCTTCTCAGCAGTGGTCGTTCCGAAATGTTAGTAGTTTGTAGCTTTGGTAAACATCATTTCATTTAGAATATGACGTGAAAAAGTGCCTGTGAAGGCCTAATTTCTGAATAAATGATTTGATTTTGATTTTGATCATGTACACAAATAAATTTGTATGGAGTAGAGCTGCCAGTTGTGAGCCTTTACATCCGTCGAGTCTCAGACAGTACCGCTGACTCGACCACCACAAACACAATGGAGTCCGCTGACCAAAGAAGCTATAACGACTAACTGTTACCAGCGGCTTTGCCCGCGGTACAAAAGTATTTTAGATATTGATATAGTGGAAGTCTCTCGGAATTCTTAGTAAATACAAATAGTGTCACGATAACATTTTTGTTATAGTGATATTGTGCCCCTCGGGCTGAACAAGTTTTCCTAATGTGCATTTCCGTATTTGTTATAATAGTGTATCTGTGTTAGGTGTCATTTAATATTGTGAAAAGCAATATTTTTATTTAGCTTTTTCCATCGCCGCTGGATTTTTTCTGAATAGGTTTCTCACACACTACATACTAGAATATTTCGTTCCCATAACAAGTACCTATGTAAATAAGGTTCACGAAAACTCAGTAAAATAACTATGAAGCCGACAGTAAAGAATTCACGCGGTCGTTTTCCCAAATATAAACTTAAGTTATTCTTTATTCACGCGCTGCGGCGATCGTAAATTAATTACCCGCCGCGATGTGTTTATTTATTAACGCTCTTCTCAGGCTGTTACCGAAACTCTGACGCGAGTTTGCGTGCTGACTTATATCTCAATATCTGGGGCGGGCGCGGCTGGAATGCATAAAAAGGTTATCGCTTACTTTTTACAGCGACGGGCCTACGATCAGTCTGGCTACTCCCATTGGCTCCTGCTGCCTGTCCCCGCTGATGCACAACTGTGGCAGTGGACGATGTAGTCCAAAGTTCTCAATTGGTTCCCAAGTTTTCTACATTATTAAACATTTTAGAACCTTTTTACATATTTTTATTTTAAAATACTATTTTCGAACGGGATAATTCAGATAAAAGTTGATCCTACTTGTGAATATTGTTACATTTATGTACCGGGGTTTGGCCACAGAAGCGAAGCAGGAACAGATCAGCGCAGTACACTCGACGTTCCCCAGTCATGCCCCGCGGTCCGTCCTACATGAAGTCGACGAAGCAGGAGCAGTGGGATCAGCGTAGTGCGCTTGATAATTCCCCAGTCGTCCCCCACGCGCTGTCGTACATCAAGTAGATTTACGTGTTCTTGTCTCGACGTAAAGACGTCAAGATCCGTTCGTCCCGTCGCACCTGAACGCCGTCGTAAAAGCCTCTCGATGCCGAGCTGACTAATGAAACGCCACAAACGTCCACAACTTACTATTTGTTTATTTTTGAACATTGGTGTATGTTGGGATGGAATATATGATTTAGTTTCATCGAATAGTTGTGAAGGAAATAAATATTTTATAGCTACTTTTATGGCAGTCCAAATTACACTACAAAACTTACGCTACATCACCATTTTATGTTAAAAAATTTAAAGCAATTTGTTGGGATAATAAAATAAAATAAAATAAAATACCATTCCATGGCCATGGCGATATTCTTTCTGTTAAACTATAAACCGTAAATAGGCTTGACTAACATTTTAGATTCCCTCAAAGATTTAAACGGTATTAAATTCCCCGAAGCGTGACGCAAGTTGCAAATGAATGAATCATTATTAATTTATGCAAAACCTTGATTCATTGTTTCCGAATTCCGGATCTACTTATTTGTATTTGGGACATAAATGTGTGAGTTCGTGCCCGACTCGCATGTGCGCTGCGCAGCGCTTGCGGTTGATTCCATTGCGATATGATATGATCGTAAACAAAAACGTTTACAGATCTCCTTAAAAATTCTGAGAACGTGATGAATCAAAACACATAGAGATAGTTTGAAAAATATCTATATACCTTTGTATGTATTTATGCTATAATCGCTAGTAAGTAGCAAAATTTAATTTTGTAATTTGATAACCCAAAACCATGCTCATATGGTAATCTCGAGGTATTTGAAATTACTGTTTGTAACTCGAAGCAAGGATTGAAAATAATTTCTTAGATTAAGTATCTGATAAAATAGGGTTATGTTAGTTAAAGTTAATGATCTGGTGTAATTAGTCTACCAAGGTTGGAGTTGCGGATAACAGCTAGTCAACAAATTACCATTTACATTCGTTATTTTGTACAGTGAAGCAGTAATTGACGGCGAGCTACCGTGAGCTCGCAGCAAACGAGCGGCGATGAGGCCGAACACGCAAGCTACGAACAAGGGCCAGGAATTACATCTTGTGCGCAAATCGAGTTAGCGCTCACTAGCTCACCTAGCTATATTATTGCTGGCGTTGGTTTGGTGTACAAGTAAGGAAGATTGAAGATTTCGTTCAAAAGTTATATTTCAAATGTAAAACGCAGAAAATCGGATACAACAGTTATTTTCTCTTGTTTATTAAACGTGTACTGTTGCAATATCATACATACGTGAGTCTGCGCGTTGATCTCAATTTGACAAAATTGATGACATACTTACATAAATTATTCTGTCGGTTTTTCATGGAGGAATCTATAATTTTTCATGAACAAGGATCATGAAAAATTATAGATTTGAATTTTTCATGATCTTTGTTGCTCGATCATAGTAGTTAATTACTTTACTTAATTTAATTAACTTAGTCGTAGCTATAAAATATATACACAAGCATTTGCATTTGATGGACTTCAAGCTCTTTGTTTTATTTCCTCTCTGTCCCACGCGGGCGGCCGCTGGGATATCAGCTCTCATATAAAATTCAGCGAATTCACTTTGAGACGCGTTTCGGAGCTCCCGGGCCTATTTGATTCATTATTCGTGCATTCCGCTGAGTCTGTCGGCATTAGGCCGGCACTAAACTCTGGCTTCACTGTCAACCGTTAGAGGTAATACTGCAGTCTTCTAGCGTTACGAAGTACCTAGGTGCCCAAAATATATTCGTATCTTCTTGTTTCATAACACTTCAGACAATGGAAGAAATATTAAATAATATCGTCTACATGGTTCGGAAGAAATAAAGAAAAGAGAAAAATTTGAGATTGAATTGGATAATAGTAATTAACTTTTCCTTGAGTTTCGTACGCGTTTACGTAGCCCTTGGGGACAGTCTAGTTAATCTTGTAAATTAAAGGCGTGAAAACGCTTTCTCGGCTCCATTTAAACTGATGAAATAGAACGCGTTTTTTGTGTTAAGTATTTACTTTTGTATTTTTATATTTAAGGTTTTTATTTCATTTCATTTTTAAACATTTTTCTCTTGTTTGATTATTTTTAAACATAAATATGTGGAATGTACGCCATAGGTGAGACTGCAAAACAAATCCCTTGTATACTTTCTTGTTTGATGTGAAAATTCCGAAACAAAAGAATCGTTTCTTACAACAATACCGTCTAAGGATCTTCGGGAATGCAATATAATCCGACTTCCAAACCGCACCTTTTGCGAGCGTTATTTAAATAAAGCATACCGCATTCATATCACAGACGTACAATTTACTAGATACTCAACTTTATTTGAAACCTTTTTGTATTCATATGCATTACACCTGTGCCTGCTAACATGACACGAGTCGACGATATGATAAAATTATATCCATGGATTTAATAATTGGATTTAATAAGTACTTCGTTGGAGTACCTACTAATTCCAGATTATATCATATTGAACAACACACGACTGCGCGTTCTAAAACTAGATCTAGAGACATAAATATTTATTTTTTATATTAGCGATTAAATATTTGACGACTAATACAATACGACTGAAGTAAATGATAATGTATTAGAAATTAACAAGATTTCTATCAAAAGTATTTATCCATACTGCACAGTAAAACCGTTACGGGCATTGCAAATATCTCAAGACAGGAATAAATAAAAACAGAAAGCTAATAAACAAACACTGACAAATGTCAGAACAAAATGCAAGCAAACGTGTTTGTTGCGTGTATGCAAGCCATAAGTATTCAAATTTACTTTCAACATGAAGGAGGAGAACCAACCGAACTTAGCGATAAACGACTCTACCAATGGATGTTTTGAATTTGAGTACAAAAAGAAGTAAATGGTGCTGAGTATATGTTAAAATGCAAAACGCGCGTTAAAGTGGCGCGAAAAAAGGGTGGCCTTTAACTTTAGTGAGTTGATATAGGCTGAAAATTATGAATTTGTTTTTTTTTTACACCAATTGGGAGAAAAAACAATATTCTGTACAACAGCGTCTTAAAATAAATCTCAGATTTGTTGAAACTAATTCAAATTTTTCGATTTTAATATCTATATTATAAATGTTAA
The DNA here is from genome assembly GCF_027563975.2 of Plodia interpunctella. Lineage (NCBI taxonomy): Eukaryota > Metazoa > Arthropoda > Insecta > Lepidoptera > Pyralidae > Plodia > Plodia interpunctella. The sequence continues at coordinate 11,156,531 of NC_071300.1, forward strand.
GTGAGTTTGTATGTTCCTATTGAAGCTTCTATTCAACCAACATTAATGAAATATTGCAAGAATCTAGATAGTACTAAATATTATAGCTATAGTACTTTTCATCTCTGAAATAATACTGTTCCCGTCGGAAATTATGCGGGCGAAGGCGCGGGTAAAGGCTAGGAGTTTATTGTATTATGTACTTAATATGAAATATCACCATCCAGGTCGATGTTTGTCGATGTGTCGCATACCGTCCGAACCAGCTTCTGTAGGGAAGGGTAGACGCGACGGCTGTCACTCATTCCTGGGACGGTCGGGGAGGACAGGGTCGCGACGCACCTGCCTAGCGCGCGGTGTGGTTGCAGCTTGAAATTGTTCACGTCACCAAGTAGATACAATGACGCCATGAACAGGCACTTTTTTATAATTCCGTCAAATTAAAATATTAACCCTTAGGAATTTCAAGGCTTTCATTGGATTTCTTGTTGAGTCAAATATTCATTTTGTCCTGGCATGTACCTGTAACCTATCAACGGTGAAACACACGTTACTTGTGCTATTTTGAAAAGCTTCTTCTTCTTTTATCGTAACATCCTTGACATCAGGTGTTCATTCACTGCATTTTTAGTCCTTCGACCGATGTCAGGGTCGTTGACCCCTGCATTAGCGCAGCATTACTATGCATGGCGTTGCAGTTGCAGACTGCCACTGAAACAAACTACTCAGGTCTTCCGAGGTGAATCTTTATCGCGTACCGAAAATTAAACATAAATAAAACACAACTAGAGTTCTTCTGATGTGTACACTATTTTGAACTAAATTCATTTTCAAATTAACGCGCTAGAATGAATAACGAATGTCATGCTCTGTGAATCTCACCACCATAACGCCACAATTTTTTTTAATCGTCTTTAATAGAAAGATGAAATCTTGAGATTTAAATTTGCGAGAAGAACTTCCCGCAAGGTATAAGATTTCCAAATAAACAATTCATTTCAAATAATCTCAGCCATGAAAGCGACCGACCTGAAAGGGACTGTAATTTAAAACCTAATTGCTACAGAGAATTGTTATTTTAATGCCCTCACACGAGATGGCCGTTAAATTTAGTTTAGTGCGAGTTTTAATTAGAGTCGAGTTCATCTTTTACGCGAATGCGTTGATTCGTGTCGGCTTAGGACGCGCCCCACCTGTGACTGGTGGGGAGAGGTTGGTGAGGGGGGATCACTCGGGAAACTTTTAAACGAGGCTCTTTGCTCGACATTACAGTTTGACTGGAGTTCGCCGCAGACTGCAAACCGTTTGATTAATTACTTCACCGCTCTTCTTTATCCCGCCCCGAGCCCCGACTCTCGCAGAAAGTATAAGTTCTATATACCTAGTTAGGTACACTCAAAACAGTCCAACTTTTTCTGTCTTTAATTGAAGTCATTGCAAACAAAAGACTCTCAAACTAATAACTTATTTTACTGAATTGTAGCCAGGCAAATAAGATTTTGACGTTGTAATGTTCCGTTGAAATTAATTACTTTTGGCGCGAAACAATTTATTTTAAACGTCCGAATTAATTACAATGACACAGTGAAATAATGAGTCGAGCCGACCACAATTTAAGTAGAGCAAAGACCACTGACGTAATTAAAAAATGCGCAGAGAGGACACAATAAACTTCTTCATAGGTAGATTTGAAGAATAAAAAAATACAATTTCTATATTTGAGACAAAAATCCATATTTAGAATACAGCCTCGTCTTAAACACCTTTTGCACGTGGCTTCGGTCGCGTTTATTCAAATTCATAAATCATTGTTGTCAATATCTCGGGTTCTCAGCAACGTATCGCGATGAAACTTATACCAAATTTTAACTTAGACTATCCTCTATACAACTGCGAATCGCATTAAATTACATTCAGTAGTTTTTACGTGATGCGCGAACAAATATAAAGACAGACAGACAAAAAAATTGTTTTGGCTTCTGTTAATCCAAGAAAGACCCCTGTTTATACAGGAATATAATTACCCGTGTCCACTGTCCACAGCCCGTGTCAATTTCTTGTTTTCCTTTTTTTTAATAATATCGACAGAAATATACTATATCTGTTTCGTGAGTATTTTGCGTGGCCACCGTGTCCCAGTTGCGCCGTTGCGACCAGGGGGCTTACCATCATCTCTTTATGCGATCCAGTTCAGGACCTAAACTGATCTGCATCGCTAATTCGTACCATAAAGTTGACTTAACGATCCATTATAGGTAGTCATCAAAACAATACGCCGTTTCGATTTCATTGATCATTGCATACAATTCGGTACCATGATGTGCATTGAGAACGTAAACTGGATCGCGTATCTGTCAAAAATCGCGATTCAAAAAAGTTACTATTTCTGATTGATTACCACGTAAGAAGTCCCACAGACGTGGTGCTACTATCGCTGAAAACAATGACGTGGTCTATCTATTATTGATAGTTCCTAGTTTTGCCACCGAAACTCCATCGTGGTACGGTTTTTATATTCCGAAGTTTGTGTTTAGTGTTATGATTATGATCGACAAATTTGTTAGTCTAGATTATATTGCATTTATTGTAATTGAAATATTTTATTTTATTGTGTTTTGTTTTTACTTTAGTCATGTAACTAACACAAAGATAATAATATACATTTTAATTTTAAGTAACAAAAAAATACATATTGTTTACTCAAAATGGTAAGAATTTGATATCGGAACGCAACTGTAGAAACGAGATAAAATGTATCGACATCGTATAGCGTTACTTACATTTGGCTACTGTCACTGGGGTTTACGATTCAGAGACAATTTTAATTTTTTTTATTGATTTCATTCACTCCTTACGATTCAAATGCGACTTTGTTAAGATTAGTTGGTGGTACCAAATAACGCGATTCATTTTAGGTTCCTAAACTGAACTGCCCTACAATTTAATCGTTTTGTAAAGTAGTTGATGGTAGGTCCCCAGTTCGTGATCAAACTCATACGGCTGTAGTCTGGAACCACAATTTTAATTTGGTACACTTTTATTGATGGCTAGCTTTTGCTCGCAGGATTCCCATGTTGTGTGAGACTTGATTGTCAAACGTGTGAGATAATACATAATTCTATAAGTCGTTGGTATTAGGAAAATAAATGCATAATTCACACTTTTGATTTGATCATACTGATACTATGGGGGAAACTATAGATAACATTACTTACATCTATTGATCTAATACAATATTGGTATTCAGTGGAAGACTTGGATAATGTAATAATAGTTTAAGCTGTAATCCCGGAGCATCGTCGACCGTGAACATTATCAAACTGACGAAGTAGATCCGAGGAAGACTAATAAAATACCTATGAATACGACTTGAACTAATAATCATGTTCCAGAAATAGGAATGCTAAGGATATGTTTCATTGCTTACTGATAAAGTGTCTAATTAGTCTATATGTAACATATCGAACAGATAGCGTCAAGAATAGCGTCAAGAATGGCCATAGCCATAGCGGTTCTACAACGCGTAGTTCTTCTTACAACGCAAAGTATCAATATAAAAAAAAATGAAATAAAAAGTTATATTTTTTAAATTAACGTTATAATGGCTTTATCTCAAAAAAAAAGGTTATCTCTGAAAACCACTAAAATCGTTCAAAGTATTGATAACTATTTTATATATTTATAGAAACAATTTTTGGATACGGTCCAAATTGAAATTGGCTTCGAAAGGAATGATGCGTCACCCACAGCTATACTTTGTACACCAAAATGATCCCAATTTATAAAAATTCAATATTTTGTCTTATTTTGTTTGATCTTATTTTTACTTATCTTTATTTCTCTGCCTATACAGGTTTGTAATGCGAGTTGAATGAAATCTTTTGACAAAGTTTCAAAATAAAATCCATAAAAAATAAATAAGAAGGCAGCTATCCGAGGCCAGTGTTCGTTTCATAACCTAAAAGAAATGTCTCCTCTGCTATTGACAGCCGGCGTGGAGATATGAGCAGCGAATCATCAAGGCGCGATAACACAATATGGCATTTGGCAAATGTTTGACAAATGTTTATTCAATTATTTTTGTGTAAGTAACTCAAATATATTTGTTTCTATATGATACAGTTTATTACTTTTCAAAATTGACCCGGTTATAATATCGTAATTTAACTATGACATTTTCCAATAATGGGAAACTAACAGCTAGTCCTCGTTTGAATTGATCGAGTCGGATGTAATAACCTATTCATATTTTGTCAATCATATTCGCGACTTGTTGTTTATATCATTATCGGCAAATTATGTAAGAAACTTGTGTATGGCTATGCCAAAATGTGAATGTCGTTTCAGTATATCATATTTCGACAGCACTTTTTCTCAAGCGACCGTTTGATCTCAAAGTTTGAACGTATGCGATCGAAACCACTCCTCGACACAGCTATACATATGTAGAGCAGAATAGTTCGAGAGTACTCGCGGTATCCAATATAGCTATACTTATCGAATAGCTGGAGAACAATCTAGAAGCTCGTAGGCGAGCGCTTGCGGCGAGTTACGACGGCCGCCAGAGAGCGGCGGTCGGGACTTGGCACGGAGCGCGGATGCCGCATGAGATGCCGTGACTTGCATCGATGTTGTCCATTTATTTTGACATGATCGAAGGTAGTACCAGTAATGGTACTAATCTAGATTCCTTACATTCAAATAGCATTAAAATAACTATTAATGGGGGTCATATATCGATAGATCAAAACATATTATGGCCTTCGCAGCGTTGTAGCTCCGGACGTTACCGAGAACACGCAAATATAAAAGTTATTTTAAAAAAATTAACCGACTTCGATGACACTCAAAATCAGGAAATACCAAAGTAAGGCGTGTGCTTCCTACTTCTTGAGTGGAAATCGCTGCCGTACGTATTTGATTATTAGTTGTTAAAGTAAAAATGTACCTAACTTGGCTCGGAGTTTCATTCCAGAAGCAGGTAAGAAGGTCATATAAACGTCAGGTACATTAAATAAAAATGGTTATATATATATATATATATATATATATATATATATATATACTTATAGTAGTGGAGCCTACTTATGTCGAGCTTTGTTTTTCATAATTATTATGTTCAAAATCTGTCCTCAAGTGAGTGTGTACTTACCTAGGCGAAGTTAATAATTAAACCGCATGTTAAACAATACGCGAGTCGACGGCATAAATAATAAAGCAGAGAGATCTGGGAAATATCGGTATAATAATGTAGGTACATCTATATACAGACCAAACTGACAGTTAGCGGTGGTGTGAACAAAATCTACCGATTATTCCGCAAATCAAAAGGGTTAGAACGATATGTCATGTTGGAAATGGGACTATAGCTTGCTTACTTCCAGTCCTGAGTCAACAGTCAACATTGTTAATGCATTACGTTGATATTTTCTTTGGAAGTGTTGGAACAACGACACCCCTCTCCGCGTTACTCCCCACCTATCGCCTCCCCGCAAACGATCTCCTCAGGAAGCGCGAATAAAAGGGAATAAAGGTTTTCCGGTGACAAGCGGTAATATCGTCAGTTTTATTGTTCGCATATTGTAACGGATTTATTGTCAAGAACACCTCGTTTTATAGCGTGCTTGCGGGGCACGGTATGAGGTGGGGCACCTTCGATGACAAATATCCCTTCTCCGGTTTATTTCCCTTCCCGTTTATCGCTCATGGTTATTGTAAAAAAATGTCATTGTATTTTCTTCCGTTTCGTATCCAGACCACCGCTTTGGTTCAGCGTCGATAGTTGAGTTTAGTTTACTTTAGTTTTAGTAATGAAAGTTTGATAGTTCATAGTGAAGTTCGTCGAGTTCGCGCCAGTCGCCGACCTCCTGAACTAGCTCTCTCGGGACATACTTCCTGAACTAGCTCGATCGGGCTTCACTTTTGATCTTATTAATTTGTGTACTGCCCTTAACTATCAAGTTTAGTCATCTTTACTTGATAGTTAAGGGTAGGGCAAAGCGATTAAGAGATCATTACCTAGTATAAACCAAACGTAACAATGATATGATTCATATACTTATTCTTCACTCAGGATACATACAACAACAACCAGGATAGTTTTTGTTACTATCAACATTTAGTCTTAAGGCTAATGATCATTCAGAAATCATTTTTATGTATAGGTATTGGAGACTGTACAAGAGGTGAAATTTTATGTAGTTTTATATAACATTGGATAGCGCCACTTGCTTCGCGTCCGACGTAAAGCCGCGTTAAAGCGGTACACACCGCGGCCGTGGTCTGACAGATCGCGCTGTGTAATGACCACCCGCAGCCGCTAACGAGCTCCCTACGTCTTACTTAAACGTCCTCCCTGAGTAAGCTTGTAATCACTCTTCTTAAAACTCTTTGACTTTTATAACCTTTTAATTTATTTCTCTCGATAAAATTAGGTCAGTCAGAGGGACATGAAAAGTAATTGCGCCTCGGAACTCCTCTCTCTCCTCTCTCCTCTTAGATGTTAAGGGATATTTTTTTACAAAAAATAAAGTTTGAACCAAGCTTTTATTGATCAGAGACATCTTGGGTAATCTTGGTTAATAACAATAAACCGTTGAGGAGTCCTGTCTGCCGATCCTGGTCCACCGTCAGGTCTTGCTTATCACAATAATAAAACTTCGCGTAGAATTTCATGAGAATGATATCAAAATAATTCATTCGTTTGAGATAATAATTTCCGAGAACCAAATTGATTGAAACCCGTCCAGAACCTCTAGATTTTACTTGATTGAGTAACAGATATCAACACTACACTTCCAAACTTTATTTCGCACTAGATGTTGCCCGGGGCTATGCACCTGTGGGAAATTTGAGATAAAATCTATAGCAATCTTGAATAATGTATCTTTCTAATGGTGAAATAATTTTTGAAATCGGTTCGGTAGATTCGGATATTACCCACCTCAAACATACAAACTCACAAACGCTTACCTCTTTATAATTATTACTAGATGTTGCCCGGGGCATCGCTCCCGTGGGAATTTTGAGATAAAATATAGCCTATAGCAATCTTGGATAATGTACCTTTCTAGTGGTGAAAGAATTTTTAAAATCGGTTCGGTAGTTTCGGAGATTATCCGCCTCAAACATACAAACTCACAAAGTGACAAACTCACAAACGCTTATCTCTTTATAATAATAGTATAGATTATAAAGATCTACTACTATTGCTGTGTTCCTACACACACATTGCTACATTTCTTCCACAATTAAGGCACTACGAGTACAGCTTGAACACCCAGTGAATGCGGAGTATCATTGAGTGCCGAAAGCCTCCTCGAACACTGTATTGTGTTACCTTGTATGCACCTACTTTCAAACTTTATAATTATATATTAAAGGGTAGGTATTAAATGCGCACATACCTTTTTTGTACACCCATACGTTTCAGAAACGTCTGGGAAATAAAAAAGGTATGTGCGCTTTTTGTATGAACCTATTTAATAATAAATATTATTGTTACATACATTGACAAATATGAAGTTAAATTATTTTGTGATCGAAATTTTCCAAGTCTTTACGTGGAAAAATTGTGACTAGTTTAAAATGTTATGGAGATGTTAGTGATAATAAAGATTAATAAAGGTTCGCATGAATTTTGCTGTGTGGATGAAACTTTGCCCCAATTTATTTATATGTCTGTCCCCTAAGCTAGCATCAAACAGTACATCCCTGACCTCAGCGTGTATTTGGTTATGTATCATTTCATTAATGTACATGCGCGGAAACATTGGCAAAATTTTCTTCACTACGCTTAGTTTTATCAGTGAGTAATTTTCAGTAAAAGTTCATTTATAAATTGGCGTGAAAGCGGGTGGGGCGCGCGGCGGAGGCGAGCCAAGTCACACTCGACACTGCAATTAGAGACTGTCAATACGAGGAGTTACGAGTTTGTGCCGCCAGAGAGCATCGTTAGCGAAGTGCACTTATGGCCACTAGTCTCCACCTGCTGTGTATGGGCAAGAGACGTGACTTACTTTATGCCGTATTATGGTCAATGCTGCGATGGTTTTCCTTAAATTTTGAAAATCGTGTAAAGGTTTTTGACGACAACATTTGTTTGGTAGTCGCATAAGGCGCGAGGCTTTGAAGGAACCTCACCTTTTTCTCATAAAAGTGCTACAATCTAATTAAATTTACTATAATTATCATTCAGTCATGTCAGTGATACTTTTCTTCAATATATTGCCTTCCATCTTACATTATTTTCAAGCAGAAGCATGAAATATTCTGTCTCTCGAGTGACCCGGTCGGGTACTAACTACAATCCAATTTCTAGTCCCGGATATTTTTCCATTACGAGCTTATTAATTACTCTCAGTTGTTCGGTTATGAAGCACTATTTTTTATAATTCTGACTCTGAACACAAAATAAATGACTAGATACAAATAAGGCCAGTAATTTAACGCAAACAGAAACACACGTTTTTACATATTGGTTTTGAAATAGAATCGATTTCTGTACGCAATGAAGTTACTTTGTTGACTTTTTCTCGCGCCGCTCGAGTCGCCAAAGGTCTCGTCCAATTCCCAACGATATTATTTCCCGCATACTTATTATTCACACATGAGCTGGTTGTGAGGAACTGAATTTGTTTATATATTTTTGAATCCGGAGTCGGTCATTGTGCCATAGGAATTATACTGAATAGAAATACTATTTTCTAAACTTTTACCTAATAATGATTTCACCGAGGTTCCTTCTGTAGATTTTGTGTAAATAAATTTATTTTTGCGTGAAATTTAAACGATTCCTCCATACTAATTTTAGTGATAATAAAATAAGTAATAAAAATTATATTCGTTTTTGACCATGGCTATGCTCACGCATGTAACGGTGTAACAATATAAAGTAAACAGCATTTTTAATTCTAGTTGGTTTGGCGAGATTAGTTGCGATATCGATTTACTTTTAAGCGAAGAATAACATAAACAAGAATGTCAATTATTCAATATAATTTTAACTGTTGGAAGTTCAAGTTCACTTACTGGATGTAAGGCCTACTCCCTACAAATACTTCCCTACAAATGTCTACACTGACAAGCTGATACGAACGCTGCTGAAGTATGAGCTATACTTTTATGTAATATTGTTGAAAAGTGTAAGACTTGCACAGATTAGGAGGATATTATCATCTGAAAATCTAAACCCGTCGACTAGTTCTCCTGTTTATATTGCGTCAGCAAATTATAATAGAGCCCAGAGGAAACTTAAATATACTCGTAGGGTTAATGCCGCGTGCCATCAGTCATCTGGCATTGAGAGCACTCCCGCAAGTAATCTCCCCGCATTATAACTTTCTCCTGCCCCCCCCCCACGTCCCCCCCACGTCTCCCCTCTCGACATCTGCCGCCACTTTCCCGTTGTTGTGATTGTCACGCGGGAAATCTGTTACATCGACAACTTTCACTTCTCTCATGTGTATTGCCTGATACAATGAGGATTTTAAAGGGATTTTCAATTTGTATCATTACGTATACTCTATATCTACCTTTGTCCTTTTAATAACCTCTATCTAATTTGTGTTTGTATATACATACGAGTAGCTGCAAAGGATGAACATTCTTTGTTACTTTTCACGCGCGGTCTCTGAATGATACGATGTAAGAATAAGTCATACAAATCTGATATTTTTAAATTATGGATATGTTTAATCTTAATCTAGTCTTACGCAAATATGATAGAATATAGCCTGGCCACTCTTCCAATTAAGAGCCCTAAAATAGGTGTATGTAGTAGGTTTCGGGCTTTAAATTATTTTTTGACGAGGTACGAGTAGGTAGACAGGACTTGTTGCTGTAAAGAAACCAACGAAGCACCTGCTTGTATCACTTGTTGGAGAGTACTGCTTTCATCACAAACCTGAAAGGGTTACTTGTGCTTTAAAAATTTGTTACGTTTTAGGTTAATTACTTAGTTAATAATTTAGATACAAAATTATTAATTTGGCACTGAAAGATCATTTCCAGAAACAAAAGTACGATAAATTGCTCCTCACTGTTCGTGTAACTGCAAAGGTTGCGTCACAGCATTCGTAAATTTGCGAGTATTACCGAACACAAAGGCCTTTTATGCCCAAACGAACTTAATTGTATGGAAGGGCATTGTACCTCGGAATATCTTGGCCCTGAGAATGTCGCCCAACAACGACGGGCATTACTCACCACACAAAGGTGATACAACGGCTCTGTGCAGGTCCTTCGTTGCAGCCTTTCTAAACTCAAGTCAATCAACTGGCCAATCCTCGTGCCAAAACAGATTAAAAAAAAACGTAACAAGTTTGTTCATTCTAAAGTTCAGTGAGGAAGTCAGTGAGGAAGCTAATCCGAGTGTGTATTTTTTCTTTTCGCACTGCGCTCGGATAAAATTCCACAGCTATTGGATAGCTGTTAAAAAGTCTCAATTCAATCTTCATTTGATCGTAAAACTTGGCTGTTTATTGTCCAGTGAGACTGAGCACCTTCCACTTAAGTTCTAAAGTAAACTTCAACAAAAACTCGTCTGTTTGAAAACAAACATGGCCGCATCTACTTTCTGAATTAATTTATATCATTGTGGAGGATAATTCCGCCCTTGTTCGAATTAATAAGAAGTTGAAAAGCGGAATAAAAATAAAGGAATTTGCGTTATTACGTGCGGCTGGGGCTATTATAATAATTTGTTTTATGTAGGTCGAGCCGGGCTGAGGTCCGTAACGACCATCCGTCAAGGCTGTACTAACAAGATTTGTTGGGAACAAACTGAACAAAAACCAACATCAGGGTATATTAATCGTCAGTACAAATCTTTGTTTAGACAGTAATCAAACTGACATCAAACTGTAAATCCTAATTTATGATAGCTTATAAATAATACATCTCGCACGATAAAATACTTTCCTGGAAAAGAAAATCGATTTAAGTATATCTGTCGTTGAGAGTCTACTCATGTTCTTTGGCACATCGTACACCGGCAACAAATTCGTCCTCATGTCATGTTCTGAGACGATCAAGGAACAGCACCAGCTACATGGATGGATATGATAAAGATATCGCCATGCAGGAAAGACCATCCGGCCTTAAAGCAGACACAAGATCGCATTGCGAGGAAGGTCCTATGGTCTTCCAGTAAAGAGAGCCACACTGCCGTCATAAGCAAGAGAGGCGCATCCGACGTTTTTTTTTCAAAATCTAAATTAATTATGTCGGGTAATTGAAATACATGTCCAATTTTTCTCACTAATAACTAACATGTAAAAAACTCGATTTAGGAAAAATGTGTCGATACGTAATCTTGATTAATTTATTTGAGCTGTTCTTTTACAGTAAATGTTCATTTGTTTATTTTGAATTTATAAAACAGATAATAGCACATTTTAAGTCACAAGTAGAAGAACTTAGAATAGTTAAGACGAAACCCTTATTTCACGATTTCTATTAAGCGGGGCCTCGAGCCACTTGGCTGGTCTTGTACAGATTAAATTCTAAAGGTGTAGTGTGTACTGCGGAGGCTAAACGCACCATCTGCGTCGGCAGTCGTGTTGATATTCAGGCCGGCATGCATAATGTAGCGCGGCCCTAAAAGGCTTTACCTGCCTCATTCCATATTCTTAACTTACATCGCGACACTCGCTGCTCCGAATGTGCACATTTACATTTGCTTGATAAGTCCTGTTGCCAGCCGACAAGTACCTTCTAGGTTTTTGTAAATACACCTTTATTTTGTGCCAAAGGCACTAATATATAGGGTGAACAAGAAGTCGAAATGCTACATTTTTCGAAGTAATAAAAACATTTATTTATATTTTTCCACAATTGTTCATACAAGTCATTCTACATACGTATCTACAGCAGAAACAGGACAGGTGAAACTAAATAAAAGCTTAACAATTCGCTGTGCAATTTTGCTGAAACTCGCTTTTGTTGCATCGTATCGAAATCTTTCTGACCGTACAAGCATTTGTAAAAGCAATAAGAGTGAGTGTAGAGGGCTTACCTCGGCAGGCGAGCGAGGGGGTGGGGTACGGTGTGCGCCGGCCGTTATCACACCGTCCCTCGTAAACGTTACGGCCGGCGCTATCTGGCGGCCGATACTCTCAATACTGTCGAATATCGCACTACGGCGTTTATCATCAACGTTATGTCTCTTTCTTGCTGCTTTCTAATTTAGAAAAGGTCGAGATATTATGAGGACTTCCAAAAAGATATCTTTTCATAATGATTTTGTAGATATGTATGTGAATACACATAGGTGTAACCAACGGAGACCGGCTGCACCTAGATCTGACCGGCTAAATCTCAGTGTAGCCGTACTTCGGGGTTTGGCCGATACATCATTCTAACCATGACTTTGTTTATCTCAGACAGTCAAAAATGACGTTATCATATGGGGTAAGTCACCTATATGATTCACTAATGTGGAGACAATAAACATTTTGCATTATTTTCCTTTATGATACACTAATATGTCGTATACTATAAAAATATTTTATAATTGTATTAAATCTATAAAATTATTGCTCCAAAATTGACCCGTAAGTTCCCGACCATTAATATAAATATACTTCGTATCTGTAATTCCGTCTGTATCAAACGATGACCGATCACGCGCGCGCGAAATAACGTGATACATAGCGGGCCGCCGGACGTGACGGGACGGAAGTGAGGAACACTGACCAGCTGGCAAAATAGACTATTGGTTTATTAGGCAAATCCAGTCTCAACGATGTTGCAATATGTGATTATACTGTCAATCAAGCGATTGTTTAGTTTCACCTATGCTCGAAAGGCATCGATATATACGATTGTAAATATTTCAGTAAAATTTCACAATAAAGTTTTGCTTGCATTTGTTTGCTGATGAAACTACAATACAATTAAATTATAATTTCGAAATCCTCCGCTTCCTGATCTTGAACTCACAAACTTGCCTGTGGAAGTTGCTTTCCGTCAGTTTCCAATGGCTGAAAACACGATTGGTAAATATGGCTAAAAACAATCTCGTTTACATTTTCTTTCAAATAAAAAAAACTAGATCAAAATAGGTTCAGCCGTTTGGTTGCTATGATGCCAAGGCCAGACGTTAAACTTATAACTCCTCTCCTTCAGTCGTCGGGGAAAAATACTAAAATAAAGATTAGTATCTAACCCTATGTATGTCTGTAGCCTGCTACAATTAGAGACTGCGAGCCCGCGCGAAATAGAGATCGCTGGAAAGAGGATTCATTAACTCGTACTAATGTGCAGACACTATTACCGGCCTTGGCAACGCCGCCGCCCGCCGCATCAGGGCCGCACTACAACATTACGGCATTCGTAATATCCTAGCAATCATTAATAATAAATAATAATCATAAATAATACTATATATATATATACTAATGATTTTTCCGTATTATGCATGATTTTGCCGTATATAATGAAACACAATCTTTTTTGAAGCAACAATTGTTTAAACATGATAAACACATCATTTTATGCATATTGGATTAGACATTCATAAGGTTAAACGCTCTACCGTGTAACGCTCATGTTCATCTTACCACACGAAATAAACATTCGATACGGCCTTACATACATTTTAGTGGGTCAAAATAATATTTTTCACGGTACAATAAAGAAAGTAATGAAAGTGGCCACAATACAAACTCAGTTTAAACAGACAATGTTATTGTCGTGTTTTATTTCCCGACGGCAGGTACAAGAATACGAGATATCGAAATGCAGCGGCGGTAGGAGGTTTATCTTTATAGATATTGGTTTTGTCGCGAGTCGCTTTGCTCTGGATTGTTGCGTGTTCGTAAATCGCCGCAAAGCGGCGCTACTTGCGGTGATCAAGTGGTTGTGCTGCGCTGCTCCTCGGGGAATAACTTATGGTTTAACGTTTATTGCACGGAAAATCTATAGATTCATATACAGATAGCGACATCGGAATATGACATTTTATAGAGCTTAGTTGTTCGAACTAAGGGACAGTATTTTGGAGTATCAAAATGGGCACTGAAAATTGTATTTTTCTCTTTAATTTATAAAAAATAGGTCAGTTACTAATTAATACTAAGCTTTTCGAAAAACACAAACTCAATAATAATATATCATAGGATAAATCAACTGTTGCACACGCTATTTTGTTTTGTGTTTATTTCTGTAATAAAGTTATCTCCAATAAAAAACTAACATAATCATTTAGTTACTAAGTACCTAATTCTGTCTAATGAAAAGTAAGAAATGATTATCTACTTACTAACACTTTCTAATGAAAATATTGTACATCGATGTAAGACGTAAAGCATGGTCTCGATAACTGTGTTCACTTCCCGCTCGATTCCAGAATTTTCATTTATATCTATATATGAAAAATTGCACTGCCGCGCTGCGCCGCGCGGCAGTTTGATGTTTACAAAAATGAATCAGCAATAACGAACGCAAACAGCGACGATGAACCGTCCCCCGTCCCCCGTCCCCCGTCCCCCGCGGCCTGCCAATACTCGTTACATTGCTATATAATGACAACTAGATAACGCAAATCTATGTTATTTGTGTTGGCTTGTTAACAACTGCCCTTAGCTTTTAAAATCGCAGTAACGAACGCAAATAACGCGTTGCAGCGTTCGCGCCGTGTGTCGCCAACATCTGTCCCGTTGATATTGTATCAAGGAAGACAATAATCAAATACAATTTTCTGCTAATGTACAATTATATGAAACCTTTCAGCTTCGCCCATATGAAAATGACCATTTCTGATTTTTGGGATTAAAGCAAGAATATTCCAATTTCAAATATTACACTATACATTTTTTGTCAGACAGAGGTGGACAAATATCTGCTCTCTCGCCGAACTCCGACACATGCCGCGAATGCGAGAACATTGCATAATTTGTATGAGAGCAAAGAGATTTATTTACTGTAACGAAAAACCAGCAATGTATACCGAATCCGCCAAGGTTTGGCAAATTGTTTGACGATATTGTAGAGCTAGCATGACGTTTATTAGCTAAACATGTTTTCCATCCCGAACCAATAATTATGAATACACGGATTAAATTTAGTCTCTTAAGAAAATTGTGATCGATCAAACTACCTGCGCAGTCTGATTGTGGAACCCTTTAGAATAAACTTGCGAGACTCGTCCGACACAAGCTTATACATGAACACAGCAAGTTAAATAATGGGTACATCGTTAATTTTAACCTGGTATTGGAATAAATGGAAATGAATCCATACCGCGGGATACCTACCGCGTTCATATTATCTTAATATAACATTTTATTGTCGTAAGAATACTTTTTACCAAAATTTTTAAAATATATTTCAGCAGAATTTTAATAATTATTTTTTTTTGGAAGCCGCGTGTCTTCTTTCCATTAGTTGTCACAAAGAGAACTTTCAATAAATCCAATACAACACGTTGGTAAAACCCATCTACTGTTATGGAACTGGTCTGTACGCCGGTTGTCCGAGCCCACAACTTGTTACGATAACTTGTTCGTCGCTATTTTCTGTTACTTTGTTAGATATCTGTATTGGAACAATCCGGTATCGGTTAATTTAGTGTTCGGTGCAAAAACACTGAACACTGAATTAACGGATTGTGGAACAAAAGTCCGACGAGTAATATCTAGCAATATTTACCAACAATTTTTGCCATCAACAATTTTTGCAGGAAAATAAAAGAAATATATGTAATTTATTTAATTGATTAGTATCAGTATGACACGTCCAATTAGTAATCGTGGTGATGTTGTCAGTCTTCTGGGCACGCTACCTCAAGGTGCAGGGACTGGAATTTTTGTAAATATACTTACTTAATAAAGTAGTTCGTTAATGTTAATGTTTTTAAAATTAGATGTTATTTAATGAATAGATATTATAAATGTGGAATTAGTTTTCAACAAAAACTTAGTATATTAACATCGATAATAAAGGTTTCCTGCCGCTCTCGCTCATGTGCGTTATGTATTGACTGCTATATAAAATAGTTCTGAATAGAAATCTTCGACATACTTATTATTAGGTAAGCACTCGTATTTTGTGCAGACGAAGAAGAAGAAAAACCTGTCTGTTTGTCTTTTATCCGATAGTTATTGTGTCTTAATTGCTTTTTGAAGGAATAATAACCTTTGTGAGAACAAATAAAAATCCATGAACTGTTTCTGAGTGCGTGGGCGAGTCTATAGCGTGGTAGTACTTTGACATAGTAATGAGTTTACAGGGGCGGGGGCGGAGTGCGGAGGGGGCGGGGCGGTAAATAACGTAGGAAGCCTATTTAAATAAACATCCCCGCAAAGTGGTCGCGGGAGACGCGGGCAAAAACGGGTCAATTGATCATTTAGGTACACACAGTGCCCACCTGTGATGACTACGCGCATTCTCACATAACAATATAAACGGATGGACTATTGAACTTTTGTTTGAATGTTGAAAAAATATTTTTTGCCTCGCACTCAAACATGTTTAGTTTATAGGTATAACTCAATAAGATGACTACATAAGCCAGTGCGAGCACACAGCGAGCTCGAAATCGTTGAAGTTGTCGCCATGACCGAAATCGATCGGACTACATCATCATCATCATAACTCAATAAGTTATAAAACTATCCTGATACCTAGCAAGTTATTTTATAAATGTAACTAGCTTATACCCGCGGCTTCGCCCGCGTGAATTTCATAGTAAAATCTCGGTCATAAGAAGGTCTGTAAGACTGGTAAATATATACGATTAAAATTCGTATTTTTTCTCATCTTTAGTTCAATTTCCTATTTCCCGCTACGTGTCTCGTCCCGCAACCTGCCCATCCCGCTTCCCTTCATGTAGGAATCCCTTAACGTTTTCTACATATTTTGCCATCACGTTTTTCGCATTGTGTCCCGCCCCGTTCCCCACTACTTGTCTCGGCCATTTTCCACTACATGTCTCCGTCCCTTTTCCCGCTACGTCTCCCACTCCCGCTTTCTGCAACGCATGCCGTCCTATTTTCCACTAAGTAGGGAGGAAGGGAGGACCTAACGTCCCGTTTTTTTATTAACCAAAAACCTAAATTAATTTTACTAGTGAGAGACCTGTAAAATGTTTAATTTACGTTTGGGTCATTTTCATTTACAGTTTTTTTTGTGACACGATGTTTTCCTGGCTCTGGTTGAAAAAAATAATCTTATTATTATATTAACAGATGTGTCTCTATGGTCTTTAAGCAGGCAAGCATTTTTTATATATCTATAAGTTATAAAATAATTATAATAAAAAAATTCGTTACAAAATGTCATGAGACATGGTGTGTGCAAAACCCGTTTTTTTTAATGTCTGTGCTCTGTTGATGTTTTCTCCCTAAGTATAATGAAAAAAAACACATGTCAAGTGTACATTACTATTAATTTAATTATGATTAATTATGATTTTATAACTCACTTTGTCATGTGATAAAAAAACACTGTCAAGAACGTGGAGCCACATCATTTCGTCAAAAACATACGCGAGCAACACTGGTAGAAAAAAAACGAGTCAGCCATTTACTTCATGGATTGACAAGAGGACAGAAACCTACAAAGTACAAGGTAAGATTTTTTGAAGTTTTTGATGTTAAAAATGTAAAGCATACCACGTCAAAATTGTGATCGAAACTTTTTCTTTTCAATTAATGTTTTTACTGTTAATTTTCATGTGGTGGGAAATGTAGTCAAAATGGCATAAACCTATTTGCATGTCCATCGTGAACTTTTGAAGTTATTTTTTTCTGGCACGTTTCAATAATGTCAAAGACGTGGTTATATACATTTGTCAAAACGTGGAATTTCGAGTCGTGATACGGACACGTTTTTGACAGGTAACCATGTTTCTGAGTTTTTTTATTTGTTTTAGTCATAGACTTCTTTTTTTATTAATTTTGCTTAAGATGATTGATACTGCAATTGCCATCTAGCAATTTATTCTTTTAGTCCTAAACTAGGTCGAATCTGCATTATTTTTATAATTACTTTTCACTTGTTTAATAATTTGATAGTCCCTTCGTTTTTTGTTTTTTAGATGACTAGAAAAAAAAGGCTGAAGAACAGAAAAAAGCAACAAGAAAGACGAGGAAAAAAAAGAAGACAATAAGACGTAAGACTTTAGCTATTATAGTATTTGCATGGCAGGAGGCTAAGGACATTTAATTGTCGCAGAAAATTATATTTTAAGCTTGCTTCCAGAATCAACACCCACGCAAAGAGGTAAAATTGTAATTAACTTTAATTTCAAATTTGCAAAAAAATATATTCAATTATGTACAAGAAATCATGTTATGTTTGATTGCTTGAGTTGTTTTGTTATTATGATTAAGTAGATAAATAGTGTTTGTTATGTTCAATTAATTAGTATATTTCATGTAAATATAAAAAAAAGTTTTAGTTAGAATATAGAATACATGAGAGTTACGTTAGGTAATAAATAAGAATGCCAACAACTAATATTGTCCTAGGTAACATACCACTTATAGTAGAAACAAACAAGGTTTTGTTTAATGATTATTCTAAATAATAAGTACAAATTTCAAAATAAAATTTTGAAATTTGTACTAAGTTCCATATGATATTTACGATATTTTATGAAGAGGTTGAGGGTTAATTTTCAGAAAAATCTGAAACACATATTCATTAATTTGTTGTAAACAACCAAAATTAAAATTATCTAGTCACTCACTTCAACGATGTAGAACTTTCATATAAACGTTTTTCACCCATTTCACCCCATTAGGGGTAGAATTACCAAGAATCCTCTCTTAATGCTCACCTACACTCCCCAGGGAACCTACATGCAAAATTTCAGCTTCCTACGCCTAGTAGTTTCGGCTGTACGTTGTCTGTCAATCAGTCAGTTAGTCAGTCACTCAGTAACGGAAGAGTTTTATATATATAGATAAATAATCTCGTCATAACAAGTCGTAAACCATTGAATTTGCATAAAGCGCAAAATTTAATGATGTCGGAAGTACACAAAACAACTTTTACTAAACCTACGAGCAAAAGCTATTGTCATAAATTTCGGCGACCATCCTCGCTAGCCAGCGCCGAGGGAAGGCAAACTTCCTCCGACACATTCGTCCTGCGGCTGCCGCGCGCTCGTCCTTTCCCACGGCAAGGAAATACCAGTTTGCAGCGAGTTGGCGGCTGCATTCTGAAAGAAAATCCGCTAACTTTGTCCGCACATGCTAATACAACTATATTATATACTAACTGCTTTTGCCCGTCCGTGGCTTCGCCCGCGTGAGTTTCATAGCAAAATCTCAGTAAATTTATCGCGTACTCTGTCAGACTGGTAAACATATATGATTCAAATTAGCATTTTTCCTCATCTTTAGTTCAATTTTCTGTTTCCCGCTGCGTGTCTCGTCCCGCAAACTTGTCCAATCCCGCTTCCTGCTATGTAATGTAAAGTAGATATCTCGTACCGTTTCCTACATATTGTGCCATTATGTTTTTTGCAATATGTCCTGTTTCCCACTACGTGTCCCCTTTCCATTTTCCGCTCCTACGTCCACTCCCACTTTCTGCAACGCGTGCCGTCCCATTTTCCATGACGTTTTACGTCCCGGTTTTTTATTAAACACAAACTTAAATTAAGTATTTTTTGTATTTACTATTACTGTTATTGTTATTGTATTAAGTCCCATACAATCTTTCACCCCCCTTATGAAGGGGTTGAGGGTTAATTTTCAGAAAAATCTGAAACACATATCATTAATTTGTTATAAACAACCAAAATCCAAATTTTCAAGTCACTAACTTCAACGGTGTAGAACTTTCATATTTACAGATTTCACCCCTTTCACCCCCTTCGGAGTAGAATTTCCAAAAATCCTCTCTTAGTGCTCACCTACACTCACCTACATGCCAAATTTCAGCTTCAGCCCAGCAGTTTCGGGTGTATGTTGCCTGTCTGTCAGTCAGTCAGCCAATCACTCAGTCTATAAAATGTTAACCCCGGATTCTGAGGCATTTTTGATTCATAATTAGTATTTCAATTATCCTACGCGAACCTGACCAGTTACCGGGATGAAATGTATCTAAGATGTTAACCCGGTATATAAGGTACCTATATACCAAATTTCAAGCAAATCGGTCCAGTAGATTTCGATTGATGCACGTTCAGACAGACAGACAGACAGACAAAAATTTCCAAAACTATATTTTCGTCATCTATATCAGTAACTAAGTATATTCCACGAAGAATTTAAAAAAATATCCAATGTACAAAGACCTTTCTTCAATTTTATTATATGTATTAATTACCGTGCACTCAAATATTCCAAAGTCTGTGGTCCTCTACAAATAACATTTTGTGAATAATGTGTGTTACATCATACCTAATTTCCTAAATTAGGTATTATGTAATACGTCAAGACAAACGGTTCGAAAGTTATTGCGTTACAAACAAACATACATAGACATACGTACCTACATACATACAATTTTTTTGCCCCAAGTGAATTGTAGACCTCGCTCGCTTTGCTCGCTCGGTCGATTATGTCAATGTTGTAAAATAGATATGATATGATTAGAATTCAATCAATAGTGAAATGTAAATGTTTTTGGAAGTGATGTCCCTGAAAATATTGTGGTCGAGCTTCGCGGTGGCTGACCCTTGCGTCCACTCGTGACGGGTGCTGCCGGGGAACTGCTCAGCTCGATCTTATTAAACCTATTTGAATGTTGTTTGGTGAATTATATATCTGAATAAATGAACTGATTTGACTTGACCTAGATGGCATCTGAATACATATAGTGCAAGCATATAGCCTCTCCATTCTAACAGTACTATATGAGACACATAGAGGTTTGGATTTCACATAATTAATATGCAGAATAACGCAGTCAAAGTGTAGTCGACTTGTAACTCTGTCTTTTGTTAATGATTTTAACAAAAGACAGAGTTACAAGAGAAGGTACACTCCTAGAGATAATTCCGTTGTCATTGCGCACAATCGGTAAAACTTACGGCGAGACTTCCAACAAAGTTCTAAAGTGGTGCAGCCTCAGACAGACAACTATTAATAATTCACTATATTAATGACGCCGGACTTGTCGCGACATGGAAAATGAATTACCCCCTACGAGGGGATGGGGAAAGGTGACGACGAACTCTGTCAATGTGATTATCATTAACCCAGTGACACCGTCTCATTATGCAAACTTTCAGCAGACAGACCGTATCGATTTTATGCCGTTATTAAATATGGAGGATATTAATTGGCTTGTTCGATTGTTGACGAAATTAAAACGATTTTAACAGTCCGGCTGTGAACACGAGACGAACTGTTATTACCAAATCACTATACACATGCAGTGCTACGATTGTCTGCATCTGAAGCACTGCTACATGTTCACCTACAATTTAGAAAGTTCTTACTTCTTAGGTCTACGATTTCTCAAAAAATCAATCGTGTCGTTGTTGCATCATAAGAATCTCGAAAATAATAATATTTTATATTAAGAACAAAAGGGATTGTCATAGATTCTCTTTAAATACGCAACTACTAATAGAAGAAATTTGCATGGTACATACATAGATTAGCCGTAAAACGTTTGATTCGCATTACACATTCTTGGTTAATACAAATACGTAAGACAATATAATTTCTTAAATATACAATGAAGCTACGGAATTCTGAATTACATTTAAACGAAATAGAAACTTGAAAAATAGTTATAAAAAGGCTTACGGAGGCCGAGGTGGTTCCTTGAGTCCCATGTGGTTCTGCCTGGCCTTGAACCCGATGTCAAATTTGCTGCGGGAACGACGGATCGGATGTAATTAAAAATAGGCATATAGATACAGAAACTATTATATCACATGTACTTACTAGACATGGATGATATCAAACTATATGCTAAAACACAAACGGACATGGAAACATTAATTGATATTACTGCGAAATTTAGTAAAAACATTAACATGCAATTTGGATTAAGAAAGAGCAAAACAATTAATATAGGAAAGATCCGACCGTGAAAAAACCCAGACTTTAAAATTATTGAAATATATTATAATATGTCGAAATTAATACAGAGTTGGAAACACTCCAAAATGCTTTCGCGAGCGCGTCGCTGCCAATTATAATATCAACATAAATAACTTAGTGAAGGTTTCTTGCTACATGGCTGTTTCCACTTACACGGTCGTCTTGTCTCCACATTATTTACTCACTGTGAAATTATATTTTGCAACATGCAGCACTTTTTTATCAAATCAAAATCATAAATATTAAAATTTTATTTTTCACCAAAATAGGATTAGTATAGATAGAATATCAAGTAATAAAGCACAGTATTCGCATTTTCCATTTGCAATTTTAGTTAAAATCTATTCTATTTTTATTTTATCTAATGGTCACCGGAGAGAGTGCTCTCTCAGCATTAGTCAGCAAATTGTAAAAGTACTTCTACGTGTGGTGCAGTAAAATACTAATAAACAAAAGCAAATACAAATGTACTATAAATAAGTACACTTAGAGTAGATATTTCATTGTCATTGCCTGAGCAAGAAATGTAATATCCATTTGTTAACATCTGCCCACATTACAGGTAAATTCAAGCTGAACGTATCCTAAATGCATATCTGATGTCGACAGTCTAGTATAATTTCTTCTCAAACTAGCTTATATTGCTGATTATTGTTCGTGCTATACTTATATGGTTAAACTTTTGTACGGTACCTCCTTAAATATAATGTCCCATTATTATTTATTATTAAGTACCTACACTCGTGTAGGAACATAAAATATTAATCTAACAAATAATAATGAAAATATGATTTAAAGAATCGTGTAAAATCGTTTTACAATGTAATGAAGGAACTTGAAGTGCGAGTAATCGCAGCAATAAGCTGTGTAGTGTAGGCTGGGGGCAGTCATTACCAGGTCTCCGGCACGCGCTGTCTGGCACCAGCGGAGTTTGCTGCCAGTCGCTGGGCAACGCCTTCCTCTACACCGCTCCGAATGACTGCAGACTGATAAAGTGAGGCAAATATCGAGACTGTTACCTGTTACCTGACCGACTGTGTACCTTTCTGTTACAAAGTGGTTCTCATTATTTATTTTGTTCTATTCATTCAGAACACAGATGTCTGCTCATAAGTTGACTTGTTTCTAAAGTTTTTGGGTACATGCAAAATTTTGTAGTTTTGACATTTTCTCTGTATGAATGTAACAGTTATGATTTTCATTAAAAAGTTTTCCTTTATCATTAGACTGAACATTGTCAGTATGACCGTAGTATGTAAAACAAAAGGTTGTAAATCATGTTTTTTATTTATGTATTTATAGGACAAGCAACAGCTATGTTTACAAAACAATACTAAAATGTAAATCGAAAAACCAATCATAGGTTCTCACTAACGGGTTAATAGTATGTTTTTCTTGAGCAATGTTTGGGACAATTTTTAAAATAAGTATGTATAGTATACCAAGCAGTAGTAACAAGATACACATTAGCATCGACCCAATCTAAACCAGTGTCGCGGGCTGCATACCAAGCGCGAGGATTTGGAGCAATGCATACTGACGAGAGCCACGCCCAGGGCGGCGGTTGCGTTGCCTGCCAGTGACCAGTTCCGTCATATCACTAACTGAGACTGTGGATAACTATGACATTGGCTTATGCGTACACGCACATTTTCGGATCTTCGTCCTCATAATAATAATAAATTAATTAAAGTTAGTACAACTATTGGTTTTACCCATGTTTTACTAAACTGAACCTAATATTCAGAAAAAGTCATAACATGACACCGTTTATCTGATCCGCAAATCAGCAAGCGGTTTATCAACCGGATTCATTTGCAGGAAAAGGCTTGTCTCCCAATATAAAAAAAAATGTTTCAATTAGTAAGTATGTTCACGTTTTCCTAATCAGAAGATGTCAGAGAGGTATGACGCCATTATAAGAGCGATATTCTTCGTTTCCGTGTTCGGAGGTGCGCGGCGTACGTAATGCGAGTGAGATCTGAGATATTTCCTTGATTGTATGTAAAAGGCATGATGTATATTTGTTACTGTAATATTTTTTCCTGACAAATTTTGGATCCTTCTACGATCTCAGTTCAAATGAAACGGTCAGTCCAGTTGAGAATGTCCACTTGCTATGGAGGGAACTGGCAGATACTGGGGGCCTTAACATAGGCAATAAAATACTTGCACTTTTTCCATTTGATAATAAATTTACAACAGGCTTCTGCCTGTTACTTATAAATTACGGAAAGTAAAGCCGAAGCATAAAGAAAGTTACGTTCAGCAAGTTATGTTCTCAGCCCAAAACAAAGTTCTGTGTAAAGTAAAAGCAGTTTCAGTGGACTTCCTTATTTATGAAACCTACATAAATATACAAGAATTCTTTCCAAGCAGAAAAAAAATATTTGAAGTGCCAATTTAATTAAATTGACACACGCTTATTTTTCTGTGACGAATTTCATTGGTAAGTTCATAACAATCCGTCCGGGGGTTTCACGTAAAAATATGGAAATTTGTAACGTTATCGGCGAGAACAGTCGGTAAGGCCGCGACGAATGTGCGCGATCGCTGATAGCACGCGGCGCCGCACGCGACACGCCCCGCCGCACGCCCCGCTCCTCTACGGTACCGCGCCCGATGAAACAAATTACATTGGAATAATATTATGCCATCATTATTTTAATACGGTAAACACAAGCGAAAGAGCCCGCGTGTGAAGGTATGTGTTTACTAAAAAAAGATATGTAATTTTGTAGCAGTTTCCTTTGTATACGAAACATTAAAGAAGTATGTTTCGGAACTAGTTGTTACTTATTGCAGCTTTAGAATTATGAAAATAGTTAGTACATATTTTTCGGGACACAAAAACAATGCGGCATGAAGGAAATGCAAGTGTATTTTAAGAATGTGCAAATGAAGCCATTTGGTAAAATAATACTTGGAATTTTCTGAGGCCGCTGAATGGCGGACGCTTTCCAAATCTTGTCGTAATGGCGCCATTTGATACGGTTTCCGCATCTCTAATATTGAAACGAAATATGCTAAAAGAAATGATAAAGATAAGTTAATATTGTTAGTTTTATGCCATTGTTTTAGTTACGTTGGCTGGAATGGAATATATGAATATTGCATTTTTTGAAAGACTGACAGCACTTGTCCATGTTTTTGAAAAACTATTTGTATTGCGTAAACTTAGTCCTTACTAATAATATAAATGTGAAATCGTATTTATTTGTTCGTATTTCACGTCAACCACCCCAGTAGTCTTTCTCTAAACAAGAATATATGATATGGAGAGAGGTGTGGCGTGTACTCCACCGACAAAAGCATAGCTCCTAAATAAGAAGAAGAAGAAGAAGTATTTTATGTGAAAACGGAGCAAAGGATTGAAGTTTTTGATACATTGAAGAAAAATACAAAAGAACAAGTCAGCTAACCGAGCTAATACGGTTAATCAGTAGATTGAGATTATTTGGAACATGTGACATTCTGTACGACCTTGGCAAACTAACTTTTATGACTAACTTTGTATATCTTGCTTTCTTCCTTATTCGTGTTTCTGTAGCGACAGTCCTGTATATTTCGTTATGAAATTAATTCAATTTACATTTTTTACATTCATAACGTTTTCCGAATCAAAATTATTTAGAATTGTTTTTTTTTTATATAGGAACAAATACATATTGTATGTATATCTATAAATCCTTATTTCTATGGTTTTAGAACGTGATATATTGAAAAAAAAAAGTTTTTAAGTAAAACGGTTTACTATCTACATGAAATGACGCTCAAAAATACATGGGGACGAGAGCTGACCTGGAACTCCAATATATCGAGAGTAAATCAGTTAGCAAATGAGGTGATGTATCAGATTCTCATCCGATTAGCCGGTCGTTAGAGCCGGGACGCCGAAGACGCCGCTGATTGCGCTGCTCGCCGCCCCACCACCGCTGCGATAACTACATTACCCATTCATGTAATATTCCCTTTGAGTCGTTGCTCTAAACCTCGCGCGAAATAATATTAAAAATGCAAAGTAGCGTCGCTCTCAAAGCGTCCAAAATGTGCGCGAATATTTTTTGACATAATTCATGAGCTCCGGTGTCCCACGCGTGGGGTAATCTGGTTGTCTCGGATCTCTGTTGTCGCCCGAACATGAAATTTTATCTGAATTTGTGTAAGAAGATTACGCGCCACATGCCTCGCTAAATGCTTGCCGGCGCCTGCTCGTTCAATTTTGGATGCCTGTAAGATGTGTGACGTTTTTCTTTCTAATTCAATGTTTATGTAATTTTAAGTTAAAAGTTTCTTGTCAACTTGATGTGGCAAGTCAATCATAAGTTAAATTGTTGAAACGGTTGAAAGCAAATGAGTTTGAATGAGTGTGTTTAGAACACTTTCACGGCTATCAATTCCGCGGACCGTTATGAAATATTTTGTGAAGTACAGAAAAGTGCACTTTTTGGTATGGATTGATTGAATATTATTTAAGTCGACAGGAGAACAGGAACTGTACAGAAATCACGATGAAGGTGCTGCTGTCTATCTATCTAAATGTAAAGAGCTGAAACTGTACGCGTCCATTGATTATTGTGTTTGATGATGACATTACTTAGAAATTACTTTCTAGCTTGCGATTGTAACACATGAGATAGCGGCGAGGAGCCATCATCAAGCGTATCGGAGATCTGAAGTGTTGTTGACGCGATCGTCGACAGGCTCTCAATCAGTCCGGCGCTATCGCTTAATGACGCGAGTTCCAGCGATTGAGCGCATTCCGACGCTTAATTTACCCTCTCTGTCTCCTCTTAGGGTTAACTTCCATATGCTGCCGACAAACGTGGCTGGGTGCGACAGACCAAGTGTCTGACGTATAAGACAAAACTCAAATGACTAGCCTGTCGCTGGAATTATACCCCAGTTTTGCAACTAATAATCCTTGGTATGGGTAATTTAAAAACCTATCAGGTAGATTAGAGTTCATCAGTTGATTTATAAATCTGTCGCATGCAATCGACGCCCTTGATTGGCAATGATGCGTGAAAGTGTACCTTTAGGAACAGTTTCATGGACTGTCGTTACGTTCGAAGCGATTCGCACGTATCGCGCCGCAGGCCGCGTCGGAACATTTAACTTCCGAACGCCATCATCCGTCACTGCCACCGCGGCACGACCCTAATGTTCTCTGCATGCAGTGATGGAAGTACAAAGTTTTTACATAGCTTCTGAAGGAATGAGCTTATTCGCATTTAAACTTAAATTCCAATTAAGGTGCATTAAAATTTCTAGAGAAAAAATTATGAATAAAAACCCTTCATATTCTTAAACTGTTCAGAATGCCAAAACCACACCGAAACTATGATAATGATAGACGATAAACTACTTGGTAAATGAATAAAAATATATTGGAAATACTCGCACACTACAAATTATTCTATACGGTAATTTAATGATAATGAGTACCGAGTGTAAAAACGCTGACACTATACGATGATAGGACCATATATAAATCGTTTATTATTCATTTAAACTTTATCGCAAAAAAAAAAAGAAAACAAAAAAAAACGAAGTAAGTTTTATGAAACATCAGAGGTATAAAGTACTGCTAGCCTAGTGAATGTACCCATGGCTCAACAAGCCGAAGCCTTTGGGAAGCAATAAAGATCACTCGTGGCGTGCCTCAATTAGCACCGCGCGCTAATCCTGCTCCGATATATATTGTCGCGATGGCCGCAGCCGGCAACCGTCGGCCGTCGTCGGATTGCTATTCTGCCAAGTTTATTGTATTCCTTCATTGCGCACTACTTTACTGCACTGTTATTTTGTGTGCTGATGGTAATTCTTATTAATTATTAGAAAACAATGATATTTCTAAAGTGAACTTCTTTCAATCAAAAAAATGTATATATACCATATATGGCTATAGACCAAATAAGAAATTCGAGAAACTTTTTTATTTTTTCGGCTTTTTTATATATTAGGCACCTAATGCGCGAAATTTTAAAAGTTTTGTCACATAGGTATAACAATTTGTTTCAAATAAATTTATCATCGAAGAAAAATTTATTACCTCCAAAATAATCTAATACTTATGTAAATATAATAGAATTTCACATTTTTACCCAGGTGTTAACGCCGAAGCTATCATTACCGCCCTCCATTAGTTTTTACATTATTTCTCACAAGCCGCGCCGAGGCGGGCTTTAATATGTAAAGGCGGCCGGCGCTAAATAAATAAATAAATAACAGCAGTTGCGGGATCTTGCTCTTAAGCGGCTTGAATAATGGAGCACTGGGTCGCTGCCGGGACTCCTTTCTCTAAATACATTTTTATAAATCCGATTACGTAGCAGTAGTGGTTTACAAAAACATCTGTTGATATTGCCTAATTTGCAATTATACTTATAGGTTCATAGAGTGAGATAAAAGGCAGTACGTGCTACACAATGACAACTGATACTAGGTAGACTCGCCCCTTAACTGTAGAGAAGTTTTACTACGTTTACAAACAAAATGTATGTAATGTTCCGAATCCAAACTAAAAAATCCACGGCATTAACTTGAAGGCACTTTGTATTACATTACTCTCAGAAATTAATAATTGCATTATCGTGGTATACATATAAGAGATAAATAATAATAATTGAATGTAATTTCAAAATCACTCCGAACTCTGCAACAGCCAGAGATTTTCATGTGTCTGCTTTCGTGAGTAATACATATATACATACAAGTTGTCAAAACGAATCAGTAACGCAATATGATGTCAGAAAGTATGAAAATATACTTAGTAAATATTAAAAAAATATGATAAAAAAATTAAGATAATGAATATTATCTGAAGTAAAATCATTATATTGAAATACTAAGATACATACTAGGTCCATATCATCAAGTGTTTGTGACAATTTCCGCATCCGATTTATTTATTTTGTTTGCGATAGCAAGTTATATAATTGATAATTTATTTTAAAAATGACAATAAAATAAATCGGTCATGTCAAATTAAAATTCAAATTCAAAATTCTTTATTCAATTTAGGATGATATACATCACTTATTGACGTCAAAAAAAATACTTAAACTAAGTCTACTGCCGGCTTCCAAAGCGCAAGTGAAGAAGAAGCGGCGCAACAAACTTCACCGCAGCCTTTTCTCCAAGGACGTCAATTAACAAATATAGGTCTTATGTGCGAGATGAACTAGCGATGTAGGTATAGGCTCCTACTTTAAGGTTAGGTAAATTACTGAATCGATTGTGCTGGACTTTACTAGATATACATGCGTCAGTTTTGACCCCAAGACGGAGCAGGAACTCAAAGAAATTACTTTGTTTTAGTTTGGCTACTTTTGCCTGTTTTTATAATTTATTTTATGCGTAAATCGACCATTCTCTGAATCTGCGCAACTTAAGCCTATCGAAAAAATGTGGATAATAGTCCTATATGTATGAAAATCTATTTGAAGGTTACAGAACTTGCGGTTGGCAGTAACGGATTTTCTGTATATTCTTGAGACACTTCAAAACTGATAAGAAATATTTAGCAAAATTTTGTTTTTTTAAATTAAAATTCTTTTATTTAAGTAGTTCATCTTTGAGTACAGATTTACACATGTATAATAAACTTCAGTGTTGGAAGAGCGAGCTATGCGTATAGTTTTAACTTTTTGTTAACTTTATTTTTGTATTTATAAGGAAACTAGTTGTACAACTATAAATAGAAAAATAAAGTTAACAAAAAGTTTAAACTATATAACTATATCTATGGACCTCGACTCTCGTAAGAATTGTTTTCATCAAATATACTTAGAAACCTTAAAATCATAACACTAATTTCACACGCGTACAATGTTTATCTTTAAAATATCTTATCGTCATCAGGCCTTTTCGCCTCGCAGTAAAACACAGCCTACAAATAAATCAATTTTGGATACCTTTTTCTCAGTTACTGGGAGAACATTTTGAACCGTCACGTTTTTATTGAAAAAACGTGGGCGTCTCGCGGATCATTGATTTCTATTCTAAATATAATAGAAAAAGTGGGTCGCGGCCGCGGCTGGTCGGGACTAACGTCGCGCCTCCGCCCGACGCTCCGCTTTACGCTCCTCTCGTCGCTCCTCGTTAGTTCGCCGATGTTGATCAATCACACGATACGATTATGTACGGTTAGAATAGTAGTCAATACAAGCTGTACAATATTATCTAATATATATATATTAGGTTTCCAGTAGGTTTTCATGTTTATATAATCGCTTTTGTGACATATATATATATAATAAAAAAAAAATAATTTATGACGCAAATTTGACGATTTCACTGAAAATTTGGTATTTTTCGTAGACCAGGATTGATGAAATTTGGTAAGAAGTTAGAACTAACAATACAAATACAAAGCAAAAGTCTGAAAACAGCAAATATATAATTAAATTTCATAAAAATGGGAATTGATTAACACAGGCTTGTTTTTGTTGTTAGTACAGACATTTTTAGATCGCGCTATAAAATACCAACTTTGGGATTTTTCGCTTTATATATATATATATATTTCAATCTTCTTGTCAAATGTAATAATTCGGGCCACGGGAAGTGCCTGTCTAGGTTTCGATTTTAATAGGAAATCACAAAATTTGCAATTGAAAACAAATAGAACTCAACTTAAGTTGTGATCGCGCTTCACATTCCAACTTTCGGATTTTTTCCTTTTTTCCATTTAGTCGTAAAATTTGCTCCTAGTTTTACATAATGATCATATATTTTGAACGCATTGATTTAATTTTTTCACAACTTTAAGGGACCGTCGACTTAGATACTTTTTACGCGTTCCTGAGAAAAAAGTCTCATGACAGACGGACAGATAGACAACGAAGTGATCTTATAAGGGTTCCGTTTTTTCTTTTTGAGGTTCGGAAAAATAAAATAGAAAAAAAAAGAAAAAATAGTTACAATCCCTCACCAGTGAAAATTCAGATACAAAGTTTAAAATATTCCAGCGGGAGTCGGGACCACATGCCGTGCGATGTTATTCTCGTATAAATGGATTCCGCACCGCAGTCGGGCGCGCGGTATTTCACAGGCCGCTGTCAAATCAGTCCATCGACAGCCGCAACACCGTTCACCAGTAATTGAATGTGAACTCTTTATTTACATTGTCACGTTTACATAAGACTTTACTTACAGTTCAGGACTAAGTAAATGTTAAGGAAACTTGAAGTAATAAAAATCAAAATAATACGTAATATTCCATTGCTATGCTTATTTATATTTCAGACATTTTATATACATTTATTAATTAAAAAAATAAACTGAAATAAGACTTTGTAAAATAATAGTTGAGAGCTTTTTTAAAGCTGTACATAAAGATTGAAATGAAATAAGTTAGAAACCGCGAGCTGGCGTCGCCGAACAGACCTGACTGCTCAAGAATAACTTGAGCCAAGTTAGCCGTAATGCGAGAACTCGCTGCTGCTGGCATACGTCCTATTCAAATACTATTATGGTTTTGATATTGGAGAAAAAGCACTGAATTTTAACGTTGACTCGAAGGTTATTATATTATCAATTACGTTCTCTATTTCTACAAGTTATAATTCTTTAATAAAACTCTTATATTGCTTCTTACATTGCTTTGGCGAAGACTCAGCGACTAAATCAGTAATAAAGTAAAATTTGTGATATTGGTAGTCAGCCGATGTGACAGACATGTTTCCTATTTCACATTTATTGGTTTCTATTAAGCGCTGTTTAATAATAGCCTTCTTCTGGCGAAATCAACCTTATCTTGTACTAGTACGTTTCTAGTTCTTCCCAGCAATTTTTATCTTCGATGTCCTTGTATCCGCTTTCCATTTCTCGGGTGGCAGTACCGCGCTCAGTCCATCTAGCCTGTTACATTTTAGAATTGCAACTCTGAAGTGTGTTGTCAAACTATTAGGTGTGTTCCCGCTCACGTGTTCCCGGCGCGAGTGGAGCTGGCCGGGTGGCCTCGCCGGATGACTCGGATTACATTACAGAGATTTGATTACTGGTGGTCTTTTGTTATATAGTCCTCCAGCGGCATGATGGCTCCGCGAACATACAATGTGACATTTTCGTCTAAATATGTTTGTGATTCTATTTTCAGGACGTTCAACTCCTCTTCTCATCTTTTTAATTTCCTTGAATCAGAATCATTTCTTGAAACAGAATAGTTCTTATATCTAATTTCATTGTACGTAGACATAACCTGCCTTGATTGGCGTCGGAATTAAATTAAAAGATTTTAAGTGGAGTTGTGATAAATGTTTCTCTCCACAGGTGTTAATAATTTTAAGCTTTGAAATAATAATTTGTAAAGAAATAAATATTAATATTAGTTTAGTTAAAATAATTAAATTATTAATTATATTGAGTTACCTATATATAAAGCATACTGTTGTCGGCAGAGCGCGGGCTCTCAGCCGGCTCGCGACACCTGAGCGGCTCTCGAACCCAGCGCTCGTCCTCGGCGCGCATTGTCCGCGCCGCATTGTCTTTCGTTATGAGCCCGGGTGGCCCAACTCTTACACAATATATGTCAAAAAATATCACACACTTTTCTGCCTATTACGCTCTAGCGAAAATGTTACGTGACTATCTTTGTTGACTATTGCTCTTATTTTGTTATGTACAATTTGGAAGTTCAATGATAGATGTAATGCAGCTTGTACTTTCAAAATGCTTGTCAAAAAACAATTCTTTAATAGAAATAATACATAATCCATAGGTATATGTAAGGTACTTGGCGTAGATTACGTTCGACACTAGTAAAAATCATATAAGTAATTGCCAATCACTTTTACGATCTAGGCAAGATGAAAAACATGCAAAACAAGCTGTGTGGCAAAGTTTAAATAAACGTCAAAACCGTGAGATAGAAAATTGTACGCAGCTATTTTAATAACAGACCAAGCAAGCTCAAGGCGGCGCCGACTCCGTTTGACTTTTAATTTTAGAAGCAAAAGCGACGGCCATTAGGTAAATTGGTGTTGAACGCTCCGAGCTCTGTGCTTCGCCAGTACACTTCATCTTGGAAGCCGCACTTCTTTTACTCTATTATTATTATGAGCCAATAATTCATGTTTATTGAAAAATATTTACTCATATGCATAACAAAATAACAAAACTAAACTTATTTTTCTTACTTATTAATTTTGTTACAAATACTTTTTAAATACACATAAGTATTTATTAAAATTTAACAGTTTCCGTTAAAAACAAACTATTGATGAAAGTATAAGGCCTAAAAAATAAAATGTATTTTCAATTTAAATGCAGTTTGTGCAAAGGGTGCAGCATTCGATGTGAACACAATTGAACGCGTCACATTTTCACAGCATGCTGTTTATATTTAATACAAAATCAAAAGAGAAATCAATGGACAAGTAAAATTGATGGATCTGTGAAGGATATTAAAAAAATCATATATCCGTTACAATATTTATGCTGTACATAATAGAGATGACGACAGCGCTTTTTTTGGAAATATAACTTTTGACTCACAATGTTACTGTTCTTCTAGACCACAGAACTGAGATGCCAGTGAGAAGTAGACTTTACTGAGCTAGTTGTTCTCCGCGAACTTAGATCTCGTGAACATAATATTTTTTTACAAAATTGTGAATATTTTTAAAATGACTGAACCGATTTTGATGCCCCAAGAACTTAAAAATTCTACTGCATGGCATATCCAATTTCATCAAAATCAAATAAACGGTTCGAAAGTTATCGCGTTACAAACATACATATATACATACAATAAATGTATTTTTGCCCCAAATATAATGTTAGACCTCGCTCGCTTCGCTCGCTCGGTCAATCATGGTGTCCCTGCTGCGAGAGGTAAACGTATTATCTAATTGCTTGTATAAATACGTGTTATCCAATGTTGGTTGGCGAGCGAGTTTGCTGAGCGAATTCAATCACAAACCGTCCCTGTGCACACAGCCTCCCGTCCGAACACATTCTATCACCGTTGTTATGCTTTTGGATCTGACCATCAAAACTGTTGTACCGATAGTTATATTGCGTGTTGTTATTTTGTCGACTCGTGTAGGTGTGTGCACAATAGTCAGGTAAAGCCATACTTCACATGTTATAAATGAGATGAAAAATATTGTAATTATGACGAACGATGTTACAAAGTTAAAACCGAAATTAATAATAGTGTTAGGGAATAGTAAAGCTTATGACTTCAGAGTAAAAATATTCGAAGCATTTATATTATAAAAGACTAGCGTCACACATCGCACTTGGCCAGAGAAACCGAAGCAGCCGCCCTCACGGCCGCGCGGCGGCGCGTCCTCGCTCGAGCGAGAATGTCACGAATCGGCTTGACAATGTTTTCTGAAACAATTTATTAATTCATTGTTTATGTACACAAAGATAGAGACAGGATATTATTAGATAGAGACAGGCAGTAAATAGGGAGGTGCTGCTAAAGTAAGTACCTACAAAATACATACTGTACACTTTTGTTTTTATTATTCATTAAACTTTGAAATTCATGTTCGTATTTTAAAAAGTTGGAATATTATTTAATTGTAAAATGTGCGTCATTTTTGGTACAAAATAAATTATAAAATCTCGGCATATTTGCAGGACGGCTAACTGCTGATGTTCTACAAACAACAAAGCGTTGATGCTATCAAATTTCGTTGTTACAATATTAAATTCTCTGCTTCAGAGCGAATATTTAGCACAAAAATTTTGTAAAATGGTTTATCACCGCAGCTTTTTCTGTACTACAGTAATTATTATTATTGCACTATCTCGTAGCTCTTTCGTAGCCAGTCGTAGCACGGTCAACTATCTCGTAGCGCATTCGTAGCCAGTCGTAGCACAGTCAACTATCTCAAAGCTCTTTCGTAGCCAGTCGTAGCACGGTCAACTATCTCGTAGCGCATTCGTAGCCAGTCGTAGCACGGTCAACTATCTCGTAGCGCATTCGTAGCCAGTCGTAGCACGGTCAACTATCTCGTAGCGCATTCGTAGCCAGTCGTAGCACGGTCAACTATCTCGTAGCGCATTCGTAGCCAGTCGTAGCACGGTCAACTATCTCGTAGTGCATTCGTAGCCAGTCGTAGCATAGTCAGCTATCTCATAGCTCTTTCGTAGCCAGTCGTAGCATAGTCAGTTATCTCGTAGCGCTTTCGTAGCCAGTCGTAGCATAGTCAGCTATCTCGTAACTCTTTCTCGATCGAATGAGCGATCTCACTCATCTTTCTCAAATTATTTAAAGATCTCTCCCCTCGTTTTAAGTTTTGGTTTTGTCCCTTCCGAAAAAGGAATCAAACTCAACTCACACGCGTCGCTCCGCCGGCCGCTACCGACTCCGATGTTATGAACTTTCCAAAGTTCAAAGTATTTTTTGTTAAACAATTTATTCAGGGCATAACTTTCTTGGTGTTCTAGGTGAGAGCTCAAAATATTAAATTTTTAGTTATATAAAATGTTATATTATTTAATTTATTTCAATTTGATTTTCTTTCGAACCACTAAAGTTTATTCGTATATTACTTTCCAATACGACTAGGCACTAGACCATAATAACTGAATGAAAGATGTACATTCACTATCGAGAGAGTCCTAGTTCCTCCTCATCCACAACATTTCAATTGCAATTAATCATCACATTCACTTTGCAACAATTATCAGCAAGTTGTTTCGCGTCTCCCTTCACCAGCCACCATTGTAAGCTCGACAAAGCCCCGGTGAGTCGGAGCTTCAGACCGGAAGCTCCCAATCACCCGCCGACAATCGCAACGCACTGTTTCCGCCGCACACGTCACGTGGAGGGACGCCTACTGGCTCTTTGAAAACCCTTCCTTGATCACGACTGAGAATACCGCTATTCATAGCTATATGTGTTACACATGAGTCCTCATGAATCTAATGCGAACCGCTGCTGAACTTCGCAATAGAATTAGTTTTTAGAGTACAGAGTAAAATGAAGATTTTTAATTTATTTTGTATTAGCGGGCTTTCCCGGCTCCGCTCGGGTAAAAACATAACACTTATACATTATACACCTAAGCCGTCCTCAAGTATATCCTATCTCTTGGTACCACACGAAAATTCGTGCAGTAGTTTTTGAGTTTATCTCAAACAGACAGACAGATGCGGCAGAGGACTGTATTATAATATGTAAGGATTTGTTATTCTATAACAACAACATTGACTCTTGTCTGCCTTGTTTATCTATTTCTCCTATATATTTTTATTTTAATATTATTATATTTTTTGTCTATTTAATCTGTTTATCCCAAGTCGAGCATTTATTTGATATTATTAAGTTTACTGGGTAGGGTTTACTGGGACACGTGAACAGGAATATCTTGGCGAAAGGAGCTTAACTCCTTTCGCTAAGATATTCCTTTTGTCGTACCTCTCGATTATTGATCTCACTGATAAAATTGAAACGTTCTTTGAGGTAAAGAAGTATATTCACTTACAAATATTCAGAAAGCAGGCATATCAGACATATCAGTTTGCAGACATGATACATTCCTTTAGTGACAGTAGTTCGGCAGATAGTCCGGTTGCCGAACTAATGCAGCTTTAGAGATGCAGTAGTTCTGTTTGCGACATGATTCCTGGCCTCATCAGCGATTGTTCCTCGTTCAAAACTGTATAGTAGTTTGTGAGCTTTATATGTCATCAATTATCATTAACGTTACAGGTACTATTATCAAAATCAAATCATTTATTCAGAAATTAGGGCTTCACAGGCACTTTCTCTAGGCATATTCTAAATTAAATTATATTTACCAAAGCTACAAACTACTAGCATTTCGGAACGACCACTGCTGAGAAGAAACGCTGAAAGACATTCAAACAGTGTTGGGCCCTGTCATGCCAGAAGGGCGTAAGCCCTTGAAAGAACTACTTACTACTTACTGACGAAAAATTATACATAAGGTAATGGTAACCCTATGTTTAATTTTTTATCAGTAATATAACAATGTAAGTACATAATAAAGTACATAGTCAAAAGTATACTGAAACATTAATATGTTTGATTGTGATCGAGTGCTGATGAAAAAAATATAATTAACCAAACGAAAAAATTTAATAAGAGATCGAGCTGACCAGTTCCCCGGTATCTTATTGAGAACTGAAGAATTTAGCATTGCAACAATATTAACAAGCTGTCTACGAATGTATGAAATGGAGACTTCAAACTCCACCCAGCGATCTCCACGCATGCTGTGCTGAGTGAATGACAACATTCCATTGGTTGCTCGAAACTTAGCTTCAGTTAGCGCAGCGGAGCGTTACAGTGGTCGAGTTCCAGCCGATAATGGACACAGAGATTTTTAATTCTTTAGGACTTAGTGTTAACTGTGTTTTACAGAATATGTGTGCATCTGTTTTAGCAAGCCTCGTGTTATACACTCATTAAACTGCATTACACTCTGCACATTAGTTTTTCCATCTTAATACAAAGGTATATTTATTAAAAGACGATTTTCAGAATATTTCCGGGATTCGGAATAATCAAACCTTTGTAAATGTGACTGCTTGTACACTACGCCTGTGAAAGGAAGGGAGAATGCTCCTTCGTTTGAAATAAAGTTTCCCAACCTTATAAAAATACCATTTCACAAAAATAGTTTCCATCATTCATTAGCACCATCCTAACGCAGATGGAGATGTGACAATGTGACACGAATTAAGATTAAGTCTGACTCTGATACTCAGGGAAAGAGGGGCAATAGGGGCGGAGGCAGGGAGGGGCAGCCGCACAAACAATAAATTGTGCGCTTAGTGTTGTACAACGTACACATAGAAGTCTGAATCGATAGATCGTCTTGTTTAAGCCATACCTCAGTGTGGATGGATATGCATATAATTTTAACACAGGTGATTTTGATATTTGACTTGTAATCTCCATACTAGGTCCTGTCTGTCTGTCGGTTCTGTCTCCTGGGAAATAATATAATCTATATATAATATAATAAGAGGGAATAGCCTGCACTGACTATGAATGCAATAAATGAATACTTCAAAACGTTACTGCGAATGTAATTCTTAATTATTGACTGAGGAAAACAAGCTCCTTGCTCGATTATTTGAAATGAGTAGTTGATCATCTTACCCAAATATATCAACCGCAAAAACTATTCTAATAAGATTTTTTCCTTTACAGTGCAAATTGCAATTTGTACATATTGTGAAAGTGTTACAATACAAATAAATCCTCGATGCACTTCACCGATTTTTTAATGCTCAACTTAGTTTTCGGATATAATTCTTACAAAACTAGATTCTGAAATTTTTTTCATTCTTTTGTTTGCAATTCTATATTATAAGGGTTCCGTTTTTTCTTTTTGAGGTTCGGAAAAATAAAATAGAAAAAACCGAAAAAATAGTTACAATCCCTCACCAGTGAAAATTCAGATACAAAGTTTAAAATATTCCAGCGGGAGTCGGGACCACATGCCGTGCGATGTTATTCTCGTATAAATGGATTCCGCACCGCAGTCGGGCGCGCGGTATTTCACAGGCCGCTGTCAAATCAGTCCATCGACAGCCGCAACACCGTTCACCAGTAATTGAATGTGAACTCTTTATTTACGTTGTCACGTTTACATAAGACTTTACTTACAGTTCAGGACTAAGTAAATGTTAAGGAAACTTGAAGTAATAAAAATCAAAATAATACGTAATATTCAATTGCTAT
This sequence comes from Plodia interpunctella, assembly GCF_027563975.2. Taxonomy (NCBI): domain Eukaryota; kingdom Metazoa; phylum Arthropoda; class Insecta; order Lepidoptera; family Pyralidae; genus Plodia; species Plodia interpunctella. The sequence goes on from NC_071300.1 coordinate 11,195,207, forward strand.
GCTTATTTATATTTCAGACATTTTATATACATTTATTAATTAAAAAAATAAACTGAAATAAGACTTTGTAAAATAATAGTTGAGAGCTTTTTTAAAGCTGTACATAAAGATTGAAATGAAATAAGTTAGAAACCGCGAGCTGGCGTCGCCGAACAGACCTGACTGCTCAAGAATAACTTGAGCCAAGTTAGCCGTAATGCGAGAACTCGCTGCTGCTGGCATACGTCCTATTCAAATACTATTATGGTTTTGATATTGGAGAAAAAGCACTGAATTTTAACGTTGACTCGAAGGTTATTATATTATCAATTACGTTCTCTATTTCTACAAGTTATAATTCTTTAATAAAACTCTTATATTGCTTCTTACATTGCTTTGGCGAAGACTCAGCGACTAAATCAGTAATAAAGTAAAATTTGTGATATTGGTAGTCAGCCGATGTGACAGACATGTTTCCTATTTCACATTTATTGGTTTCTATTAAGCGCTGTTTAATAATAGCCTTCTTCTGGCGAAGTCAACCTTATCTTGTACTAGTACGTTTCTAGTTCTTCCCAGCAATTTTTATCTTCGATGTCCTTGTATCCGCTTTCCATTTTTCGGGTGGCAGTACCGCGCTCAGTCCATCTAGCCTGTTACATTTTAGAATTGCAACTCTGAAGTGTGTTGTCAAACTATTAGGTGTGTTCCCGCTCACGTGTTCCCGGCGCGAGTGGAGCTGGCCGGGTGGCCTCGCCGGATGACGCGGATTACATTACAGAGATTTGATTACTGGTGGTCTTTTGTTATATAGTCCTCCAGCGGCATGATGGCTCCGCGAACATACAATGTGACATTTTCGTCTAAATATGTTTGTGATTCTATTTTCAGGACGTTCAACTCCTCTTCTCATCTTTTTAATTTCCTTGAATCAGAATCATTTCTTGAAACAGAATAGTTCTTATATCTAATTTCATTGTACGTAGACATAACCTGCCTTGATTGGCGTCGGAATTAAATTTAAAAAATTTATGTGGAGTTGTGATAAATGTTTCTCTCCACAGGTGTTAATAGTTTTAAACTTTGCAATAATAATTTGTAAAGAAATAAATATTAATATTAGTTTAGTTTAGTTAAAATAATTAAATTATGAATTATATTGAGTTACCTATATATAAAGCATACTGTTGTCGGCAGAGCGCGGGCTCTCAGCCAGCTCGCGACACCTGAGCGGCTCTCGAACCCAGCGCTCGTCCTCGGCGCGCATTGTCCGCGCCGCATTGTCTTTCGTTATGAGCCCGGGTGGCCCAACTCTTACACAATATATGTCAAAAAATATCACACACTTTTCTGCCTATTACGCTCTAGCGAAAATGTTACGTGACTATCTTTGTTGACTATTGCTCTTATTTTGTTATGTATAATTTGGAAGTTCAATGATAGATTTAATGCAGCTTGTACTTTCAAAATGCTTGTCAAAAAATAATTCTTTAATAGAAATAATACATAATCCATAGGTATATGTAAGGTACTTGGCGTAGATTACGTTCGACACTAGTAAAATCATATAAGTAATTGCCAATCACTTTTACGATCTAGGCAAGAAGAAAAACATGCAAAACAAGCTGTGTGGCAAAGTTTAAGTAAACGTCAAAACCGTGAGATAGAAAATTGTACGCAGCTATTTTAATAACAGACCAAGCAAGCTCAAGGCGGCGCCGACTCCGTTTGACTTTTAATTTTAGAAGCAAAAGCGACGGCCATTAGGTAAATTGGTGTTGAGCGCTCAGAGCTCTGTGCTTCGCCAGTACACTTCATCTTGGAAGCCGCACTTCTTTTACTCTATTATTATTATGAGCCAATAATTCATGTTTATTGAAAAATATTTACTCATATGCATAACAAAATAATAAAACTAAACTTATTTTCCTTACTTATTAATTTTGTTACAAATACTTTTTAAATACACATAAGTATTTATTAAAATTTAACAGTTTCCGTTAAAAACAAACTATTGATGAAAGTGTAAGGCCTAAAAAATAAAATGTATTTTCAATTTAAATGCAGTTTGTGCAAAGGGTGCAGCATTCGATGTGAACACAATTGAGCGCGTCACATTTTCACAGCATGCTGTTTATATTTAATACAAAATCAAAAGAGAAATCAATGGACAAATAAAATTGATGGATCTGTGAAGGATATTAAAAAAATCATATATCCGTTAACAATATTTATGCTGTACCTAAAAGAGATGACGGCAGCGCTTTTTTTGGAAATATAACTTTTGACTCCCAATGTTACTGTTCTTCTAGACCACAGAACTGAGATGCCAGTGAGAAGTAGACTTTACTGAGCTAGTTGTTCTCCGCGAACTTAGATCTCGTGAACATAATATTTTTTTACAAAATTGTGAATATTTTTAAAATGACTGAACCGATTTTGATGCCCCACGAACTTAAAAATTCTACTGCATGGCATATCCAATTTCATCAAAATCAAATAAACGGTTCGAAAGTTATCGCGTTACAAACATACATATAAATGAATATATTAGGTCAAATCACTCAGATTGAGCTAGCCCCAAAGTAAGTTCGAGACTTGTGTTATGGGATACAAACTCAACGATACTATATTTTATAACAAATACATATATAGATAAACATCCAAGACCCGGATCAATCAGAAAAAGATCATTTTAACATATATACATACAATAAATGTATTTTTGCCCCAAATATAATGTTAGATGGTATCCCTGCTGCGAGAGGTAAACGTATTATCTAATTGCTTGTATAAATACGTGTTATCCAATGTTGGTTGGCGAGCGAGTTTGCTGAGCGAATTCAATCACAAACCGTCCCTGTGCACACAGCCTCCCGTCCGAACACATTCTATCACCGTTGTTATGCTTTTGGATCTGACCATCAAAACTGTTGTACCGATAGTTATATTGCGTGTTGTTATTTTGTCGACTCGTGTAGGTGTGTGCACAATAATCAGGTAAAGCCATACTTCACATGTTATAAATGAGATGAAAAATATTGTAATTATGACGAACGATGTTACAAAGTTAAAACCGAAATTAATAATAGTGTTAGGGAATAGTAAAGCTTATGACTTCAGAGTAAAAATATTCGAAGCATTTATATTATAAAAGACTAGCGTCACACATCGCACTTGGCCAGAGAAACCGAAGCAGCCGCCCTCACTGCCGCGCGGCGGCGCGTCCTCGCTCGAGCGAGAATGTCACGAATCGGCTCTGGGGTGACAATGTTTTCTGAAACAATTTATTAATTCATTGTTTATGTACACAAAGATAGAGACAGGATATTATTAGATAGAGACAGGCAGTAAATAGAGAGGTGCTGCTAAAGTAAGTACCTACAAAATACATACTGTACACATTTGTTTTTATTATTCATTAAACTTTGAAATTCATGTTCGTATTTTAAAAAGTTGGAATATTATTTAATTGTAAAATGTGCGTCATTTTTGGTACAAAATAAATTATAAAATCTCGGCATATTTGCAGGACGGCTAACTGCTGATGTTCTACAAACAACAAAGCGTTGATGCTATCAAATTTCGTTGTTACAATATTAAATTCTCTGCTTCAGAGCGAATATTTAGCACAAAAATTTTGTAAAATGGTTTATCACCGCAGCTTTTTCTGTACTACAGTAATTATTATTATTGCACTATCTCGTAGGTAGCCAGTCGTAGCACGGTCAACTATCTCGTAGCGCATTCGTAGCCAGTCGTAGCACAGTCAACTATCTCGAAGCTCTTTCGTAGCCAGTCGTAGCACGGTCAACTATCTCGTAGCGCATTCGTAGCCAGTCGTAGCACGGTCAACTATATCGTAGCGCATTCGTAGCTAGTCGTAGCACGATCAACTATCTCGTAGTGCATTCGTAGCCAGTCGTAGCATAGTCAGCTATCTCGTAGCGCTTTCGTAGCCAGTCGTAGCATAGTCAGCTATCTCGTAGCTCTTTCTCGATCGAATGAGCGATCTCACTCATCTTTCTCAAATTATTTAAAGATCTCTCCCCTCGTTTTAAGTTTTGGTTTTGTCCCTTCCGAAAAAGGAATCAAACTCAACTCACAAACGTCGCTCCGCCGGCCGCTACCGACTCCGATGTTATGAACTTTCCAAAGTTCAAAGTATTTTTTGTTAAACAATTTATTCAGGGCATAACTTTCTTGGTGTTCTAGGTGAGAGCTTAAAATATTAAATTTTTAGTTATATAAAATGTTATATTGTTTAATTTATTTCAATTTGATTTTCTTTCGAACCACTAAAGTTTATTCGTATATTACTTTCCAATACGACTAGGCACTAGACCATAATAACTGAAAGAAAGATGTACATTCACTATCGAGAGAGTCCTAGTTCCTCCTCATCCACAACATTTCAATTGCAATTAATCATCACATTCACTTTGCAACAATTATCAGCAAGTTGTTTCGCGTCTCCCTTCACCAGCCACCATTGTAAGCTCGACAAAGCCCCGGTGAGTCGGAGCTTCAGACCGGAAGCTCCCAATCACCCGCCGACAATCGTAACGCACTGTTTCCGCCGCACACGTCACGTGGAGGGACGCCTACTGGCTCTTTGAAAACCCTTCCTTGATCACGACTGAGAATACCGCTTTTCATAGCTATATGTGTTACACATGAGTCCTCATAAATCTAATGCGAACCGCTGCTGAACTTCGCAATAGAATTAGTTTTTAGAGTAAAGAGTAAAACGAAGATTTTTAATTTATTTTGTATTAGCGGGCTTTCCCGGCTCCGCTCGGGTAAAAACATAATACTTATACATTATACACCTAAGCCGTCCTCAAGTATATCCTATCTCTTGGTGCCACACGAAAATTCGTGCAGTAGTTTTTGAGTTTATCTCAAACAGACAGACAGACGCGGCAGAGGACTGTATTATGATATGTAAGGATTTTTTATTCTATAACAACAACATTGACTCTTGTCTGCCTTGTTTATCTATTTCTCCTATGTATTTTTATTTTAATATTATTATATTTTTTGTCTATTTAATCTGTTTATCCCAAGTCGAGCATTTATTTAATATTATTAAGTTTACTGGGTAGGGTTTACTGGGACACGTGAACAGGAATATCTTGGCGAAAGGAGTTAAGGCTTTGTCGTACCTCTCGATTATTGATCTCACTGAGAAAATTGAAACGTTCTTTGAGGTAAAGAAGTATATTCACTTACAAATATTCAGAAAGCAGTCATATCAGACATATCAGTTTGCAGACATGATACATTCCTTTAGTGATAGTAGTTCGGCTGATAGTCCGGTTTCCGAACTAATGCAGCTTTAGAGTTGCAGTAGTTCTGTTTGCGACATGATTCCTGTCCTCATCAGCGGTTGTTCCTCGTTCAAAACTTTATAGTAGTTTGTGAGCTTTATATGTCATCAATTATCATTAACGTTATAGGTACTATTATCAAAATCAAATCATTTATTCAGAAATTAGGGCTTCACAGGCACTTTCTCTAGGCATATTCTAAATTAAATTATATTTACCAAAGCTACAAACTACTAGCATTTCGGAACGACCACTGCTGAGAAGAAACGCTGAAAGACATTCAAACAGTGTTGGGCCCTGTCATGCCAGAAGGGCGTAAGCCCTTGAAAGAACTACTTACTACTTACTGACGAAAAATTATACATAAGGTAATGGTAACCCTATGTTTATTTTTTTATCAGTAATATAACAATGTAAGTACATAATAAAGTCAAAAGTATACTGAAACATATTATGATTGTGATCGAGTGCTGATGAAAAAAAAATATATATAATTAACCAAACGAAAAAATTTAATAAGAGATCGAGCTGACCAGTTCCCCGGTATCTTATTGAGAACTGAAGAATTTAGCATTGCAACAATATTAACAAGCTGTCTACGAATGTATGAAATGGAGACTTCAAACTCCACCCAGCGATCTCCACGCATGCTGTGCTGAGTGAATGACAACATTCCATTGGTTGCTCGAAACTTAGCTTCAGTTAGCGCAGCGGAGCGTTACAGTGGTCGAGTTCCAGCCGATAATGGACACAAGAGATTTTTAATTCTTTAGGACTTAGTGTTAACTGTGTTTTACAGAATATGTGTGCATCTGTTTTAGCAAGCCTCGTGTTATACACTCATTAAACTGCATTACACTCTGCACAGTAGCTTTTCCATCTTAATACAAAGGTATATTTATTAAAAGACGATTTTCAGAATATTTCCGGGATTCGGGATAAACAAACCTTTGTAAATGTGACTGCTTGTACATTACGCCTGTGAAAGGAAGGGAGAATGCTCCTTCGTTTGAAATATAGTTTCCCAACCTTATAAAAATACCATTTCACAAAAATAGTTTCCATCATTCATTAGCACCATTCTAACGCAGATGGAGATGTGACAATGTGACACGAATTAAGATTAAGTCTGACTCTGATACTCGAAAGAGGGGCAAGAGGGGCGGAGGCAGGGAGGGGCAGCCGCACAAACAATAAATTGTGCGCTTAGTGTTGTACAACGTACACATAGAAGTCTGAATCGATAGATCGTCTTGTTTAAGCCATACCTCAGTGTGGATGGATATGCATATAATTTTAACACAGGTGATTTTGATATTTGACTTGTAATCTCCATACTAGGTCCTGTCTGTCTGTCGGTTCTGTCTCCTGGGAAATAATATAATCTATATATAATATAATAAGAGGGAATAGCCTGCACTGACTATGAATGCAATAAATGAATACTTCAAAACGTTACTGCGAATGTAATTCTTAATTATTGACTGAGGAAAACAAGCTCCTTGCTCGATTATTTGAAAAGAGTAGTTGATCATCTTACCCAATTATATTGGACGGCAACAGCAAAAACTATTCTAATAAGGATTTTTTCCTTTACAGTGCAAATTGCAATTTGTACATATTGTGAAAGTGTTACAATACAAATAAATCCTCGATGCACTTCACCGATTTTTTAATGCTCAACTTAGTTTTCGGATATAATTCTTACAAAACTAGATTCTGAAATTTTTTTCATTCTTTTGTTTGCAATGCTATATTCAGTTCATTCAGATTTCCTAGGTCAGAGGAGTGTAAAAAAATATGTATAACTGCGCCCCGGGGCTTCTCTCCCGTGGGAATTTCGGGATAAAAAGTACCCCATGTGTCATTTCAATAAACTTACTTTCGCATTTATAATATTGGTTGGGATTCAAATATTTTCAAAGATAAATATTTCGCATGTCCTACTTATTATATATATATATATATATAGTCTACTCTCAACTATACAGGAGAGCCGTGGAGCAGGCCTTGCCTAACGCAGGCTCCGGTCTCCTAAACACACTTTGTTACATTATCTGTAATTGATCTGTTTTTTACTGTATCAGGAGAAAATAAACACATTTTATACATAAAAAATTTTTTTTAGATCGATTGAATATTTACTAGGTAAAAAAATGTGTCATCATGATTCGCTCCCGCTCTATTATACGTATATTCTAAAAGTGAATTTTTCATGCACCAGAGTTGGCATCAGTATACATTATCAAAGAAAGTATCTCGTAAGGCAGTCCATCCTGCGTGACTCCGCTGTCATGGCACCGGGCCCAAACAACTGGGTCAGGGGCGGGTCGCGGGCGACGGCGGGGGTGAGGGTGCGCGGCCGCGGGACGGGAGAGCAGCATCCGCAACTTCCGCGCCCGGAAGCGGTGGCGAGGTCGCGCTATCCTTAATACTTTGACCGAATCGGTTCAGATTGTCAGTTAACCTTGGTGAGTGACCCCATGTCGCACAATGTTGTTGCGGGAACTACCGGGAGCTGATCCATGCTATTGAGCTTGTTTGCTTAATGAACGCCCAGTTTTTCGTGAAAAGTGCTGCATTTTTCTGCAAATAACACATTGTGATTTAAGTAAACATAGGTATTATATTTATTCTTAGGTACTTTGCATTATACGTATGCAAATAGTTTGGTATACTGCTTTATTGTTAATGCAGTCACATTTTTTCGGATGAATTTCCCTAATTGTTGCAATAATAAAAATGCTGACTGCGATGTATCTACCTACGTACCGTACAAAACTCATAAAGACATAGTAAATGAACCTCATAACCCCTATAACAACATTTACCATATTTAGATGATCTTATTTTCACAGAAATTCAAGTCGAAGTTCCTTTTTGTTTGCACAAAATTAGCTCTTATTCTAAAATTTCTTTGAATGGTTTACCCTATTTGTCTTTCGGGTCGATTAAATGTTCATTTTTGTCAAAGGGAGGTACATGAAGATATCGAAATTGAATAACTGCAACCTAACAGCGCCCTAGATATTTTCAATACAAGACACTTCACACACACTTTTTTGCGACCAGATTATAATAACTCCAGATATTATTCCACATGTTTAGCAAAATCATTAAAATCAGATAATGGATCCACTTGATGACTGACTTGAATAAAATCTGACAAAACGGTAATAATAACACTCGATAAGGAAGAAAGTGGAAGCAGGTGTATGATGATGAGCGAATAGAGGAGATATAAAAACCTAGTGCTGTTGCTCTAGACTCAAGCCGTTTACCAATTATATTTATATTTACGAATCAATTTAGTCATAAATTTGTATTTATATCTGTTAACAAAATAATAAATAAACGCTTTGACATAATTGTTCGCGCTAACGTACAAAATGTCCCTCCTCCATTTATCACACACACACATGTATAAATACACACACAAAGCTGCAATCTGTGTCGCCGCAGGTGATAAATAACCGGCATCCTTTCTCTGGACCAGTGTTTGCCCACCGCCATTACATTCTGACCAATGAAAGTTGCTATATTTTTGCATTTTATATAGAACTAAGACTGATGTTGCCTAAAATTTGAGGTTTTATAACTGTTGAAGTAACTCCGAAAAATCAATTTCATTATAAATAACAGAGGCCTGCTCGTACCTATTAATAAAATTATAAAATTGAAGCTTTAAATTGGTTAATATCTAGCAAATTATAAACATAGTAATGTTAAGGTAATGCGAGTTACCTACCTATCGCAAGTGATACCCAGCGACCAACTAAAGTTCCAAACTTAGTTCCGAGCGATGTAATCGGCTGCAGCTAGTTCTGAAAACATTAAGGTTAAGCTGCTCATCTGATTTTAATGTAACGTAACACCTCGTGTGTTATGTAAATATTTAAATGAACACGATTAAAATAGTTTACTTCCAGTAATGATATTGTTAGTTTATTTTGAAACTTTGTGAATACAAAGAGCTATATAAATGTTTCCGAACACTGGCTTTTATACGGCGCAAGTGTAGACGGGCTTCGTTAGTATTAATGTCGTTGTGCAACCTTTCGGCGCTATCTTCGAAGACTTGCTGCAGCGATAGTGCGGGGGGCTGCGGCGGAGTGCGAGTTAGGAGGGAAGGTTTCGGAGATAAACGGCCCTTGGAGCGTGTTATGACACTCGAGATTACCGGCCGGAGGTCGCTATCTTGCGCGCCGTGTCGCCGACCTGCTATCGTCACGCCGCGCCCCGCGCCGCCCCACGCCCCGCCCCGCTCCCCGCCACGCTTACCTACGATATTTCATAAAAATAGCACCTCACATGTTTTTTGCTCTATCATTTTTCAGATATCACGTTATTCATATTTTCGTCTTCATTTTGAGCGACCGTTATTATAAGTAAATCTAACAAGTTATTAGAATACGGCACTGATAAAATATGAAAAAATAACACTTTAGTTACAAGTGAGTCCATATTTTGAGATACTGACCCCTGGACCCAACATGAATGTTGAGCTTTTTATAGTGTAGTGCCCAATTATGAACTAGTCACAAGCATTACTACAACTTAGTAATAAGATAATATCTAGCCCAAACTTAGGAATTGAGCGAAGCCCAAGCTAATAATAATCAAATTAATAAATATGCTTCTGTTACTTTATCTTGACATCTAATATCTGTATACGAAATTGTGAAGGTGATCCTGTTCGCCGGCTGCCGATCTATTAGATTATATCGTGGATGCCGTGAGCCGTGAGCCGTGAGCCTTGAGCCAATAACAGCGAGCGCGTTGATGGAGGTAACGAGCACGGGCGAGAGCTTTATTGCTGCTCAAACCGTATCACGTTGTTGTGATCGCGCCGCTCGCCGCTGCCAGCGTCAGGTGAAGATATAAACACTATATACCTATATATTTCAAGAAAATTGTTCATCGCACTTTCTGCTTTAGAACCCATACCTAGAGACCCCGCGAGACTAATACGAAGTTGACATTCTTTAATTAACTGTGTTCGATTCATTTATTTGCGATAGGGTTGAAAATAGCGGTCTAAATAATAATACTGTTCCTATCAGCTGCCTAGTTAGTGTTCCTTAGTCGCCTCGTATGACATCCGCGGGCGAGAAATTAACGCAGGGATAAATAAAATATCTATAATTTAATTTCTCGCCAACGCGCAACGCTGAAAGGGATCAGACAACTTCCTAAAATAAGTGAGACACAAATTATTCCATTTTGTAACAAAATATAGCTGTCGGTTCTCCTAAGAATAAATAAATAAAATCCTTCATGTTACGCTTTCGCGCAATCCACTGATTTTTGTAAGTAATTTTAAATTTGGCTCTTCTTTTATGTGCCATTACTTCCATTGCTCGGGCCCGTCGCCGTCCGGCGGTGCAGCATTGCACCTCCGCGTCTGAGTCGGACACGTGCTCTGAAACTTTACCAACATACAAACATTACCAACTAAAGTTTAAGGTAATAGAACTTTAAAATTAGTGGCCGCAATTGTCGGAGGCTTTTCTCAAGAACCGAACTAATAAACTACCTATCTCTTTTCCCGGTTCTATTATCGAAATATATATTTTTTAGTTGTATAGTATTGTATAGTTGTCTGTCTGTCTGATTTATTTAGGCTAATTATACCGGAACGGGTTATCTGATTTAGATGGGATTTTCAGTGTAAAATTAAGAAAGTTACGGTGCACAATATAAGGTAGTTTTTATCTCAGAAATTCGCCCCTAGTGGAAGACGGGGTGGGACAAATTGTGAGAAACATGATAGTACACTATGCAGGAAACGGTACGGGATCTACTTGCAGGAAGTGGGATAAAAAGGAAAAATGAGAATAAATATAAATTTTAATCATATAATGTCTGAAAGTCTTACAGAATACGCGATTTTACTTCATTACTTTTAAGGCATGAAATTCACGTGGACGAAGCCGCGGGCAAAAGGTAGTATATAGTATAAGGTATGTACTCCGCGTGATTCTTTAAATATCGATCCCTCAGACAAAATATATCAGGTCAACGACAAGCATAAGTTTATAATGAATTCAGTTGGTATTGAGCAATGAGTAAATGATAATTTATGAATTAACATTTACTCATTTAAAGTTCTAACTACCTAACTGAAAGTTCTTTAATTCAAGTTGATAGGACATAGTACCAGTACACGTAGCCAGTAGTGCGGCGGAAAATAAGAGGAAAATGCAGTAAGACTACTCACGTCATTATTATAATCACTTAACACATCGATGATCAACGACAGTGTGAACAGGTAGAAGCTATTTAGAATGTACAAAAAAGAAACAATTTATTTTCAAAGTAGACAAACCTTAAATATTAGAAAACAAAACAGCACCAAAGACAATTCCGGGTGTCTAGAGTTCGGAGTGATCCTACTGGCTATGTGCTGCGGCGGCGGCGAGCGGCGATCACTATCTCTGTGGTTCCGATCAGATGCAAGTTTTAATTGATTCCGAGTGCGCGGAAATTACTCCGCCACCGCCCGCGCCGCTCGCCGCCCCGCCAGATCCGCTTAATATCCTACATTTTTAATGTCGCCCTCGTCGTCACTCGAGAATGAATCGACTACAATATTTCCTGAATTCTCGATTTGAACTTTGATTATCTGTAAACGACCGCATAAATGATTTAATTTCTGCGATTAGTTTAACGCTGCATATGGTACTGTTGATGATAAGTAATGCTACCATGGATAATTATATTTGTTTAATTTTGGCAATTACTTGTATACAATATAATAATCTACAATTACAAAGACGGAATGTTTGTAAACATGATTTTTGTTTTTTGCGCAATGAATACAAATCCGCGAAAATCCGCAAAAATCCTTCGTTCGCGTAGCCGAACCATTTTTCGTAAGATATACGTAGAATTATTAGAGAGAAAATAACATAAGGCTGACCAACTTTTGTTAAGGCGCTTTTGTCATATCTGTTATAGTAGCGGATCTGTTGGAGTTCATCATCAGGTGTTCCATATCCTCGATTTTTATAAGTCTACAGAAAATGCTCATCAGGATGACCAACTTTAATTAAGATGCTTTTGTTATATCTGTTATAGTGGAGCTGGTCTGTTGGAGTTCATCATCAGGTGTTCCATATTTCCGATTTTTATACGTCATCAGAAAATGCTCATCAGGGCGAACAATTTTTGTTAAGGTGACTTACAGTTTAGCTGGTCTTTATAGGTTCTGGTAGAGCTGTTCCAGTTTCCAAAATAAATTATACCCTATATGTTGACCAGGCTTTATAGCTATACAACAAAAAAGTTTCATTCAAATCCGTCCAGTAGATCCAGAGATTAGCGTGTGCAAACAAACAGACTTAAATTCTTATTCTATTACTGATTCTCAATCGATCTTAATTTTTTTTAATTTAAATATCTTTAATATACAGAAACACTTTTTTACTGTTTTTTATATGTATTGATTGATATTTTAAAATACAAAAGGATTGGGACGGAACACGGAGACACACGGGACAAGTATGGTATGAGAGATCAGGCGAAACACGAGACGAGAAACCAGATATAGCAGAGGCATTATAACGTGTCATATATTATAATAGAATTTTATTTATACCTATTTTATAACGTGCATCCATCACATAATCAAATGTCTAATAGCTGATATAGATACGCTTCCTAAGCGAAATACACGCGGGCATAGTCACGGGAAAATGTTAGTCTGTAATAAATTAATCAGGATAAATATAGTATCGTTAGTTCTGTACATATAGGCATCTTCGTTTTAGATTACGGCTTAGGCGAGACTTGATTCTATTTGACTGACTACTATTTCACTGAGCTGAGAACTTATCTCCTAGTTATGCTGACAAGTGGTCGGTGAGATTGTCATGATTGCAGCATTGAGCAGCGAGATGCAGCTTGGTGTGAGTGCCCCGGCTCTCCGCAGCTAGTTAGCGAGCTTCACCGTCAGACGAGCTGGCGCTTCCGGCCTCGACTTTGTCTGCCTCTAGTGACGAGGAGATTGACCTTAGTAATGTGCCTTTTCTGAAGAAAATTTGCATTTTCTAAGAAAAATATACAAGGGAAATTTAGCTATTTATGTCCCTCACCCGTGATATAATCCCTGTTTTACCAAAAGGTAGTGTCAAATTTTAAATGACTTGATCTCTCAGATTCGCCCTTGTGTGATTAAGTGGTGACCTCAGCTCGAAACCCTCAACCTTAAAATCAAACTACTTTTTAATTAATTTCTGAATGTAACACTACAAAAGAAATTATAGATATATTTTGTTCGTTTTTAAAGCAAGGAGCTTTGTGAAACTTTAACGTGTTTTGCAAATAATTACGTAGATTGGGTACCCCTGGCAAAAGGTATTTGTAAAAACAGACTGATCTATTTCTTTAGGTAGTAGTAAAATACTTTGTTTAATTTCCTTTTTTTCCGCAATGTCTTATTTATTCACTGCCCGAAGTGTACACACTTTCTTTGAGTTTAAAGATTTCAAACTTCGATTTAAAATAATAAGAATATCATCCCCGTTATTTTATATATTTTATATCACAAAACATATACCTATAAAATATCGATCGTTTATTCTCAAAGTACTGCCTGCTCTTCCTCTTCTGGTCGGTGCATGCTGTGGTGCATGTGAAAGTCTCGGACGAAGCACGAAGCGTGAAAGTGGCAAACTTGTTTTTGTTTATATCTGCTCTGAGTAGCGCTGCTTCTCAGTTTCTTCGTGAAAAGTTATAATTTTCACCAAAGTTATTTGGTACTCATAATTTAAATTACTTCGGAACAAGTACTTTCTTTGTGAAATTACTTATTATCTACCAATATGTAAATTTAATAAATAATGGTATCTAAGTACGGCGGATGTGAAGAAATCAATTGTTAAAAGATTCTTTTACGTTGATTAAACCTACAATGTTATGTAAGTATTCTTGCAGTCGCATTCTTTGATATCGGAAATGTCATGTGAAATCACTTTGAATATCCGAGCTCTGTATGGTCAAAAGGTTCGTATCGATGGGTGCTTTGACTCGCTTTCCACGTTTCCGCTTTCACGCTTTCCCCAGTGACCGGGTGCGGGATAAAGTGTACTGTACATGCACTCGGTGGAGTGGCGTCGGCGGGAGCGTGGCGGGCGTGGTGCGTGCGCCGCGAGCGCGCGGCAGTCTCCGCGCAGAGCCCGCTCCTGGCGCCCGCCGGCCCGAGTCATGCCGCGTGCCCGCCGCTGACGATTGCCGCTGTCTCACGCTGCACGTGCACTGTGTCCGTACTACCTCACCCGTCCCCGGCACCACGACCACGTCTGAACATGGCTCACTAGTCTCCGCTTGCAGGCAAGAAATTGTCATTTGAACGATCCGCTTTGTGGAACTTATTTTACGACTTCCAATTATCATAAAACACATCTAAGTGGCTCTTTTCTTTCGAATACATTACGTAAACAAAATAAAACTCGTCTTACCTCTGGATCTTATCTTCTATTCAATTTATTCAAGCGATTCTAAACAGAACCCGAATTATTAATTACTATGATTATGTACTAAATGCAGAATAATCCAAACAGAAACTTATACAGCTTATTTCAAATGATAAATTTCACTAAATCGATTCGATGTCTTTGAAAGTAAACGAAACAATTGAACCGATCATTCGAGCGACAAATCGTTGCATCAGTATGTTGAAGGTTGTACAAATGCAGACAGCTCGCAGATCTTAATTTACGACGAATTTTGACCCGTGCTTCACTAAAGTTCTCCACCTGGGTGAAGCACGGGGACTTCTAAGGTCCCGTGCTCCAACTGATGAAGTTATTGCGACCTCTCGAATATTTACTTTGTGTCGAAGAAAATATTCCTAGAGCACAACACATGTTACTTTTTTATTTATCTTAGTATCACTTTGCACAAAATAAGATTATTTCCGCACCCACGATATATTGTAAAATTTATTCATCGATCCATCTGTCACTGAATGTTTTATGAATTTCATTAATCGTTGCCATAAGTAATCGTGGAGATTCATTGCCCGGATGAGCAAGACGCTTCGGATCTGGTGTACCTCTCCCTTGCACCTCAAATAAAAACGAAGCCCCTAATAATGGACCCAATATAAATAATACGCTGCTGGCCGTGACAAACTTCTGGTTAAAATGTTGCAATGAGAAATAACAAAGAAAAAAATTTTTTGAAATTTTGTGCAATAGATTTACGAAATTACGCTTACAAGGAAAATTTCTGATAAAATATTCACTTTCACTACCTACTACTACTACTAATAGTAGTAAAAGCGATGATATAATAGTGTGTGATGTCGCGAGATCTTTCCTAATGGAAAGATTTCACACGCAATATCTACTACAAGTGCTCTTGAAAATAATAAAACAGAAATAACGACAGTTTGCTAGCTTGTTGTATAATATCCTCCAGTTTTACTAAAAGCTTGCTGGATCGTTGTTCTTACCACCGATTATGGTCGAAGCTCCCGTGTTCATCTATCCGTCGCGTCGAATTTCTGCTTTTAATTGTATTTTATCATGTTACTAAAGTCAAACAAGTTGTTGGCAGGTCAGTTAAATCTTGAACATTTTCATCAAAATTACCAAACCATTTCAAATGCTTGGATTGGGTTTAGAATCATAAATAATAATGCTTTAGGCGGAAAATAGAGAAACTCTGTCTTGTATGTATAAACTGTTTTAACAAAATAAATAATTTGATTTGAATCATTACGTTACGGCCCAAAGATCAGGAAAGAACAGAATAACATAATTTGCATAGAAAGCAACATGTTTGCTTTTTAAATTTAATTCTGCCGATCTACATTATATACGTTGATGATAATATTAAAATATTAGAAAGACTAGGTTGAAATGTATTTTTGAAAATAAAAAAATGAATGGAAAAAGTGGAGAGCAGCGGCTAATCCCTCGGGCGGACACCGGCGCGATTGATTTATCTGGTCCCTATCAGCTGGGCGAGCCAGTTATCGCGTACTTATACCTGCGCTCCGGGATTATGCGACCCTCTCGGTCAAACTCGTAGTTATATTTTGCTTCACCAGTTTTATTGTAAATAACCTCACTCAGAGTTATACTTTATTTAAGTACAATAACAAATTTAGTATTGATGCGCCTCAGTTTCCAAGCCAGAGGTGTCCAAGCTTCCCTTAACAAACATATTATCGTGTCAAAAAACGACAAAATTGACGTGATATTGCATTGTTATGTTCAAACTTATACGAATTAAAATGTCGAGCTCAGGCGTTTTAACATTAAACGTAGCCTCTGCACAAATCACTTTACCTTTCATGAACTTTGTTTTTTACTTGGGAGTAAAGGAGTATTACTTTTCAAAAACATTATAACGAAGGTTTCCGAAATTTGGGGTTAAAATATTGCATTAGTTCGGGTTATAACTGAAATCACTGTCAGTAATAAAGTTCTAACTGATGTGATGTTAAAGAACTATCGCCATTGATTATATTATTTGTGTATTGTGTATGCACCCATCCGTCCACCTGAGAATCTGTCCAGTTGCGAATCTGTCCACTTGCTGTGAAGGGAAAAACTTCTTGGCTTAGTTATTACTGATTACTTCAGTCTCTTTAAAAAGCATCAGAATGAAGATTTGGTTAAAGTATCAAACAGTACATTCAATATTTGGCGCCGTTGTTCCGAGTAACGGCAACTTGTGGACCGCACTTTGCAGCTATTACTTTGTTTCACTTTTCTCGGTGACTGGTTCTAATCAAATTTTGCCACAACATAATAATGCATCTATTCAAACTCGTTTTGCCAATAACTTCCCCAACCGTACTCCACAACCGTAACTCTACAAGGTAGAAGTTTTTAACAGTATTAGTTCCGCATTTATTAGTTGTAGTTATATATGTATTGCTATATCTTGTGCATCGTGTTGTTGTCTTGAAATTAGAATAGGTTTATATATATTAAAAAATATATTGATACACAAGTAAACCCAAGAAAATAAAATAATTAAATAATATATTTACTCACTTCACACAATTACACTCTGTTATTAAACTATAGAATGTCCTAAACTTACTAAAACAAATATTCACTTAAAGAAAAGCCTAAGTTCTTCTTTAAGTGAATATTTGTGACACACACTAATATACACATGTTAAGGAAAACAATGCATTTAAGTAAAAAACATTTAGCGATCTAGGGTCTAGGGGTCGGCCTATAGGCTAGTTCACGGATTTTTATTTTGTTAACTATTGGAAAGACTACAATAGTAAATTAGTAGCCAAGGGCTGTAAGGCATCAAGATATTTAGGCGCGCGAGCGCAGCGAGGTCGCCTATAGTTCGAGGGTGCAATTGATGCTTACACCCGAGCTAACTACTCTGCTTGACATCTCGATTGTGAGGTAAGTAGAAAAAAAACCGGCATTACAAGAATTGAAATAAAATATTTAAAGTAAAAGTTTTATATTCCCGCCTTTTTTTCATGAAAAATGACCAAGAACTTTTTAATTTTTTTTTCAAGAATGAAATTGAGCTTCTCCGTCCGATACCTATTTCAAATTGATGACTATTGTCATTGGGCTGAATGCATGATGTCTATTGCCAGAATGATGGTTAGATATACGCGAATTTCTTGAAAGAGTGAAGTGGTTTTTTTTTAATTACTTACCACCCTAGGGCTTTTCTAGCTACATTATTACCCTAGAGCGCTAAGTGGTCACCTACAAGCCCCATTTCGGGGTAATAAGGACATACTTACCGAATATAAGAGGTGTAAAATATTTTAAAATATCTGTGAAATAATAAATGCTTTAGATGATATGAATAATAAAATCACATAAGTACTTTTGGATTCGTCCAAACGCTCCATACCAAGTGACAATCGCCCGTGACATCACGTTCTGGCATATATACACAAAGAAAGCTGTGTTCGTTAGAGAACCACCTTAAATGAAACAGATACAATATTACGTCTTTAGCCAACAGTTAAAATTGAGATAACATAGTGATAGTTTGATTAGAATTTGAAGTTTCCCTTGAAAGCCTTTCCTTTGATGGAATTTTACTCCCAGACCTACTCGGAAGAAATTTTGAATCGACATGGAAAAACCTTAATGATGACTTTATAATTACAAATGTCCCAAATTAAAGCTTTTTTAATATAAATTATTTAAAAATTTAAGAAACTCTCTATTCCAAAGTTGCTGGCATCCTCTCATCTGCTAGAAAAGAGCTGACGGTTTCTAAACGACTGAACACACAACGACTGAGCAAACGTAGCAAAAATAGTCGCGATTAAATTCTCTTTCAAATTAAAAAAAAAAAAATCGGTTCAGTCGTTTGGCTGCTACGATGCCAAGGACAAACATACAGATAGGTACCCTCCTAATGTTACGTAGGTTAAAGATTACATCATAGTTATTATTTGATATATTTTTATAATGGACTTCCCCAACCAACTTTGAACAATCATAAAATTTATCCAGCTGCAATGTGTCTGTATATTTTCTTAATTGATTTTTATCTCGATTATGAATATTTTTTACTAATAATCTTCTACACGTATTCGATTTACCAATTTGATATTTTTACCTAAAACGGACAATGATATTTTTATTTATTTCGGACGAAGGACTATATCCCTTAAGCGCATTCGTCAAATATTGGTTTTGTTAAAATACTAGTGCAAATAATTTGCCAAGTCGGAGCTGCAACAGAAAAAGACAAAGAAATCGCGCACAATACTCGTACCATAACTCACAAGGCGCGCCCGAGTCTCGGATGTTACGACTGCCGGGCTTGTTTATTCCAACCAAGTGCACTCCGCGCGTCCAATTTGTTGGAAATTCGTTATGCGGATTGTTTCTACTGGACTACAACCTTATCATCTTGAACCATCATTTATATGCAGTTTTTACGTATAAGACACGTATGTGTGTGCACTATGTTGAATGAAAATCAATAGCCGAATCATCAACCATCTATCAAAGACAATAACTAATTTTGGAAGATGTAAAGAATCTAAAGAATCCTCTTTTATCTACAGATATGTGGGGTTTTCGTCAAAGTGTTAAATACTTATGGTGGAGTAATAAGAAACTCTACGATATCAAGTGAGCATTTCTTAGGTTTGTCTTTTCTACCAGGACCGGAAGGAAGCGGCATAGCTAGACATTTGTTCACGCGTGACGTTGTGGATAGCGCATAACGTGACGTCATATACCAAATAATAAAACTAAAATTAGGGATACGTAATTTTCCTATTTCCAAAATACACGCAAGTAGATGAGAATTTTGCGAATAATAGTAGATTAGTACCCAAGGGCTGCAAGGCATCAATTGCAGCCCGAGATATTTAAGTAAGTAGAAAAAAAGCAAAAAGTAAGTAGAAAAAAAAACCGGCTTTACAAGAATTGTTTTTTCCTAATTAGCACATAATTGTAAAAAATCCCAAAAACAAACAATATTTAAAGTTAAAGTTTTATATACCCTCATTTTTTCATTAAGAAGAACCAAGTAAAGAACTTTTTTTTTCAAGAACGAAATGGAGCTTCTCCGTTCGATACCTATTTGAAATTGATAACTATTATATTCATACGAAGACTAGGCTGAATAGCGAAGCGATCCTTGGTCATTGGGCTGAATGCATGATGTCTATTGCCAGTTTGATTGATTTGATGGTTAGATGTACGCGAACTTTTTGAAAGAGTGAAGTGTTTTCTTTTTATTACTTATAGCCCTAGGGCTTTTCTAGCTACATTATTACGCTAGAGCGCTTATTTGAACCTACAAGCCCCGTTTGGGCGCAATGAGGACCTACTTACCGAACATGAGAGATGTAAATCCTGTAAATTGCGATTTAATATGTTTTGGTACTTAAACGACATTAAAAAAATACCGAGTTACTGTGAATGAGTTGATAGGTACCTTGTAATTCCTTATTAATTTTCAGTGAACACATTAGCGCGGGATGATGTAGATGTTAAACGTCATTGTTTGTTTCAAAAAATGCTTTGCAAAATTGGCATTCATTAATAAAAATTATAAAATTGATTACAAAGAGTGTTCTGCTACAGTCGAGAACAATAATCGCCGGAGGCATTACGCGCGCTCATTTCCGGATTCTCTTTTGAAAATCATTGTTTCCTCGCCATAATATTAACGAGCTTTATTTTATACCATAACAACCAAATTGTGTTCTGCCTTCTAAGGTACTTATCGAAGTTAGAAAGTTGTTTCATCTACATACTTGTAAAACTTAGTTAGCAAGCCTTTCCCATTACCTTAAAATGTGTGCGTGGGTATCTTATTCATCATACTTACAGTAAGAGTAAATCGTGTGGTACATTGAAGTATTCATGATAATCCATTTACAAATGATATTTTACACGATAAGTAAATTACTGCGAACTGTGTGCCGTGACATGCGTTCCTAGAGCAAACCTATTGGATCGAACATCACCGTGGAATCGATTTTTTAGGCGTTAACTTGAAATAAGCAGCAGAATAAGCAGCATTACTGACCGTGCGAATGTTGGGCCAACTATTTTTTTATATTTTAGTGAATATTTTATCTTATCACAGCAGGACTTTATTCTGTATGGCATGTTAATTTTCGGCATTTTGATCTCAATGGGACTTTTATAGGCTGGTGTCAAATGTTGGATCTATACGGGAGACTGATAGGTCATTGTGGTACTTTTGTCAAACCCAATATTTCGAAAATAGCCTCCTTACGATCAACATTCCGATCATTATTGCTATGCAAATCAAAGTAATTTTACCATGATTAGATAGAACAAGGTTCCATTTTTATTTATTTTTATAATAAAGTAAATGTTTTTTTTAAATTATATAATGAATCAGTTTGAAGAAAGAAATAAAAATATTTTACATCTCTCATATTCGGTAAGTAGGTCCTCATCACCCCCAAATGGGGCTTGTGGGTGACCACTTAGCGCTCTAGGGTGTATGTGGCTAGAAAAAATGTAGCTAGAAAAGCCCTAGGGCGGTAAGTAATTAAAAAAAAAAAAACACTTCACTCTTTCAAAAAGTTCGCGTACCATCCTACTGGCAATAGACATTCAGCCCAATGACCAAGGATGTCTTCGTATTTATATAATAGTTATCAATTTTAAATAGGTATCGAACGGCGAAGCTCAATTTTGTTCTTGAAAAAAAAAACATTAAAAAGTTCTTTACTTGGTTGTTATTAATGAAAGAAGGGAATAGAAAACTTTTACTTTAAATATTGTTTGTTTTTGGGATTTTTTTATAATTACGTTTTTTGCTACTTACCTCGCAATCGAGATGTGAAGCAGAGTAGTTAGCTCGGGTGTAAGCATCAATTGCATCATCAAACTATAGCTACTATATAATACCTCAAACTATATATATGTCGAGCTGCAATTGATGCCTTACAGCCCTTGACTACTAATCTACTATAACTTCACTGACGCGGTGTCAGTTGTAACTAGTCAATTTCTTTCTTTCTCTAGAGATCCAATAAATGGAAACCCGTCCTGGTAATATCCCGGTTGCAGGTGACAGAGAAGGCGGTCGAGGCAGCGCGGTCGA
This sequence comes from Plodia interpunctella, assembly GCF_027563975.2. NCBI lineage: Eukaryota > Metazoa > Arthropoda > Insecta > Lepidoptera > Pyralidae > Plodia > Plodia interpunctella. The sequence goes on from NC_071300.1 coordinate 11,217,082, forward strand.
GGCGAGGCGCGGGGCGGGGGGCGCGCGGCCGCGGCGCGATGCGCTGACGCCATGCGCCGGCAGACATGCCACGTCGCGCCGCCGCCGCGCCCGCGGCCCTGCTGCTGCTGCTCACGCTCGCCTGCGCCGGTAATCACTCGTCCTCAGCTCAGCTCGTCCTTGGATACTTTAATGTTTTATTACAATTCAGCGAACGACAGAAAAAATGACGAGTCCGGACGACTAATAACAACAGATATTTTATCAGGTCCGAATAACTGGTCAAAAGCATATGAGGCTAACCGCAATGTTAGTTTCCGAAGATATTTCCTACACATGGTACAATAACAGTGAAACACATTTTCTTTTTTTAATTAGTAATGACCATGACTAGGAATTTATTCCTAATTTTTTGATTATTTTTTTAACACTCATCACCACTAGGTAAAGAGTGGAAAATGTGAAATATTTCCTAAACGGGGTCCTAAATCAAAACATGGTACTTGCAGTACTACCTAGTTTAATCAGGCACTGCAAGTGCCTTCGACATATTATGGCTCCAATTAACCATCTGCCATTTAAACATCAACATTCGTATTTTAATTATTGTGAGTTTTTGTGACATGTTGTGACGGTGCAGGGTGCGCCGGCAACCCGGACGCCAAGCGACTCTACGACGACCTGTTGAGCAACTACAACAAGCTGGTGCGGCCCGTCCTCAACGTGAGCGACGCGCTCACCGTCCGCATCAAGCTCAAGCTCAGCCAGCTCATCGACGTGGTGAGACACCTCTACCATTGTTACCAGTCACAGGCCGAGCTGCGCACTTTATACATGGATGACATGCCAACTTTAGGTAACCCCATTGTCCCGGAAAAATCCGACTCGACAACAAACATTGTGACTAAAACTACAGCCGCACGACTACCTCGTGAGGTGCGCGCACCTCGCGCCCCCACGCAACCTCTAGTATTTATATAAACTCTCTGTAGTTTACGGACACTCTCTGGGCGTGATATAAATGATTACATTTATTTTACATTACAGAATCTGAAGAATCAGATAATGACAACCAATCTCTGGGTAGAACAGGTGAGTGGTACTATATAATTTTTAGAAAAAAATCTCAAATGTAATAATAATCCCAAACAAATAAAAAAATATACATTCTTCAGGAATTAGTCCTGAAGAATGTATAATTTTTTATCCATTAAGTATATTTAGTCCTTAAACATGGTTTTTCTTCTGTGAATTAGAGTTGGTACGACTACAAGCTTTCGTGGGAGCCTCGTGAATACGGAGGCGTGGAGATGCTTCATGTGCCCTCCGACCACATCTGGAGGCCGGACATCGTGCTCTACAACAAGTGAGTTCCGAGATTCCATTTGACGGGCCAATCCAGTTGAATATACCTATAAGAATGGATTGGCTTGTAGACAAATCTCAGTGATTTAAGCAGTGTTTTTTTTTATTGAAAATGTTTCCTTACTCGCCTAAAAGTTTTAGTTTATATGTGAAATAATAAAAAAGAAAAGATTAACAATACTCAACGTACATAAATTGAAGTGGGATTACTTGAGGTAAATGAGTGTCAAGTGCGCACGTGTTCCTTACGTTTTGCTGTTGGTCCGTCCGCTGTGAAATTGTGTGTGTCGATCGCATTTCTTTCGCGTTTCCTTGTTATAACAGTGTAGTAAATGTGAATAATTATTTTATTGCAGTGCTGACGGCAACTTCGAGGTGACACTGGCCACCAAGGCGACGCTGAACTACACGGGCCGCGTGGAGTGGCGTCCGCCCGCCATCTACAAGTCATCCTGCGAGATCGACGTCGAGTACTTCCCTTTCGACCAGCAGACCTGTGTCATGAAATTTGGATCCTGGACATACGATGGTTTTCAGGTAGGTTGAAACTTTTAAGATTAACTTTCAACTCTCTCCTCCAGAAAGCGATTGTTCATAGTCTACATTAGCACTACTGTATTTTTTATCTATCTATCACTACATAAATCTGTTTACGTACAGGTTGACCTACGACACATTGACGAGGCTCGCGGCACGAACGTGGTGGAGCTCGGCGTTGATCTCTCCGAGTTCTATACTTCAGTGGAATGGGATATCCTCGAAGTACCAGCCGTTCGGTTAGTTAATATTTTTCCTACATGTGTATTATCATATAACTGAATTACTAATATAAAACCAGAGAGACAAATAACATCGAAATCACATGGATCAAAAGGAATTCCTACTATCACATAAAATACTTCATATTTTCCTAGAAATGAAAAATTCTACACATGTTGTGACGAGCCCTACCTGGATATCACATTCAACATCACGATGCGGCGCAAGACGTTGTTCTACACCGTCAACCTGATCATCCCGTGCATGGGCATCTCCTTCCTCACGGTGCTCGTGTTCTACCTGCCCTCGGACAGCGGCGAAAAGGTAAATATCCTGAAGCTACTATTCATTTACCGATGCAGAACCAATGCAGTTTTGTTTCCAATGAAACTCAGGTGAATTTATATGCGTAATTATGATTGTCTGTACACCCATTTAATCATGCTCTTTTTAATTAAAGTATTGTTTGCTTACAGATTTTTTTAACGTCAACTGTACCTGTGTGAACTTGGTGACATCATAAAATTTTATATTGTTTATGTTAAAGGTATCGCTGTCCATATCTATCCTGCTGTCGCTCACCGTGTTCTTCTTGCTTCTGGCGGAGATCATCCCGCCGACGTCTCTGGTCGTGCCGCTGCTGGGGAAGTTCGTGTTGTTCACTATGATCCTCGACACCTTCAGGTGACTGAAATGTATATGTGTATATTTAATTGATTTACTGGTTAATCTGGATAATGATTTTTTACTAAAACTGGCGAGTGCTACCTTAGAATGGGACGACTCCATATCCTCCCATGGATTTCTCAAACCTTGGCAGGTATTATAGGGTTGGCGTCAGGTAGACGGCTAACGTCAATATAAAAACACTATAAATAATAATAGCTGAATTTTAATATTTAAGACGTAGGTAGGCACGGCTGTTGAATGAAACCGTAACGCATGAAAGTAAGAGAGGGAGAAGAATAAAGAATTTTTGGTAACAAAACTTTTCCAAAGTACCTTTACTAATTTATGTAAGGTATACCTTATTTATACCTATATTTATACGTTATTTTAAAAGCTGATTCCGCAGTCGTTTATTATTATGTGTCAAATTAACACTGACAATGACAATTAATTATGCGAATACAACCTTAGTCAAATATTAAATATTTGATGACATAATGTATCACGTTACAGTATCTGCGTGACGGTGGTGGTGCTGAACGTGCACTTCCGCTCGCCGCAGACGCACACCATGGCGCCGTGGGTGCGGCGCGTGTTCATCCACGTGCTGCCGCGGCTGCTCGTCATGCGCCGCCCGCACTACCGCCTCGACCCACACCGCAGTCGCTTGTGAGGCTTTAAATTACTTACTCTTCTACCATCACAAAATCATGCTTATAGAACTATGCATACCTTTACCTTCCTTTCCAAAGACTTATGTTGAATTTCGACTTAAGAAACTTCTGCAGTCGGCAGTAGACATTGAAAATTAAAATAATGAGAAGTTATATATCGTGATGTCCAGTGCGGGTTTGGTGACGGGCGGCGGCGCGGGCGCGCCGTGGGAGGTGGGCGGCTCGCCGGTGCCGGTGACGTCGGCGCCGGGCGGCGGCGTCGCCGCGTGCTCCGCGTGCCGCGCCTGCCGTCTGCACGACGCGCCCGCGCTCTGCGACGCGCTGCGCCGCTGGCACCGCTGTCCCGAGCTGCACAAGGCCATTGACGGCATCAACTATATCGCTGATCAGACGCGCAAGGAGGAAGAGTCTACGAGGGTCAGTATCAGAAGCGATCTCGAAAGACTTAATTATTAAGATCGGTTTCGCTTGTTTATTTGTTGTCGATACCGTTTCGACCTTGCTTTAAAACTTTTCACTACAAATCAGTAAAAACTGAACAGAGCAAACATAAATTGAAAGATGTATTCAATCATTATGATTATGTAAGATTAAATCTTCTGTTTATTTATATTTTTCACGGCATCCCCAATCTTGAACCTTTTTTAATTGCGAATACATTAATCGTAGGTGAAAGAAGACTGGAAGTACGTGGCCATGGTGCTGGATCGACTGTTCCTGTGGATCTTCACGCTGGCGGTGGTGGTGGGGTCGGCGGGCATCATCCTGCAGGCGCCCACACTATACGACGAGCGAGCGCCCATCGACGTGCGGCTGTCGGAGATCGCATACGCGACCGCCAAGCCGCGGTCCTCGCCGCCGCCGCCGCGCTGACCTCACTGTCGCCACGATCTCTTCCGATGATGCGATGCGTCCTATACGTCATATTCCCTGGAGTCGGCGGACTTCTTGTGTAATTTTACGATATTGTAAATAATATACAGATTATAGTTTATACGACGAGCGATGCTATTAAGAATGAGTCGAATTTCTTTTGATAGAGACGAAATAAATCGATTGTTTATAAAATTGTGTTCCTGTTTCATTTTTTAATTTTGTTTCTGGAGAGGGATTATTCAACTTTTATCACCATGCAGAGAGGCTAGCCATTTTTGTGCCACTAAATCACCCGCTGAATATTATACCTAGGTAACCAAAATCCACAAAATTTGACGAACGTTCAATTTTTGTAGTCCCATATTATTTATTTTTAATGAAAAGTTTTAAAATAGGTAATTTAAAAAAGCTAAAATAGCAAATAATTTTAAAATAAAAGTAGCGAAACTAAGACACCCATATTATTTTCTCTGCTCATACAAACTCACAAACCTCACAGGTATAGGTACATGACATCATAAGCAACAACGTTTATTCTACGACTTTTGATAAAACTCAATACTCTAATTAATAATGAATTTTTTAGCTTTCATCGTTCAATCGCGACATTTATAAAAGCGAAAAGCAGGCCGACGCGACGCGCACTCTAGTAGGTAGGTATACTTAATTTCTTCGCTAGATAATTATTTGATGTATTGGTAGGTATGTACATATGTACATGTACTGACTCTACAATCCCTTCATACTTTACCAGGCTTAGGACTAGCTACATTAAAAAATAATTAACAAATACCTACCTACGTGCTTTAGATAGGTTTCTAATATCGAAATAACGATTACAATAACGTCATTGTTCTTATTGGCAGCTAGGTATTATTTTGGTCCATGGTAGTTATTATCCAATTATTATTTTTTAATGTAGGCGTATTAAAAAGTAGAATCAGCTTATTTATAATAATTGAAAAATAATATTTACAAATGTTTACCTCTGAGGCTGAGGTTCAAGTCCCGCGCATGTCGATGAGTAGGTATACGCACAAATCGTTCGAAATATTACCTACACAAACAAAATCAACTGTTATTTACACAACACGTAAAAATCAACTGTTAATTTATTTACAATTTATTACCTTAGTTTATTTATTTACAAATTATTACCTGTGAGGGTTAAGTCCCAAGCATGCCTTGTTGCTTATGATGTAGATGCAGCTACCTATCCCAACGAGGTTTCTAGT